>NC_053397.1:178047960-178647960 GCF_905171765.1 Bufo bufo
TCATACGATGTAATGGAGGAACTGAGGGGGGTCATTTATGAACAGATATATGCCACTTTTGTGGCGTGTATCTGGCGCAGATTCCGTTGCATGCGATGTTGCGCCAGAATCTGCGACAACTTCCCTTCTAATGCCAGGTCTAAAAAAGGAGTCGCGGCATGGAACGGGGCCGGCCGGTAGGCCCGTCTCATTCATCATTCTCTACGCCTGGTTTAGGCATAGAACATTTTCTTAATGTAAATCGGCAAGGAAGCTGTCTTACATTTAGAATCGGAGGTGGATACGCCGAAGTTATGGAGAGGCCAGCGCCCCTACATAAGTTCAGCGATCCAGTGCAGGTGCTTATTAGACGCCGGTCTTAATAAATGTGCTCCTAAATGCCTGCCGGAGACGTGACTGAAGCATTATTCTAGTAAATATAGCCTTAATGCTACATAAAATATATTTTACACGGCGGCATATATCTTAGTGCATGCAGATGGTAATACGGAATTACTGTACGCAGAAACGTGATTGCTATTGTGCCCTGGATGCAAGGTACAACCAGGACTCGGAGCAGAGGGAAGGGGTTATGGAGCTGCTCAATACATGAGGGACCTCCCAGAACTTCCATGCTGACCTCCCTAGCACTGACGGGGTCACATAGCATTGTATTGATTTATGATGCTATTACAGTTCTGGAATGTATTGTATAGTATAACACTGACCTATTGCTGTCGGTGTTATCCAATTCATTCCAGAACTGTAAGGAATACATAGGATCATAATTCAGTATAATGCTATGCAACCCCATCAGTGCTAGGGAGGTCCGTACGGGAGCTGCTGCAAGACACAAATTGCGAGTTCAATGCGTTGAACTCGCTCGTGTGAAAGTGGCCTATTTCTTGTCCACCTCACTGAGGGGGTCGCACACGCTCAGTTTAAATCTTCAGCTACCGCTAGCCATTTCTTCTGTTGGGACATTTACAGGGAAAGAGCTGCAGTAGAAAGGACCACTCACCCCTGAAAAAGGATAGGCCTCTTGATCTGCCAGCCTGAAGAAAATCTAGCAGAACAATTGGAGCAATGAATGGGGAGATCTCTGGATTTATGTCCGTTAAAGGGCAGGTTCTAGCGTTATTAGAAAGAGTTTGTCATGTCCTATATGATGTCTGATATTCATTATTTACATCAGGCATGGCAAACCCCTGTGAATTTTAGGAATGTCCCTCACATGGTCCTTAGAAGCTCCTTCTGCCCACCTCCCATCGGTGGCTTTGCAGTCTTCTGGTCTGGGGCGCGTCATCAGTATCCTAATTTGCATGGGTGGTCTTTAGTTGCTCCCAAAATTCATCCCCAAACATTGACGCTTGCTCTGCGTCCAGCGATTATGGTAACTCTGGAAAGCGCGACTGCACAGCAGCGCCATGGACGTGACGGGAGTGTAAGGACCTTCTGATGGTCTGGCATTCTGATACAGCGAATGTGACTTAACAAATTCACAGGTGTAGACAAATTAAAACCACCGACTAAAGCCTCATGCACATGACCATAGCAGGTCCGTGCCCGCAAACAGCGAGTCCGCAATGTATGGGCATCTGCCATGTGCATCATGGATGCAGACCCATTCACTCGAATGGGTCCGCAATCCGGAAGGGGAGTGGGATTGTTGGGTAGATGCGCGGTCTACTAACTAAAGACCGTTTTGCACCACAATTCTGGTGCAAAATTATATCTCTAAGTAAGCCAACTAATAGTTGGTATCTATTTAATATATATCTATCTAATATCTATCATCTATCTATCTAATATCTATCTAATATCTATCTATCTATCTAATATCTATCTAATATCTATCTATCTAATATCTATCATCTATCTATCTAATATCTATCTATCCTAAGTTTGTGCCATCTACAGGCTTAGTAAATCTGCCCCACTGTGTTATTTTATTGTATATGGGAAGTATACCTGTGTAATGTCTAATTACATCATTGGGCGGTTACTGGGGCCATAATAATAATGATGTCTGGGAAATGTAGTAATAATTAACTGTGAACATGATTTACATAATATTTATCCAGTTCTTATGGACTTTGAGTCATGCATTTGGGGGATGGCTTCCTCTCCCAGATCACTTCCTGAGTGATAAACGCTCCACCGTCTGTCTGAATATAAATATTTGCCTTCAATTTCTCCCAGTTTATTGCAGGTTACTAGACAGACGCTTGAGGTATTTCAGGAATGCATGCAGTACTAATAGCATACACTAGGTGGGGCTGTAGACACATGGCAGCACTTTCTGCTGTGTAAGCTGCTGACTTCACCTCACTTTTATAAGGTATTTTGTTTTTAGTCTCGTCATAAATCGTAATTCCTCATTGCGGTGTTTATTATGTTAGCTGGAAAATTCTTGCTGGATTTCAAATTCTGCAGTGGGACATGTGGTATTGAGTGTATGTGTCCGACACTTACCTGACAATTGCTGTATCTTCCCCCAGTAGAGGCTGCCAAGTGTAAGGGTGTATGGAGACAGTACGGATAAAACAGGTGCCGTTTTTGATGCGGGTACTACTTATACCTATGAAAAAACACTTTTCACTTGTAAAAAAAAAATAAAAACACAACCAACAACACACTTTTTATCCTATGTGCTTCTAACCACACCATCTGAATACACTCTAAATAGAGTCTAAGGGTCCATTCACACGTCCGTTGTTTCTTTCCTGATCTGTTCCGTTTTTTTTGCGGAACAGATCTGGACCCATTCATTTTCAATGGGTCCTGAAAAAAAATCAGACATTGAGCTGTCCGTTTTTTTTTCAGGACCCATTGAAAATGAATGGGTCCAGATCTGTTCCGCAAAAAACGGAACAGATCAGGAAAGAAACAACGGACGTGTGAATGGAGCCTTAAAGAGGCCCTGTCACCGCAAAATGCAGTCCAATCTGCAGGCCGCATGTTATAGAGCAGGGGTTGCTGAGCAGATTGACTATATAGTTTTGAAAGAAAAGATTAAGAAAAACGTGTACCAGATTTTTCATCCTATAAGATGCACCTAGGTTTTAGAGCAGGAAAAAATATTGAGACAAAAATATTTTTCATTAGACCTCCGATCAGTAGTAGGAAGTTGTGCCGCACAGATTATTCTTTTTCAATTTTGGATAATTTATTGATGCATTAGGCTCCTTTCACACGAGCGAGCTCTCCACGTGGGTGCAATGCGTGACGTGAACACATAGCACTCGCACTGAGTCCTGACCCATTCATTTCAATGGGGCTGTGTACATGAGCGTACGCATTGCATCCGGAAGCAAGTGCGGATGCAATGAGTTTTTCACCGATGGTTGCTAAAGGATGTTGTTTGTAAACCTTCAGGTTTTTTTTTTCACGTGCCTGAAAAACGCATTAAAACGCATTGCACCCGCGCAAAAAAAACTGAACGCAATCGCAGACAAAACTGACTGAACTTGCTTGCAAAATGGTGCGAGTTTCACTGAACGCATCCGGAGCCAATCCGTCACGCTCCTGTGAAAGGGGCCTTAAAGTACAAAGTTCATGATCCAGTTACAAACTTGGAAATGATCAATACTGGATAACCACTCTTGGTATTGACGTTGATCGGACGTTTCGGTCCTTACAGGACTTCTTCCGCGGTCTAATTTTCTGTGATAGAATAGCATAGGATCCACAATTTAGTAATGAAGTAACCAGATATGCATGTTCAGTTACAAACTTAAAAATAAATAAATCCACTTACCTCTCCTGCTCAGGACGTCGCCATTCATTCATTATACCGTAGTTTTCCAGTTTGTCCGTGAAAAATGTTGCCTGTCCATGATTTTGGGATAAGTTGTCCAGAAAAAAAATAAAAATTCTGGTTGGCAACCCTGCTAAAGAGCGCTTCCATTGCCCATTAGTATTTGTCCTATAAGACGCACTGACATTTCCCCCCCACTTTGGAGAAAAAAAGTGCGTCTTATAGGGTGATACATATGGTAATTTAAACATTTTAAATCTCTGCTTTTTTTGAGCTCAGCTGTACACGGGGGCCATTTATGTGTATACATAGTCTTATCAATGTTTTATAGAGATCTATCATACATAACATAGTACAGAAGGCCGAAAAAAAACATTTGTCCATCCAGTTCAGCCTGTTATCCTGCAAGTTGATCCAGAGGAAGGCAAAAGAAAACCTGTGAGGTAGAAGCCAATTTTTCCCACTTAAGGGGGAAAACATTCCTTCCCGAATCCAATCAGAATAACTCCCTGGATCAACGACCCCTCTCTAGTAGCTATAGCCTGTAATATTATTACACTCCAGAAATACATCTCACTGCTCTTACCGTAAAGAATCCTCTTCTATGTTTGTGTACAAACCTCCTTTCCTCCAGACGCAGAGGATGTCCCCTCGTCACAGTCACAGTCCTGGGGATAAATAGATGATGGGATAGATCTCTGTACTGACTCCTGATATATTTATACATAGTAATTAGATCTCCCCTCAGTCGTCTTTTTTCTAAAGTGAATAACCCTAATGTTAATAATCTTTCAGGGTACTGTAGTCCACCCATTCCAGTTATTACTTTAGTTGCCCTCCTCTGAACCCTCTCCAGATCTGCTTTGTCTGCCTCGTTCACAGGAGCCCAGAACTGTACACAGTACTCCATGTGTGGTCTGACTAGTGATTTGTAAAGTGGTAGGACTATGTTCTCATCACGGGCATCTATGCCCCTTTTGATGCAACCCATTATCTTATTGGCCTTGGCAGCAGCTGCCTGACACTGGTTTTTACAGCTTAGTTTGCTGTTCACTAAAATTCCTAGGTCCTTTTCCATGTCAGGGTTACCCAGTGTTTTACCATTTAGTATGTACGGGTGACTTGCATTATTCCTTCTCATGTGCATAACCTTAGATTTGTCAGTGTTAAACCTCCTCTGCCACTTATCTGCCCAAACCTCCAAGCTATCCAGATCCCTCTGTAGTAGTATACTGTCCTCTACCGTGTTAATTTACACAGTTTAGTGTCATCTGCTAAAATTATATTTTACTGTGCAAGCCTTCTACAAGATCATTAATAAATGTATTGAAGAGAATAGGGCCCAATACTGACCCTAGAAGTACCCCACTAGTGACAGTGACCCAATCTGAGTGTGTACCCTTAATAACCACCCTCTGTTTTCTATCACTCAGCCAGTTACTTACCCACATACAGACGTTTTCTCCCAGTCCAAGCATTCTCATTTTATATACTAACCTTTCATGTGGTACAGTGTCAAATGCTTTGGAGAAGTCCAGATATACAACATCCATCGATTCGCTGTTGTCAAGTCTAGAACTTACTTCCTCATAGAAACTGATTTAAATTAGTTTGACATGGCCGATCCCTCATGAAACCATGCTGATATGGCGTCATTTGTTTATTTTCATTGAGGTACTCCAAGATGGCATCTCTTAGAAAACCTTCAGTTTACTCACGACAGATGTTAAACTTACCGGCCTATAGTTTCCGGGCTCTGTTTTTAGACCCTTTTTGAATACTGGCACTACATTTGCTATGCACCAATCCTGTGGAACACTCCCTGTCAGTATAGAGTACTTAAATATCAGAAATAAGGGTCTGGCTATGACATTACTTAATTCTCTTAGGATACGGGGGTGTATGCCATCTGGTCCTGGCGATTTGTCTATTTTAATCTTTTTAAGACACCGTTGTACTTCTTCCTGGGTCAGACAGGACACTTTTAATGGGGAATTAACTTTTACATTCTGCATTTCATCTGACAGTTTATTTTCTTCAGTGAATACAGTGAAGAAAAAAATATTTAATAGCTTGGCTTTCTCCTCATCGCTCTCTGCAATTCCCCCCTCATTACTCTGTAGAGGGCCGACACCTTCAGATTTATTCTTTTTACCATTTACCGGTATATAATTGAAAAACATTTTAGGTTAGTTTTGCTCTTTGGCAATTAATCTCTCGGTCTCTAGTTTGGCTGCTTTCATTTGTTTTTTACATATTCTATTTTTTTCCTTTTATAGTTTTTCAGTGCTTCCTCACTACCCTCCATTTAAATGCTTTCTTTTTGTCATTTATTGCTTTCTTTACAGTTCTATTTATCCAAATTTTTTTCTTGTTCCTTAACCTTTTATTCCTATAAGGTATGTACCTCTCACAATTACCGTATTTTTCGCCCTATAAGACGCACCGGCCCATAAGACGCAGGAAAATAAGAAAAAAAACATTTTGAACCAAAAGGTGTGCTTTTGGTGGGTTTTGAACTAATTGTGGTCTGTGGATGGCGCACTGTTATGGGGGATCTGTGGGTGGCGCACTGTTATGGGGGATCTGTGGGTGACACTTATGGGGGATCTGTGGGTGGCTTTTATTGGGGTCTCTGGATGGCACTGTTATGGGGATCTGTGTATGACAGTTATGGGGGGGATCTGTGGATGACACATAGCATCTTATGCTATGTGTCATCCACAGATCCCCTCCATAACAGTGTCCCTGTAGTGAATGACCCTCAATACAGGGAGTGGGGGTCGCATCTGCTTTTATAATGACAGCGGGGCCCATGCAGTGACTGTATTCTACTACACGGGCCTCGCTCACTGTATATTATCGTATCTGTAATGGTTAATTGTTATGTATATAATCGGGTAATCAGCGCCTGTATACTTACAACTAAACTACAAGCGCTCGGTAGCAGAGAGGAGGGAGGAGGCAGGCCGGGAGGACTGGCGCTGGCAGCGTGAGTCACTACGTCATGTGACCACGCCGCCTGCTTCATTCATAAAGTGGGCGGCGCAGGCGCGTGACGTAGTGACTCACGCTGCCAGCGCCCGTCCTCCCGGCCTGCCTCTTCCCTCCTCTCTGCTACCGAGCGCTTGTAGTTGTAAGTATACAGGCGCTGATTACCCGATTATAAACATTTAACAATTAACCATTACAGATACGATAATATGCAGTGAGCCCGTGGGCCCGTGTAGTAGAATACAGTCACTGCGCGGGCCCCGCTGTCATTATAAAAGCAGATGCCGGCCCCCAGCCCCTCCTCCCTCACAGCTTGAAAATTTGGCAAAATCCGCAGCATTCGCCCCATTATTATGTTGGGGTGGGGGGGCGCACTGCGCCACCAATGAAGATAACTGACCTGTTAATACAAATACAGGAGGCGGGTGCAGGAATCAAATAGCCGGCACCTGACATCTATGACAGGGAGCTGCGATCCGCTGCAGTTAACCCCTCAGGTACCGCACCTGAAGGGTTAACTCAACTGTCGCTGATCGCAGCTCCCTGTCATAGAGGTCGGGTGCCGGCTATTTGATTCCGGCACCCGCCTCCTGTATTTGTATTAACAGGTCAGTTATCTTCATTGGTGGTGCAGTGGCCACAGCCCCTCCCCTCCTTCTCCGGTCTCTCTTCCTATTGGCGGCAGCAGCACAGGGGGGAGGGAGAGACTCCTCCACTGTGCTGCTGTGAAGAACATCGGCGGCGGGGCAGAGAACTATCATCTCCGGTGCCCCGCCGCTGTATTCAACTGCAGAGCTATGGCGACGAGACTAAAAAGTCTTGTCGCCATTTGTAAATTCTAAGTTGCCATCTGGAGCCCTGCTTATGTATGTTTTGTACCCTACACCTTTCCTTCTGAGCTGTTCTAGTTCCTCCTTCCATTCCTCCCCCAGTCCCATTACCTTTCCCCGGTCTCTATCTGCACTATCTTCCCATCCTATAACATAATTACCCTCCCCCCCAGTCCCTAGTTTAAAGAGGACCTTTCACTAGATTAAAAAATCTAAACTAACTATACAGACATGTAGAGCGGCACCCAGGGATCCCCCTGCACTTACTGTTATCCCCGGGCGCCGCTCCGTTCGCCCGGTATAGCCTCCGGTATCTTCACATGTTAGGCTCCACCCAGGGGAACCTGCCGGCGTCTCCTTCTCCCATGCTGTAGCGCTGGCGAATCGCAGCGCTCAGCTCATAGCCTGAGTTTTTTTTTTTTCTATGAGCTGAGCGCTGCGCTTGGCCAGCGCTACAGCATGGGAGAAGGAGACGCCGGCAGGCTCAACTGGGTGGAGCCTAACATGTGAAGATACCGGAGGCTATACCGGGCGAACGGAGCGGCGCCCAGGTATAATAGTAAGTGCAGGGAGATCCCTGGGCGCCGCTCTACATGTCTGTATACTTAGTTTAGATTTTTTAATCTAGTGAAAGGTCCTCTTTAAACACTCCTCCAACCTTCTAGCCTTCTTTTCTCCCAACACAGCTGCCCCTTCCCCATTGAGGTGTAGCCCATCCCTACGATAGTGCCTGTAGCCAACAGAGAAGTCGGCCCAGTTCTCCGGGAACCCAAACCCCTCCTTCCTACACCAGTTCTTGAGCCACTTGTTAACCTCCCTAAACCCCCTGCTGCCTTTCTTGTGTGGCTTGTGGTATCGGTAGTATTTCAGAAAATACTACCTTTTGAGGTCCTTGCCCTAAGCTTTTGACCTAAATCCCTAAAATCATTTTTAAGGACGCTCCACCTACCTCTAACTTTTTCATTGGTTCCGATATGGACCATGACCGCTGGATCTTCTCCAGCCCAGTAATCTGTCAACCCGATCCGCGATGTGTCGAACTCAGGCGCCAGGAAGACAACACAAAGTTCGGCGATCCAGGTCTTTGTGACAGATTGCCCTATCTGTACCCCTAATAATTAAGTCTCCCACTACCAGCACCTGTCTGGCCTGTCCTGCTCTCCTGCTTACTGGAGCTGACTTTCCCCTGACTGGCAGAGGATGTGTCTGGCTGCAGCAGTGCTCTCCCTGAACTGACATCCCCCTCATCTGCCAACCTTGTAAACATGTTGGGGTGTGTCAGATCAGGGCTAGCCTCCCTGGCACTCTTCCCTCTACCCCGCTTTTTAACTATTACCCAGCTAGCTACCTCACTTTCCTGAGCCTCCTTGCTACCAGCCTCCCCCACATCTACCCCATAGAGTGCTTGCTCAGTGAGCAGCAAACTCTTTTCCAAATTGTGAAAGCTTCAGTGTTGAAATTCACCCGTTTAGATACTCTGTGCGATTCAAACGGGCAATTTGCTCACATTTTGAACAAAGATATGCACCCTCAAACGGCTTTTCCAGGACTGCATACATTAGACAAGATGTGCACTGGACTGCAATGTCAATAATGGAACACATACTAAATGGGGATTAAGCAAGAAAAGAGAAAAAATACAGTATGGTGCAGTGATAAGAATCTAACTTAATGTAGTCCCCTCCTAAAGTCCCTGAATCTCAAATCACGTAATCTAAAGTCACACACTTAACCACCTCCAGACCGCCGAACGCAGCGACGCGAGAAACGCGAGATTTCATGTGAACGCGCGCACACAGGCGCGCGCGTTCACAGGAACGGAAGGTAAGCGAGTGGATCTCCAGCCTGCCAGCGGCGATCGTTCGCTGGCAGGCTGGAGATGTGATTTTTTTTAACCCCTAACAGGTATATTAGACGCTGTTTTGATAACCGCGTCTAATATACCTGCTACCTGGTCCTCTGGTGGTCCCCTTTGTTTGGATCGACCACCAGAGGACACAGGTAGCTCAGTAATATGTTGCACCAAGCACCACTACACTACACCCCCCCTGTCACTTATTAACCCCTTATTCACCCTTGATCACCCCTGATCACCCCATATAGACTCCCTGATCACCCCCCTGTCATTGATCACCCCCCTGTAAGGCTGCATTCAGATGTCCGTATGATTTTTACGGATCCACGGATACATGGATCGGATCCGCAAAACACATACGGACATCTGAATGGAGCCTTATACGGGGGTGATCAATGACAGGGGGGTGATCACCCCATATAGACTCCCTGATCACCCCCCTGTCATTGATCACCCCCCTGTCATTGATCACTCCCCTGTAAGGCTCCATTCAGACATTTTTTTGGCCCAAGTTAGCGGAAATTATTATTTTTTTTCTTACAAAGTCTCATATTCCACTAACTTGTGTCAAAAAATAAAATCTCACATGAACTCACCATACCCCTCATGGAATCCAAATGCGTAAAATTTTTTTGACATTTATATTCCAGACTTCTTCTCACGCTTTAGGGCCCCTAGAATGCCAGGGCAGTATAAATACCCCACATGTGACCCCATTTCGGAAAGAAGACACCCCCAGGTATTCCGTGAGGGGCATATTGAGTCCATGAAAGATTGAAATTTTTGTCCCAAGTTAGCGGAAAGGGAGACTTTGTGAGAAAAAAATAAATAAAATCAATTTCCGCTAACTTGTGCCAAAAAAAAAAAAAAAATTCTATGAACTCGCCATGCCCCTCATTGAATACCTTGGGGTGTCTTCTTTCCAAAATGGGGTCACATGTGGGGTATTTATACTGCCCTGGCATTCTAGGGGCCCTAAAGCGTAAGAAGAAGTCTGGGATCCAAATGTCTAAAAATGCCCTCATAAAAGGAATGTGGGCCCCTTTGCGCATCTAGGCTGCAAAAAAGTGTCACACATCTGGTATCGCCGTACTCAGGAGAAGTTGGGCAATGTGTTTTGGGGTGTCATTTTACATATACCCATGCTGGGTGAGATAAATATCTTGGTCAAATGCCAACTTTGTATAAAAAAAATGGGAAAAGTTGTCTTTTGCCGAGATATTTCTCTCACCCAGCATGAGTATATGTAAAAAGACACCCCAAAACACATTGCCCAACTTCTCCTGAATACGGCGATACCACATGTGTGACACTTTTTTGCAGCCTAGGTGGGCAAAGGGGCCCACATTCCAAAGAGCACCTTTAGGATTTCACAGGTCATTTATCTACTTACCAAACATTAGGGCCCCTGGAAAATGCCAGGGCAGTATAACTACCCCACAAGTGACCCTATTTTGGAAAGAAGACACCCCAAGGTATTCCGTGAGGGGCATGGCGAGTTCCTAGAATTTTTTTTTT
Organism: Bufo bufo; assembly: GCF_905171765.1. Lineage (NCBI taxonomy): Eukaryota > Metazoa > Chordata > Amphibia > Anura > Bufonidae > Bufo > Bufo bufo. Next base: position 178,058,897 of record NC_053397.1, read on the forward strand.
TTTTTTTTTGTCACGTTAGTGGAAAGTTAGTGGAAAATGATGATTTTTTTTTTTTTTTTTCCTTTTCAAAGTCTCATATTCCACTAACTTGTGACAAAAAATAAAAACTTCCATGAACTCACTATGCCCATCAGCGAATACCTTGGGGTGTCTTCTTTCCAAAATGGGGTCACTTGTGGGGTAGTTATACTGCCCTGGCATTCTAGGGGCCCAAATGTGTGGTAAGGAGTTTGAAATCAAATTCTGTAAAAAATGCCCTGTGAAATCCGAAAGGTGCTCTTTGGAATATGGGCCCCTTTGCCCACCTAGGCTGCAAAAAAGTGTCACACATGTGGTATCTCCGTACTCGGGAGAAGTTGGGGAATGTGTTTTGGGGTGTCATTTTACATATACCCATGCTGGGTGAGAGAAATATCTTGGTCAAATGCCAACTTTGTATAAAAAAATGGGAAAAGTTGGCATTTGACCAAGATATTTCTCTCACCCAGCATGGGTATATGTAAAATGACACCCCAAAACACATTCCCCAACTTCTCCTGAATACGGAGATACCACATGTGTGACACTTTTTTGCAGCCTAGGTGGGCAAAGGGGCCCATATTCCAAAGAGCACCTTTCGGATTTCACAGGGCATTTTTTACAGAATTTGATTTCAAACTCCTTACCACACATTTGGGCCCCTAGAATGCCAGGGCAGTATAACTACCCCACAAGTGACCCCATTTTGGAAAGAAGACACCCAAAGGTATTCGCTGATGGGCATAGTGAGTTCATAGGACTTTTTATTTTTTGTCACAAGTTAGTGGAATATGAGACTTTGTAAGAAAAATAATAAATAAAAAAAAAATCATCATTTTCCGCTAACTTGTGACAAAAAATAAAAAGTTCTATGAACTCACTATGCCCATCAGCGAATACCTTAGGGTGTGTACTTTCCGAAATGGGGTCATTTGTGGGGTGTTTGTAATGTCTGGCCATTGTAGAACCTCAGGAAACATGACAGGTGCTCAGAATGTCAGAGCTGCTTCAAAAAGCGGAAATTCACATTTTTGTACCATAGTTTGTAAACGCTATAACTTTTACCCAAACCATTTTTTTTTTACCCAAACATTTTTTTTTTTATCAAAGACATGTAGAACAATAAATTTAGAGCAAAATTTATATATGGATGTCGTTTTTTTTGCAAAATTTTACAACTGAAAGTGAAAAATGTCATTTTTTTGCAAAAAAAATCGTTACATTTCGATTTAATAACAAAAAAAGTAAAAATGTCAGCAGCAATGAAATACCACCAAATGAAAGCTCTATTAGTGAGAAGAAAAGGAGGTAAAATTCATTTGGGTGGTAAGTTGCATGACCGAGCAATAAACGGTCAAAGTAGGGTAGGTCAGAAGTGTAAAAAGTGGCCTGGTCTTTAAGGGTGTTTAAGCCATAGGGGCTGAGGTGGTTAATACAAACACACACTTGAACTCAAACACACGAATGCTCACAAACTCGCGTTATTTGCTTGCTTGTATAAATGCAGCTCTCAAACCAGCCTGCTTTTTTTCCCTCTGGATTCAAAGGCAATCACCGATAGACGGCCCCCGTGTACATCTGTAGTCAGAAACAGAAATTTTAATGAATAAAGGTTGGCCTAATCTTTTCCCACAAAACTATAATCAATCTGCTCAGCTCCTCCTGCTCTATTACATGCTGCTTGCAGATTGCATTGCATTTAGGGTGACAGCAGGTCCTCTTTAATGTCACATCATTTGGGCCTTAAAGGTGATTAAGTTTAGATGAATAGTGTGTATAGGTTTTAACATACAATAGCACACACTGCATTTTTTAGTATGTGACAGCGATATGTCTACTATGTTACCCGTTACTTTATTTTTTATAACAGACGTACGTAGGCAGATGGGTCCAAACATGTTGTAGGTTTTGCCAGTCCTGTCCAGAGGGTCAGAGGACCAGCCCACAGCCTCACTATCTTAGTCCCCTGGTGCCCCTTTGATGGTTCAGTTTACGTATTCATAAAAAAAAAAAGTACCGTATATACAGTATTTTTTTTTTTAATGAATACGTAAACTAAACCATCAAAGAAGTAAGAACCATATACATAAAAAGTCATTCAGATGGATGGTAAATGACATGGTGACCATTCATGTGCACGGATCACTGCAGTTACTTCTGTGAGGTATGGAAGCAGCGTAGCACAATGAGCTTTGCTGTTTCCGTATTCCTGGCCAAAAGAAGGAAACCTCCGTTCTCGAGATAGGACACTCGTCTATAAGACATTCATAGCATATCCTATGGCTGTGCCATAAATGTCTAAGATGGGAATACCTCTTTGTGCTGCTGCGGGCACAAATGATTGGGTATGTTGAAATCCATCATGTCTGATCCCTCGTTCCTGTGACTTGTGCAATCAGGGGAGATTTAGGCCTCTTTTACATGAACAATACAGATTGTGTCAGGGTGGGTTCAGTGAAAATTGCACAATTACGCAAGCAAGTTAAGTCAGTTTTGTCTGCAATTGTGTTCAATATATCATTTTTTTTCTGCGCAGGTGCAATCAGTTTTGATGCATTTACACGTGCGTGAAAAAAACCCATAAGATTTACAAACATCTCCTAGCAACCATCAGTGAAAAACTGAAAATCAGTTTTTCACTTAAGCCCCATTCACTTCTATGGGGCCAGGGCTGCGTGAAAAAAGCAGAATATAGAACATGCTGCGATTCTCGCGCAACGCAGAAATGACTTGTGAAAAAAAATGCTCATGTGCTCAGACCCCTTGAAATGCGTTTACTTCACACATCGCACCTGTGCGGAAAACTCGCTCGTGTGAAAGGGGCCTTAATCCTGCTGAAATTGTTGGTTTATATTTATATATGTGTAAATAGTTGACTTGACTTGAGAAAGGTTCTGTGAGAGAACCGAAACGTTGTCTTTTCTGACATGTGTGAATAAATTGCACATTTTTTTTACTTCAAGGAGTGCTGCGGATTTTCTGTGTTGTTTATCCTGTCCTGCATCGGGGGACTGCCGCGGGCACCTACACAGCTACAGCTGCATATTAAGGAGTGCTGCCTGACTTTTCTATGGAGATATATATATATATATATATATATATATATATATATATATATATATATATATATATATATATATACACTGCTCAAAAAAATAAAGGGAACACAAAAATAACACATCCTAGATCTGAATTAATTAAATATTCTTCTGAAATACTTTGTTCTTTACATAGTTGAATGTGCTGACAACAAAATCACACAAAAAAAAAATAATGGAAATCAAATTTTTTAACCCATGGAGGTCTGGATTTGGAGTCACCCTCAAAATTAAAGTGGAAAAACACACTACAGGCTGATCCAACTTTGATGTAATGTCCTTAAAACAAGTCAAAATGAGGCTCAGTAGTGTGTGTGGCCTCCACGTGCCTGTATGACCTCCCTACAACACCTGTGCATGCTCCTGATGAGGTGGCGGACGGTCATCTGAGGGATCTCCTCCCAGACCTGGACTAAAGCATCTGCCAACTCCTGCACAGTCTGTGGTGCAACGTGACGTTGGTGGATAGAGAGATACATGATGTCCCAGATGTGCTCAATTGGATTCAGGTCTGGGGAACGGGCGGGCCAGTCCATAGCATCAATGCCTTCGTCTTGCAGGAACTGCTGACACACTCCAGCCACATGAGGTCTAGCACTGTCTTGCATTAGGAGGAACCCAGGGCCAACCGCACCAGCATATGGTCTCACAAGGGGTCTGAGGATCTCATCTCGGTACCTAATGGCAGTCAGGCTACCTCTGGCGAGCACATGGAGGGCTGTGCGGCCCTCCAAAGAAATGCCACCCCACACCATTACTGACCCAATGCCAAACCGGTCATGCTGGAGGATGTTGCAGGCAGCAGAACGTTCTCCACGGCGTCTCCAGACTCTGTCATGTCTGTCACATGTGCTCAGTGTGAACCTGCTTTCATCTGTGAAGAGTACAGGGCGCCAGTGGCGAATTTGCCAATCTTGGTGTTCTCTAGGAAATGCCAAACGTCCTGCACGGTGTTGGGCTGTAAGCACAACCCCCACCTGTGGACGTCGGGCCCTCATATCACCCTCATGGAGTCTGTTTCTGACCGTTTGAGCAGACACATGCACATTTGTGGGCTGCTGGAGGTCATTTTGCAGGGCTCTGGCAGTGCTCCTCCTGTTCCTCCTTGCACAAAGGCGGAGGTAGCGGTCCTGCTGCTGGGTTGTTGCCCTCCTACGGCCTCCTCCACGTCTCCTGATGTACTGGCCTGTCTCCTGGTAGCGCCTCCATGCTCTGGACACTACGCTGACAGACACAGCAAACCTTCTTGCCACAGCTCGCATTGATGAGCCACTTGTGTGGGTTGTAGACTCCGTCTCATGCTACCACTAGAGTGAAAGCACCGCCAGCATTCAAAAGTGACCAAAACATCAGCCAGGAAGCATAGGAACTGAGAAGTGGTCTGTGATCACCACCTGCAGAACCACTCCTTTATTGGGGGTGTCTTGCTAATTGCCTATAATTTCCACCTGTTGTCTATCCCATTTGCACAACAGCATGTGAAATGGATTGTCACTCAGTGTTGCTTCTTAAGTGGACAGTTTGATTTCACAGAAGTGTGATTGACTTGGAGTTACATTGTGTTGTTTAAGTGTTCCCTTTATTTTTTTGAGCAGTGTGTGTATATATATCAGCTCTAGTTGACACAGTGAATGTGCACTTGGCTGCAGCAGTAATTGGTGTCTGCGGCCTTTATATAGTAAAATATGAATGTTATGATAAGATCATTTTACATACAGTACTGATGGAAAGTAGGACACCCCTCTTGAAACAAAACATTTTGCTAACAAAAATAGTAAGTCTATAAAGACAAAAAAAAAAGCTAAAGAGGAAAATTTGTTGTCCATCAGGTCCCCACTATCTCCAATTCGTGAACCCCTTGGTTTGTAAAATATAAAATTTTGCCCCCTTTTTCAGTTCCCATGAGGAGCTTTTATCGTTTTTATCTGTATGGCTTCCCCGACCCTTCTGTAATACGTTCTATTCACTGACTAATGGGTGAAGTTCCAGGGTAGGCCTCCAGGGGGGGCTCCTTTACCACAAGTGACATGAGTACGTCCTTGATCTATCTGATATATCCATAGACGTTTCTGTATGTTTTTTCTTTAAGACGTCAGAGCGGTTGTGGGATACGTTTCGCTGGAAAGGACAGGACTGTTATAACAGGTGTTCCACATTACCTAACCTGTTATTAGTTCTTTAAATAGCTGACCCCATGTGGCTGGATTAATGGTATTTCCAAATCTTGTAGAAATTAGTCCTTTCGAGAGAATATTAGGAATACGTAGCAAGGCATTCAGGTCTAGGTAGCGCTTTACTTTTCCATCATGTGAAACTGTGGTTGACTAATGAAAAGACAGAGAATGGCGATGGCGTGGTCAAGGACCGCCATCTTCTCTTTTTGACTCCTGCCTTCGTCCTTTAGGATTTATAGGGGGAGATTTATCAAAACTGGTGTAAAGTAGAAGTAGCATAGTTGCCCATAGCAACCAATCAGATTCTACCTTTCATTTTGCAGCACTCCTTTTGGAAAATGAAAGGCTGAATCTGATTGGTTGCTATGAGCAACTAAGACCGTTTTACTTTACACCAGTTTTGATAAAGCTAGATGCCACTAACGCTGGGATTTGTGACATCATTGTGTTTAGATTTGTGATGTCACTATAAGTAGGCTGCATACTACCCAGCTATAGGCCGTCTGCTGTTATATGGTACCCCTGGTCCCATACATTCTCTCTGTAATGTGGGATCATATGGAGCATGCCATAGTTTGTCCAAAGTACCTTATAATATGGGTAGGCAACTAGGCATATACAGTATGGCCCACAGACTTGTAGAAGTACCATATTATAGGTCTGCACTAATGAAGCTCATTGTAGCTGACATGCTAAAACTATAATAGAAAGCAACCTGCACCACTGACGGCTTAAAGGGCTGATTGGAGACAACACCTTTCAGAAGGCGAGCATTGGGCGACTAGTGATCACTCTGGGTCCTGCCCCCGACACACACCTATGTGGGGAGGAACTAAAGGGGCCCCATACTGTGTGGAGAAGCAGTAAGGTCCCCATACTGTGGGGGGAGGAATTAAGGGGGGCCCATACTTTGTGGGGAAGCACTAAGGGGGCCCCATACTGTGTGGGGAAGGAGTAAGTACCCCCATACTATAGGAGGGAAGCACTAAGGGGGCCTCATACTGTGTGGGAAAGCATTAAGACCCCCATACTGTTGGGGGAGGCACTAAGGGGACCCCATACTGTGTGGGGAAGCAGTAAGGCCCCCATAATGTGGGAGGGGAGGAAATAAGGGGCCCCATACTGTGTGGGGAAGCAGTAAGGACCCAATACTGTAGGGGGGAAGCAGTAAGGCCCCCATACCATGTGGGGAGGAACTAAGGGGGGCCTATACTATGTGGGGAAGCATCATACTGTGTGGGGAAGCAGTAAGAACCCCCCATACTATGAGGGAAGCACTAAGGGGGCCTCATACTGTGTGGGAAAGCATTAAGGCCCCCATACTGTTGGGGGGGGGGGGGCACTAAGGCTGCCCCATAATGTGTAGGGAAGCAGTAAGGCCCCCATACTGTGGGGGAGGCACTAAGGGGACCCCATACTGTGTGTGGAAGCAGTAAGGACCCCATTCTGTAGGAGGGAAGCAGTAAGCCCCCCATACCATGTGGGGAAGCATTAAGAGGGCCACATACTATGTGAGGAAGCAGTAAGGACCCCCATACTATAGGAGGGAAGCACTAAGGGGTCTCTGTTTGGAGGCACAGAGGGGATTGCGCAGGGCTTGTCACATCGCCGGTATGTCCCTTCTTGGGCTTGGGCAGCCATATTCGGCATCCATATTCGATGACTGCTCAGTCCACTGCTACTAACCAAAACGTGTGTATTAAACTATTGTCCATAGTTCTAGAGGACGTCGTTTTGGGTCAAATTGTGTTGATTGCTGGATTCCATTTACACTGTGACAATAGTGTACTATTTCTGCCGGTACCTTGTACGGAGGAATAGGCAGTGCACAGCATACTTCGGGTGTATCTCCAGACATCTGCTAATTCCCACCACTGTGATTGCTGATGTAGATCTTCCCTGTGATGACTCAACTACATCTGTATAAACATCTGCACTCTTTCAGTGAGGTCTCCTTATAACAAACCACATCCTGGTGTGTGAGCAGACACAATAAAAATCCCCTGCACTGCTGCCCAGCCTTGCCTCACACTTTATGAAGTCCCCTCCAGCCTCCTCTGTTCTCTGCTGGACATCTATATCCCTAATTTTCTACACGGTGTACCTTAAGGCTACTTTCACACTTGCGGCAGAGTGATCCGGCAAGCAAACTGATGGCATTTGTAAGACTAATCAGGATCCTGACCAGTCTGAAAAATGCATTGCAATACCGGATCCGTCTTTCCGGTGTCATCCGGAAAAACGGATCCGGCATTTTATTTTTTTCACCTTTTTTTTTTTTTTCGGTCTGCACATGCGCAGACCGGAAGGACGGATCCGGCATTTCGGTATTTTGAATGCCGGATCCGGGACTAATACATTCCTATGGAAATAAATGCCGGATCCGGCATTCAGGCAAGTGTTCAGTTTTTTTGGCCGGAGACAAAACCGTAGCATGCTGCGGTTTTATCTTTGTCCTGATCAGTCAAAAAGACTGAACTGAAGACATCCTGATGCATCCTGAACGGATTGCTCTCCATTGAGAATGCATGGGGATAAAACTGATCAGTTCTTTTCCGGTACAGAGCCGCTAGGACGGAACTCTATGCCAGAAAAGAAAAATGCAAGTATGAAAGTACCCGAATACGTTACAGCTATACAGTGCCCATGTTTCTTTTTTCACCATTGTTGTGTTGCCAGTAATGGGCCAGATTTTATTGTACTCCTGCAGCAAAATCGTTAGAGGGCATGTAGACGTCATGGAAGGTGGTTCCATGCTCGGGACGCCCACTGAGCCAGATCAAAGTGTTGCATATCGCCTGCTCCCATTCCGGCTACCCGGCCTGGGGTGTTGTTGGTGCATGACTTCACTCCCGATAGAGTGGACTTGTTTAAAAGTGTGTTGCCAACAAAAACAAAGTTATATACTACTAGGTATGGACGTTTGCCATGGTAGCCACAGCCTAAACACCCCAGAGGACCAATGCAGGATAAGGCCTTTTTCCCAAGTGAATGGGTCCTGCTTTTCTTTATGCGTCCAAACAAGTTGGAGGTACACAGTCTTAGGCTACTTATGGCACTACAATCCGGCCGCCTGATCCTGCAGACAATGACGGGAATTGGCCGGGCACAAACCGCAGCATGCAGCAGTTTGTGACCGGCCGATTCTTGGCATTTATGCTGGAATGCGGCCTAATCTCCGCCAGACCACATTATACTTAATGGGGTTGGAGGGCATCCCATTTGTATCCGGCAGTGCCGGATCAGAGAATTCCTGCAGGCTGCTATGCAGTTTACATCTGAGAGGTGCATAAATGTCTTAAACTTCCTGGGCTCCCTAGTGGCGAAGTGCAGAACTCCAAATCACAAGTGGCAGTGAAAGCTGCAAAAGCTTTCAAAATCTGCACTGCAGAAATAAGCAAAGTGTACATGAGATTTGTCTAATCTTATACACTTTGTTGGTACTGTTAGGCTGGGTTCACACGAGCGTGTCCAGATTAGTTCCGGATGCGTCCCGGTGTGTTGCGGCAAACCCGCGCGAGTAGGAATGCAATTGCAGTCAGTTTTGACTGCAATTGCGTTCCGATGTTCAGTTTTTATCGCGCGTGTGCAATGTGTTTTGCACGCGCGTGATAAAAAACCGACTGTGGTACCCAGACCCGAACTTCTTCACTGAAGTTCAGGTTTGGGTTCGGTGTTGTGTAGATGTTATTATTTTCCCTTATAACATGGTTATAAGGGAAAATAATAGCATTCTGAATACAGAATGCTTAGTAGGTGATCAATTGAGGGTTAAAAAATAAAAAAAATTAACTCACCTTCTCCTCTTGTTCGCGTTGTTCCCGGTCTTTAGTTCTTTAAAAGATGAACTATGGGCTAAAGGACCTTTGGTGACGTCAGATCACATGCTCCAATCACATGGTCCATCACCGCGGTGATGTACCATGTCATTGGAGCATGTGATCTGATGTCACCAAAGGTCCTTTAGCCCATAGTTCATCTTTTGAGAAGTAAAGAAGAGACAGGGAGCTACGCGAACAAGAGGAGAAGGGGAGTTAATTTTTTTTATTTTTTTTAACCCTCAATTTATTCAGAATGCTATTATTGCACAATATAGAGCTTGCTGCGATTTTCACGCAACGCACAAGTGATGTGTGAAAATCACCGCCCATGTGCACAGCCGAATATAAATGAATGGGTCCGGATTCAGTGCGGGTGCAATGCGTTCACCTCACGCATTGTGCCCGTGTGAAAGAGGCCTTATGCTTCGGTTTTTCCACATGAAAATTTCCTTTCAGCTAAAAACAATAAGGCATGTTGTGAGTTTGTGAATAGGCATGTGGGAGACTCCCAAAATGTATGGAGGAAAGTGCTCTGGTCTGATGAGACTAAAATGGAACTTTTTGGCCATCAAAGAAAACGCTATGTCATCACATCACCCAAAGAACACCATCCCCACAGTGAAACATGGTGGTGGCAGCATCATGCTGTGGGGATGGGACTGGGAAACTGGTCAGAGTTGAGGGAAAGATGGATGGTGCTAAATACAGGGATATTCTTGAGCAAAACCTGTACCACACTCTGCGTGATTTGAGGCTAGGAATGAGGTTCACCTTTCAGCAGGACAATGACGCCAAACACACTGCTAAAGCAACACTTGAGTGATTTAGGCTGCGTTCACACGGGCGAGATTTCCGCGCGGGTGCAATGCGGTAGGTGAACGCATTGCACCCGCACTGAATCTGGACCGATTCATTTCTATGGGGCTGTTCAGATGAGCGATGATTTTCACGCATCACTTATGCGTTGCGTGAAAATCGCAGCATGCTCTATATTCTGCGTTTTTCACGCAACGCAGGCCCCATAGAAGTGAATGGGGTTGCGTGAAAATCGCAAGCATCCGCAAGCAAGTGCGGATGCGGTGCGATTTTCACGCATGGTTGCTAGGTGACAGTCTATTCACTGTATTACTTTCCCTTATAACATGGTTATAAGGGAAAATAATAGCATTCTGAATACAGAATGCATAGTACAATAGGGCTGGAGGGGTTTAAAAAAATAAACTCATTAACTCACCTTCTCCTCTTGATCTCGAAGTTCCCGGTCTCTTCTTTACTTGAGTTGTGGGCTAAAGGACCTTTGAGTTGAGTTTACTGATGAGTTGTGGGCTAAAGGACCTTTGGTGATGGACCATGTGATTGGAGCATGAGATCTGACGTCACCAAAGGTCCTTTAGCCCACAACTCATCAGTAAACTCAACTCAAAGGTCCTTTAGCCCACAACTCAAGTAAAGAAGAGACGGGGAACTTCGAGATCAAGAGGAGAAGGTGAGTTAATGAGTTTATTTTTTTTAAACCCCTCCAGCCCTATTGTACTATGCATTCTGTATTCAGAATGCTATTATTTTCCCTTATAACCATGTTATAAGGGAAAGTAATACAATCTACACTACAACTAACCCAAACCTGAACTTCTGTGAAGAAGTTCGGGTCTGGGTACCAGTGTCTGTTTTTTATCACGCGCGTGCAAAACACATTGCACCCGCGCGATAAAAACTGAACATCGGAACGCAATTGCAGTCAAAACTGACTGCAATTGCATTCCTACTCTCGCGGTTTTGCCGCAACACACCGGGACGCATCCGGACCTAATCCGGACACGCTCGTGTGAACCCAGCCTTAAGGGGAAACATGTAAATGTGTTGGAATGTCCTAGTCAAAGCCCAGATCTCAATCCAATAGAAAATATGTGGTCAGATTTAAAGATTGCTGTTCACAAGCGCAAACCATCCAATTGGAAGGAGCAGAATCAGTATTGCAAGGAGGAATGGGCAAAAACGCCTGTGGTAAGATGTGGCAACTTCTCATAGAGACTTAAAGGGAGTCTGTCATCAAAGTTTCACCTTTTTAATCCTTCCCATAGCTTTCTAGCAGCCTTACAGTTAATAAAAACGTTACCTTTATGAGCAATCCTGGACTTATAAAACCGGCAGGGGCGGCGTTACCCTCGTAGGTGCCCAGCTAGCTCAGCCTTATTGTCGCTTCCCCTGCCCATTCTTTCCCTCTGACCGCCCATCTACTTACTTCTTGTTTCGCCGAGATCCCGGCTAACAGCGCGAAGCCAGCGCATGCGCATTAATTACTGTGAGGCCGTACAAGGAATGAGCATCGCAGTGCGCATGCGCCGGCCGACGGACTGAGTGCGCAGGCGCGGGATCTCAGCGAAACAAGAAGTAGGTAGATGGGCGGGCAGAGGGAAAGGATGGGCGGGGGGAAGCGACGATAAGGCTGAGCTAGCTGGGCACCTATGAGGGTAACGCCGCCCCTGGGCACTTGCGAGCCCTCATTTGCATATGCTACTAAGTAATTTTTGCCGGTTTTATAAGTCCAGGATTGCTCATAAAGGTAAAGTTTTTATTAATTGTAAGGCTGCTAGAAAGCTATGGGAAGGGTTAAAAAGGTAAAACTTTGACAGACTCCCTTTAACCAAAGCGACTTGGAGCAGTGATTGCCGCAAAAGGTGGCTCTACAAAGGATTGACGTTAGGGGGGTGAATAGTTATGCACATTGACCTTTTCTGTTATTTTGTCCTATTAGTTGTTTGCTTTACAATAAAAAACAAAGAAACATCTTCATAGTTGAGGGCATGTTCTGTAAATTAAATGATGCAAATCCTCAAACAATCCATGTTAATTCCAGGTTGTGAGGCACCAAAATATGAAAAAAGTCGGGGGAAGGGGGGTGAATACTTTTGCAAGGCACTGTATGCAGGCTCAGGAAAATTATCTCAGATGAACGTTCATACGAATGCTCCTGATAATAGTCCTGTTTAAAAGTGCCGTTGATCACCTGATGGAGACGCGACCACTTGTTCACCTTGTGATGGCATATTTTATACTCCACCTAAAATTGTTTGTGGGAAGCACGCCGCCCTGTGTAAACTGCGTAGCAAGGAATGTGTATGGGGATGAATGATCGTAGTAGCAGTCGTTTATCCCCATATGGAAGGGGATGCTTGCTGTATGCTCAGGACTGAATAGTTCTTTATCATTACTCTGTGCATCGGCCCAAGTAGAAGGGCCCTAAGGCTACCTGCACATGGGTGAGGGTTGTCTTGCAGAAATTCTGCCCAAATTTCCGTGCGGCTTTCTGTGCATTTCCACACCAAATCCATACCAAAAACTGCATGTGTTTACTTGCGGTTTTCGGTGCAGATTTGATGCAGTTTTGACGCAGTTCTCACTCTTGCATTGGAAAAGGGTCAAATCCGCACAAAGAACCGCATAAAGAATTGACCTGCTGCGGATTTCCAAACCTACACTGCTGGTGAATTTCTGCACGGAACGATAAAGGAAAGTGTGCGTGAGATTTGTCTGATCTCAGACACTTAGCTGATACTGTATTACTCATCGGTTTTCCCACATGAGACTCCGCTGTAAAAAAAACAAAAAAAATTGCATGATCTGGAATGTGTGCAACCTTACGAAAATCAAAAAACGTATTTTCTTTCCTTGTCCGTCATCAGTATTTTTTTGCGGACCGCATAATGCATACGGTCGTGTGCGTGAGCCCTTAGAGTATCTGCCCTTTGCAGGTCAGTTGCACATCTGCTGCTGCTCGCTTGCAATGTTTTATGCATGCAATAGGTGCATCACAATCTTAACACACTACAGTAGGGGAAATTACATGTGATTTTTGATAATTGTAGGAAACCCAACACTGTCCCGATAGACTAAATAATAATAATAATAATAATTTATTTTAAAGCGCCATTAAAGGGAACCTGTCATCAACTTTATGCTGACCTCACTGTGGCATAAATGGTGATGTCAGCGGTGTGTCACTCATGAGCTAAAAGTAAGTGGTTGCCGAGAACCAGCATCATAACCATGGCAGCCCAGGCCCTGAAAAGAGTCAAATCTACCTGAGAAGAGTCCTGGTTATTAATAATCTCCTGCTCTCTCACCCATCTGCTGATGATTGGCAGTTCTCTCCTAGAGAGAAAGGGAGAAAACTAGGTAGAAGACTGTCAGTCATCAGCAGGTGGGCGGGAGAGCAGGAATTCATGAATAACCAGGACTCTTCTCAGGTGGCCGGGACTCTTTTCCAGGCCCAGTCTGCAATGATTTCGATATTGGTTCTCAGCAACCACTTACTATTAACTTTCAAATGACAGGCCGCTGAAATCAACTCGCCTGTCTCTACTTTTATGATGCCTTTAGTATGGGCAGCATAAAGTTGATGACAGGTTCCCTTTAATTCCATGGCGCTGTACATCCAGTTGGGGTTACACAGAAATAAAAAGCACAGTAAACGAGAAACTATTTAACAGACTGGTACAGAGGGGTAGAGGCTTACAATCTATAAGAGGCAATATTGCACTGCGTTCTAGTGTGCATATACTGGTGCTGCGACCGGTGGAGATGCCGTAAAGCACCCAGAAGCAAACTCATGTCACTTGGTGTTGCATGCAATAGTCGCCTGAAAGTAGGGTACTGGTGTGCATGTACATCCGTTGCCTATCCCACCCCATGGATCTCTGTGACTTGCAGTAGAACTAAAAGTTGCAGCAGCTTCCCTAACCAGAACCTTCCTGGCGGCTTGCAGTAGTCCCTATACCTGTGTCTGGCCTGGGGGATGGGAGCACTCTGCTTTGTGTCACTCTCTCCTCTTACAAACACTCTGAGCATTTGGAGGAGGCTGATCTCCTGCTGAAAATATCCCTGACATGTGAGCTGCTCCAGGGAATCACTGAGCATGCTCCCTCCTCCCCGGCTGTTGGAGAGAGGAAGCTGACTTACATTGGAGTCATACCAAGCATAGGCTGCGTGTCAGAGCAGTGAACTTGCAGCAGGGCTGTGAGAACTGACTGGCTTTGTCTTCAACACTTTTTTTTTTTTTTTGGTCCCCCTTTCCTCCTTTTCTTTTTCTTTCACGACCTGCCGAAAGTGACCAGGGTCTGCTTTAGCTGGAGACCCCCGCCGCCACCACCCATAACATTGCCAAGGCAGAGCCGTCACCTCTTCTTCAGAACGGATTCCCCTTTTTTTGATATTTTTTTTTTCATGCACTTTTCTCGGCTTTTGTTGCTGGAGGCTGGGCCTTTCTGTCTCGTGAAATCTTAGGGAGAGTCGGGATCCTTTCCTCAAGCTGTCCACCGCCTCTCACTTTTTATTCTTTTTTTTTTGGTGAAGCGAGAAAGCTGGTCTTTCCTGCTAACCCAGTAATAAATGCTGTTTATGAAGATGGATCTGTTGAACTACCAGTACCTGGACAAGATGAACAACAACATCGGCATTCTGTGCTACGAAGGTAAATGCTGACCCCACTCTTGGGTTTCAGGGCTGGGAAGAAGGAGCGAGAGCGGTCGTTCCCACCTTCCTACCTTTATTCTCCTCTCTGCAATACATGGCCGCTTTTATTAGCATTTTATTTGGTCATTAGGAAACTTTGCAACTTGAAGTTTACTTGACTTGGTGTCGCTTGTTTTTATTTGTCCCCCCCCAACAATATTTTAGTATGTTTTTTGTTTGTTTATTTATTTTTTTACTTTTGTAGCAATAATATATATTTTTGCACTAGGAAATTTGTTTCGTCTGTGAAGACCAACACATTATATACTTTGCATGTTTTTTAACATTTTTTTTATTTTTATTTTTTTACATATGTAGCATTTTGTAGCGTGGGATGCTTCCATCCTACTGGTATTTACCATGTCATTAGTATATATACATTAGGTGTGTGTGCAAAGCTTTTTTTTTTTTTTCCTCTGTAACAGGAGGGGTCAGAGATCACAACGCTGAACACAATCCCCCCTTTGTCTGCGTTCTTACTTCCTGTCCAGATCTGCCATTGAAGGATGTGTCCTACACACAAGTCCCTTGTGGAAAGTAGTACATTATGCCAGACTGCAAATTTTTTTTTTAACTCCATGAATTTTGCTGATTTCTCTTTTTTTTTTTTCTCTCAGATCACATTTACTTTGTACGTTTTTTTTTACCTCCTTTTTGCTGCCGTAAATTATAACGTTTTACCTAAAACCATGAAATCTATGGGATGATAATAATAGCGTAATAACAATAAACAATGTAAATGTCTAAATGCTGAAAATTCTAGTTTGGATACATTTCAAAAAAGTTATTTTATTTTTTTATTTTTTTCATTCTATGTTTTTATGCTACAAATATTAAATGTTTTTGTGTAATATTATTATTATTTTTTTTATACATTTTAAAATGATTTCCAGTTGTAATCGCTCAAGGTATAGGCCGCAGAGAACAATATCTACAAAACAAGGTTTACGATGGACCCCATTAAAATTTATACACTGTGTCGGGGTCGTGCAAACAGTTAAGTTCTTGCTGTACGTGCAGCTTTGGAGCTGGGGAATGGCCTAGTACAGAGGGGGGGAACCAGACGGGCATCAGTGAGTTTGGCAGTCAGCTCGTCATGCTGTGACCATATGCAAACAGAGCTTGGATTTCTACACTCTTGCGCTCCATAGTCTTTCTGTGCCCTCAACTTTTTCTCACAGTGAACAAAAGGATCCGTAATAGGGGCGACACAATGCAGGCTAGCGTCCGGTGGGTTGTCACATAGAGCGGTCTCTTTATTGATATACACTGGGGCGGTTTTATTAAATTCGCTGCCTTTTTTTTTACATGGTGCTTATCGCTTAATTTCTGAATTTCTTTGGTAGTCGCACTCTATTGTGACGGTTTATTGCATGAACATATCACAAAGTGACCCCTACTCATTGCTATGGCAGTGCTAAAGTAGGTGTACAAACTTTTCTTATACAAATTTTTTTATTTTATTTTTTCTCGCTCAAGCGTTTATAAAATCTCTTGTGGAGAGGAATCAGTCCCCGCCAGAATCTTTCAATACTTGTGAAATGTTGGACGTAGCGTAATAATAGCGAGGGATTTAAAAAAAAAATTCCTGCCTTTCTGGAATGTTTTTCGTTCTCGCGCGGTTTCTTCACATTCCACAAATGTAAACAATGCAGCTGGGAGAAATTCTGCAAACCTTGTGCATTCCTTGCACCGCTTGCTAACAGGAAGCAGATCTCCCCATGTGCCCCACTGACCGTCCCTCTTTAAGAGGAGGGGGGCGGATAGGTAGGACACTCTAGAACTTTTGGAAGGGTCATGTGCTGAAGTGTAAAAATGTATTCTGGCGGGCTCTTTACTTTAAGTACAGTAAAACCTGTTTAATCCAGGATAAGCGTCCCGTAATGCATATGAAAAGAATTTATGAATTTTTATTCACAGTGTATTACGTGGCCACCTTAAAGGGGTTCTCCGCCTTTTGAACAAAATAACACCTTCCACCCTGCTGGACCTGTGGAAGGACACATCCTCGCCTGCACCCTGCTGCTTGGTCCCGGTTCTCCAGTCCTGCTTGTTAACTTCCGGGCATTGGACGGGCGCTGTGTGCCGCTGCAGCCAATGACTGGACGCTGTAGTGCCCTCCCAAGAGGCGCATCATAGGGTCATGTGCCGCTTGGGGGACACGTTACCGCAATGGTGGTAGTCCTTGGCTGCAGCGGCACACGTGACCCCTGTCCATTCAGGATGTTGACAAGTGGGGACCTGAGCACCGAGAACAGAGCGGGGCAGATAAGTATGCTTCCCTTCACCGGTCCGGCGGGAACCAAAATTTGCTCAAAAGGTGCAGAAGACCTTTAATGGTCATGCCCATGTTTTGCAGATCATTTAATAAAATATTTTAAATTCTTTTTTGGTGTTGATAGTGAATTAGAGCCTATAGTGTTCTTCAGAGCATCATTCGCAGTTCTGCTGGTTGTCATTGGAAACAGTCAACAAGATTGTCATTAGAGACCGATCATAGAGTTTATTCATTTCCTATAATGCTGAAGGACAGTGTTATTAAAAAAAAAAATCTTTTACCTTCATTAAGTTAATGTTTAATACCTGGGATATGAACAACATCAGAAAAAACTCTGAAGACATTGAGCCATCGAAGAATACTAGGAGATTTCAGCTGTGAAGCTTGCAGAGTTGTGAATGGAGCTTTGGAGGATGTTTAGATCTAAGGCCTAGCTTGGATCCTGTCTTTTGTTTGATCAGGAAAGACTGTGGAGCTACCTTAATGTGCTAATGGCCATAGGTTGTACCTTAGGGGACATTATAAGATGGTACCAGTGGGTGGGTACAATATATTTACAGAATTGCATATCTATCTGAGATTTTGAGGCGAGGAGTCGACCCCTCTACATAAAACAGTGCCACCCATGTCTATAGGCTGTGTTTGGTATTGCAGCTCACCACATGCACTTGAATAGGGCTGAACTGGAATACCAGGCATGTTCCTTGTTTGGGCACATGAAGAAAAGCAATATTTTTGGACAGCATCGTTTAGTCTGTAAAAAGGAAGCAGATTAATAATTAATTTAAAACAAAAAACAAAAGCTGCGCCTGGTTGAGGGGGAAGCAGGGAGAGGCAGCTCCCTGCCTGTTGTCTCATGGCAGACATTTGATCCAGGGGGAGGAGGAGGAGGAGGACGCTGAAGCACAACATCTGTAACTTGTTTTTCAAGAAAATTCAGTTTGTTGCCTTTTTTTTTCTCCTTTTTACTCCTCTGTGTATAGTTATTGAGGGCTGGGGGTTAGAGGAAGGCGGATTGAGAGTCCAGGTTTATTTTGTAATAGAAGACTTGCAGATATGGATCGCCGAGCACTGCAGTATATGTTTCCCTAATTATAGTTTGTGATTGCAGGAAAGTCTGGAATCCCAGAGGACACTGAATGTTAATGTTTATCCTCTGGCAAATGTCTCCTTCCAGTAAGAGCATTACTAGAGTGTTTACCTTCTTTCTTTTTTTTTTCCTTAAAGGGGTTGTCCAAACCTTTACAAGTGATGGTCTATCCTCGGGATAGGCCATCACTATCTAATAGGCAGTGGTCTGACACCCTTCCTCCCCAAATTAGCTCCAAGTAATTGCAAACTTATTCAAACTTTTGGCCTTCAGGACCTAGACCCAGAGTCTGTGGAGTGGTGTTATGGAGGCCTACAACTCTTTAGTACGGAGCCGCACTGCCGTAGAGGCTTCGTTGGGTGCTGTGCATACAAATTCCATTCTTCTAGGGTAAAATTGGTGGTGGCGAATGACATTACGGTTTCTTCCCATATGAAATAAGAAGCTTATGGAGGTACAGTAGAGGCCTCTTTTTGGCTCTGCTAAGAACTTTCACAGAAATCTCAAAAAAAATAAAAAAAATACTTGTGGCATGTGAGTGATTCTTCCAGATCTCCGTGCTCTTGTAGAGTCTTGCCACCAACAGGTGCATAGTGATACGTGCCAGATGGAAAGTCTGGTACATATCGCCCAACAAGGGTGTCCAATAAGGTCCCCTTATGTCTGGAGTGAACTTGACTTGTAGGCGGGAAACAGACTGAACACGCGACTAAATCTTTCTATATGGTGAGTGGTGTTAGTCCGTTTGACCATCCAGTTAGACGCCACCAATGCCTCTACAACTATGTGGACAATCCTAGCTAGAGCTGGTCATAAATCTTCTGATAATTAAATAGCTATTTCTCCTGACTCCATCATAAACATTCACTCTCGGCCAGTCATGCATGTTTATCTCGATAGGGGGGAGGGAATAAGCGGCTGCTAGACCTCTCTCATCTCCCACAGGAACATTTGCCACTGAGGAACAGTTAGTGGCCCCTTTTTCATAAAACGATACATGTCTTTAAGGCTACTTTCACACTAGCGTTTTAGTTTTCCGGTATTGAGATCCGTCATAGGGGCTCAATACCTGAAAAAAATGCTTCCATTTTGTCCCCATTCATTGTCAATGGGGACAGAACTGAACGGAATGCTCCAAAATGCATTCCGTTCCGTTTGGTTGCATTCCCATACCGGAGAGCAAATCGAAGCATGCTGCGGTGTTCTTTCCGTCCTGGGATGCGGAGCAAGACGGATCGGTCATGACCCACAACGCAAGTCCATGGGGACGGATCCGTTTTCTCTGCCACAATAGAAAACAGATCCGTCCCCCATTGACTTTTTAATGGAGTTCATGACGGATCAGTCTTTGCAATGTTACAGATAATACAACCGGATCCGTTCATAACGGATGCAGATGGTTGTATTCTCAGTAGCGGAAGCGTTTTTGCTGAACCCTGCCGGATCCAGTAAAAACACTAGTGTGAAAGTAGACTAAGTGAAGAGTCTGCCGGCTGGAAAATATGTTCTGAAGTTACATAATGTGTGCAGAATAAAGGCACAGGCCATCTATAGTGAATGCGACGTTATTATCCCTTCCAGCAGGAGGGAACTGATAAAGAATCTTGAGGGTCTACGGGGAACTATATTACATTGCCATTGTACTGCAGACTAAAGGCTACTGTCCTGCAGTGTTTCATCTGTGAATGGGGCACAAGCTAGAAACTGCAGCCAGGATTAGGATTCCATTAACACTTTGAGATTGCTAGTTCTATATAAAGTCTTCTTTCTGGCGTGAGTCATTGTTGCTCTATGTTGCTGCTGTAGTGGAGAAGACTGCTGAGATGTGCTTCGTTATCCAGTTTACTTTTTGCATTATTTTATATAATACAGCCATGGAATACAGCGGAATGGGATCAAGTTCTAAGTCTATTCCAAAACTACGACTCCCAGCATAACCTGACGTCCACAGGCTCGGATTTGTAGAGCAGCTGGAGGGCCACAGCTCTATGTATTTACCGCAGGGATTGGTTGCCATAGCCGGAGGGCCAGGGCAAAAGAGGACACTGCTGGGATCAACAAAGACGAGCTCATCATTTTTATAGCATTGTAATGAAGTGTCGAAACAATGGATTTTGTTGAGCGGAGCTGTGATTGGAGCTTTTGCTCTCTGGTGACCTTTCTGCTCATTAACATTTTACACAATCGGGAGTTGTGCGGCGTTTTCTTAGACAACGTGTTGTAGACACAATGGCTCTAGTGTTCTCGTGTGGGCTCTGAAGTCTGACGTCTGTTCGGGCATGGTGTGCAAGGTATATTTCTGCTGTTTGTCACGGTTATTGCTCATAAAACATTAACCTTCATAAAGTTTACAGGCGCGGTGGACACACACGATGAGATGGGGCCATGTTCTTTTTATGATGGACCTTCTTAGACATCATTATGGCATTTTATGGGACATGTACCTAGTTTTCTGTGAGTATTTTGGTAATAATCTTGGCATTATGATAAATTTACATAGGAGCCCAAATCTATGGCAATATTCAAACTTGCGTTGAAGGTTGCATACCTCTGCTGACAGACCCGTCAGATTGGACTGTAAGAATAACCCAGAATTTGCAAGAACTCTTGTCATCAGAATGACGGTAACACCCAATGGACACCTTTTTATAAGTCATTGGGGTCTGTGAGGCTTCTTTTTGGATCTATTGTATGATGGGTCCAGCACAGTTTTGTGGCTTCTATTTTCACTGGGGCCTAAAGCTAGCAGTAAGCAGTAGATTTTGTTGACTGATCTCATTCCAGTCAGAAGGACTGAAGACGTGTCCTCAGGGACCAGCAAACAATCTCCTCTTGTCTGGAGAAACAATAATCCAAAAGGTTGGATTGAAAGACGCCTGATGTTTTTTTCCCCAGAGATAAGGGACGCCAGAAGTGTCTGGCAGACTTTTATCTTCCCCCAATACATTGTTAATGGGAACGTTTGGGTCGTAACTGTATTAGATATAGGTAATATTAAAAGGATGTATTTATCAAGAAGAGTAGAAAATTGATTCCCAAGATGACTATTCCCAGGCCCTTTCGAAGCCCACCCTCTGAAGTGCTAATTGTACAAGTGTGGTCTGATTTGGTCATGGGACAATGTTTCAACATACGATGTTAAAAATTGTAAGTGGAAGATTTTGAATGGTCAGACTCAATTCTCAAAACCTTTTTCATGGTCCTGGTCCAATGTGCCTTATGCTGTGTTTTATGTCATGGTTGAACTTTCCATCAGACATACAAGTTGGGAGTAGTGTATATATACCTCCGATCGAAGGCTCCAATGAATATCACTGTATAGGTATACAGTTACATACGTCATCTATTGACTCCCATAATGTTTAAAGAAAAAAGTATAAGGCGCTGTCCTTTTATTCTTTTTTTATACACTAAAAATAATTTATACCAATTTCACTTTTATTGTTGATAGTTTTTTTCCTCAGGGTTTCTAGCATTGTATGTAGTTAGAAAATGTCTCCTTAGAATTGAGCTGCCGAGACCACAAATCATTGATGAAACGGCGCCTATCCAAACGAGGTGAGCTTATGGTAACCCTAGCAATGTTTAACATACCAGGGATGGCAGAGATTGAATCTCTTGGATGACTGAGTTTGAGGTCTTCTTGGCTTCTCATTTTTAGGCTAGGGGTAGTGAGGCCGGAAGGTTTTCCTGCCCTGAAATTCTAATAGGGGTGAAAAGTGCAATGCTCTTATTACCTCATCCGAAGTTGACCCTCGCTTCCTGATAAAAGTTTTAGATCATTTTTATCACAGTTTCCTGATACGCGATATCTTTTAGAAGCTTTGTCTCTGCTTCCATTTCAGCTTAACCCGTAACAAGAGTCTGCAGTCCGGATGTCCCTTTATAGCATGACAATACTGTGTGTAGTTCTTCTCGAGTTCACATTTAAACTTTTTGTGAAAATAAATTAAATGGAATAAAAAGCCCTATCTTGGTGCAAAGTGTTATGCCGTTTTAAACCATATTTATCGCCTACTCATTGGTAGTCTACCCATCCCTCAGATATAGTAATATCACTAAAATATTAACGGAGTTGTCCAGCTTTGGGAGCCTTTCTGCCTTACACCCTTTTCCCTTGCAGGATTTGTGGAAGTGAAGCATATTTAGTTCCACACCTGCAGTAAAGCTAGCTGGCAGGCTGTATCCAGTATAGCCGGATAGGGCCGTGCTCCGCTGAAGCTCATTGACTATAATGGGATCCAGCGGGGATTTAGGTGGTTTCCTTCATGACTGCTAGGTTTTCGCAGGATGAAAATTGGTGCGTGCACAAGCATTTGTCCGGCCGAAACTCAGCCCGTATGCTGTCCCCTTATAGTCCATAAGAAGTCTGGTGGTGCACGGCACTATTCGGCTAGACCAGATACAGCTATCCTCTGCCGGATAGCTTTACCACATGTTTGAAACTAGCTTTACCTGTTCTTTGCTCATTGGTTCTGACTCCTTCAGTTCTCCTCTGCTATTGACGCACTCTGGTCCCCACTTGTAAACTTCTGGTTGACGGGGCAATCATTTTTGCCGCCACTGCCAATGACTAGTCGCAGAGGTGATGTCACCCAAGTGACGCATGGTGGAAAACATCACCACTTTGGCCAGCCCTTCACCCATAGCACAGGCCCAGTGCTCTCCTGCTTTAAAGAGGCCTAGAGAGAAAGACCTTTCACGTTTTTTTTTTTTGTTAGTTTTTTTGTGTTTAACCGAGTACCTTTACAAGCAGAGTACCCTCTCTTGATGCTGTCAGAATTTTTCTTTTTTTGAAAGACCCCTCGTCTGCCCCGCTGTGATCCCCCAAAGTATTGGTGCCCAATATGTTAATACCGAGGGAGGAAGAGATGCCAGCGTTTCTCAGTGGGCGTCACCTTCTCCCTGGCTGTCGCGCAGTCCAATGTCAGCAGACCACGTCACAGGCAATGAGAAGGTGGGCTATTTTTTTTTTTCCGTGGCTGTGACACGGTGCACTGCGATTGGACACCACGACAGCCAGGGAGAAGGTGACGTGCACTGAGAAACGCTGCCATCTCCTCCTCCCCGTACTGATGCTTGGTATTAACATATTGGGTGCCAAAATATTGGGGGATCACAGCTGGGCAGCAAATAAAATTCTGGCAGCATCAGAGGTACTAGGTCAAACACAAAAAAAAAAGTGAATGGTCCTCTTTAAAGCAGGAGAGCACTGGATCTGTGCTATGGGTGAAGGGCCGACTGACCAACTCAATTCTCCAAGATTGAATACATTGCGTGCATTGAAGAGAGCAAAGGTGAATGACATTAAAGGGCTTATCCAGGGTTAAAAAAACATGACCACTTTCTTCCGAAAACAGCAACCCAAGGTTTGTGTCTGGTACAGCAGTTCAGCTTCATTGAAGTAAACAGAGCTGAGCTGCAATACTACACAGAACATTTGGACAAGTGTGGTGCTGTTTTTTGGAGGAAAGCCACGTTCTTCTCATTCTGGACATCTCCTTTAAGTTCTGTTTACACAGGGATAAGTTTTAGTTATTAATATGATTTTAAACGTGAGGATTAATGGTGATTAATCTCGGATGATTGAGAGCTTGGATTACTTGAGTTACCTTGCATATGATAAATAGAATATTCCAGGAGAAGGATTGTCCTCAGTTTCCCACAATAATATATGTTAGGGCATTTGACTGACCCTCATGGGTCCCATTATGGTAAAGGGTAAAATTGTTTGCCTCCACTTTGTGTCTCCTAAGTAATATTACTTCCCCATGTGCGGTGGAAGTTTAAATGAGTTGTTTGGCTTCTTGGCTATCTTCACTGGGCTTCAACTGCCCTTTTGTCAACTTCCAGACATACAGGGTCATGTGCACTGGCCTCAGCAGGGACATGGCCTCAGCAGTGACATATCCCTGCTGGGTCACGCGCTGCTTGGGGGGGGACACATCACTGCCCCAGTGAGTCATTGGCTGCAGTGACGCACATGACCTCTGCCTATCCGGAAGCTGACAGACTGGGACTGGAAGGCCAGAGAAGGGCGCCAGGGAGCTGGAATTGAATTCCGTCTTGCATAGCACTAGGACTTCTCTTATAAATTGAAGCTAGGGTGGACAGAGCCTTAAGGTGGATTTAGACGGGCTGACTGCAGCTTTCCTTCCCGACAGTCGGCTGCTCGTTCAGTGAAGAGACCGCGGCATTTAAATGCCGTGATCTCCTGCGTTGTTTGAAAATGGGGGATCTATTATAGAGATCCCTCATCCTCGTACAATATCATGGCTTCTGAGCAGTAGATCACTGTTTAGACAGCACGATCTGCTGCCCAGAAGCCATGATCGGCAGCACATTAAGACGGCCAGATGATCGGGAATGACCGGTTGTTGCCGATAATCTGGACGATTATTGGTGCATCTAAATGAACCTTTATGCTAGAGGTCACGACTGCTGTCTGAGACTGAAGGGCTGTAGCTCATACAGATAGGATGCAGATGGGCACATAGTTCGAGCGTAGAATTTGAAGTTTGCATAGAAATACAAGGTAAACCTAAGGTTATTGAGTATGTTTCATCCCTTACACTCACCACCTAATACTTATTCTGGAATTACAGGATTTTGTTCGGCGGAGAAATGCAGGTACTATGCTGTATGAGAATGATGAGGAATTTGCTGACACAGCTTCTTTTTGTCAATGTTAGATTAGCCCAGGGCAAGTCTCGCACTCTCTTACGATATTCATCAGTGTACCATAGTGGAAATTACCGGTCAGCTATACATGCTATAAGAATGTCTTGACGTACAGTTCCTTAGAAATTCTCTTAGCTGTTATTCTCATAATGTCTGCAGTCCTAGCCTAAAAGTAACCATACCCTTTAGATGAATTTTTGTGGGACCTGCCAATTTAAGGAAGAACAGTTAGCCACCTAATATGTATGGAGGTGTCCTGAATTATCTCTAGACAGCAGATGTCAGGGCGAAGTAGGGTCAGGGATGTGGGATTTGTAACATGCCCGATTTATTTAGTTTTCATGGGAGATAAGATGTCAGCAGTTGTGTCTGGCTTTCCGATTATTCCTACCTCCCCCATTGAGATAACATTCTGGGCATGCATGTGTAGGGGGCATCTGAAGGTATAGCTGTCATCTAAACCAGTTATCTAAAACTTTTGTCAACCTAAAATTACATTAGGCATAGGTCGACCTATAGGGTGGATATGACTTTCAGGCAGGATCGGAAGAAGTGGTAGGTGGGTAAGACATGGCTGAGGGGGTGCACTTTTTATTAACAGAAATAATAATGTTAAATGCTGCATACAGTAAGTATGACCGCTCTACATTCATCACTTCCCTGTTTTAGTGGGTAGAGTAGGTAGAGTACCGCTATAAAGGGGTTGTTTCCTGAAGATGAGCTGATTGATAGGGTCCAGCTATTTTGTCATATATTTTGACTTGCACAGTATAATATGACTGTAATACATGGATGGGCCACGGTCACTCCTGCTCTGTGGCTCCTTGCTCTGGCTCATAAAGAGGGGTCCATACGCCCTAATGTATTCTCCTTTATCATACCGCTCTACCCCTGGTTCCAGCTCTGTTGTCTCTGTATTTTCTTTCCATGTTCGTTTTTCTGCTGACCTTATGCAGAACCATACATTTCAATGCTTCTGGAAAAAAGACGTTACTCCGTTTGCATTCCGTTTCCGTATCTCCGCATGTCTATTCCACAAAAAACAAATAGAACATGTCCTATTATTGTCCGCATTACAGACAAGGATAGGACTGTTCTATTAGGGGCCAGCTGTTCCGTTCCACAAAATACGGAATGCGCACAGATGTCATCCGTATATTTTGCAGACCGCAAAATACTTACGGTCGTGTGCATGAGCCCCAAAGCATAGAGAATGCAGGAGGAACAATTCATTCCTCCCTCATCCTGTTCTATTAGTTATCGGCAGCATATCCCTGATTACACAGGACTATGCTGCCGATAATTGGGTGTCTTCCATCCTGATGAAAGGTGCCCATCAACCGATAAACAAGAAATGCTCTATTATATGAGCCAATTTTCGCGAACGAGCGAGCCTATGAATGCATGTTTGCAATAATTTGCCGATAATCCTAATGTCTAAAAGGCCCTTTAAAGATGTACCCCTCTGTGATGTCAACATTCCCTAATTAGGCATATGGACAGGGGTTGTTTTCATGAGGCAACCTCTGTAATCATCATGGGGACACTTGACCATCTATGACTCCATGATTCTAGATAAGTAGCATATTGATAGGTTATACCTTGAGACTACACAGCCCACAGAACAGCTGGCTGCAATGTTCTTTGTTGGACAAATAATGGTCAGATTCCCATTTTTGGCCATTATCCATTTGAAGACACAATCACTAAGTAAATCTAAGGAGAAAAATAAAGCAAAGCTGTGGATCCTGTCTGCAGAGGTCCTTCATCAAAGGCGCAGATTAAATGGAGTGTAAAAATACCAGTAATTATTTCAGCTGAGAAGTACTTTAAACTTTTGATCTCAATGTCTA
Source organism: Bufo bufo (assembly GCF_905171765.1). Classification (NCBI taxonomy): domain Eukaryota; kingdom Metazoa; phylum Chordata; class Amphibia; order Anura; family Bufonidae; genus Bufo; species Bufo bufo. The sequence continues at coordinate 178,085,421 of NC_053397.1, forward strand.
CCCTGGAAACATAACCCCATCGTGCCATTAATGTTTGAAGTTCAGAGAGGAATAACAGCTTATTGGCTTTGATCATGGCTCCTCAGAACAAGTCTTCCTTTTCATCTCCACCACTTTGTGAAGTGACAGGGGAAACTGCCTGCAAAGGGTCAAACTTCTGAAATACGCTCCGCACAGCAGAGCAGCACAGTGATGGTTCTGTTACTAGGATGTGGTATCAATAATGTCATATTCATTAAAATAAGGGGCTGTTTGGTATAGAAGCCCTTTCTTTTAGTCCTTTTTGGAACATGCATGTTCAGGTTGCATTAGCTAATGTTGAGAGATTTGAGTTTGTATCAGCTCTAAAGGACTTTGAAATCTACGGGGCATTTTATCGTTCCTTGTGGAGGATGGGGGAGCAAGTGAGCAAATGCCCGCGATTGGTATCTCCCTTGACAAGTGCCATTGGGGACAAGTTATATACACCTTATATATGGTCGATCGTACCACACAAAAATCTGCAGGTTTGGCCAACATAGATCTAATGTGAGTTCTTTGGGATTTTGATATTGATGGCCTATCTTCAGGATAGATCATCTATATCGGTAAGGATGTGACTCCCAGCACCCCCGCTGATCAGCTGTTTGAACAAGCAGCGGCACTCTTTGAGTGCTTAGGCCTCCTCCGAGCCCATGTGATGTCATGTCCATCGGTCACGTGGCCTAGGAGAAGCTCATTCCCATTCAAGTGAATGAGGGCTGAGCTGCAGTACCAAGAACAGCTGCTATTCAATGAACAGCTCTGTGCTCGGTGAGCTGTGAGGAGGCCACAACACTCACTGGAGCTCTGGTGAGCGCCATGGCTTCCTCAAGCAGCTGATCGGCAGGGGTGCTAGGAGTTGAACCCCCTGTGATCTCATATTGATGACCTATCCTGAGGATACGCCATAAATATCAAAATCATGGAAAAAGGCTATATTCGGATGTGACTGATCTGTTACTGTCCATTTCATCACGATGGGGCTTCCACAAATCCATATTTGCCACCAAAGCAACCCCATTCAAATGAATGAAAGTTTTTCAGTCTCAAAAATTTCTGTAACAGATCTGCCACATTCAGGTAGGAAACATCGGAATAAAATTTAGAACTTGTGAATCTATGGAAAATAATGCCATAAACATGGTTGTAATTAATGTATTTTGTTCCTAACTCCATTAGATACGGTGAGAAAGTAATACTATTCATGAGAATATGACCTGGTCAGTCTGTTGCAACAAGTGACATCACAGTGATGTCATCAGTTCAGTCTGTACATGTTGCATAAGATGCTATACATGAGTGAAATCCTATGAAATGGAAGCATTTACGCCAACAACTGGCTCTGGATTGTGTCTGAGCAGAGATGGGTGTCATCCATACGTCATTTCCATATTAATGTAAAGTTTGAGGAGTATGCTGAATGTGTGTTACTGAGAGCATTACATTCCAGTAACATACATGAACATACTCAGAAGTACAGCTTTGCCGAGGATTTTTAGGTATTTGTGGCAGGTTCTAACATGCTAGAAGGATCACTTTGACGACGTCTGGACACTTTGTTCTGCACTAAATCCTTTTTCATAAAGAGCCATGATGTATGTAGATAGGCCCAAGCATGCCGACATAATCTTCTTGCTGACTAGAAACATTCAAAATACATGTTAAGAGTTGTCATAGCTGTAAATATTGCAGCTCAGGATGTGGTTTACAAAGTGTGATGTCCTAAACTTGATGGAAATGCAGAAAATCTGAGTGTTCTTCTCATGTCAGCCATGTTCCATTTCTGAACATGTCTAATGAATTGTATGTTGAACATAGTGGAACTTGGCCTGGTCACCTCTCTGGTAGTCATTTAATGACCAAAGGTCAATGAGCAATCACCTATACAGCTGTTAAGTATAAGGCTTGACCAGTCAATCGCCCAAATAAAATCTTACCCGAGGTCAAGAGATGGCAAGATCTTGGAGGTTCTCCTGGACTGCTTCCTCCAGGGCATGATCTGCATGGATTGGTGCTCTGTATATACGAAATGGGGATATATATATATATATATATATATTTATACAGGGATGGTAGGATCATGACATAGTTCTATGTAGGCGCTAAGCGTAACCTCCTCTGTGAAGAGTAGGTCTGGAGGACCTCCAATATCTCCATCTGTTGACATCAGGAAAATAAAAACAAACGATTGGGGACATGAGATATATTATATCGCAGTATTCATAGGTTGGCATTTTTGCATGTGTAGATCTGATGGAATATTCTGTGTGGGAACTGTTATTTGCATTCCTCCCTTGGTAGTAGAGCCATTCCCTTCCAAAGAGAGGAGATAATGACTTGCTGATATCTGGCCATTAAGGCCTCGGTCACATCTCCGTCAAGCAGATCAGACAGAGAACAGCCTGCTGGATTTCGCTGTATCCAGGATTGCCAGATTCTATAGTTCCACCACTGGATCCCCCTTGACTGTAATGAGGTTTGGTGGTGATCTGCCACTTTCCGGCATTAATACCGGGTTTGGGGCGGACAAAAAACGTTGCATGCATCTGTTTTTTTGTACAGCCGACAGTTGGAATTTTTGCCAGTTCAGGCAGCCAGATCTGCTTGATGGACATGTGAACGAGGCTTAAGATCTTGATACTCTTTGATTTGCTTTCCTTTAGTTGCTTAGAATTTGAATAGGATACACCATTTCTTGTATGAGAGAACATGCCTTGATTACAATTTCTGGTAATATCACCCTGTTTTGGAATGTGGAAAGGGAGGGAGTATTTGGGTTACTGAAAATTAATTGTTGGCCCTACTGTGACTTTTGCCCTACAATGAGACCTTGTCCCTACTGATGGAGATGCTGCCATCGAATTGCCAGATAACTCCACAGCGTATCTTATTCCGTATAGGCAATAACAAGACGTGTGAGTTTTAGTAAATTTGTAGGATTCAGCTGGCCCAGAATTCCAGATGATCCTTTGGTGGACTCTGGCTCTGATGTGATCATATCTTGGACAACCCATTCTATGGTTAACAGCAAAATGGGTGACTTTCTGCAAAGGGTTATGGATTGTCTTGGATTATTTTACGACTGACCAATTCTGTTTTATTGATGGTATGAGCGGTGTGTACTATTAAAGCACAGTTTATAAGGCAATTAAAAGTGGATATGCACATGTTCTGTATTGCTGGAGGGTGAACCCTTCGAATAATTTCTTCTGAGGGAGCCAAAAAAAATTGATAAACCATGTCAGTCTGTACTGTAGCCCCTGTTGCCAGACAGCCATCTAGATTTCCTGACTGCCAGGACACTTGTTTCTGGAGCACAGCAAATCGCTATGTAATTGACCATTGAACGTGAAGATCTAGTTGACACCAATGGGCTGTGTCTGCCGTTTGCTGAGCAGTGGCGTAAAAATTTTTGGGCTGTCGCGTGGCAGGCCGTACAGTTTAGAAATGAGGAATAATTTTAGTGGAAAACTCTGGTTTTAGCCGAAGTTACCATGTAGTCATACCTGTGTCCTGTGTCTCATCATGACTGATGTGACAGCAGATGGCTTCATGTTTACATGATTCTTTACCTCATGTACCTTATATTTCCAGACCGACAGGTGGTTGTTCTCCAAATGTCTACATGGAGTTGAAAATAAGTACTTTGCACAACCCTGGGGAATTTCTGACCTGCCATAAGGGTGTTACCAAGATTGTCATATCTAACAGTAAACTGCAGGAAATAGATGTGAAGCAACCCTAAGGGGGTTGTAAGATGTATAGAATGCCTCTGTGTCTGGAAAAACCCTAAATGTTGTTCACACGTATTCACTTGAATGAGGAAGAACTGCAATACCAAGAATACACACTGAAGACCTGTCCTTAGGATAGGCCATCAACGTGATATTAGTGAGCTTGTTATGGTGGCCATGCTCCTTAGATATCTGTTGGACAAGTGTGCATATGTTCTCAACAGGAAGAGGGGAAGAAGTCACTGGTCAAAACCTGACTGCACTTATTTTCGGTGAGAACAAAGGATTGGGCATGTTGAACTTCAACTGCCCAATACCTCTTTCCCATGACTATTGTGAACCTCCATACACTGGCCCAATGCCTCTTTCCCGGGCACCTCCATACAGATAACGCTGGAATCTATGGGTTCTGATGACAGTCATCTAATGTATATGGCAGTCCCTTCGAGTGTATTTCCAGATACAGTGGCACATCCCTACATCTGTGTGGTTGTGCCTGGTACCACAGGCCATCCTCCTGGCAACCCCGTAAGGATTTTCCTATTTTGTAGTCCTTTGTTTTGTCAACACTTGTGTAAAGTGCTTTCCTATAAAAACGCGTAGTCACGGATCCAAACAATGATTACCTATCATCCTGTAATATCTGCCGTCCCCACAGTGTATAACAGACACTTTTTTTTATAGGAGTCCTGCTAGTTTTAAAACATGCTTACAACTAAGCCTTCCCTTTTATTACTGTCCCAAGCCCGATATTTTATGTGTAGACCTAAGATGTTGAGAGCAATGTAAAGTTTTGCTTATTACATAACTTTTCAGTTACTCATTGATCGTAGACTCGGAGGGTAAAGACTGGCAATGTCACTGCTGCATTATGGGATTCCCTTATCACCTAGTGCTTGGGTGACCTGTAATAAACTTGGAAATAACCTTCATTACCTGATAATAGTAAGCTACTTTCTTCAGTGCCAACAGAGTATGAGCACAATCCTGTCACAGGGTAGGCAAAAGTGTTACAAGTTGCTTACTGGGAACAGGTGATGTCATTGACAGGTCCATCGATGATGTCATCAGTCTACTGCTCCATTTTATTCTCTTGGGGATTTGGGTAGAACCAATTTTTATGATTCTGCTACATAAACTAACAAATCTGATCGCTTGGTCCAACCATTCTTCTTCCTTTGCACTTGTTTTCATAGTCGCCTCCTAGTATTTATCTCATTGTGGTTGCTTTAGTGTGTATGTGTATGTACTTGTATGAGCTGCATTAGATTAGGCTGAGATAAGCCCCATGGGAACTTGAAGTGACCCCATGCACACATGTGCTGAAAAACACACGTGACTGTACTTTTATCACAGTGTTCATTGTTCCAGTGGGAAGTGGTTAATCCAAGGCTAATTGATGGCGGAGGGATAGATTCTGGAAGAGCATGGTACAAGATTAGAGCATAGTGAACCGGTTTGTACACAGCAACAGAATAGTGCTCCTTGTGGCCAAATGTGCTTATTAACAATAAACCTGACTTCTCTCCTGCTTTTGGATATCAGTACATAATCTCAGTGAGCTATGCCCTTTTAAAATTGTCCATTCTCTTGTAATAGTCCATTTTCGTGAATGTTAACATGACCTTTATTTCTGTACATGGAGTTTGGTGCATTTTTTTCGTGCTGCAATCTAGGTAGAATCTGCCTCCTCTTGTTTTCCAATGGGAAATTCAGGCCACAGTTTTTCTAAAACCACATCGTAGAAAAAAAAAAAAAAACAGCCTATGACTTCTTGGCTTGGAAACCTGCAGAAGCCATGACTGGTGTCTGCATCTGGATTAGGTCTAATTCCGTGGGCAGACCCAAGAAATATAAACTGCAAAACTGCAGCAGTTATCAGAGTTCCAACCTCCGTCAGCCACGCGTTCCGTGGCACCTACATGCTGGATTTTTACGACATGTATTTTTTTAGCATGTGAGCATACCCAAAGCTACATTTACTTTTGAGTGGACATGTGGGTGAACTATTGAAATACCCTGAAGGGTCTATCTGGGATTTTCATATTGATGGCCTATCATCAGGATGGGTAGTTAGCAGTATGATTATTGTCTGGGGTCTGACACCAGGGATCCTCGCTGATTAGCGGTTTGAAGAGGCTCTGACGCTCCAGAAGAGCTTAGGCCTCTTCCTAGGCCATGTGACATCATGTTCATCAGTCACATGGTCTTGGCGCTGCTTAGTCCTATTAAAGTCAATGGGGCAGAGCTGCGTTACCAAGCACAGCCACCATCAACTGAACAGTGCTGTGTTTGGTAAGCTGCGAGTAGGTTGCTGCGCTCATTGGAGCTATTTTGAATGCTGTGGCTTCCTCAAACTGCTGATCGGTTTAGGGATGCCATCAATATGAAAAGGCCATGAATATGAAAATCCCGTAAAAACAAAAAACCTGTAAAGGGGTTGTCCCAAGATATTTATTTATTTATTAGGGGAAAAACACTTAAACTCGCCTTTCCAGCTCCTTCCTATCCAGCACCGCTGCTCCTCCACAAGTTGCAGCAGCCAGTGCCATTTCTTTTGGCTGCGGAGGTGACCATGGGTGTAAATTCTGGTCCACAGTTACAGTACGAGGAGCATCTCTGGAGCAATACTGTCCACAATAAAAGAATCCATGGAGATTGGATATCCACTTATGAGCGCTTATATGTACTCGCCTTTCCAGCTCCTTCCGATCCAGCGCCACTGATCCTCCCTTCTCACAGGCCAGTTCCATTTGTTTTGGCTGTAGGGTTGGTTAAGAGTGTAAATTCTGATCCACAGTTACAGTACGAAGAGCAGCTCTGGAGCAATACAGTCCAAACTAAAAGCATCCATGGTCATTGGATAAACTCTTATGCAAACTTGTATATTGTATTATTTGCTTTAATTAGTCACGCTTCTGCTTTATGCACTGCGTGTGCCTCATCACACACCGCGATCGGACTAATTGAGTAGAGTGGGAGTCGTGATTTATCGACCATTTCCCTTACTACTGCTCAGTGTGGAGGCCGCTTATACTCACAACGGAAGAATTAGAAATCCACTTATTCTGTGCATGTTAGATAATATTCTTACACCCTAGTACAGTCTGTTAATTGTCACTGCACACAATAAAGAGAAGAAAATCAATATATGTCTGGTGAAACATGCGGCTAAATGAGGAAAGCTTTATCGAGCAGCCAGCATACAAGGTTTTATTCACCGTCCCTGCCGCATTGAGATGGAAAGTTCCAGTTTGTTATCTGTGCCAGATCTTAAACCCCAGCCCTGCAGCGTATTCTGGGTCACTTCACTTCTTAATTCCCTGTGCCGGCTGGCATCCTGCAGATTCTTATGGTGGCTGTAGAAAGGGGTTTTCTAAGGCCGGCACAGTAAGAGAACGGCTTGAAATTCTTTCTGGAACCATTAGTGGCCCTTTTAAAGGGAAAGTGGCATAAACACAATCATCCTGCTTGCCAAAAATGCGTGCATGCTGGGCATTGTTTATTTATTTGAGGAGAGGAGCGTATGTATCCTCCCTTATTTTTGAAGGTACCTGATTGTATGTTCTAGTGACCTATTGGGGTATTTGATCTCCAAACTGTCTTGTATATGATATTATCACAGCTCACCTGAACTATTGCAACAATGGAAACTTTTCCCGTAGTAATTTATGAACTTAAAGGGGTTGTCTGGTTGGTATTTTTTTTTTTTAAAGGGTCAAAATTGCTTATAAAAAATAAAGGAAATCCTACTTGCCTCCACTATCTCTCACCGATCCCATGCACTGGCCCATTATCAACCTGGAGGTGGGGAGGGACTACAGCCAGCATCGTTAGTTACCACAGTCTCACTATCCAATCAGTGCTGAGAGTTTCAGACTGTGTAGGGACACACACCCAGTTGGACCTTCACTGCAAACTGCTAGTATTTCAATTATGGCCCATTATCAACCTGGAGGTGGGGAGAGACTACAGCCAGCATCGTTAGTTACCATAGTCTCGCTATCCATTCTGTGCTGCCAGTTTCAGACTGTGTAGGGACACACACCCAGTTGGACCTTCACTGCAAACTGCTAGTATTTCAATTATGGCCCATGCACTGGCCTATTATCAACCTGGAGGTGGGGAGAGAGTACAGCCAGCATAGTTAGTTACCATAGTCTCGCTATCCATTCTGTGCTGCCAGTTTCAGACTGTGTAGGGACACACACCCAGTTGGACCTTCACTGCAAACTGCTAGTATTTCAATTATAACGGCTAGCAGGAATAATAAAGTAATAGGACATCACAGAGTCATAATAGATGCTCCAGAATTGTTATTACATGGGGAATGTAAGTAGTTACTAAAACAGACGTCAGAAGAGGTGACAGGGCCTCTTTAAAACCACAGCAGGGGTCACTGCTGTTACAGCTGGTTGTTGAACCTTTTAGTCAGTGACCAAAAGAAAACTGTTTACTAATCATTAACAGGTTATTGGTTCTTTATTTTTATTATTATTTTTTTTCATTCAACTAATATACCCATGTGTCACTTTTACAGGAGAAGCGGCGTTACGGAGTGAACACAGAATGCAACCCCTTGCGATGCCTACTGCACTCACCAATCATCGGACGGGCCCACCGCCTATTAGCCCCAGTAAGAGGAGGTACAGCATGGACCAAGGAGATGATGAACTAGACTGTGAAAATGACCATGTCTCAAAAATGAGCCGGATGTTTCACCCTCACTTGTAAGTGCCTCATTAATAATCTTTTTGTGCCTTTTTTTCCCCCCTATTGATTCTAAATAATGTGAGGGAACGAAAACCGTAAGCGTATGCTTGATGTCCGATATACAGCATGCAGTCTGTGGAGCTTGTCAGGGTTCGTATTTTCAAGGTCATGAGACCAGAGTAGCAGTGAGCTCTGTACTGGCTTCATTCTGGGCATGGCGCTAATGTGTCACGTAGTAGCTCTGAGGTTGTGGAGGTTATAGAATTTTATATAGTCTTTCGGTATGCTATTATTTGTTTATATAGAGCCGTTTTTATGAACTTATGTTTTTGGCAGTAGAAATAGAAGTTTAGCCAGCAGTTTTGTGGCTCTCGTGCAGGAACAATGGACGTCTTGGTGCTTTTGACGGCACGTTGTCTTACCGAAATTAGAACAAGGTTTTGGGATTAGGATCTTCAAAAGCCTTAAGTAATATTTTGGACATGGATGATTATAAAAAGAAAATTCCCCTCCTCAAAAATGCTAGTTTCGTTACTGTACATTGAGGAGAATTTTTGCAGAGGCAGAAACAAGTCCCATCCGCTCCTCCTCTCGGATACTGTGGCCTAGTTCTGTGTCTGGTATCACTTACCCAGTAAGAGTATCCTGCACCAAATGTCACCCTGGCCTGTTTTAAGGCCCACCGGCCTCCCCTCCCTCTTCTCCTTCCAGGGTGGGAGCACAGCTGCTCCGCTGACACAAGGAGACCCTGCAGTTGTCACCAGTGACATCTCCATGGATGAATAAAGCCACCCAACAAATGGCTAGTGCAGGAGAAGATGTCACGTTGCCTGTGAACGTATCTTTGTCTTGCTGGCATGGAGCTGGATGTCAAGATGCCGCTCATTCCTTTATGAAGGAAGCGATCAGAGGTCATTTGATAACTGAGAACTGTGCTTGGCTGTCTGAGATCCAAGCAGAGAGCTACATTCCAGGCATTCTTCGGCTTCTGGCCTGCTCACATCCATCATAGGACAGGCAATGTTTTATTTATCCTCAAATAAATCATGGCAGTGTTATTCACAGACTGGGCCGGCAGTCTGCAGCCCAGGAATGTGTTACAAATTGGCTAGCCAGAGCTCAAGGTAGCGAAACAATAAGGGCTCAGAACCAAGAGAGTCAGCCGTATTTAGATTTTGTGCTTCTACGCAACTGTTGACATTCCTCCGCCATGTGTCTCTGTCCAAGGAAACAAGAAATGGGCGAGAAGAGGGTTAATGGAACAGTAACTCTTTACTACTACATTGCACAGCACTTGGGGACCCTTTTATTATTTCGTCTCCATTCTTTTGCACCAGTTTTTCCTAATACACATGCAGCGGGGTCCTGGCGCCTCTCTATAATCATATTTCCCTTTGCGTGAGCCATGCATATTTTTTATTTTATTAGTTTTTAAACATTTTGTTCTCTGCAGTGTTCTCATAGGCACAGTGCAGACTATAGTAGTAACCACACACACACACACACACACACACACACACACCAGAGACTATAGTAGTAACCACACACACACACACACACACACACACACCAGAGACTATAGTAGTAACACTAACCACACACACACACACACACACACACACACACACACACCAGAGACTATAGTAGTAACCACACACACACACACACACCAGAGACTATAGTAGTAACCACACACACACACACACACACACACACCAGAGACTATAGTAGTAACCACACACACACACACACACACACACACACACACACACACCAGAGACTATAGTAGTAACCACACACACACACACACACACACACACACACACACCAGAGACTATAGTAGTAACCACACACACACACACACACCAGAGACTATAGTAGTAACCACACACACACACACACACACACACACACACACCAGAGACTATAGTAGTAACCACACACACACACCAGCCTCCTTAACAAGCTGGTTATGGTTTTGTTCTCGGCACAGTGGAGCCTATAGCAGTGCCCCCACACACACCTCGCCCACACACCAGCCTCTTTTGCAAGCTGGTTATGGTTTTGTTCTCGGCAGTGGGATCATCAGCACAGTGGAGACTTTAGTAGTACCCCTCTCCACACCAACCTCCTTAGCCAGCTATTTATGGCTTTGTTATTGGCAGTGGGCTCATTGGCACAGTGGAAACTGTAGTAGTACCGCCACCAACCTTCTTGGCCATCTTGTTATGGTTTTGTTCTCGACAGTACATTCATAGGCACAGTGGAGACCATAGGAGTTACCCCCTTCCTTCTTGGCCATCTTGTTATGGTTTTGTTCTCGACAGTACATTCATAGGCACAGTAGAGACTATAGTAGTAACCCCCCTCCCCCCAACCTTCTTAGCCAGCTGGTTATGCCCACCTTTCCCGCAGGCAAGGCATTTTCAAAGCGCCCGCTGGCATGTCCATTTGATTTACGATAGTCAGCATTGCGTCCCTCCACCGCACATTATATTAGTGAACTTGCCCTATGTAGCGAGCGCGCCCTACAAATAATAATGTAGGTATTTGGGATCATTCAGTTTTTGCTTCTAAGTTGCGTGTGAGCCGATGTTCTTTTAGTCATTTTACCCAATGACTGCAGCAGGTAAATATGAATTTTGCCATTTGCTGCAGCTGAGAAGTACCGGTATTTTATTACAGAGAATGGAACGGGGCCTTTGCCACCCTATACCCTTAGCTCGACACTAACTCTATTTTTGTATTCGCCTGCTTTATATTTAGCACCCTGTCGTTTAGTCATTTTTTTCCCCTGGCCTAAAAATATTTCATGTGATATGACACGGACAATGTCTCCTTGCCAGTATTTATGTGGTGTCGTATGAACGCATTGTAGGGAACCTCTTCATTTTACAGGAGTTTATAGGCAACACAGCTGTATCATCTTTTCCCATGTTTTGTATGCGTTTGTCAGACCCATGCAAATTTGAGGCCAGTCTTACTTTATTTGCATGAAGCCAGAGGCAATTTTGCAACTGTTGAGTTTCCTTAATTCTCCCGGGCGTCCGTCACAATCCAGTAGAAGTGAATGTGAAAACTTGCCCACGTACATTGGTTCTTGTTCTCTGTGCGTGTTGGAAGCCGCAAAAATGCACCTTCATCCCATCTTTATGTTGCATAAAGATATGTTTTTATCAACCCTAATGCAAGAATATTGAATATGTATCTATGTAGCATATCTTTTGTACATTGCTGATGTAGTTTCACATTACTTTCCCTGGTTACCCACTTTTGATCCATTGGGTCATCCCACTAAAACATTGATTTGACGTCTGCATGTATAACCAATGCCTCATAATATCCCTGTTGGATTTCCCATCTACCTCCTACAGCCCAAAATGTTTATATAATTAGACCTTTCTGTTTTTTTTTTATAGATTTTTTTTTTTTAACATGCATGTGAGCAATGTACTGTAGTTTTATAGGTTATTTTTTGTTTCTTCACAGATTTTCATGTCATTGTTATAAGACAATCCATCCCCAGTCCTTTATTTTGATGCATAGCTCATTTCTGATTGCTGTGTCGCAGCTCTGCAGACACAAGACAAGCACTAATGAAGCACTGTCCCTTTAAATAGAGGTCTGAGGCCTGACCTGCAGTTGTGTGGTTTTCTTGTTTGTCAGACTGGAGCCATTTTCTCATTTTTACAGTTCAACTGAAAACAAAGGGCCCCTTATCCTTCCCAAACGCTCTGCTTTTAGGGCTGACATCAGCCTTTTCCCAGCAGGCAGTGTTGCAGAATTAAGAGTCCTCTCACAGATCAGGGAATAGGTCACGCACCCTTTTCTGCTGGCAGTTCCCTGCGTGCCGCGTCTGCCAAGAACAACAGTGGCAACAAAGCCCATCTCCACTTCTATGCCCCAATACTGTACAGGAGACTTGTGCCTCTATGGTTTTTGTACAGTGAGCCTACAGATGTGTGCAAAACCATATGACCTCCTCACTCATTTCCTTGTCTCTAAGATTTTTATGTTACAAGTAAAGCTGTGTCTAAAGTCGCAGGTGGACGCCACTGCACATCCAGAGGTTTGGACTCTAGAAAAGAGCAAAAAGATTTTCCTGGCTGGAAATTCTGGTATTTGTCCAATGCCGTATTTATGTGTCGGGCGATGCTGAAACATGTCACCTGATGTCTTGGCTTACAACAGAAGAAGAAGCTGAATGCACAGCCTTAGTTCTTCCTCTGGTTACAAATGTTCGGATGAGTCCTGATTAATAAATAGAAGTAAAAAGTCAGTGCTGTATAAATGATAGGAAATACTGTAAGTCCATCAAACATTTAAAAAAAAGTAAGAAAAATTGTTTTCGAGATTAGACTGGCTCAAGGAAGCCGGCAAGAAATAAGACTCTTCAATCGCTTCTGCATGTACTGTGATGTGAATTCAGATATGGCTGTATCTCGGAAAGTGAGATGGAGCCTTATGTGTCAAACCTTTCTTGAAAGGAGTCAGAATTCAGGATTTGTGTGACTTATCAGGACAAGACCCGTTTTCCTTGAAGACCGTTTTTTATGTATGGAACTGACAAAGATTTTTTTTTTTAGGACAGATGTACCGCTCCGTATGCCAAACAGAATTGGACATATGCTCCATCTGCCTTGGCAAGGTACACGGCTGTTGGTGACTAGGCTTCAATCTACTGAACAGGGCCAGGTTGCACCTGAGCTTGTTAATGCCAATTTTTTTCAACAGTATAGAGGCAGAGGACTTTTCTAAAATCAGTCATATGGTGCATGACTGCAATGTAATTCCCTTTGCGATGAGGTCTAGAAACTATTTGCTGGTGCCAACATTCATATAGTGTACTAAAAGGGGTTATGCGATCCTGTAAACACCCCCAAAATGACCGGATACAGAACATACCTGGTCCCTGAAGCTTGTGCCCCCCCCAGATCCCTGCACGGCCGCCACTGAATCTTGTGATCTGCATGATGGGGAGACGTAGCGGTAGCCGTGCAGGGATTCAGAGGGACGCAGGCATCAGGTAAGTATGTTCTGTGTGAGGGACCCAGGCATTTCGGGGGATGTTTACAGGATCAGATAATTATTCACTAGACACAAAAAGGGTATAAACATCTTTTCAACCATGTTTGGTTCCGAAAGTCAAGCACCTGGGGGTGGAATGAAGCACCTTCCCATCGTTTTGTTTCTACAGCTATCATGAAGTCAATGGGTCTCCATGGTAACAGATGACAAACCCTGAATAGTTTACTCCTACAGTCAGATTTTCTTCCATTTGTCCTCTGCTTTATTAGAATGTATGTTTTGTACAAGATGTACAAAACGGATAGAAGGGAGCCTGGCGAGGCTGGCACAATCAGACTATACAGGGTTTGCTTGTTGTCTTTTACCATAGAGACAGATAGGTATTCATGGGAGCTGTAGAAACAAAATTGTAGGAAATTCTTAATTGCAACCTATGCCAAATTTGCTTGATTTTTGTTTTAGACTAATTGAGGCTATTAAAAAAAATAAATGGCTGTGATAGTGTATATAGCTTTTTACCCAGTTAGAAGCACCCAGCAGTGCCCGCACCAAGCCATTTTGCACACCTGCAGCACTATTATGTAGGTATAGCTACACCATTGTCTTAAAGGGATTGTCTGGTTTCTAAAAGAAACCAGATAAGCCTAAGGATCTACCTGTCACAAAGAACTGGTAAGTGCTTACCTGACAGATCCCTCACTGCTTCTCCAGTTCTCCCGGCTGGGATCTCTTTACCTGGCCGCAGTGGTGATGTCACGTTGACAACATGTTTCCACTGCAGCCAATCACTGGTATCAGTGGTTAGTGATTGGCGGCAGCAGTCATGTGTTGTTGACGTGACAATGGAGCTCCACCAGGAGAACCTGAGCGGTACTTGCAAGTTCTTTATTGAAGGTGGATCTCGAGGGTTGTCCGGTTGCTTCCTGAAACCGGACAACCCCTTTGAAGAATGAAGCTCCATATTGTCAGGAAAGAGAGAGAACAGACCAAAGAAAGAAGAATGAATAACCAGAATATCCAAAAAATTAAAGCTGATTTTATTTTTCACTTCATAAATCTTGTATCTAGCACCGTAACACAACGCTGTCATTCCTCCAGGCAGTTCATTTGTGCGCTGTAGTTGAGCCCAGTAACCTTCAGCACATTGTCAATATTTCATGCTGAATTGCTGGTAATGGCCTAACACTCGCCTACTCCTAATGTTTTGGATGTGTATAATACCCTGAACGAACCATGAGAAACCAGGTTTGGAAAGGGGGGGGAGGAAAATTACCTTCCCTGGAATTGGAGGAACCTGCATTCAGGCTGTAATGAAAGAGTCTCATAAATTGAAGTTTTCATTTAGCACATTTCCCAGATGTTTCCTGAGGTTCGTCATATGTAACGTTTACTAGAAAGTTGGACTCCTGGGAAGATGGTTGTTGTGGAGACTGTTGCTACAGACATTCATTCTTGGGAAATTTTTGGAACGGCTTCCGCTTCGCTCTCTACTTTTAATAAATTCGACTTGCACGCACTAGAAGGAATGAACAGAAATCTGGCTGTAATAAAGAGAAATGTATACGGGGACTTGGGTTTAGTCTTTCAGAGTCTATTAGCCAAAGCAAATAGTTTTGGTGCTTCTTGGCTCAACATCCTTTTGAGCAGGAGGATCCCTCTAAAATGATGGGGTTGTAACTGTAGGAGGCGCAGGTAGGTGATTTCACCAGCTTGAGAAGACTCAGGACCAGGACTTACAGGACATTCCTCTGATGTTGTCTTCGACCTGAATTTACAGACGGGATCCAATTCACTAGTGTGGATACCTTCCATGTGCATTCCGGTTTTCTCACTCCCATCAATAGAAAGGGCTATTCTCATCCACAACACGGACAAGAATGGTGGAATGGCCGCACGTACCTGCAAATGATGTGGATGTGTCCATGGCCCCATAGAAATGCATGGGGTCAGTGTGATAATACCACAAGAACAAAAGGTTCCAATGCATTTTGTGTATCGATCTCTGTTTGCTGTCAGTGAGCAGAAACTTTTATTTGCATTCAGTGCAGAAAACCCGTCCTGTTTGTAGCCCACTGATGCTGAAGAGTGGCTGGAAGAAGAAATGCACTGTAACAAGCCGCACAGCTGTGTGAGCAACACATACGCAGTGAAGATTACATTCAGGGCTGCTAGAGGGGCCATTCACACAGTAGATTTCCCCCCCCCCCCGAATTTTGGTGTGGCTGCCATGTAGTGTCTGCTTTCTATTGTTTTCAATGGGGTCCAGCGGGAAGGCTGTAGTGTCTATGCCGGGACAGCCTGCTGGAGTTCTCTGCCGCAGATGTGAAAGTAGCTGCAAGCAGGTGCGCAGCATTTAAAGTGAACAACGGTGACAGAACCCGCCATGGTATAAATCTGCCCAGTGAACGGCCTCCTCAGGGGTTGTTGCACGAGTATTTGTCAGTCACCGAAAGGACCGCCTACTGGACACCAAGCATAGACAGAACAGAGATTTGCTTGACTAAATGATAAGTTAGACTGGATCTTTACTCAAAAACTATATATCAATCTGCTCAGCTCCTCCTGCTCTATAACATGTGGCGGCAGATTGCCCTGCGTTTTGTTGCAAGTAAAAAAATAAATAATAATCCATACATGCTGATTCCCTGCTGCTCCCATCTAGTTCCTGGATTCCTATTGTGTCCCTGTGGACACAAGAAATATGACCGCTCAGCCGACTGCTGTCTACAGGGCTGACCCACTTTGGCCAGTGAGCCATGACGAGAGGGACATGGGAAGCATTGGAAAGGGATCAACATGGAATCTTGACCTGAACTACATTATAAACCTCAACATCTTGAAGCTGACCTCCATAGTTCTTTACAAAAAAATTTTTTTTTTCAATTATTGGCACATTTATACTTGTGCTTGTGGTGTATATCTGTGGAAAATCTTTGCACTCCTAACTTGAATAGCTTCACAGTTATTTTTTTTTTATATAGGATAGGCAGAAGCAGTTATGGGCATATAACTATAGATTTTGGATAACTGGATGATGAAAGGACTGATGACACAAGGAATCAGTTAAGGTCCGTTTACATAAGCTGACAATCGGGGCAGTGTTCTAGAAGAGATGTTCCTAGGGCCACTCGTTCCTGAGAATTGCTCTGTGTAAAAGTGCCGTTGATCACCTGATCGAATACTGAACGGTTCGACATTTCACCAGCGCACAGGGCTGGCAGACAGATGCGAGCGCTGCCTGGCCCTGTCAATCAGGACTTGGAGGGAAGCGACAAAGGCGGGAGAACGAAGCCCCTAGGAGCAGGAACAACGCCCCCCTTGCTCCTTGAGGCTAATTAGCATATTATAACAGTTAGATTTCTGGCATAACAGGGGCATAGATAAAAGTAGGAATAGGCTACCGGTAGTTAGGTTTAGCTGACATTAGCACATCACTAATGTCAGCTTGCTTAATGGGGTTAAATCTGGTGACAGAAACCCTTTAGTTATTTTTCATGTGTGTCATGAATCGTCAGAGATCACCTATAATTTAATTGGGGGGGGGGGGGGGGGGGGAGTAACTTTAACAGCTACGGATTTCCCTTCCTTTTCTCAAAAGTAAGGGTTAAACATAAAAACCTTGTGCATCACTGATGGTGAAGTCTCAGCTGCTCCTCCATCCTGTTATGAGGCATTGGAGGAGACTTTTACTTTGACATGGTGCTCACCAGCCCATTTGTGCAGAGCGGAGAGCTTGCCAAGTTTGTGAGGCCCAAGGCTCTCTGGTGGGAGGACGCTGGGTTGTCTCCATGCTCTTTGGCAATGATTAAAGTGAGGTTAGTATTATAAAAAAGCCTTTCATTTCATTCCCTTATCCTATATTCTTTTTTTAATTTTTTTTATTTCATCCCAGATGGCAATTTCATATTCTCATCTGCAGTTAATTTAAACCGTGAGACAGCAAACTGAGATTAGTGTCCTGTTTATATGGGAGTAACGTATACAGCAGCAAACCTGATAACATATTCGTATCGTAAAGGGTTTTTTCAACTTTAGGAAGAAAAAAAATTTGTGACCATCATGAACCGGATAAAAAAAAAATATAAAAAAATAAAAATAAAAAACTCAGCGGTTATGTGCCACTTTGGGACACATCACCACTAAATGGATGAAGTTGGGAAGGAGTCCTGTGCACATGATCAGAACTGGTGGGTTTGGCCAACTTTTGTCTTGCGTGTTTGGTCAGCTTAGTTTCCATGGAGCCGTGCTCGCCAAACGAAGATCTAAATTTCCAATATTTCCTAGGCTTGGACTAAGATCTGACCAGATTTGTTTTGTTAAGATGGAAATTTGCTATCTTCACAATAGGCTTTTCGTTAGAGGACATTTAGATTGCCCATACACTTTAGTTAGCCGAACCTGCCAATTTCAGCAGGACCAACTGGCTAGTATGTATGAGGGGTGACCAGACTTGCCACTAACAGCAAATGTCTGGGGAAATAAGAGTCGGCATTTTGGATCCCAACACTCCCAGTACTTTGTTTCCATGGAAGATAAGCCACGGCCAAAGTGTCTGGCAGAGGATTATTCCCCGCACCCTGTTGAAATAATCATGTCTGCTCAGCTGAAAATGTGAGAAGAATGGATTTGTCCCAAATGAGGGTTACAGCAAATCTTTCACTGTAAAAATGCAGGCATGTTATAAAGCAGGAGATGCTGAGCAGATTAATATATTGTATATTTGTGGGGAAAAATTCTGTAGAACTTGTCATATATTTATTTAAATCTCTGCGCGTTCTTAGGAGTCCAGTGGGCGGTACTACTCGCTAATTGACAGCTTTCTCTAAGGGAGTGTACATGCAGAGATAGCTGTCAATCACTCAGTAGGACTGCCCACTGGACTCCTTAGTGAGTCACTGAGGGTCCAGCATCTTAGCAACTGTTCCTGAGCCTGGTATTACAAGTCCTACAGCTGAGCCTATGTAAACACTAAAGAAGCACCTATGAATCGACCTACTATTTGTAGTATTTTAATTGAGGACTTCATGTATATATTTTTTTCTCTCTCTGTAGAACCAAGGGTTTTAATGGAGATTACAGAAAAGATCCACGGGACCGAAGTCGCAGCCCAATAGAAAGAGCAGCAGCTCCCACGATGGGTTTACATGCAAGTCATATGTATTCTTCAATTCCACCTGTCAGTATGGATCAACCTCTGGCACTCACCAAAAACAGCGACTTGTCCAGAAGTTTGGGATTGACACAAAGTATGAGCCCCGTGGAACGACAGCAGGTAATAAACGTCTCCGTTTTCATGCTCTTTAGGTTTTCCGATGTGACATGTGCTTTCAGCCATATGCTTCTCCATTAGTGGTGTAATTAATGCACATTGTGGCACAGGGACCTAAGGAGATGTGGACCATCAGACTGTACCCCTTGGAGCCCACCAAAACTAACGGAACGGTAGGTTGAGCATGCTCATTGCCACTCTATTATCCCTGTGGGCATTGCAAAGCTAGCCAAGTGTAGCCTGCACCTATGTCTGAAACCCCCATAGAGATGACTGGAGTGGCAGTTTGCATGGCCGGCCTGATGCTCAGTTCATTTTGGAGGGGTCACAGGGTCCCCATTCTTGTGATCTGTGGGGGTCCCTGCAGTAGGAACACCAATGATCTAACAGTTATCCCCTATCCTGTGGCTAACAGATAACCTGTAACAATAGGAATATGCCTTTTATATATAAATAAATACTTGTCTTAATGGTGTAGGAGGGGATGTATTGTACCACTGGAATTTGTACAGTAATGTTGGATATCTAAGACAATGGTGGTCTCTTGTGATATATAACTAATACATAGTAAGGCCAGGTTTACATCTGCAGTGGAGGTTTTGGCAACAAAAAAAGACCTAATAAAACGTAATGCAGATTTATGGAGTCCATCAGAATACTGGTATTCTTGCCTGATCTGCCATTTCTGGTATTCTCTTCCTTATACATCCATCTGAACCTAGCCTAAATCACTTTTATGCTTACATTGTACAGTCAGGACGTTTCCTCAGACACAGGAATGACATTAAGAAGACCGTTTAATACATGCCTCTCATTATATTTCATGCCTCTCTCCAGGGGCTGAGTGGGAAAAAAAAAATACAATACATGTTGTAGGTGGGTCCAAGCTGACGGAAGGCATCGCCATTACATGTAGGCAGGGGCCGGCAATACTGTAGTGCAGAACAAGATACCGCCCCAGCAGAACCAAAAACTACTAAATACTGCCGTGCGTGCCACAGTATGAAACCATAATTGTCCTGAGGGCGTTGATGCAGTTGAATTTAGGAAGGACCTACAGCCGCCGGCCAGAAGCACAAGTGCCTGATGCTCCTACGATAATAAATGATGAGGGCATGAGATCTTTATGTACCTGCCTGGTGGCCATTAGAAGTGCTTAGGTGGCCCCCGGGAAACTTCCCTGTAGGGTCTATGGCCAGTCCGCCCCTCTCTCTATCTCAGGGGACTGCTGGTCTGTGCATTACATGAACAGCCTGTTGGTTTCAGTGTGCTGTATTTGCCTGTTGGTGGCACTTCATGATGCAGATTTATAGTTGGTCCCTTGGGTTCTCAGCAATGAGAGGACGTTCAAACAAAAATGAAATTGCAAAAAGTGGCCCAAACCCTTTAAGAGGCGTCTCACAACACTGTGCACATCGGTTTATATGGAGAAGGTGATCTACTGTTAGTTATGTACACTGAATGCATTTGCCCTTTAAACTGCTAGATGTTTAGAAGACTCATAACCTCCGAATACAATGGTACCAGGTGTCTTGCAGGCGCATTTTCCATTGCACAATCTTTACTTGGAACGTGCGCCTGAGATGTTTTGCCGAGTTGTTTTTTTTCTCGTATAAGGAGCGCAGTGAAATGGACTTGGTGTTTTAGGGATTAGGGCTCTATATTTAGCTTGCACCATTAGGCAGAGAAAACAATCCTGGTATGTTTTCTGATTAAATCACATTTCTATTAAAGAAAGTTGGGATTACAGTAAGCGCTGGCAGTTTTATCAGGGAACGTGTTCCGTGGATCACAGCCATGGTACGGTCCTATCGAACGTGGGGTTAGTATTCCTATAGTTCTCTATGTTCTGACGTGTAGGGAAGAGAAGCATCGCGCAGGGCAACTGAATGCATACTGTATGAATACATCCATATTGATGAAAGTATAAGAAATCAGGAATTTTGTAAAGGGATTTTCCAGGGTCCGACTATTGATTGCCATCAATAACAGATCGGTGAGGGATGACTCTTGGCGACCCCACCGATCAGCCTTGGACCCCTTCATTCTTTACATTGTCTACCTTTCTAGTGGTGGTGTGGCGTATTGCAGCTTTGTCCTATTCAGTTAAACAGACCGATGTAAACAATAGAGGCCCCATTTATCTGATACAGATTTGCCATCTATATTCTAATCTTGGGAAAACCCCTTTAAAATGCATCTGTCAGCAGCTTTGTACCTATGACACTGGCTGACCTGTTACATGTGCAATTGGCAGCTGAAGACATCTGTGTTGGTCCCATCTTCATATGTGTCCTCATTACTGAGAAAAATGAAGTTTTAATATATGCAAATGAGCCTATAGGAGCAACGGGGGCATTGCCGCTACACCTAGAGGCTCTGCTCTCTCTGCAACCGCCGTGGCCTCTCCAAAGTGATTGACAGATCCAGGCTTGATTACGTTTTCGGTGCCTGGCCCTGTTAATCAAAGTGCAGAGGGCGCAGCAGCTGCAGAGAGAGCAGAGCTTCTAGGTGTAATGATAACGCCCCCGTTGCTCCTAGAGGCTAATTTTCATATAGTAACACATAATTTTTCTCACCAAAAAGATCACATATGAACATGGGACAAACACAGATTCAGCTGCCACGTACACATACAACAGGTCAGCCAGTGTCATAGATACAAATCTGCTGACAGATGCCCTTTAATGTTCAAGATCAGTACTTTACCTGTATATAGAAAGCAGTCTTGTCACTGAGTGGTGATTTTACCACTATCCCATGAGTTTACATACTTTAATGAACTATGACAAAACTGATGCAAGTTAATATTTCTCTTCTCTTCATCCTAGAACCGACCATCAGTGATCACATGTGCTCCAGCAAGCAACCGGAACTGCAACCTCTCTCACTGCCCAGTTGTCCATAGCGGTTGTGTTTCGGCAGTCCCGGCAAACTTCAGACGACCATCAAACAGTAAGATGTTTTTGAGTGTTTTTCTTTTTTTATTGTCCTACTTTGGCCTTCTTCTGAGTTTCTGATTTACCTTCTGTACTTTAAAAGTACTACTTGTCAGTAGAAAGTTAGTGCACCTTTGTATTAAGAGTATTAAAATATATCATAGTTTATCAACTATAATAATATTTAGGGGGGGGGGGTCATGAATGAATACTATTTCATTTTATTTTGCACATTTAGTGAACTACAGGTGGAGTTTCTTGAGCACCTTGCGAAATATTGCTTGGAATGGAACACTTTTTTTAGTGCCATATTTTCCCCATTTTCCTTTCATAACCTGATACTTGTACCTTGTTGAGTTCCACAAAGCATTTTGTTTTGCTAACTCTGCGAACAATATATTATATATTAAAACTAGAACATGGAAACCAATCCTACTTCTTGTTCTTCACACCTTTTGCTTTTTCCATCCAGCTTCAACTGCTTGTGATCCTGTGGTAGAAGAACATTTTCGCCGGAGCCTCGGCAAGAATTACAAAGAACCCGAGCCAGTAGCAAACTCTGTGTCCATCACTGGCTCGGTGGATGATCATTTTGCCAAGGCGCTAGGGGAGACCTGGCTCCAGATCAAAGCGGCCAAGGATGGAGTGTCCAGCAGCCCCGAATCTGCTTCTCGAAGAGGCCAATCTTCTCCTTCCTCTCACATGGTCAACCATAATCACTCCCCGTCTGTACTGTCATAGAGGCAATCTCTATGAGATCAGGAGCAGCTGCTTTCACTGGGCTTTGAAAAAAAAAAAATGCTAAAGATTAGTGTCAGGGGAAGGGGAGTTATTGTTTCTTTTGTGTACTTGCTTGGCACAAAGTGGATGGCCTCTAAAAAAAACCTTTTAGCAAGAACTATTGTCCTTTTGCATTGTAATGTAGCAACCTAATTTCCTGCCTCTGTTACCAAAGAACTTCTAATAGAAGCCTGCTACTCACTGACTGACCCAATACAAAACCCACTCACTGTTGCATCACACCAATTGGTTGATCCAAATGCTTTTTGCTTACCAGCTTCTAGAAATCGCGCACTTTGTGCCTTTTTTTTTTATTTTTTTTATTTACTTATGTTGTATTTTTCTCTTGAGTTTTATCTTTGTGTATATACTTGAAAAGAACTGTCATGTCTGATTTGCACTATTAAGAGAGGATTAAGACTTTGAGATGCTGAAATTCAGAAGGCAACCTGTATGGATTGAGAAGTCATCTGTCGATGCAAACATTTTGTGGCTGAACCAACAGAAGCTTTGGCTAAATGTGTCCGTACACAGATTAATAATGGGGGCTCCTGATTATCTTCCCATGACAAATAAAGATGGAGCCTATTAGACTTCAAAGTGTCCACTTCTTTTTTTGTACAGGGAGATAAGCAGCTGCCTGAGAGGTCTGGTTATGACTTGTCTCCCTTTCCATATTGAACATGTATATTTATGGGGCGGTCAGGAGACATGGCTTTAGCCAACAGCTCTACTTTGTGTCTGGCCAGCTTTAGGGAACTTTGTCCTATCTGTGGGCAGCAAACTGTGGAGCAGGGGGAGCTGAGCAGATTGATATATAGTGTTCAGTATAACTTGTATTTATTCATTTAAATCACTGCTCATTCTATGCTTAGTCGTGTGGGCATCCTACTTACTGACTGAAAGCCTTCATTGTATGAGTGTGTATACAGAGATAGCTGTCAGTCACTGAGCCACTGGACTCCTAATTTATTCATTTAAATTAGAAGTCATATAAAACTATATATATATATATATATATATATATATATATATATATATATATATATATATCTGCTCATATCTTCTTGCTTATATGATGCTGGCGGATCAGATCCCATGTTCCACGTGACAGATTCCCTTTAAGATTGCCTCCAAAACTGCCCAGTGTGGACCTGGCCAAAGATGCCTCTAGTTCCATGTGAATTGTCGGCAGCATTCTGTATATTGGCTTAGCTCTCAAAATGTGTGCATGTACCGTGTGCGTTCAACTTACTGGATGACGTAATTTAAAAGGATCCGGTCACTATGAAAATGCTTCCCAATTTATCGGCATCCTCTTACAGAGCGGGATGAGCTGAGCAGATTGATTATATAGGTTTGTTGGAAAACATTTTAAACCCCTGTTCTTTATGGGCTTAGGAGTCCACTTATTGGTAGCCTTCCCTATACCGGCATGCTCACAGAGATAGCTGTCAGTCACTGGTTAGGATCTTCTACTGGACTCCATCTATGTTACAAGTTTTACTTTTCCCACAACTATATCTCAATCTGCTCAGCTCCTCCTGCTCTAGAACCTGCTGCCTGCAGATTGGACTGCATGTTCAGCGTGACAGCTTCCCTCTGGGATTTGCTAGGTCTGGAACAGAGCGTACAGATCAGACTTTTGTTGTCTTCTGCACCTGGTCGGCAAGTCTTTCAGAAGTCCCGACACCAGGAGTCTGTGGTTTTCAGGTATAGAGGTCTGAGAGTAATAGTGCATTGCGTGCATTCTTCATGATAAAATAGCTGGTAACTATTAATTTCAAGACAAGATCAGAATACTTATTATTCTCCTCAGATTTAGTTTATTTTTTATCAGTATAGTCCTCTGACATACTTACTGCTGGTACAGTTGTACTCATGTAATATTTTATTTGCGGTAACCAGCTAGAGCCTCCGGACAGGCGTTGGTAAATCGGTTTAATTAATTCTGATGTGTGGTACAGGATGCTGTGTGTCTCTGGTAAGCAATTGCTAAGGTTGCTCCTGTTTCGTCTGTTATGTCTTTCAGTTTGACAGTCAAAAAACCATTAGATTATGATTCTCTCTCTCCCCAATATCTGTTGAATTGATGCTTCTGGAGTGAGTTGAAAGCTTTGTTCAAGTTTGCGCCACATAAGTACATTCCTTTTTTTTTTTTTTTATGCCAAAATCAGTTTTATTTCGCTAGCTGTAAATTTGCTCAAAACCTAAAAAGGATTAAATAACCCAATTTTTTTAAAAATAACTTGCTCAGCTTTAATTCCCCCCCCACCTATTTTTTAACATCCATACATTCCAGCCTCCCAGTGAAAACGTAAGGACTTTACATATATAAGTGTATATATATTTCAAATAATACACATATTACTGTTTTATCTTCACAGTGCAGGAGTGAATCTATTGGTAGATAAGTTTAGTTAGTTTGTCATGGGCTCCGTTCAGCGGTGTGTGTGGCCCCCCCCCCCTGCCCTTGTCACAAGCTGCTCCATTTAATTATATATCTTATGTTGTCACCATGCAGACGGCATACATTCAATATTAGCCCGAATTCAGACATTTCACTACTATGTTATTGGGTAGCCTATGCTTTACCGTCTGCCGTTCAATGTAGAAAGAAAATGAAAAGAAAAAAAAAACACAAACTTTTAAAAGAACACTTTTTTTTTTATATAGGTAACTTTAAGACCATCGTTACGCTGTGCGTAAAGAATGTACAGAAAAATTTGTAGGTATTTTTTTGAAGAACAATTAATTTGTTAATGATATGTAGCTATTTAATTTGCCCTTTCTTTAATTGTAATCCTACCGTTCCGTTTTTTTTTTTTTTTGGAATAAAAAAGTTGATCTTTTTTTTTTTTTTTTGATGTGTCTGTAATACAGTGATGTGCAGGTACACTTGTATTCTATAGAAACGCTGCATTACTATTGGATAGCCACTAGCATGTTTTTGCTCCAGTCTACTGAGTGATACGGAGGTGGACTCTGTGCAAGTGAACACATTGCTGTTTGTTATCCTGGACGTAGGTTTAAAAATAAAATCATGGAAGACCCTTGGACTTGGTGGGATTTTCTCCTTTTTTTTTGTAAGTGTCCTGGGTATGAAGGCAATCTGGTCACTGCAGCCATGCAGAAAATGTGACTCTCATAACAATCTCATATTTGTGTGTGTAGATATATACCGTATATATTTGAGGGAGGATTTTCATATTTCACGTGACTCTGTTGCCCTATCTGAGATAGGTGCGTCGTATGCAGCACAGGTGGTCAAACCTATACACTTAAAGAAACAGAAGCACTCAGCTGACAACCTTGTTATTGTGTCGTTTAACCCATGATGCATTATTGTATAGCCGTGCGCAGGTCTCTATGTAATATCTGACTGCACATTGTGTCGGTTGGTCTAGTATTAACTATTGGTAATGTATTGTGTAATGTCGCTGGTTCTAATACACGTCTACCTTGTATGTGTAATAATACACACCTATAGTGACCACCCTAGCCTTTATTTTTTTGGGGTAAAAGTTGAGGGGGTTATTCTTTTTGGGAACATCACTAGATGTCAGACCACTGAGAGCAGTGGGTCCAGATCCTCCATTAGATGAACAATCTGGCCATGACCTCCGATTGTCTCCCATGCTGCATAGAGGCAGCCATCTTGTGTTTTCACTAAGAAATGAACGATAACAAAATCCCAGCCTTTCACTAATTTTGGGGAGGAACAAAAGAAAAAATATATATATTTGGGCTCTAAGATCAATGTGTACTTGAAACCAGCGATAAGACAAAAATAAATCAAAAAATGTCTGCATCCCCGGAAAGGAACAATCCACGGGACATTTTTCAACATTTCCATGTTTGTAAATCTGTAATATAGCGTTCTGTTTTGGCCTTGTTTCGTCTGATTGGTAACTGAAAAAAAAAAGTTTGGCAGGCCATCTTTTTTTTTTTTGTACTTAAAAGTAGCCTTAAAGAACAATAAAGTGCTCTTAAACCGCACCGTGTGTTTGTATGTTTCTTTCCTGTTGTTATTGTGTGATGCTTCCCCTGGGAAACAACTGGATTTGGTCAGAGCATCCACTCCTGTGAGCTCATCACTTGGTACTTAGGTTCTCTCTTATGGCCCTTTTACACTGGTCCAGGATTGGGCAAGCAATTCGGAATGAATGTTTATACTAGGGATGCGCGAACTTCAAATTTTGAAGTTCGGGTTGGGGTATATGCTGAATTGCATTATGGATTCCGTTACCACGGACCATAACGCAATTCCATGACTAAATGCATAACAGAATGCCGTTATTCATTCCGTCATAATAGAAGTCTATGGCCAGCATAACGGATCCGTCCGGTTTTCATTATGCTGGAATCCTCTCCTGCATAACAGAAACCAGACGGATCCGTTATGCAGGTTATAGACTTCTATTATGACGTAATGCCTCTAAAGGCATACCATTGTGCATTCCGTCATGGAATTGCGTTATGGTCCGTGGTAACGGAATCCATAATGCAATTTAACATATACCCGAACACGAACTTCAAAATATGAAGTTCGCTCATCCCTAGTTTATACCTTACCATGGTGAGTTGCCGTCGCATATTTATGTGCATCGTATATCCTAGGGTGAGTAACACTGGGAGAGTTATTTGTAGAGAAGGATTTGGGTGTCCTTGCAGATTAAATAACAGCATGGAATATAAATCAGCTGCTTCTAAGGCTAGCAGGATATTGTCATGTATTAAGCGAGGCATGGACTATATAGAATATTACCATTTTATAATGCTCATCTGGAATATGCAGTTCAGTTCTGGGCACCAGTCTATAGAAAGGATGCTCTGGAGCTGTAAAAAGTACAAAGGAGAGCGACTAAACTGATAAGGGGCATTGAGGGTCTTAGGTACGAGGAAAGATACAAAGAATTCAATTTATTTAGTCTTGGGAAGGGGAGACATGATTAACCTATTCAAATATATAAATGGGCAGTACAAAAAATATGATAAGCTGTTCCATGAAAATCTCCTCAAATGACAAAGGGCCACTGCCTCCATCTAGAGACTAGAAACTTCAGTCTCCAGAAGCGTCAAGGCTTCTTTACTGTAAAAACTGTAAATCTTTGAAATAGTCACCCCCGGACATGGTCACAGTAGGAACAGTAGGTAGTTTCACAAAGGGCTCAGATGAATTCTTAAAAGTAAATGACAATGATTATGAAAATGGGTAAAAGTCTGTGTCTCACTCCCCTTTTCTAAAATTCACATCCCTACTCATTTCTTGGTGGAACTTATGTGTTTTTTTTTTCCCAACCTTATTATGTGAAATCCGTAGCACTGTACAGGACCAGCAAAGTGGATGAGATTTTAACAAATCTCATCCACATGCAGTGTATAAAAATGCTGTAGGTTCTCCTCCGCAGATTTCACCCTTTGCAGTGGAGAGGGTGACATCCACTGCCATTTGTGTGACAAGAACTGCACGTAATTCATGCAGTTCTTGCTGTGGAACTGCGGAAAAAAATGCAGCTGACATTTCAGGTACGTATGGACATAGCCTCAAGCGCCAAGGTGATCTCAGGCAGGACCTACTCTAAAGCTACCTATGCCGTTGGGCATCTACCTTCAGGAGAGCAGACCCTGCACATACAGTGTGCTCCTACTTGTTACCTCTGTGTGCAGTCAAGCATCCAATGAGAGAGAGAGCACGCACAGCCGTCTGTAGTATATACTTAGAGGAGTGGCACCTTCAAGTCTGAATGCGCTCCTATTTTACCCTGGGAGTAGCATATTTCTTTGTGCACTTTTTGCCCTGCCTATCCCACAGGCGACCTTGATTAGGTGGTACATATAGCTGTGTGCGCCCCTAGGGCTGTTTCACACGAGCGAGTCCATTGCAGGAATCACGCTCCGTGTGTGAGTGTGATCCTCTGCTCTGGACTTGCAGGAGCGCACGGCCTTATCATGATTTATAATGCTTTGTGTCTCTGCATGGTCTTTTTTCCACAGAATCATAGTGACATAAAGCTGTCAGTATGATTCTGTAGAAATAAGGTCAAGCAGAGGCACATAGCATTATAAATCATGATAATGCCGTGCGCTGCTGCAAGTCCAGAGCAGAGGATCACACTCACACACGGAGCGTGATTCCGGCAATGGACTTGCTCGTGTGTAATCAGCCCTTACTCTCATTGGTTGCTTGATGCACACAGAGGTAAAAAGTAGCAGCACATTAAATGTGCAGGGTCTGCTCTCCTGAATGTCAAAGGCCCAATGGCATAGGTAGGTTTAGACTAGGTCCCGCCAGTCTGAGATCACTTTGTCGTTGGTAGGCAGGCACAGATGTTTTGATCAAAATGTATTGGCCGATAGTCCCAGATTTTATCATATCCGATTGAAGGCTTAGTCTATATATTATATTTGCAGCTACTATGTTAGTGAATTATTTTTTGTGATTTATATTTTAGCCTCAAACTTTTTGGATGAGATTAGGAAGGGGGTCTGCTTTTTCCAGAAACAGACCCACTCTTGCAAATGGGTTGTTTCTATAATTGTAGTTCTGCCTCATTCAGAGCGGCTTTCCTGCACATTTGACCTTTATCACCTGTCCACAGGTGATGAATGTGATGTCTGATCACTGGGACCCCCACCAATCACTAAAAGCAGATCCCAAGCCCACCGTTTCTCCTCACTGTATGACTGCAATGAGGAGACAGCCTGTAGACTGTCGCTGCATTCAATCTCTTTATTGCAGTTGAGTGGTAATGTAGATAGAGGGCTCAGGACCCTTATTCTGAGTCTGGGTCTTTACCAAATTAGACCCCCAAAGGGGGAAATCAGAACAGTTTATCTACCCAACACCAACAGAGTCTACAAATTTCCGTTAACTGCTGGTCCACTTAAACTTCGGCTTTTAATATGACATATTTCAAATAAAAAAGAAAGTTGCCTAATTATGGTGGCCTATACTGCCTGCCAGTGGCGGATTATAATAGGGACGTTTGGGTCAGAAGCCCCGGGCCCGGCATCACTGGGGGGGCCCCCAACGCTGACCTGAATGCCCACATACTGTGGCGGGGCACAGAAGCACATAGTTCCCTGCCCCGCCACCTATCACCGCCATAGTAAGCCTGAGGCCTATGTGGTAGTAAAAGCCCAGCGCAGGCATGCGTGATTACATTATCGCGCGCCTGTACCGGGGCGCAGGGCTTTGATGTACGCGCGCCTGCCTCACCATCATGGACATAGGTAATTATTAGCCTTTAGTATTTTTTTTTTTTGTGTGTGCCAACTTTGGGGGGCAGAGGAGGTCATATTACTGCATGGACAGTGAGGGCAAATGATTATATGGGGCAAATTACTTAATGGGATGGGGACAGTGTGGGAGCAAACTACTACATGGGCAGTGTGGTAGAAATTACTATATGGGGCAATGTGGGGAACGTTGCTATTGGGGAGGCACTGTAGGGGCCTTTCTATTACAGGACATTATTTTTGGGGACAGTATTCAGGCATTATTACCTGGAGCACAATATAGGATGTTATTATTATTGGGGGGACTCTAGGGGACATTATAATTGCTGTAGACACTATAGGGATCTTTGGGATAGTTTATCAAACTGGTGTAAAATAGAACTGGCTTAGTTGCCCATATCAACCAATCAGATCTCACCTTTCATTTTTGACAGCTCCTTTGTAAAATGAAAGATGGAATCTGATTGGTTGCTATGGGTAACTTAGCCAGTTTTACTTTACACCAGTTTGATAAATGACCCCATTATGTCTACTGGGGTCACTATTTTTTCATCAGTATAGTACCTAGGACATTGGGGAGCACAGTATTGGGAGTGGCAGCAGGATGGCATTGTTGGGACATTGAGAAATCTAACATGTCTGTGTAACAAACTCTGTAGAGACGAGATGCGGCTGAAAGAATTTGTTATGGTGGTCTGGGTCAGACGCAGGAGAAGAGGAAAGAGAAAGTCTACATGACAGGAGATGTCCCTGGATGTAAGAGGTATGTGGTGCTGTATTCTCTTCTAAGTCTTTTGTTTATAATCATATGTATTTTAAATTTGGCCAATTTGTAACAGCCCAGATAACAGTGATAACTTTCTGTGTACAGATAACTTA
Organism: Bufo bufo; assembly: GCF_905171765.1. Classification (NCBI taxonomy): domain Eukaryota; kingdom Metazoa; phylum Chordata; class Amphibia; order Anura; family Bufonidae; genus Bufo; species Bufo bufo. The sequence goes on from NC_053397.1 coordinate 178,116,026, forward strand.
GTAGATGTTCCCTGCAGTCCTATGTAGCACCCCACATAACACAATAATTCACTGTGTTGTGTGGGGTGTTACATAGGACTGCAGGTAACATCTATAACATCTGTACTCAGTTATGAGATGGTGGGGGTATGATTCCTGGCACCCCTGCCAATCCGCTGTTTGAGGAGACTACGATGTTCCAGTGAGCACCGTAGCCTCTTTGCTCCTTACCAAGCACAGCGCTGTCCATTTGATAGCACTGTGCTTGGTACTGAAGCTCAGACCCAATCATTCAGATGGGACAGAGCTGCACCTAGACCATGTGAACGATGAATGTGATGTCATGTGGCGTTCACGAAGCACCGCAGCCTCTTCATACAGAACTAAAATGGAGGGAGGGGCCCTAGTTGGGTAGACAGCCCGGGCCTATCATGCACTTAATCCGCCCCTGCTGCCTGCAATAAGCTATACTATTCTGACCAAAATTAGTGAAATTTTATTAATCACAAGGGGAAGAACATTGAAAGGGGGGCATACATACTGTTGGCTGAACCAGCATGGTTTGCTGCTACAACGGTGTCATCAGGGGGCCCTGCACAGCAGAGTATGAATGACTGGGGGACATACGCTCTGTTCCTCTTCCCTGTGAGGTATAGCTTAGTGTAGCAGCATAGGCCATGTGAGCCTCAAATACAGTAATACAGTCATATAGCCAAGTGCATGTGAGCGAATAGAACACCAGGGATGTTTTAAATACTTTGCACTTTACGGCATGTAGGACACACCATATTAATTGATTTTAAATGTCATATTAACAGCTAAGTTTTGGTGGTGGTTCCCAGCAATCAGACATTTATCATCTATTTAGCACTTTCACACAGTCAGTATTTGATGAGTATTTCTCATCAATATACGCGAGCCAAAAACCAGGACATAACATCGTAGGAAATAAGAAAGAGCTGCATGGACATGACCTTGTGACCACAGCCCAGAATGGAACATAAGTGAGCAATAAAGGTAAACAAAATACATTACAAAGGTACGGCCTGCCTTCATAAATGGGCATCATGTTAGGGTTAAGGGTTGCCCATTTTTGGACACTTCACTCTTCATAATACAGTGTTGGCAGAAATGACATGAAAATGAGTCTATAGAACTATTCTGAAAGGGCGATTCAGAGAAAACAATCCCAGGTCTATTTATATCGGCTCACAAATTCAGCTTTTCTTTTGGGTCGTTTATTTATAACATTCCCAACAAAACCTTCTTTCACGCAGCCTCTGAACATGTTAAAAATCCCTATGAGCCTCTCTGACGTGGGACTATAACAAAGGTCTATTCAGTTTCCTCTATTTATTAATATTCCAGCCACTTACTGTATAATGTACCAATGACTAATATCACACAAACACTTCACATCCTAAAATGTAACTACTAACTAGAACCACACGTCATAAAAATACACTCTATCCTGTGGTCATATCATTTATGGCTTTGGTGGACAAATACAAGTACCAGGAAAGCAGCAAAGAAATGAGGTAATAACATGGGAGCAACAGTTTTTTTCTCCACAATCTCAACAAATACGACTATAGTCCATGGACCAGGGGCGTAACTATAGGGGAAGCGGCTGCTTTGGGACCCATCGAGGAGGAGGACTAAAAGGTTTTGTCAGGGCCCCCTCAATAATGAAATTATTTAGTGACAGTGTAGAAAATGGATGGAACAGCTGCCGGGCCTGGTCTGAGCGAGCGATCTTTACTAGCCACAGGAATGGGGGCGGCGTGAAAGGAAGGGGTTGCGAAAAAATTACTGGGGGAGGGGGGCCCCCCATTAAAAAATATGCTGTGGGGCCCAGTCATTTCTAGCTACGCCACTGCCATGGACTGTTTGGGTTTCTCAGTACCAGAAATAGTGTCGCTGTTTCTAGAGAAAGGAAACACACTAGGGGTCCTGTATGCCAGTTGCTTGATGCACAAAAAAAAATTATTTGCAACATTTTGTGGAAAAAGTCGCAACTTTTGGAGTTTTAATGCTGCTTTCTTAAAAAAAAAAAAATAATTATAAAAATAATGAGTGGCGCTTAGCAGAAGGGGCTACAGCACAGCCCAACACATTTACTATCATTTATGCCAGAAACTGGCTTAAAATATAACCGAAATCTATGCCAGCTCCGAGTTGTAAATTTCAGTTGCTACAGAATAAACATCACAGATGCAAGAAATACATTAAAGGGAATCTGTCACCTGTTTTGAGCATATAAAACCGTTAACATAGCAATGTGCAATAAAGTACCTTCATTCCAGCATGGGTCTTCTTGCTTTTATTCAACTTTTCATTTAGATAAAAAAGCGATTTTTCTGATATGCTAATTAAGCCTCAAGGTGCCCAGAGGGGCGTTATTCCTCTCCTCTAGTGCCCAGTAACGCCCCCCTGCAGTGCCCAGCCCGCCGCCTAATAAATAAATTTACTCCCACATCCTTGCCGAACGGCGCCGCCCCCTCCACTACGTCATGTAATTTATTCACCCCACCATCCTTGCGTCCTCCTTTCTTGGCCTCCGAAATCTCGCGCAGCCGCAGTATCGCTGACTGCCTGCGCCTGTACGATGCTCCTGGGTCCTGAGGCAACAGCGCTCTGATTACGTCACTGGGCTCGGCACATGCCCAGTGACACTATTGAGGCTGTTGCCCTCTGGAGCAGGAGTATCGTACAGGCGCAGGCAGTCAGGGGCTGTGGAGGTCACAGTTAAGGGGATGGTACACTATAGAGGTTAGTGTTAAGGGGCAGATTGCTGTAAAGGCCACTGTTAAGGGGGCGGGCGCCTGTGGAGATCCCTGTCAAGGGGGTGGTGTGCTATCAAACTCTGTTAAAGGGGAAGGATGCTGTAAAGGTCAAAGTTAAGGGGGTGGGCTGCTGTGGAGGTCACATTTTAAAGGATGGGGCACTGTGGGAGAAGGGGTCAGTGTTAAGGGGTGGGGGGCTGTGGAGGTCACTGTTAAGGGGGTGGCGTGCTGTAGATGTCACTGTTATAGTGGATAGTGTTGATATCTTTTTACGACACACACAAACATTAAATTAAATAGATTAAATATACCCGAGCGAAGCCGGGTCCTTCAGCTAGTCTAATATAAGCTACAAGCTGGTTATAGAGCAGGAGGATCTGAGCAGATTGATATATAATTTTATGGGAAAAGATTCAGTAAGGCTACTTTCACACTAGCGGCAGGACGGATCCGACAGGCTATTCACCCTGTCGGATCCGTCCTGCCGCTATTTTGCCGTGCCACCTGGACCGCCGCTCCGTCCCTATTGACTATAATAGGAACGGGGGTGGAGCTCCGGCGCAGCACGGCGAAAGGCCGCCGGACTAAAATTACTGTATGTCCGACTTTTTAGTCCGTCAGCCTCTCACCGTGTACTGCCATACTGCGCCGGAGCTCCGCCCCCGTCCCCATTATAGTCAACGGGGACGCAGCAGCAGGACGGATCCGACAGGGTGAACAGCCTGTCGGATCCGTCCTGCCGCTAGTGTGAAAGTAGCCTAAAACGTGTTTTATTCATTTATATCCCTGCTCATTCTGGGCTTTAAAGTCCAGGAGGCGGTCTTATCAGTGATTGACAGCTACCTCTGTATACACAGTCACAGAGGATAGAGCAACAGAAGTGAAAACTGAATCTTTTCCCATAAAGCTATATATCAATCTGCTCAGCTCCTCCTGCTCTATAACCTGCTGCCTGCAGCTCAGACACCATGTTCATCGTGACAGATTCCCTTTAAGGAAGCTGCCTGGGAATTTACAAAGCCTTCACGGAAGCAAAGGGATTTATAAAACAAAGAGCTCATGCACACGACCGTATGTATTTTGCGGCTGACAAAAAATGGATCTGCAAAAAGATACAGAGACGTCCGTGTGCATTCCGTATTTTGCGGAATGGAACAGCTGGCCCCTAGTAGAACAGTACTATCCTTGTCCGTAATGCGGACTTCCGTTTTTTCTTTTTTTGCGGGCCCATTGAAATAAATGGTTCCACATACAGTCCCCAAATAAAAATGGAACTGACAGGGAAAGAAAATACATTTGTGTGCATTAGCCCTAAAGCTTTACTCACCTTCTACAGTTCTCTCCGTCTCAGAGCTGTGGGTTTGGCCCCAGGGGCGTCCAATCCCTGGTGGATTGGAAGTGATGATGATCGATCCGTTACAACGAGGATTGGACCTGCAGTGCCGGAATGCAGGGACCCGTAGCAGGCGAGCAGAGCTTTATTCTTTGTTTTATAATCCTACTTCCGTACAGAGATGGTGCTCAGGCGCCTCTGGCCTCTTATATACCACCCATGACAAACACAAGGGGGTACAATCACTAATTAGGTCTAAAATGTAGACCACATAAACTAGGGTAGACGGCCTGAAGATGCACCAAATTTGTCACAGTGGCTCCTGCTGGATGATAAATTTGGTGCATGGCTAGACGCTTTTTGTCTTATTTTGTGCCAAAATTTGGATAAAAATGTTGTCAACTTTTTTGTTGCATCCTCCTATCCTCTGGATAGGTGATCAGTATCTGATCGGTGGGGGTCTGACACTTGGGACCCCTGCCAATCAGCTGTTAGAGAAGACAGCAGAGCTCCTGTGAGCGCCGCATCCTTCTCCATGCTTACCAAGCACAGCACAGTACATTTGTACAGCTGCTGTGCCCTTCCCCTACCTGCCCGCCCCTTTCCCGCCTTTGCCATGCCCCCAATTTTAGACCTGGCGTGAATGGGGAGAAGTCGCAGATCGCGCTAATTTAGGCATATTTCAGATTAATAAATGACCCCCATAGTCCCTTCAGTTCCTTATTACAGAGCTGTACAGCCATAAACCCTCCTAGAAGTACTGGTTCTAACAAAATTTCTCCGCAATATGCCATTTCTCCTAGATCATTTTATCATCATTTACACCAAAAACGGTGCAAATGGTGACTGAAAGCTACGCCAGCAGCAAGCTAGAGAAGATTTTATTCTGGTGCATGTGCCATGGGAGGCACATAGTTTATGCCTCCTCCAGCAGCGCTGGGCCCTTCAAGACTGATGTAGCACACACCACTCTTGATAAATCAGGTCCATATTCTCCCCATAGATAAGAGGTGAATGCCTCCAACAGTCCCAAATGTACTGGGTTTATCCCAAATTTTTAGAGACAATCCCAGCAAATTTGGCTTGCCAGCTCAAAAATGGGTAGAATTTATACAAACCTGCACAAATGTGGGTGTTCCCTGCCAGGTGTGGGCCCAGTGACGGGTCTTAAAGGGGTTTATCTGGGAGAAGGTATGGATGCTCTATCCCAGGGATGGCCAACCTGCGGCTCTCCAGCTGTTGCAAAACTACAACTCCCAGCATGCCCAGTCTGCCTACAGCTATCAACCTTCAGCAGGGCATGGTGGGAGTTGTAGTTTTACAACAGCTGGAGAGCCACAGGTTGGCCATCCCTGCTCTATCCTCAGGATATGTCTTCAATTTCAGATCTGATGGGGACCGACACCCGGGGCTCCGCCAATCAGCTGTCAGTAGAGGCCGGGCACTCTGTGAGCACTGCAGCCTCTTTCTAGTCCAGTGGTGTCACTGTACATCAGTCACGTGGCCTACTTGCCACTCAGCCCCATTCAAGTCAATAGGGCTGAGCTGCAATACCAAGCACTGCCGCTATACAATGTACAGGACTGTGCTTGGTAAGCTGCCGGAAGGCCACAGCGCTCACCAGGGCTCCGGTTAGTGCCGCAGTTTACTTAAACAGCTCGGTGGGCGTGCCGGGACTTGGACTCCCTCCAATGTGATAATGATGACCTATCCTGAGGATAGGTCATCATTATTATTTTCAGGATAACCCCTTTAAATGCCCAAATGTACATTTATGTGTGTCTCTATGGCTAGGTTTATACAGTATGTCACAGATTTACATGCTGGTTTCATCTGCGAGTAAATCCACAAAGAAATGTGTTGCGGATTTCACTGCAGATCTATAACAAAATTAAAAGTAAGCCATACTCCATTGACTTCAATGAGAAAAGATCTGCACACAGTCTGCAAAGAACACAGATTCCAGAATACATGACCTTGTTCACAATGGCATCCAATCACCGTGCAGCGCTCACTTTTCCGGAAATGAAAGATGAGCTCTGATTGGTGTTTAGTTATGGGGACGCAAGCAGAACATGTCATTCCAGCATCCACACTTTGGATGTGCCATAATGAGAAAGAAGGCGATCTTACTGTGAAGAAATGTCATATATTCATACCCAACGAATCCACTCTGCTTACAAAGGCGCACACTGTGCTCCTAATATTCACTGTAGCTGTGTGGGTGTCTATGAAAGATCTTCTAAATATGAGCGCTACTTGGAAAGGTCACCTTCTTGGAGCTAGTTTACGCTTCCGGAAGCTGGAGGCTAGCCATGCCCATACATGACCTTTCCTAATTTCTTCAAATACAAGTTTAATTCACTGCCAATAGAAGCCAAGCCAAGACTTCCCAGCATAGATTATACACCGGCTTGTTCATCCCACGATGGAGACGGGCAGAATTCATGATGCAGTTTGTTCAGATTTCTTCTGCCTTGCAAAACCTAAAGAGAGAATATTCCCATCCAAGTTTGGAGTTATTTGTGCACGACAATAAAATATTGTCTTGAAGAAGGGTCCCCCGCCCAATCATTTTTATGCATTAACATTTTTATCATCAAGTCTTAAAGGGGTTGTTCAGTTTTTTGTTTTTAATTTCCCGCCGAGGCATGCGGTAGCTGTGGAGGAATCCATCACTTCATGACTCCCTTCACTGCACTTACAGTCCTCATCTGTCACTTCTGCACGGACAGGGCCACATACACCACTGCAGCTAGTCACTGCTAGCCTCAATGGTAACATGCCCCAAGCGGCATATCACTGCTGTGTCACGTACCAATAGGGAACATGCCATTGGCCAGAGCAGCGCACATGACCCTGTCCATGTGGAAGTTGACAGATGGAACACCCAGTTGCAGAGAGAGCAGAGCCTCTAGGTGTAACGGCAACGCCCTCGTTTCTCCTAGAGGCTCATTTGCATATAATAAAACATCATTTTTCTCAGCAATGCGGACACATATGAACATGGGACCAACACAGATGTCTTCATCTGCCAAGTGCACATGTAACAGGTCAGCCGGTGTCATAGGTACAAATCTGCTGACAGATGTCCTTTAAAGAGGACTGTCACCACTTCTTACATGTCTGTTTTAGTAACTACTTGCATTTCCCATGCAATAACAATTTAAGAACCATAGACAATATGGAAACACATAATAAGAACACAAATTGACTTAAAATTGGATGTATTTTATTAAGCTGAACACATCTGCTGGTAGATATTGACACATGGAACATAAGTCATTGTTAACCACACATACAAAACAGAAACAAATATTATCTTGCAAAATCTTGTGGATACTGAAAAAAAGCAAAGAGCGATAAACATAAAATAGTAGGTTATAGGTTTTGGAAAATGCTTGTAAAAATGATTTAAAAGGGGTTGTCCAAGTTATATAAAAACTCTGGCTGTCCCTGTAAACTGCCTAAAACAATGAATGGATACTCACCAGTTTTCTCCTCTGTTAAGGTGCATTCAGACGCACCAATAATTGTCCAGATTATCAGGAACGGTTAATCCCAAGCATCTGGCCGTCTACATGTGCTGCTGATCACCCAATGACCAAGCGAAACACTGGTTCATTGGGTGATCCACCACCGATCATGGCTTCTGAGCAGCAGATTGTGCTGTCTAACAGAGATCTGCTGCTCAGAAGCCATGATTCTGTATGAGGACGAATACAGTGAAGGACATCGCTGCATGTAAATACAGCAGTCTTCTTCACTGAACGAGCAGCCGACTGTCGGGAAGGAATGCTTTACTTCCTGCGCTGTGCTCCAGTCCTCACCGATGCCCTTTCATTTTCTGACTGCAGAGGTGATGTTGTGCTCACATAGGTCACCGCTGCAGTCAATCACTGGCCTGAACAGAAACATCTCGTGTACGGCTAAGGCCAGGGATTGGCTGCAGCAGTGGCCTGTGCACAGATCTTCACTGCTGCAGTACGGATGATGACGTCAGCAGTGGGAAGACTGGAGCGCAGAGCTTGAAGAAACATCGAAGAAGACAGGTTATTTATTATTTTAGGCCATTTACAGGGGTTGCCCGAGTTTTTACATTACTCGGACAAACCCTTTAAGGGTCCATTCACACGTCCGCAATTCTGTTCCGCATTTTGCGGAGCGGAATTCCGGACCCATTCATTTCTATGGGGCCGGATGATGTGCTGCCCGGATCCGGGAATGCGGATCCGCACTTCCGGGTCCGCATTTCAGTTTCCGAAAAAAAATAGAACATGTCCTATTCTTGTCCGCAATTGCGTACAAGATTAGGCATATTCTATTATAGTGCCAGCGATGTGCGGTCCTCAAAATGCGGAATGCACATTGCCGATGTTTTCCGGATCCGCAAAACACATAGGGATGTGTGGATGGACACTAATTCACACAAAAGGATAAGTGGGTGCTGTATACGTCACTGCTGGTAGTTCACAACGGCTGGCATACTACATGAGTCTGGCATTAGTTTTCACTTATTGTAGTTCTTACTCCATAATGAGTCCTATTTGGTAGGAAGATGGAGATTAAGAAAAAATGACCTGATTTTCCTTGCATTAGTTAAGAGAAGGGGGGTCTCTGTTACGGTCACATCTGGACGCAGTGATGAGCACCTACATGGAGAGTCTCTTGCCAAGCCTACTGATTTCCTTACGCAATGTGTAATACTCAGTTTCTCCTGTATTACAAGGGAACTGAACATTTACTACCAGGTTTCCCGCTGATTACAGCTGATCATCAGAGGTCCAGCAGCAGACTCCAGAATACCATGAAACTCTTAGGCCCCTTTTCACACGGGCGATTTTTTCACGCGGGTGCAATGCGTGACGTGAACGCATTGCACCCGCACTAAATCCTGACCCATTCATTTCAATGCAGCTGTGTACATGAGATATGTTTTTCACGCATCACTTGTGCGTTGCATGAAAATCACAGCATGTTCTATATTATGCGTTTTTCACGCAACGCAGGCCCCATAGAAGTGAATAGGGCTGCGTGAAAATCGCATTGCATCTGCAAGCAAGTGCGGATGCAATGCGATTTTCACAGATGGTTGCTAAGGAGATGATGTTAATAAATAGGGATGAGCCCCGGGACCCCATTAAAGTCCATTTTCTTTATTATTTTCCATTAGAACATGGTTCCATTATAACATAGTTATAATAGAAAATAGTAGCATTCTTTAATACAGAATGCTAAGTAAAATGTCTATTGAGGGTTAAAAAATAATTTAAAAAAATACTCACCTCATACACTTGATTACGCAGCCGTTATCGTCTTCTTTCTTCTTCTTGCAGGACCTGCAAAAGGACCTGCGCTGATGTCATCGCGCTCACCACGTGGTGAGCGCGATGACGTCAGCGCAGGTCCTTTTGCAGGTCCTGCAAGAAGAAAGACGATAACGGCTGCGTAATCAAGTGTATGAGGTGAGTTATTTTTTTTATTATTTTTTTAACCCTCAATGGACATTTTACTTAGCATTCTTTAATACAGAATGCTATTATTTTCCATTATAACCATGTTATAATGGAAAATAATAAAATCTACAGAACACAGAACCCAAACTCGAACTTCAGTGAAGAAGTCCGGGTTCCGGTCTGGGTACCAACTTTCAGTTTTTTTATCACGTGCGTGCAAAACGCATTAAAAGGCTTTGCACTCGTGTGGAAAAAACTGAATAACGCAACGCAATCGCAGAAAAATTCCCTGAACCCGCCCGCAATGCATCTGGACTGAATCCGGCACGCTCGTCTGCAATGGGCCTTAGGCCTCTGTCACACGAGCGTGATGGATTGGCTCTGGATGCGTTCAGTGAAACTCGCATTATTTTGCAAGCAAGTTCAGTCAGTTTGGTCTGTGATTGCGTTTAGTTGTTCAGTTTTTTTCACGCGGGTGCAATGCGTTTTGATTCGTTTTTCATGCGCGTGATAAAAAACTGAAGGTTTACAAACAACATCTCTTAGCAACCATCAGTGAAAAATGCATTGCGTCCACACTTGCTTCCGGATGCAATGCATTTTTTTTACTGAAGCCCCATTCACTTCTATGGGGCCAGGGCTGCGTGAAAAACGCAGAATACAGAACATGCTGCGTTTTTTATGCAACGCAGAACTGATGTGTGAAAAAAAACGCTCATGTACACAAACCCATTGAAATGAATGGGTCAGGATTCAGTGCGGGTGCTATGTGTTCACATCACGCATTGCACCCGTGCGGAAAACTCGCTCATGTAATAGGGGCCTTAAAGTGTAACTGTCAGTCTTTTTTTTATTTTTGTAATGTGTAGGGGCAGTGATAATGACAATTTTTTGTACTATACTTTAATTACTGAAATCGTACATTTCCATTAGAAAAATAGCTGTAAAGTGGCCAATTTTGAGCCTTAGCAACGCTCCTCTGTCTTCTGTTTACATAACAGTGGAGACTTGCTACACTGACTGTTATGTAAACAGAAGACAGAGGAGCGTTGCTAAGGCTCAAAATGGGCCACTTTACAGCTATTTTTCTAATACAAATGTTCGATTTCAGTAATTAAAAGTATATTACAAAAATGGTCATTATCACTGCCCCTACACATTACAAAAAAAATTAAAAAAATTGTTACACTTTAAAACAAAGAGGCTGTCTAAACTGGACAACCTTTTTTACATTAACCTTTGTGATAGAACAAGTGCACAGTTCAAGTTTTGTGTGTCTGGAGCCTGGGACCAGAAAGTGATGAGCAGGGACTGGAGTAGCGCTGGAATGGCAGCGGTGGGAGATCGATGTGTGGAGTAATGATTATTTGCGGTCGTTAACCCATTGCATCCTCTTTTTTTTTTTACAAGCGAAAACGATTACCCTGGAAAACTCCTTTGAAGCCTAACTCCATTCCAAATCTGAGAATGTATTCACGATACCCCTTACTGATTGCTTCCCATGCACTCACAGAGGTCCTGGATGCTGAGATATGGGCTGCTGTTTGGCAAGGTCCTCACACTGGAAAGCTGATGATCGTTACATGTATTTTATTTCCCTAACATGGAAAGGAAATTCATATATCAGCACCCCGGACTCCGGCATTAATCATATCTACATAGATATTTCTTCCTAACTTCTCACCTTATTGCTGTCAGTGGCACTATTCTGAATTTTGGACTCGTCAGTAACGGTGACTATATAAAGCCCGGTGTATCATGTCTATGGCTAGATTATGCTGGTATCTTGCCCCCCCGTGTTCCTCTTCCCCGCAGTGAAAAGGAGTTTGAATGGTGTAGCAGTCCAGCTTGTGCCATGCTGATCCATTCAATGTCTAAAGGGTCGATGGAAACATTTATCACTGATGAGGACTGTGGGAAAACCCCTTTAAAGGGAATTTGTCAGCTCCGAAATTCCCCCCAAACTAGAGTAAGCGGTGCATAGTGTAAGTGATGCTGAGTCCGATTAGGTAATTTTTATCGTTATACTCACTTGTGTTCCCACAAACCAGCAAAATGCACTGCGAGGACTCCTGCGCTCACACACATAATGGAGAGGACTCAAAGTGGAGTCCTCCCAATGTATTTTACTGCTGGTTTGTGGAAGCACGGCGTCAGAACACAAGCGAGTATGAAGACAAAAATTACATGACTGGACTCAGCATTGCTTACACCAGGGATGCCCAACCTGTGGCCCTCCAGCTGTTGTAAAACTACAACTCCCAGCATGCCTGGACAGCCTACAGCTATCAGCCTACAGCAGGGCATGATGGGAGTTGTAGTTTTAGAACAGCTGGAGGGCCACAGGTTGAACATCCTTGGCTTACACTATACACCACTTAGACTATTTAGGGGGTGTTTTGGGGCTGACATATTCCCTCGAAAAGACAACACATTCTTAATAATGTAAAATGATCACATTGTAATAATCCAAGTTCAGTGGATGGGTGTGCATCGATCACCACTATATCTTGATCATGAACTGGTCTAGAATTGCAGAGCTTTTAGGCTGTGGCCACACAGTCAGGTTTCCTGATGCAGTTTTGGAAGCCAATAAATTAAACTAACAGGAACAGTAGTATCTATCCTTCTCTACTTTTATGATTCACTCCCAATATTCAAATCTGAATCAGAAAACCTGAACATATGGCTGTACCTTTAGGCCTAGTTCACACTTCAGTGATTTGGTCAGTGATTTCTATCAGTGATTGTAAGCCAAAACCAATCTTCCTCATCTCTGTGTAGGCTCCACTTCTGGTTTTGGCTCGCGATCACTGATGGCCCATAGGCACACACCCACCCCAACCATAAAGACGCTGTTACATGCAATATTACAAGATCTGGTCATATGTTATGCATTAAAGCCAATAGCACCCAACTGACGCAACTGACTTGTAATGGTTGGGTTCCATCAAGGTTTGTGTTGTCTTGAGGGGTGGGGGGGAAATAGCTCTGCATTTAGGCCTTTTCTTTCAATAAAATCTAAAGTTCCAAACGCAGCCTTCGATACAAAAATTAACACAGACTAAGGCAAAAGGGGCCATAGGAAACTAAGAAAAACAAAAAGCCCAACATACATCTGGTGTAATCACAGTGTCATTATTATTTTTTTGCTGCTTAATAACACGTTAACTTGTTGGCCACAGACATAGTTATTAAGATAAATGATCCAATATTTTAAAGGTTTTAAAGTAACTAAGTAGATCATAGATTAAATGAATTATATAGACTTCATTTTCTACTGAAAATAACTACGGTAATAGGGTTAATGTCCTTTAAAGGAAAGTAAAGAAGTTACCTGTAACTAAATCTTATGGGCTGGCCATACACATTAGATGTATCGTTTGAACCCACCAGCCTTAGGATAGGCCACATCTACAGGGTGGGCCATTTATATGGATACACCTTAATAAAATGGGAATGGTTGGTGATATTAACTGTGTGTGACCAGATTATCCCATGGATTGCTCATCCATTTGAAGTCCGGATAACCCAAAATAGACTGCTTACACTGACCATCAATGATCAATACAAGCAAATCTCGAGTGTAAGTTTACGTGTGGAACAATGTTTTTTGTAAAAACAATCAGAGAATATCTTCTCTGTAATTGCTTTACAAACAACAACAAAAATGGGACCATACCTAAGGGTTTTTATTGTTGAAATTTAAACACAGATTTTCATATGATCAAATAATTACCGTCTATGTCTATGGCCAAGAAACCATCAAATAAGACCTTTGATGTAACAAGAGAGTTCAACATTTTCAATTAAACTGCTAAATAGCTGCACTGCAGAATATCATTTAACAATATTACTGCTCACTCTGTGAATTTAAACTATAGCACTTACATATGTAAACATAATGTATTATATTGTAACGCACCTCTGCCCATTACTGTTCATCAGTGATATATGACCATTCATGGGTGATATATGGCTGTTTTATCATTCATAAAAAGCTTTGTAATATGTTCTAGGATATGACTGATATGCTGGGATCAGGGTATTGCATATTACTAGCATAGGGTTGCTTTGTATGTATACTTTGTTTCCTATGGTTTTTTATATATTTTTATACATATATATTGATTTTTTTTAAATTTGTAAATATATATTTACATGGAGAAAAAGAAGCAAAAAGGTTTGATCTCATTAAAGGGGTTGTCCAGCATCGAGTTTCCAAAAACACACTTGTCCATGGACTGTGTCTGGTACTGCAGCTCAGCCCATTCAGGCTTGGACTGGCCCACAGGGGTACAGGTGAATCCCCCGGTGGGCCCCTGCGCAAGGTGGGCCCCTTGTCTTCCACCCCCTGCGCAAGTGGCACATGACACAGTAGACTTACTGCACTACATATAGATCGGTAGTGTACAGCACCTCAACCAGCTTATGTTGATATAAAAAAAACTGGGTAGACTACTTAGGAAATTACCCAGTTTATTATTATAGACACATTATTATAGAGATGACTTATAGGTACAAAGGCAGGACAGCCAGTGCCCTCCTTTCCCAGGGACCGGTGTTCTCAAAGTTGCTTCAAGGACCCCATAATTAACCATCTTCTAGCGTCTTGCTGCTGTCTGCTGCTGTGTGAGGAGGTAATATTTGGATGTATCCGTATGGTGGGCCCCCAAAATAAATTTTACTAGTGTGCCCTAGACAGCCCAGTCTGACACTGGCCCCATTTACTTGAATGCTGCAACACAAGACACGGTCAATACACAAGCTGGACTATTCCTGAAAAAAGCAATTTTTGGAGAACTCATTTAAATATGGAATCTGGAGTTACCGTAAAAGTAGATCTGATCTGTTATAACATGTAAAATAAATCAAATAGAAAATAACCACATTGTGATTTAAAAGGCGTATTTCAGGATTTTAATATTGATAGCCTATCCTCAGGATAGGCCATCAATATCTGACTGGCAGGGGTCTGACACCCTGTAGAGTAGGTCCGGCCTCAAAACTAAACAGCTACATCGACTGTGTAGAGGATGAAGCTGGTTACTGCAGCACTGCTATGCCATCAATATTAAAATCCTGGAATACTCATTTTAATAGTAAGAATAACCCGTTAACACAATGCCTCTTTAATAGAAAGACAAAATGAAATAGTTCCACTTATTAGCAGCCAGGAAACGAAAAGCTGGATGTTGATGATATTTATTGCACACAACAACCATGGGGAATCTTTTCCACTAGATCACTTCATCATCACTCATGTCCCAGATCTAAAAAGAGATCAGTAATAAGGAAGAATTAATAACATAACAATATAAAGCAAACATTTTATAAAGAGGCAAAAAGGTAGGACCACACAGTGCCCACCTGGGGTGGCCAATGGCTGCAAAATTTAACTGCAAATAAATTATAAGGGTGGTCCTACAGACAACATAAATTATTAATTGATGTAAGCACGGTAAAGTAATTAGTTGCTGCTCATGTTCTCTTAAAGGGTTTCCATGCATCAAGAAATTAATCACAAGGGTCAGTCTGCAAAACTCCCTATGACCACAAGAGAAAAGTGGCCACATCAAGTTTTACCAGACACAGTAACAGGAGGACCAGGGCCGGGATGGGGAGGGAGATGGAAAGGACCAGGGCCGGGATGGGGAGGGAGATGGAAAGGACCAGGGCACGGTTGGGGGGGGGGGGGGGGAGATGGAAAGGACCAGGGCACGGATGGGGAGGGAGATGGAAAGGACCAGGGCACGGATGGGGAGGGAGATGGAAAGGACCAGGGCACGGATGGGGAGGGAGATGGAAAGGACCAGGGCACGGATGGGGAGGGGGATGGAAAGGACCAGGGCACGGATGGGGAGGGGGATGGAAAGGACCAGGGCACGGATGGGGAGGGGGATGGAAAGGACCAGGGCACGGATGGGGAGGGAGATGGAAAGGACCAGGGCACGGATGGGGAGGGAGATGGAAAGGACCAGGGCACGGATGGGGAAGGAGATGGAAAGGACCAGGGCACGGATGGGGAGGGGGATGGAAAGGATCAGGGCACGGATGGGGAGGGGGATGGAAAGGACCAGGGCACGGATGGGGAGGGGGATGGAAAGGACCAGGGCACGGATGGGGAGGGAGATGGAAAGGACCAGGGCACGGATGGGGAGGGGGATGGAAAGGACCAGGGCACGGATGGGGAGGGAGATGGAAAGGACCAGGGCACGGATGGGGAGGGAGATGGAAAGGACCAGGGCACGGATGGGGAGGGAGATGGAAAGGACCAGGGCACGGATGGGGAGGGGGATGGAAAGGACCAGGGCCAGGATAAGGTGGAATTGACCAAGGCTGATATGGGGATGGAAAGTTCAATGTTGGCATGAGGATGGAGGGACCAGGATTGGGATAGGATGGGGAGCAGAAAGGCCAGGGCCACGATAGGGGAGGTAAAAACCAGGACTGGGACTGTGAAAGGAACACAGCTTGGAAGGAGAAGGAGCAGTTAGTTTGGGGAAGGAACAGATCCATTTCAGACACAGAATTTGGAACAGAGGTGGGGTGGAGATTATAGAACTATGCATTGTGGATGTCCTGTATATCACAATATACAAATAAATCACTTAGATTAGATTGATTCTTGGTTGGGAAATCTGGAGAACATGTTTTTTTTTTGTTTTTTTTTTATTGCAGTTCTTGTCCATGGATTGTGTCTGGTATTGTAACTCATTCTTATTTAAGTGAATGCAGCCAAAATACTAGACAGACACAGTCAATGGACAAAAGGTCCCTTTCTCTGGAAAACCCTTATTTCTAGTGCAAAAATTCATATACAATTATCTGCAATTCACTCATATACTTTTATTATCAGAAATGCTCCTGATCTAAGCAGAAGCTATGTGCAGTTAGTGAATAGCAGCCGGAGGAAATCACAATTCCTCATGGTTACCCTTGGAGCCTTTCGGCAAACTCTAGACTGTGGTGCAACACATGTCCTACAATAAAACAGTAAAAACCAGGCCTTCGTATGTCAAATATTTATGTTACCAAGGGCAATGTTTAATTTAGACGCCGGTTACATATACAATTAATGACAATATAGCTTTTGATGAGAAACAGCCACTTAAAAGTAGGATGCAAAAGAACATGGAGTGAACATTAAACTTCCAGACACATGTTCCTACCCATATTCCTATGTCTACACAACCTGTCCATATTAATAAGATCCACGCCCCAAAAGAGCACCAACCGGATCTCCTTCCTGGTCTACAGCCGTTAGTAAAAACAAACAAACGTCATTCTCTTTGTGTTCCATCTAAAAAGCAATTTGGGTATCCGGCAACAATCCATGATGAAGAGAACAATACACCCGCAGAGGCTGTTTGCTTTCCCAATTATTAAAAGGGAAGGATAGATTGTCCCGTAATTGACTCTACGAGACTTTGCCAAAGAAAACACAAGAAAATGTCAAGCTGGTCAGTTGGCTCGGAGACTTGACAAACACCTATTGTGTTACTGATAACAATTCCAAGTCATAGAACAAGGTGAATGAAACGGACGTTTACGCAACCAAGATCCCGACGTAAAGAAAAGGCTCCTGGTGAGGGGCAGGATATTAAAACAAAAGGACTACTGCACATAGAGCACCATTCATTCTTAGACATTTGATTATGGATTTAGGTGGGTATAAAACCAGTATGAGTAACCAGAGAACACCATCAGTGATGATCAGAGAGCTGATGGGGAATTCAATCAATCTTGGCGGGATCTGACGACAATCTAATTTAGTAGTTTCCTTATGGTACATTGGTAAATCAATGGAAGGCGGCTGATGGGCGGATTTTATGCTTGAGGATACCCTTATGGCTAATAAAACCTGTAGCTAAAGCAGAGTAGTTGTGACATACTTATGCATGAGGAAGGTATTGCTGTGGAGTAAGTGCGGCTGCTATCCCTATAATGGAGACACTGGGGCATCTAACAAAGAAGCATAGAAAAAAAAATTCAAGCAGCATTGTAAGCATGCCAAAAATACTGGATCGGCAAGCGGATTACCCCCCATAGAATTCGGTGGAGCTAATTTGCAGCTTTTCTGAGAGGAATCTGCCGCAATAATGAACATGCTGTGGAATTTATTATCGCCATCGCACTCAGCATATTGTACTCATTAATTTCTGGAACAGGGTATAAAAAATTATTCACATGCATTGGTGGTGGGACTGCCAGGATCTAGGTGCTAAAATCTTACAGCATTTTTTCAAGTTTGAACATGGCCACATGCAATGTAGAATAGATGGAAAATGAAGCAATCAGTGACAGGATATAATTACTGGACATTAAGCAGGTTTTATAATAGAACACATTTTAATTGGTTGCATCCAATCCTTTAAAGGGTTTGTCCATGATTTTTATATTGATGTCCTATCCTCGGGATAGGCGATCAATATCTTAATGGTAGGGGTCTGACACCCAGCACCCTTGTCGATCAGCTGTTCCCGAGTAACTCCGGCTGCAGACATAGACAGATCCATCCACTTTGTATTGGACACAGTTACAGCAGCACTGCTCTAGTTACAGCAGCACTGCTCCCACTGAACAGCGGCGCTGCAGTAACCAGTAACGTCCACGATGGACGGAGCTAACAGCTCCAGAGCTACTGCAGAACAGGTAACTGGCAGGGATGCGGGGTTAGATATTGATATTTATATAGAGGAATGGAAAATTAACAGTGTCAGACCAGAGACAACAGATCAAGGGATCCTAGGAGCTCAACTGCATGGGACCTAGGTAAGTAGGGATCTGCAGTAACCATGCACGACCACTACATAGTGGATGGAGCTGTGTAGTTCTGATGCCTGGTTCCTGATCGGCAGGATCAAACTGCAGTCGATCTGATATTGATGACTTCTCCTGAGGATAGGTCATCAAACCTTGGGTGGGAGAGGACAAAAGGAATAACAATGACCATTACATAAATCCCCCCCCGCCGCTGAATATCTGCTCTATGTAATGTTACATGCAGGTATATATATCTAACTACGCAACTGCATTTCTGTTACTCGTGTCAGCTTCATTGTCCTTTCTTCTGCCAGAGAGTTAATTGTAGACACTGCTGAAGTAATGAGCTATATAGGGATGTACAACTATCCCAGAGGGAGGTGTATACTGTACAGTGATTGCAGTGAAATCTGAGAATAAGGCTCAGTAATCAGCATCATGAAATGTCAGGGCTCAGACGTACGAACACGCATACAGCTTCAGGTATTAACCCTTTGGAGAAGACTTGCAGCCTACTTCATGTAACTGGTGCACACAGATGCACTGACTTCTGCTGCTGCCAGGGGACATGTGGCATTAATGACATATTGCTGGAGCGGACGAAGAGTGTCTGCTCCTAAATTTGGCTCATAGTGAAATTTGAGGAGTGTGACAATTATGGAAATAAAGGAGACATACAATTACACTCCAGACAAAACCGATCCTCATCTATTATTCCTCTATGGAAGCTAAGAGCTTTGGATTACTGTACTCACCACGTTAGTCAAATAAACCGTATTTACTACAGATAGGATCTTAAGACTGAAGTTTATACTGTGCAAACATCCTGGACTGGAGAAAACTCGGAGTAAGAGCCGCAGACTGGGTTACAAGAGTTCACCATCATCAGATGGGGAGGGTAATTCATTATATTGTTGTATGTACAATGGAGGTGTGTATACAAGTCATAGTGTTATTATAAACCAGGGGTCTCAAACATGTGGCCCCTGAGGCAATTATCTGAAGCCCGCATCTGCCGCGAGGCAAGATGAGCATGAGGCGAGATGAGGCGGCGGCTGGACTGCCTCTGGGGGGACAAAAGCTTACAGTGGGCCCCACCGATCAGCCACTAGACCTGAAGCCTATAAGGCTGTAGAACTCCATTACAGGGCATTATAATACAGGGGGCACTACAAGGGGGCATTATAATACAGGGGGAACTACAAGGGGGCATTTAATACAGGGGGCACTACAAGGGGGCATTATAATACAGGGGGAACTACAAGGGGGCATTATAATACAGGCGGCACTATGAGGTGGTTTATAATTGCACAGGGATAGTGCTAAAGGGAGGCACTGCGGGGGCATTATAAACACTGGGAGCATTACAAGGGGTCTTTATAAATACTGGGGCTACTACGGTGGGCATTATAACTACTGGAGCTAATTTTGCAATGTTTTTGAAATGAATGCAGCCATCAAATGGAATTTTTTTTCTACATGCAGCCCATATATCCAGCCGGGTTTTATACCCCTGTTATAAACTATCCTTCTCGTCATGAGTGAATATTCCTTAAGGCATGGGTTGTCAGACATTTCTGGCAAGAAAGCTACTTTTAGCTGAGCTATCAGCTACAGATGGCTCCCATAACATCATGTGTCAGCCATAGATGTCCCCATAACTGTGTGTTCCAGCTACACATGCCAACATAGCATTGTGCCACCAAAAAACAGATGCCAACAAAAAACTAAATACACTGCTACCACTATCAACAGATCAACCCATAAAAACATGCACCATGCCACGAAAACAGCATGCTCCAGCCTCAGACACTACCAAAATAGCATGAGCCAACCATAGATACCCGCACTATTCTGTATGCAGAAGTGGATATACATCAGCCTTGCTGCCAAGTGAATGACACCAAAACAGTGTGCTACAGCCAAAGCTGGTGCCAAAATAGATCATGTGCCTGCCGTGGATGTCTCCATATTAGCGTTGGGCAGACTTACTCAGCCTACTTTCACACTTTCATTTTTTCCTGATCCGGCAGGGATCAGCAAAAACGCTTCCGTTACCCATAATTCGATCATCTCCATCCGTTATAAACGGATCCGGATGTATCATCTTTAACATAGCCAAGACAGATCCGTCATGAACACCATGGAAAGTCAATAGGAGACGGATCCATTTTCTATTGTGTCTGAGAAAATGGATCCGTCTCTATTGACTTGCATTGTGGGTCATGCCGTATCCGTTTTGCTCCTCATCTCAGGACGGAAAGAAAACTGCAGCATGCTGCGGTTTGCTCTCTGGTATGGAAACGCAACCAAATGGAACGGAATGCATTTTGAAGCATTCCGTTCAGTTAGGTTTTTTCCCCATTGACAACGAATGGGGAAAAAACGTTTTTCTCCGTTATTGAGATCCTATGACAGATCTCAATACCTGAAAATGTAAACGCAAGTGTGAAAGTAGCCTAATATTGTCTAAGAATATGAATCACAGTCTTAACATTAGACAAATTTACTATAATGGTGCATGGAGCTTTACAAATTTGTAATGTAAATCCTGCGCCAGATTTACAGCGGAATTCAGCCTGTGCGGAAACAATTTGTCTGTAACAAAAAAGGTCTAAAGTAATCCTACGGTACCTATAAGTTAGCCTACTTTTAGTAAAATACCAAAAATGTGCCAACATTTTGGTGCATTTTTTTGGAACATGAAAGCACATTTTTGCCATGTCCCTTTCCTTTGAAGCGATGCCCCCTTGGCGAGTGTGGCGTAAAAAGCTTAGAAAAGTATGTAAAATAGTTGGTAAATGTGATGCAAAGCAGGCATGCCAGTTTTTGGCACATTGTCAAAGAAAATATGCCCCATGATGGTCTGGATGAAATGGGGAAGAAAGGGAAACTAAACCACTCAAAACAGTGGAGATGTCACCTGTGAGTCACTATACAGGTGCATCTCCATAAATCAGAATATCATCGAAAAGTTAATTTATTTTAGTAATTCAATTCAAAAAGTGAAACTATGAACCCGGACAACCCCTTTTTAATAGATATCAGTTTTGGATATCATCTTAGGTGACCATGAGTGATCCACAGCTTCAGTTCATCCCTGAATAGTGTGGCTGGGACCGAGTGACAGCTAAATTTTTTCGGTCAAATGCAGTTTACCTGATTACCTACATTATGAAAAGCAGTTTGTTTGCCCAGACCCTCAAGGAAATGACTTTCATGCATAAAAAGAAATCTAATCTCAGACCACCTAGGAAGAAGGTTTAATAAGTAAAATATAGGGACATGAACATGTGGAGTCACTGTGGGTAGAAATACATGGAGGCAAAAACAATAATAAAATACTAATAGGAGTTTATTATAAACCACCTAATATACCAGAGTTCACAGAAAATCTACTACTAAACGAGATAGAAGAGGCAGCAAATCATAATGAGGTCGTTATTATGGGGACTTCAACTACACAGATATAGACTGGGAAACTTAAACCTGTACCAGGAAACAGGTTCTTGGCAATAACCAAAGACAATTACCTTTCCCAACTGGTTCAGGACCCGACTAGTATAACCAATAGACCTGACAGAACAACAGATGTGCTGGTTGGGGGGCACCTGGGAAATAGTGACCATAAAGTAATAACCTTCCAATCATTATTCAAAAGAGTGTTTATTCAGGGAGGAACAAAAATACCAAACTTCAAAAAAGCTAAATTTAGCCAACTTAGCCAACTAAGATAAAAAATATCCCATTTTGTGGCTGTATTTTTATTTTTGAGGACTTTGTCCCAGTTAGTTAGGCCTATGGCCTATAGGCCTAACTAACTGGGACAAAGTCCTAAAAAAAAAAAAAAAAATACAGCCACAAAATGGGATATTTTTAAAAGCATCCTAAAATCTAATTGTGAGGGGAATAAAAGGTTAAGGAACAAGAAAAAAACTATGTGGATAAATAGAACTGTGAAGAAATCAACAAATGACAAAAAGAAAGCATTAAAATCACTAAAACAGGAGGGTAGCAAGGAAGCAACGAAAAACTATAAGGAAAAAAATAGAATATGTAAAAAACAAATAAAAGCAGCCAAACTAGAGACCGAGAGATTAATTGCCAAAGAGAGCAAAACTAACCCTAAAATGTTCTTCAATTATATAAATGGTAAAAAGTATAAATCTGAAGGTGTCGGCCCTCTACAGAGTGATGAGGAGAAAGCAAAACTGTGAAATATTCTTTTCTCCACTGTATTCACTGAAGAAAATAAACTGTCAAATGAAATGCAGAATGTAAATGTTAATTCCCCATTAAAAGTGCCCTGTCTGACCGAAGAAGAAGTACAACAGTGACTTAAAAAGATTAAAATAGACAAATCGCCAGGACCAGATGGCACACACACCCGTATCCTAAGAGAATCAAGTAATGTCATAGTCAGACCCTAATTTATGATATTTAAGGACTCTATACTGACAGGGAGTGTTCCACAGGATTGGCGCATAGCAAATGTAGTACCAATATTCAAAAAGGGTCCAAAAACAGAGCCTAGAAACTATAGACCGGTAAGTTTAACATCTGTCGTGGGTAAACTGTTTGAAGGTTTTCTAAGAGATGCTATCTTGGAGCACCTCAATGAAAATAAGCAGATAACACCATATCAGCATGACTTCATGAGGGATCACAAAGAAAAGGGGGTTAGTCAGCATATCCCAATGCGCAGGTGCACTAACCCCCTTTTCTTTGCAGATGTGGCACTCCAGTGAGTCGTGCACTCCTGATTAGCCTGTCTGCCCCATAGGCTAATTTTAATTAGTCTCAGTATGGCCTGCTCTGACTACATTCATTGGAAGCTGTCTAGCACAAGGAAAGGTATGGAGTGTGCTCGGCATGCATGTTGGTACCTGCATCCCTTGTAAGTAATGGAGGCCATTATGGCACCAAAAATGGTAAAATGCAGAGTGGACCCAGCATGCATGTGGATCCAACACTTCCTGAACTTTATGGCGCATAACAGGTAATATTTAGTGTTAGGACCCATCTTACAGAGATCGCCTTGACGTTCGGCAGACAGGCTCAGATGGTTTTGTACAAAATGCATTTGCCAAGCATCTCAGTTTATAAATAAGCATAGCATTAGCTCTATAATATTTTTTGTGACTATGGCATTATTGTACTTTATCTGATATGCAGGGTGCTGTTGCATTGTCCTTTTTTTCTTCATGAGGGATCGGTCATGTCAAACGAATTTAATCAGTTTCTATGAGGAGGCAAGTTCTAGACTTGACAGCGGCGAATCAATGGATGTTGTATATCTGGACTTCTCCAAAGCATTTGACACTGTACCACATAAAAGGTTAGTATATAAAATGAGAATGCTCGGACTGGGAGAAAATGTCTGTATGTGGGTAAGTAACTGTCTCAATGATAGAAAACAGAGGGTGGTTATTAATGGTACACACTCAGATTGGGTCACTGTCACTAGCGGAGTACCTCAATGGTCAGTATTGGGCCCTATTCTCTTTAATATATTTATTATTGATCTTGTAGAAGGCTTGCACAGTAAAATATCAATTTTAGCAGATGACCCTAAACTGTGTAAATTAACACTGAAGAGGACAGTATACTACTACAGAGCGATCTGGATAGATTAGAGGCTTGGGCAGAGAAGTGGCAGATGAGGTTTAACACTGACAAATGTAAGGTTATGCACATGGGAAGGAATAATGCAAGTCACTAGTACATACTAAAAGGTAAAACACTGGGTAACACTGACATGGAAAAGGACCTAGGAATTTTGGTGAACAGCAAACTAAGCTGTAGAAACCAGTGTCAGGCAGCTGCTTCCAAGGCCAATAAGATAATGGGTTGCATCAAAATGGGCATAGATGCCCGTGATGAGAACATAGTCCTACCACTTTACAAATCACTAGTCAGACCACACATGGAGTACTGTGTACAGTTCTGGGCTCCTGTGAACAAGTCAGACATAGCAGAGCTGGAGAGGGTTCAGAGGAGGGCAACTAAATTAATAACTGGAATGGGTGGACTACAGTACCCTGAAAGATTATCAACATTAGGGTTATTCACTTTAGAAAAAAGATGACTGATGGGAGATCTAACAACTATGTATAAATATATCAGGGGTCAGTACAGAGATCTCTCCCATCTATTTATCCTCAGGACTGTGACGAGGGGACATCCTCTGCGCCTGAAGGAAAGAAGGTTTGTACACAAACATAGAAGAGGACTCTTTACGGTAAGAGCAGTGAGACTATGGAACTCTCTGCCTGAGGAGGTGGTGATGGTGAGTTCACTAAAAGAGTTCAAGCGGGACCTGGATGTATTTCTGGAGTGTAATATATTACAGGCTATAGCTAGTAGAGAGGGGTCGTTCATCCAGGGAGTTATTCCGATTGCCTGATTGGAGTCGGGAAGTCATTTTTTTCCCTTAAGTGAGAAAAATTGGCTTCTACCTCACAGTTTTTTTTGCCTTCCTCTGGATCAACTTGCAGGATAACAGGCCTAACTGGATGGGCAAATATCTTTTTTCGGCCTTATATACTATGTTACTATGACTTCACATAGTTTGTCAGACACTAAACATGGTCTGTACACTAATAAACTAGGCTCCACCTCTGGCTAAACTCAGTTTAAATAATAAGACAAGTGTAGGAATCAACGACGATTGTGTAAGGACCACATCTCAACTATAGAAACAGATGGGGTCATTTATTAAGACCAGGGTTTTACACACTGGTCTTAATACCCCTGCGCTGGTGCTTGATGTGCCTAAGTTATGTAGAGGCGCCGGTCTAAATCTACGCCAGTTCCCTTGCTGGTGTAAATTTAGATAATGTATATGCCTAAAACAAGCTTAAAAAATGATAAATCAGATAGGCCGGCTGGACCACCCCCTTTCTTGCCATGCCCCCTTTTTTAGACCTGGCATGAGTGGGGAAAAATCACAGAATCAGCCGCAAATCTGTGACAGATGTATGCCAAAAAGTGGCGTATATCTAATAATAAATGACCCCTATGTATCCAATCTAAGACACAACACACCACATTGCCCAGGCTTTGTTCCAGTTGAATGCAACTTTTCTTTTACTGATATAAAGAGGAATCATTCCGCACCATGTCCCTTTTTTTTTTAGAACTGACGTACAGTGAGGAACAGAAGTATTTGAACACCCTGCAATTTTGCAAGTTCTCCCACTTAGAAATCATGGAGGGGTCTGAAATTCACATTGTAGGTGCATTCCCACTCTGAGAGACAGGATTTAAAAAAAAAAATCTGGAAATCACATTGTATGATTTTTAAAGAATGTATTTGTCTTGCACTGCTGAACATAAGTATTTGAACACCTGAGAAACAGCAAGAATTCTGGCTCTCAAAGACCTGTTACTGTGCCTTTAAAAAGTCCACCTCTACTCCACTCATTAATCTAACTTAGTAGCACCTGTCTGAGCTCTTTAAAGACACCTGTCCACCCCACAGTCAGTCAGACGCCAACTACTACCATGGGCAAGACCAAAGAGCTGTCAAAAGATACCAGAGACAAAATTGTGGACCTCCACAAAGCTGGAAAGGGCTACGGTGCAATTCCAAAGCAGCTTGGTGAAAATAGATCAACTGTTGGAGCAATTGTTAGAAAATGGAAGAGGCTAAAGACGACTGTCAGTCTCCCTCGGACTGGGGCTCCATGCAAGATCTCACCTTGTGGGGTATCACTGATGAAAAGAAAGGTGAGGAATCATCCCAGAACTCCAAGGGAGGAGCTGGTCAATGACATGAAGAGAGCTGGGACCACAGTTTCAAAGGTTACTGTCGGTAGAACACTACGCCGTCATGGTTTCAAATCATGCATTGCACGGAAGGTTCCCCTGCTCAAGTCATCACATGTCCAGGCCCGTCTGAAGTTTGCCAGTGACCATCTGGATGATCCAGAGGAGGCATGGGAGAAAGTCATGTGGTCAGATGAGACCAAAGTAGAACTTTTTGGTCTAAACTTCACTCGTCGTGTTTGGAGGAAAAAGAAGGATGAGTTGAATCCCAAGAACACCATCCCTACTGTGAAGCATGGGGGTGGTAACATCATGCTTTGGGGGTGCTTTTCTGCGAAGGGGACAGGACGACTGCACTGTATTAAGGAGAGGATGAATGGGGCCATTTATTGGGAAATTTTGAGCAACAACCTCCTTTCCTCAGTCAGAGCATTGAAGATGGGTCGTGGCTGGGTCTTCCAACATGACAACGACCCGAAGCACACAGCCAGGATAACCAAGATGTGGCTCCTTAGGAAGCATATCAAGGTTCTGGAGTGGCCTAGCCAGTCTCAAGACCTAAATTCAATAGAAACTCTGTGTTGCTCAGCGACAACCCCGAAACCTGACAGATCTAGAGATCTGTGTGGAGGAGTGGGCCAAAATCCCTGTTGCAGTGTGTGCAAACCTGGTCAAGAACTACAGGAAACGTTTGACCTCTGTAATTGCAAACAAAGGCTTCTGTACCAAATATTAACACTGATTTTCTCAGGTGTTTAAATACTTATGTTCAGCAGTGCAAGACAAATAAATTCTTTAAAAATCATACAATGTGATTTCCTGATTTTTTTTATTTTATTCTGTCTCTCAGAGTGGGAACACACCTACAATTTAAATTTCAGACCCCTCCTTGATTTCTAAGTGGGAGAACTTGCAAAATAGTAGGGTGTTCAAATACTTCTGTTCCTCACTGTATGTGGCGTGGATAGGAAAAAAGTTGCAGATTCGGCCGCAAATCCCCTTTGCGACCGAATCTGCGACAAACTGGCCTATATCTAATCATAAATGACCCCTATTGTCTGTAACATATATTCATCCTGTTCAGCTTACTGGACCTGAAATGTTGATCTAGAAGAAAGCAAAAGAAAAAATGCACGAGACACAAGACAATTTTATCTTGACTTATGGCAGTCAAAATAAATCCTTTGATCAATCCAGTATATCTAGTAAGTTTATGACGAGAGCTGTTGGGGAACAGCTATTAACAGCTCTCCAGGAGGCATCAGTTTCCCTCCACCTCCTACCAGACCAATCTTTTATCTCTAGATGTCTAAGGCTCAATTCACACCTGAGCGTTTTACAGCGCGTTCCTACGCGCTGTAAAACGCTCAACAAGGAGAAACCAATGCTTCCCTATGGGAATGGTTCTCACCTGGGCGTTTTACAGCGCGTACGATCGCGCTGTAAAACGCCCGACGCTCACACAAGTACAGGAGCGTTTTTTTGGGCGCTTGTCGCGCGTTCCCGTACATAGACTTTCGGGAACGCGCGACAATGTGTGCACACTTGTCTCTGTATGCGCGCTTGTAAACGTCCGTACAATCGCGCATACAGAGCGCTCCTTTCAGAACGCTCAGGTGTGAATTGAGCCTAAAGGTGGCCATACACATTAGTCTAAAGTTGACCAAAACAGACGATTTCAACTAAAAGGAAGCTCGCTGGTTGAAATTTAACAACAAACAATCATTTTGGCCGACTGATGACAGATCACTATTGTCTGAAAAAGAAGTCAGCCGTGTTCAATACTTTCGTCTGATAGTCGGACGAAAGATCTTTCATTCAAAGATAGTTTGTGAATGAAAGATCTTTCTTTGAAAGAAGTTTCCCAAAATGATCTTTCGTTCATCGCCTGGATTCACTTGAACATTTAAGTAACGGCCAATATGGACTAAAGCAGGGCTGCGCAAGTTTTTTTGGCCTGAGAATAAAAGTAAAGGTGATCGCGCTGCCTAGATCAACAATGACATCAGAAAATTGCCGAACTTTCCCACTTGTCTTGGACACCGCCAAACATCGAAATCCTCCACGGTCTGAAAATCTTCACCACAACCGTTTACTGCGAAATTTCAAAAGTAGGCAGACATAGTGAAGTACCGCCAGAATCACCATACAAAATAAGGATTTATTATACTCACAATGAGGATGGTAAAATGAGCACTGAATAAAATGTATCCACATAAGGTGGGCGGTTTTCTCTTATGTGGATACATTTTATTCAATGCTTATTTTACCGTCCTCATTGTGAGTATAATAAATCCTTATTTTCTGATGTCATTGTGGATCTAGGCAGCGTGATCACCTTTACTTTCATTCTGATGCTTATTGTGAATTGAGCCCACTTCACACGGGGATCTGCAACGCCGACATTATAGCAACAACGTAACGGATAACTTTTTTATTTATATTTTATTTTTGGTCTGAAGGCCGCATTGTTACATCGCCCTATTTCAAGGGGCTACAAAAAAAATAATAATATGTCGATTGGCACTCGTTTGCGGCCGATGCAAATTGACTAGGGAGGAATGATCACTAGCACTTTTAGTTCCTTCATTTAGTTATATTGATTATCAGTAGCCCATCTCTCATTACACAGGGAGATGTGCTGACGATAACTGTACATCTTTCATCCTGATTAAATATGTAAAAAAGTGATTCCTTGTTTATCGGATGATCAGCGGCACAATTATACAGGCCGGATATCAGGAATGAGCGCTCCTATGAAGACTTGTTCCCAGTAATTTTCCTGAATATCGTGCATTGTAATAGGAGCTTAAAGGGCTTGTGTCACCCCACTAAAGTGATTTTTTTTTTTTGGGCTAGTTAAATTAGTTATATAGCGATATATGAAAATATAATAGTGTTTCTTACTTTGATCCAGCAGTTTATTCAAAAAACGAAGTTTTATCATATGCAAATTCGGTCTCTACCAGCAAGTAGGGCGGCTACTTGCTGGTAGCTGCTGCAGAAATCCGCCCCCTCCTCTTGTTGATTGACAGGGCCAGCCGGGATCTCCTCCTCCGGCCGGCCCTGTCGGCATTTCAAAAATCGCGCGCCTGTGTTGAATCGGCGCAGGCGCTCTGAGATGAGGAGGCTCGTCTCCTCAGAATTCCCTCAGTGCGCCTGCGCCGATGACGTCTTCTATTTCGGTGATGTCATCGGCGCAGGCGCACTGAGGGAATTCTGAGGAGACGAGCCTCCTCATCTCAGAGCGCCTGCGCCGATTCAACACAGGCGCGCGATTTTTGAAATGCCGACAGGGCTGGCCAGAGGAGGAGATCCCGGCTGGCCCTGTCAATCAACAAGAGGAGGGGGCGGATTTCTGCAGCAGCTACCAGCAAGTAGCCGCCCTACTTGCTGGTAGAGACCGAATTTGCATATGATAAAACTTCGTTTTTTGAATAAACTGCTGGATCAAAGTAAGGAACACAATTATATTTTCACATATCGCTATATAACTAATTTAACTAGCCCAAAAAAAAAAAAAAAACACTTTAGTGGGGTGACAGAAGCCCTTTAAAGGGATTTTCCGGTAAAAATTACTTTATAACAAGTTCCTGCAGTATGGCCCCTGAAACCAAAGAGTTATACTTACCTGATCCCCGCTGAAATTATTCTTGCACGTCTACCCCCACAGCATTCTAAAATCTCTAGGATATACCAGAAGTTAAGTTGGCCCACATTAGGCTTCTTTCACACCAGCATTTTTGCTGGATCTGTCATGGATCAGCAAAAATGCTTCCGTCATGATAATACAACCGTCTGCATCCGTTATTAACAGATCCAGTTGTATTATGTCTAAAATAGCCATGACAGATCCGGCACTAAAACCATTGTGAGTCCAAAAAAACCAATCCGACACCATTGACTTATGTTGTGTGTCATGACGGATCCGTCTTGCTCCACATCCCATGCCGGACAGAAAAACGATTGCAGTGTTTTTCTGTCCTCGATGGGAACGCAACCAAATGGAACGGAATGCATTTTGGTGCACTCCGTTTCGTTCAATTCCGTTTTGTCCCCGTTGAAAATGAATGGGGACAAAACTTAAGTGTTTTCCTCCGCTAATGAGATCCTATGGCGGATCTCAATAGCAGAAAGGGAAAGCGCAGGTGTGAAAGTAGCCTTAGGCTACTTTCACACTGGCGTTTTTGCTTTCCGTTTGTGAGATCCGTTCAGGGCTCTCACACGTGTTCCAAAACGGATCAGTTTTGACCTAATGCATTCTGAATGGAAAAGGATCAGCTGAGAATGCCTCAGTTTGCCTCCGTTCCGTTTCCATTCTGCTTTGGAGGCAGACACCATGCTTGCAGCGTTTTGCTGTCCGTCTGACGAAACTGAGCCAAACGGATCCGTTCTGACACACAATGTAAGTCAATGGGGACGGATCCGTTTTCTATGACACAATCTGGCACATTAGAAAACGGAGCCGTCCTCTATTGACTTTCAATGGTGTTCAAGACGGATCCGTCTTGGCTATGTTAAAGATAATACAAACGGATCAGTTTTGAACGGATGCATGCGGTTTTATTATCTGAACGGATCCATGACAGATCCGCACCAAACGCGAGTGTGAAAGTAGCCTAAGATGTGTGTCGGCTGCAGCAGACAAGTTCTGCATCGACCATCCAAACTGGATGTTAAGGATCAGGTAGTTGGATTTCAACTGCCCGGTCGTTTTGTTCTCGGAGAGATAGGTTGCTGCCAGAGGTGGTTCCCTCCCCCAATTCCTATTGGAGACAAATGCCTGATTGATAAGGCCAGCATAGACTTCTATTATGACTGAATGCAATACAGAATGCCTCTTATAGGCTTCTGTGGTGCATGCCGTCATAGAATTCCGTTATGGTCCGCGGTAACGGAATCCAATACGTTATTCTTTGATAACCTGAACGCTGAACTTTGCAAATCATAAGTTCACTCAACACTAGTCCTGACCACTAGGACCAAAACAGTGATCTGTAATGGTTGCACAGTAAAGAGAATACAATCTCTGAACCATGTTGCTTAGTATTGTCTTGCCATCACATGATCATTAGATCTTATCTGATACACAGTAATTATCATCTTATACTATAATTCTAAATGGCACAAGTACAAGTTTAGATCCATCTATCTTTAAATTCACTACCAGGATAATATAAAATACAGCATTAACATAGATGTTCAACCTGTCGTACAGTGCCGAAAGCCAACTTCCTGCCAACCAGATCATGACTGAAGAAGTGCCAAAAACGCAGCACCTGGGGCCACAATTGCTAATCCATCACTCTTCTATAACCTTACTCAAGTTATATAAGCAAAATAAATTCCAAACACCATATGGGCACACTGATAGCTGCCATAGTTCACATTTAGTATCTAGGTCTGTGCATTTGCTTTTGCAGTATTAGGGCTTGTCACGGGGTCCTATTCCGGTATCCCAAAATCAACTGAGCGAGGAACGAGTGAACAGCCCAAGGACCTTTATTATATGCAAACCGAAAGGTCCATAAAAACACTCCACCACACAAAGGGTAAAATAGTCCAGGAACACGGCTACAGTCCAGGCTATATCAAGGTTCCTCCAATCCTCTTTGGGGTGCTGTCCTTAGCATCAGCGTCCCACAAAGATCTATCTTGCTGGCCTTTTGTCCTCCTCAGGTGCTGTCCTTATATAACCAGGGTAGGCAGACAGGGTAGATGGTTTTCAGGCCCCCCAGACTTGGAAATGGTGCCTCAGTGATCAAGGAACCGCAGGGGGTGATCTCCAGCATTTGGAGAGCAGAGGGTCATGAATGGACAGTCAGGAAATGTCAGCAGGGGTTCATCAAGAGGCAGGAGGACAGCCAGGCTGCCGATGGTCACTGAGCTGATTCAGTTATCAGACCTTCCTGTAATGTATTTAAGACTGGACAAGACTGGGAATACACAGAATGGTAGAGCAACAAGGCAACACTCCTAAAATCAGTAAAATTATGAACAGTGACAAAATGATAAACGACACACCATATCCCACCATCACAACCTCTCCACCCTTTTGATAAGTGAGAACGCCATGAGGTCTACACAAACCTCTGGCCACCTCACTTTAGTCCACCTTGCTCAACCGTTGACAGTTCCTTGTATAGCAGTAGGTCTAGGTCGGCCTGAGGGAGTCTATGATTCTTCTTGTCGGGACAGTCCATCAGCGTTCTGGTGTTGGCTTCCCCGTCTGTATTGGATAGAGAAGTTGTAGGTTTGTAAGATCAAGCTTCACCTCAGCAATCGTCCATTGTCCCCTGATACGCAATTCAGCCATGTGAGGGGTTGTGGTCTGTCACAATTGTAAAGTCTCTGCCATACAGGTATGCCAGAGGGACTGGACCAGGTCCGACAGGAACTGAGTCCCTTGATCCGATAATATTTCACTGGGAACTCTACCCGGGTAAAGATGGTAACCAGAGCCTCGGCTACCTTTACTGCTGTGATACAGGACAGGGCCACGGCTTCAGGATACGAGTGGCATAGTCCACCACTGTCAGGATATTTTTTTTCCCCGACCGGCTGGGGTGGGCCAGAGGTCTGATGATATCCACAGCTAAACGTTGAAATGGTTCTTCAATTATGGGCAGTGGTTGCAGGGGCACCTTATGTCGAGGTCCTGGATGGTGCATTCGCTGGCACACATCGCAGGTGTGTCAATAATAGGCTACCGACTGAGATATGCCAGGCCAGTAAAAGCTTTGGTTGAGTCTCTTTTCAGTCCTTTTCCTCCCTTGATGCCCAGCCAAGGGGATGTCATGGGCCATTTGGAGTAGCTGTGCCCTGTACTTCTGAGGAACAATGAGTTGCCTGGCCGCCATGTCAGGGATGCTCTTGCCACTGACCTTTGTTATGCGATAATACAATCCCTTTTCCCAGATGAAGCTATATCCATTGTCTCCCACATGCCCAGTTTCTGCCCTTAGCTTAAGGGCTGCCAAGGTAGGGTCACCCTCTGTTTCTCTTCTAAACTCCTCTCTGTCCCAAGACCCTCCCAAGATAGGAGCAGGGGAACTATAAACCACAGCCTCCAGTTATATCTGCCTCTCCACCCAGCAGCAGGCCGATGACAACCCCACCTCATCAAGAGGCATGAGGACAGCCAGGCTGCCGATGGTCACTGAGCTGATTCAGTTATCAGACCTTCCTGTAATGTAATTAAGACTGGACAAGACTGGGAATACACAGAATGGTAGAGCAACAAGGCAACACTCCTAAAATCTGTAAAATTATGAACAGTGACAAAATGATAATCACACCATATCCCACCATCACAGGGCTCATGCACACGGACATATTTTTTGTCTGTGTCCATTCCGTTTTTGAAGCCCGTATGCGGAACTATTCATTACAATGGGGCTGCAAAAATGACTCCAGGTGCATTCCGTATCCGTATGTCCACAAGTCCGTTCTGCAAAAAGGATAGAACATGTCGTCTTCCTGACCGTTTTACGGAAAAGGATAAGTATTGTACGGATGTAACATGGACGTCACACTGATGTCATCCGTTTTTTTGGCGGATCTGTGTTTTGCAGACCACAAAATACATATGATTGTGTGCATGAGCCCTTAGGGTAGCTTCAGATAGAGGATTTTGGGAGCAGATTATGTGCCGAAAAACCAGGCCGAATCTGTTTTCAATTGGAGGAGGCGCCGCAGTTCATGCAGCTGAAGGTTTTTGCTACATGTTTTTTTTAATACCGCGCTAAGAATCTACAGGTCCATTCTTGGCGTGGCTACTGTGCGGACCCCTGATATAGATGCAGTGGGAGCCTGCTTGCGCTTTAGCCCCATTCAATGGAGCTAAACCTAGAGCGGGTCCGCAAGAAAACCTACAAGAGAACCTGTAGCACAGCGGTTTGTGCCATAGGATACGCAGAGGATTTTGTCGCGGACAGAATCCTCTGTGTGCACCTACTCTTTAAGGAGTTTTTCTAAGTGTTTTTTTTACTGATGACCTATCCTCTGGATAGGCTATCAATATCTGATCGGTGGAGGTCCGCCACCAGGTACTCCTGATCTGCTGTTTGAGAAGGCACTGATGCTCGCAGTAGCGCCATGGCCTTCTTTCTGCACTGTACATTGTATAGCGGCTGTGCTTGGTAGGCAATAACTTCTATGGGGCTCAGCTGCGCTTAGGCCATGTGACCGATGAACGTGACATCACACAGCCTAGGAAAAGCTTCTTCAAGCGGCGCTGCCTTTTAAAACAGCTGATCGGCGGGGGTCCCGGGTTTCGGACCCCACTGATGAAATACTGGTGACCAGTGGTGTACATAGAGAAGTAAGGACCCCATAGCAAGGATCAAACCAGGCCCCCCACACAGGATAGAAGGGTTTCTGCCTAAAGCCTTTTCAATGACTCTTGGGCCATTTTTCCACTGCTTAATTTGCTAAAAGTTGTTCCTTTAGAGGGGTAGAGTCCTGACCAAGTTTTCACCTCCAGTAGAGGAGGAGATAATCCCAACTAAGACTGAGCCCCCTCTAGCCCTGGGCCCCATAGCAGTCACATGGTCTGCCACTATGGTATTTCGATCCTGCTGGTGACCTATCCAGAGGATAGGTCATCAGTAAAAAAAACACTTGGAAAACCCCTTTAATACCCTATTACAAGGATATGTCAAGTTTCACATCATGTGAATGTAGTCCAGGCCCCCTGCACCATGGCTACTCTCCCTAAGGGTCCATTCACACGTCCACAGTGTTTTACAAATCTGCAAAACACCGGGCTGGCACCCCAATAGAAATGCCTATTCTTGTCTGCAGCTGCGGACAAGAATAGGACATGTTCTATTTTTTTGCGGAGCCGCGGACAGAAGTTCGGGACCGCGGACCGGAAATGCGGATAGCACACTATGTGCTGTCCGCATCTTTTCCATCCCCATTGAAAATAAATGGGTCTGCACCCGTTCCGCATAATTGCAGAACGGATCCGGACCCAAAGTGCGGACGTCTGAATAGAGCCTTATCCCAGAAGTAAGCCTGTGGACAGAGCAGAACACCTTGCAGCACAAGCATTGTGAAGAGAACAGCTTAGAGTCATCATTTGTATGAGGGCTGAGAGGAGACCAATTTGTTCTACAACAGCTGCCAGCCATTCATATGTTTTTAGGTTGTGGAACAGATCAGCTTTAACACCCGGCACCAGTTAATGGGTCTGTGGTGAATATATTCATTATGGCTGTGAATCTTGCAGAAATCCCTAATAAATCCTTCCTCTTATTTTCCCCACTTATGTCCTCCCTCCAGGGCTGCGAGTACACACTTAGCCCTGAGCTGTTCGAGGTCTGTGCAGCACTCGCCTCCTCCCAGATCAAGTGGATGCAACTTGTTCACTCGGCAGAGACCTGTGCAGCCTCTCTATCCATTAAATGTTGGCTCAGATGTGCACTTTTGTGCCTAATGGACTTGGAAAATGGACGCAAGGGTAAGAATCTCAAAAGCCACTTAATGCTCCTCTTCCTTGCCGCAGCCCTACCAAAAATAGCAATTTTTAGTGTGGGGCACTCTGCTGTAGACGAGGCATCTCTTGTCAAGAAGACACAAGGCTATAAACATATTGTTCAGACTATTGTTCTTAAAAAAAGAAAACTTTTGGTAAGTCACAGTGGCATATGACTCAACCGGTGGGGGTCTGAGTCTTGAGGATCAATCGCTAAAGTAAGGAGCTAGAAGCTCTCACACAGATCACTGTCCTTCCTCACTGCTGAAGATGGGCTCTATAGAAAGTCTATAAAGGTCTCTCCAGTAGTGAGGAGAGACAACGCTCTGTGTGAATTTCAGCGATTGGTGGGGGTATCAGCACTCGCACCTCCACTGATCAAAACCTTGACATACCAAAAATGTTTTTTTTTTGTTTTTTTTTTAAACACCGGTAAACTTCAATTGGACAGCCCTTTGCAGTATTAGGGCTTGCTCACACTGTTGCCAAAATTCCACTAATCATTCACGTTGTTCCTCAGAATGAGGAGCAGAACGAAAACAATGGAAACTCTGGATCCGTCAGATGATGGGGGTCGATATTACTGCATAAACTATCACAAAACTATCACAGTGGAATTGCATTTTTTTCTATTCCACCCTACAAACAATTTTTTTTAATAGTCATTAATATATCATATGAAATAGACAATGGTGCCATGAAAAATTACAACTCATCATGCCAAAAATCAAGCCATCATACGGCAGCTATGTCGATGGGACAAAAAAAAATTAAAAAAGTTATGGCTACTGGAAGACAGCGAGGGAAAAAAAAAGGATGCTGCCAAAAGTGGCCTAATCCTAGAGAGCCAATTTCAAAGAGTTATGCCAAGACTGAGGCTATGACATCATATAATACAATACAGTCTCTTTCTAACAAAGCTAGAACCAGCCCCGTACCTCACACCCTGTACCTGTTTTCTTCATGCTGGCAGGTAAGGAGGTTTGTCCTTTCCCAGGGATAATGTCCTTCCTGCTCCAGCTTTCTCCCCATTACAGCTCAGTAGGCAGGTCCTTTCTGCTGCAGCTCTCTCCAAGTAACTGTAACAGCTTCTACAGCTGGTTGCAGTCAGTAGAAGGGTGAACTGAGCATGTGCATCCACCTCAGTAGGTGGACGTGCACATAACTATACAGATTAAACACAGGGAGTGCCATTATAACAAAGAGAATATATAAAACATTTTGTGACAGAAAGTAAATTACAAATGTAACTCGTTTTCTTGTTGAATTATATTAAAATAGTATTTAATAGTGGCACAACTCCTGAGGAGATCATGTCACCAGTATGGTGCAGAAGGTTCTAGAACGGAGCAATATTATGAATTTCATAAAGTTGTGGATCTTCATGGATCTGTTTAATGGAGCTAATCCACATTTATATATATTTTTTAAATAATGCTCTATAAGAATCATGTTGGTCATGATTTGGTAGTCACAAGTTGTTCCTGAACAGCAACTTCTTTCCCTTCTAAACCTCCTGTAGATCCTCCCTGCTAACGCAAAAGCTGAGAAACTGGTCTTTTCCCCTTGAATGAATACACAGACTGTATTTAGTGGAGACCATGGTTCAGTAGTTTTCCAGGCTCCGATTAGATTGAATTCAGCTCTGCAGTTTCTCTGACACCAAACAGATTTTCTGCAAAGTAGAATAGTGAAAAAAGATATATATATATATTTTTTTATGAATAAATACATACAAATAATTCTTCAAGCCAAAAACTAGTAGTAATGATTTCCTGTGGATCAGATGAAGAGTCAACGCCAATAAAAAGGGCCCTGTACTGTCAATTACTTACTTTGGAAGTCTCATATTAAATGGAAAATTACCCAACCACTGTGTGCACCAAACAACTTCAAGTGAGTTTTCTACATCTGCGATATCAAAATGTACAATTCTGACTTTTAGATAGGCCAATGGGACTCATCAGGATTTGTGATGTATGATTTTTAATCAATTTAGGTTCAAAATAAAAACAAAAATGGTATTCAGCAGTTGGAATTTTCACTTTAAAGTCACACCATCTTTTTTGGGAAAGACCTAAACTTGTCTGCAAAAACAGATGTCTTGAAGAGTTCTTTAAAGGGGTTTTTCTAGACATATATACTGACGGCTTATCCTGTGGACATGTCATCAGTATCTGATCATGGGGTTCCACACCCGGGACCTCTGCTGATCAGCTGTTTGAAAAGGCACCCGTGCTAGATGTAGTGCCTTCTCTCAGCTTTCCCTAGACCAAGTGACAACACGTTCATTGGTCACATGGCCTAGACGCGACTCAGCCCCATTGACGTGAATGGGGCTAAACTGCGATACCAATCACAGCCGCTATACAATGTACAGTGGGCTTGGTGAGCACGGCTGTGGCGCTGACAGTTGCCTTCTCAAACAGCTGATCGGCGTGGGTCTCGGGTGTCAGACTCCCACCGATCAGATACTGATGACCTATCCAGAGGATAGAATATGGCGAGAGACTGCAGCACACTCAAGTCTTCAGATGCAAGAATTGTAGTCTATTCACCAAGTGCGACGTTTCGACCTAGATAGGCATTTTTCAATCTTGGTGAATAAACTACAACTCTTGCATCTGAAGACTTGAGTGTGCTGTGGTCTCTGGCTATATTCTGGACAATAGGGGTATACGAATACGTTTTCGACTATCCAGAGGATAGGTCATTAGTATTTAAGTCCCAATAAACCCTTTTAAAATGATGGCCTATCCTTTGCATTGGCCATCAATGTACAATTGGTGGGGGTCCAAACCTCCGTCATTCCAAAAATTGGCAAAACAATGGGGCCATGGTGCTCTCTGCAGCACTGGAGCCACTTCATTGATCTTTAATACACAAGCATAATTTATAGTTTTTTTATGTTATTGCAGCAAAATGCCAGGAAGCCTGTTAACATAATCAGAAAAACGTATCTTCCATTTCCCCTTCAATCCAGACTTTCCCCCTTTAATCCAATACTTACCCAGACAACAGTCGTGATATGCTGCTTTGACTGACATCCTGTATGACTGCAGCCAATCATAAGCCTCAGGGGTGTACAGCATGAGGCCGCTGAGGCCAGTGACTGGCTGCAGTACTATATGGGATGTAACCACAGCAGCAAAAACAGAATATCATGGCTGCAGCCCAGGGAAGAGGACGGGGTGGTGGTGCTGAATTGCAGGGGGCTCGGAAAAGTAAATTGTATATAGCTTCTTATCTATCAGTTACAAAATTGTTCCCCACTCCACAACTAAAGGGTATGTTCACATTTTGAAACATCTATACAAATAATATACAGATAAAAGTACAGACCAGATGTACTGACTGAGTAAAAAAAAAAAGTCAACAAACTTGTTGACTGACACACCCCTAAAATCCTGGCTGAGCTGCCTTAAAGGGGTTGTCCAGAACCTGAACAAAATTTTTTGCGACATCCCCACTGCTTCCAGTCCCAGCCTGGGAAGAAATGTGAGTGGGACAGTTCACTTTTCCTATATCAGTATACAATTTATTAGGGGTGCACCGAAATTCCGGCAGCCGAAAATATCGGCCGAAAATGCACCTAATCCACTTCGGCCGATATTGTTACATATCGGCCGAAAATATGGGGTGTGGGATTTGTCACCCACCATCTGCTGGCGGGCGGTTTACTTTGTCACTGCATCTTTATTTTACCTTACAATCGTGAGGCTCCAGTAACTAACAACTCTGCAGGCAGAGCGGAGGCCGGCGTAACGTCACTTACTCACGTGACGCGCCTGCTCCGCCTCCTTCATTCATAAAGTGGGCGGAGCAGGTGCATCACGTGAGTAAGTGACGTTACGCCGCCCTCCGCTCTGCCTGCAGAGTTCTTACTGGAGCGTCACGATTGTAAGGTAAAATAAAGATGCAGTGAGTGATGCTGTGAGCAGCAGGGCCGGGGCTGTTATGGGTAGGGGGATCGGTCTATGGCACTGCTATGGGGAGGGGGGATCTGTGCACTGTTATGGGGAAAGGGATCTGTGCACTGTTATGGGGAAAGGGATCTGTGCACTGTTATGCCCATAACAGTGCACATATCCCCTTTCCATAACAGTGCACAGATCCCCCTCTCCATAACAGCGCCACCCACAGATCCCCCTCTCCATAACAGCGCCACCCACAGATCCCCCTCTCCATAACAGCGCCACCCACAGATCCCCCTCTCCATAACAGCGCCACCCACAGATCCCCCTCTCCATAACAGCGCCACCCACAGATCCCCCTCTCCATAACAGCGCCACCCACAGATCCCCCTCTCCATAACAGCGCCACCCACAGATCCCCCTCTCCATAACAGCGCCACCCACAGATCCCCCTCTCCATAACAGCGCCACCCACAGATGAATTTCATTCATGAAAAAGAATTATTAATAAAATCATTAAAAAAAAAGTATTTTAAAAGTATTTGGGCAAAAAGGCAGTTTCGGTTTCGGTTTTCGGTCAAGGGCATCCTGAATTTTCGGTTTCGGACCAGAATTTTCATTTCGGTGCACCCCTACAATTTATATATGGAAAATCACCAAAGCAAGCTATATGAAGGCACTGAAATGGAAAAGGATGGTGTGGCATTTCCGTCAGGCCAGCAGAATTGTGAAGGCAGCTCTGAGTTCTAATACAGGCTACAATCCAGGATCTGCATGACTTGAGTTATTCAAGTTTTTATGCTGATTTATTCAGCATTTTTTGCACAGTATTTCATAGGCATGAGTACAAAAGAAAGCTTTCTAGCGTAGTCCTTATTGTATAGGCATTTAAACCTGCGCAGTCCAGGTTCTTGTTTATGTGTACCGTTACTTGTTTTTATCCATAAGACTTAGGCCCCTTTCACACCGGCGAGTATTCCGCACGGATGCGATGCGTGAGGTGAACGCATTGCACCCGCACTGAATACCGACCCATTCATTTCTATGGGGCTGTTCACATGAGCGGTGATTTTCACGCATCACTTATGCGTTGTGTGAAAATCTCAGCATGCTCTATATTCTGCGTTTTTCACGCAACGCAGGCCCCATAGAAGTGAATGGGGTTGCGTGAAAATCGCAAGCATTCGCAAGCAAGTGCGGATGCGGTGCGATTTTCACGCACAGTTGCTAGGAGACGATCGGGATGGAGACCCGATCATTATTATTTTCCCTTATAACATGGTTATAAGGGAAAATAATAGCATTCTGAATACAGAATGCATAGTAAAATAGCGCTGGAGGGGTTAAAAAAATAAAAAAATTATTTAACTCACTTAGTCCACTTGATCGCGAAGCCCGGCTTCTCGTCTGTCTCCTTTGTTGAACAGGACCTGTGGTGAGCATTAATTACAGGAACAGGACCTGTGATGACGTCACTCCGGTCATCACATGATCTTTTACCATGGTGATGGATCATGTGATGACCGGAGTGACGTCATCACAGGTCCTTTTCCTGTAATTAATGCTCACCACAGGTCCTGTTCAACAAAGGAGACAGACGAGAAGCCGGGCTTCGCGATCAAGTGGACTAAGGTGAGTTAAATCATTTATTTTACTTTTTTAACCCCTCCAGCGCTATTTTACTATGCATTCTGTATTCCGAATGCTATTATTTTCCCTTATAACCATGTTATAAGGGAAAATAATACAATCTACAGAACACCGATCCCAAGCCCGAACTTCTGTGAAGTAGTTCGGGTTTGGGTACCAAACATGCGCGATTTTTTTTCACGCGAGTGCAAAATGCATTACAATGTTTTGCACTCGCGCTGAAAAATCGCGGGTGTTCCCGCAACGCACCCACACATTTTCCCGCAACGCCCGTGTGAAAGAGGCCTTAGGCCGGGTTCTGTATTCTGTATTTTAGGCATTCGTTAAGTGCCTTTTGCAACCATTTTAGCCATTTTTGTCTTAAATCCGTTATTTTAGATGGAAAAAAAGCCCTGCATGCAGGACTTTTCGTTTCCGTCTAAAATAATGGACCTCAAACGGAAATGGCTGCCAAATGCGCATAAATGATCTTAACGGATGCTTTAAATACAGGATTTTTTTTCCCTTTATTTTTCTGTTCTCCTAACAGATCAGAAGAACAGAAAAATAAAAGGTGATGTGAACATGGCCTAATAACTAAAAGAAAACTTGGTAGTCACATTTCTTTACTGGTGAAGCAGATAAGAACAGGCGGCTTTGGATCCCAAATGTGTAGACTGACAGTAAAGTGCAGACGAAATGATTTCCCCGTGGCCTGTTCCTACATGCAGAATTATTTCATTCATGTTCAGAGGACGTTCTGAAAACAGAATTCTTCAGAGGAGACAGTCTGTTTAATCTAGCCTGGTGGAACAATACCACTGTTCGATAATCACTACTGGAGGACAAGCTTTTCATGCTTTAATCCACAAATTCAGGTTGCAAGCTCATACTTGTCTATTCATAATTCTCCCTCAAATGAATCAGTCTTTCCATCATCTAGATGACGGCCTTCACCAACTCTATCACTCTTTTCTTCTCACAGCGACATTCGGTTTTATGTATTTTGTGCCTGGCAATCAATGCAGATTCATAGAATGGTCACCAAAAGTGAGAAACTCAGAGGGCAACACCAAATGGCACATTTCCGTATTTCCCTGATGTGTGTGGTCCGTATTTTCCACATAAGTATTTTTTTTTTATTGACTGTGGGTCAGTGAAAAAATTCACAGAGACATGGACTACTTGGGCATGTTTGGTCCGCCCCATGGACCAATCATAGTCTATGGGACAGTGAAAAAAACAAGGACACAACACGGATGGCATCAGTTTTTGGTGTGTTTTTCACTGACCACTGATAGGAGATGCTCTGGAAATTAACTTTAAGCTGACACATGGAGGGCAAAAAATGGACAAACGGACCAAGCACAGACATCTTCACGGATGAAACATGTACTGATTGTTTCACAGACATCAAACGGACACGGAAATGTGAACGAGGCCTAACTAATACTACAGCTGTTGTGCAGTCAGCAGGCTCGGACTGGCCCTCAGGGGTACAAGGGACTACCCCGGTGGGCCCCTGGGCAAGGTGGGCCCCTAGTCTCCCACCCCCTGCACAAGTGACACATGACACAATAGACTTCCTGCGCTACATACATATATTCAATGTACAGCACCTCAACCAGCCTACAGTTGAAACCAGAAGTTTACATACACTATATAAAAAGACACATATGACATGAAATCAGAATAAGGGAGCATTCACACGACCGTGTTGGTTTTGCGGTCCGCAAATCACGGATTCATGTGTTCCGTATGTCTTCAGTTATCTTTCCGTTTCCGTTCTGTAAGTCCGTATAATACGGACGTGGTGCTTCCGTATGTCATCTGATTTTCACGGTCTGCAAAAAACTGAAATGGAGTTTCCTAGAATGTTTTCAGTCCAGGGCTCCGCAAAAAACGGATGACATACGGATGCATTTCCGTGTGCTATCCGTTTTTTTACGGACACAATGACTTTCTATGGGGCCACGAACTGCAATTTGCGGCCAAGTATAGGACATGTTCTAAAATAAAAGGAACGGACACACGGATGACAATGAAAGGCATTCCGCAATTTTTGCGGACCCATAGAAATGAATGGGTCCGTGCATTGTCCGCAAAAATTGCGGAACGGACACGGAGGAAAAACACGGTCGTGTGAATGCTCCCTAATCCTAATATGGTAATCCTAATTGACCAAAAACAGGAAAGATTTATTCTGATGTCATGTCAGATATTGAGAAAAACATGCATACCATATGTGTCTTTTTATATAATGTATGTAAACTTCTGGTTTCAACTGTATGTTCATGTAACAAACCTGATAGATTATTAAAGAAATTCCCCAGTTTATTATTATAGATCCGATCAGAGCCGAGATGACTTCTAGGTATAGAGAAAAGCTGCCAGTGTCCTCTTTTCCCCAGGACCTACCTTCTCCAAGTTGCTGCAGGGACCCCCATATTCAATCATCTGGTAGCATCTTGCTGCTGTGTGAGCAGGTAAAATTTGAATGCATCTGTATGGCGGACCCCCAAAATAAATTTTACTGGTGGGCCCTAGGCACCCCAGTC
Source organism: Bufo bufo (assembly GCF_905171765.1). Classification (NCBI taxonomy): domain Eukaryota; kingdom Metazoa; phylum Chordata; class Amphibia; order Anura; family Bufonidae; genus Bufo; species Bufo bufo. Next base: position 178,159,698 of record NC_053397.1, read on the forward strand.
TGACACTGGCAGTCAGACTTGATTTAAAACATACCTTTGGTATTCCTATGTCGATTTTCTATGTTCAGAAAATGATGTTTATTCTATATGCAAATTAAGGTGCAAAGTACCCAGCAGGGCATTTCCAAACTTTCTAAGAGCCCAAGCGTGCCCATTCAGAGAGCCCAGTGAATGGGATTTTTTGGTGGACCAATTTTGGTGTAAAAATCTGTCTCAAATCAAGCCAAACAGTAGTCGAATCTGCACCAGATTTATCATCGAGTCTCAACCACTGTGATAAATAATAGGGCGCAGGTCCAGACAGCCTGTCTAAGCGAACACCATCTTTAGGATTAGTAAATCTGGGCCACTGTTCTCATAAGTCCTGCCATGGGGCCACCTTCAGGCACAGGTCTGCTCTTCCAATGGGTAAATCTGGTCGGCGTTTCAAAAGGATAGAGATGGCCCTGATTGTTGTGTGCTTCATCATTTTAGCCGAATAGTATGATCTTGGTATTTTTAAACAACCATAATGTGATAAGATACTGTATGTCATATGAAAAGTACAAGATGTCCAAAAATGCAAGGATGTTAAAATCAGCACATAGAGACGCTAGTGAGCATCACAACAAACCATTATTAGTTCACAGTTCAAGAATAATTCAAGATTCTGCTCATGCTAGCCTTATGTCTCCTGTTCTCAACAGACCTTATAACCACAAAAAATCCTTATCGATCCCGTTGCTATTCTTTATGTCAAAAACGCTGGAACTAATGGAAAGAAAAAGTACTCGGAGAACAGACCCTTCTTAGATCTCTGAAGTAACAATGAATGGGTCCTAAAAGGACTGTGCCATCCGAAAATGATCAACTGTTTAAGAACTTTTAGTGATTCTAAAGCTTTTCTATGTCATTATCTATATTTAAAAAATAATAAAATTCTGCTGTTTTCGTATGGACCACTAAGCCTAGCCTGTGTGCTGACACTTTCTGTTCTGTAGAGATCACTTTTCAGCAGTCGCCTAAATATTATCACAGGCAGTATAACAATGAAAAGTACCCTTCATTTTACATGGGCCAATAGAGTTGGCAATAATCAGAAAGGAGGAACATTCATTTCCAACCACTGCCCACTCATTAGCTACTGACTGTTGCTGATGAGCTGCCGCTAGTGTTGTGCCGAACTTGTATTTTGCCAGCCCCCCTCCCTCCCCTGTAGTTAACTCGTTGGTGGCCAGTGGGCCCTCTCCCCTGCCTCTTCCTCCTAATTAAAATCTCCCCCCCTATCATTGGTGGCAGCGGAGAGTACCGATCGGAGTCCCAGTTTAATCGCTGGGGCTCCGATCGGTAACCATGGCAACCAGGACGCTACTGCTGTAGAACCATTATACTTACCTGCGAGCTGCGATGTCTGCGTCCGGCCGGGAGCTCCTCCTACTGGTAAGTGACAGGTCATTAAGCAATGCGCCGCACAGACCTGTCACTTACCAGTAGGAGGAGCTCCCGGCCGGACGCAGACATCGCAGCTCGCAGGTAAGTATAATGGTTCTACAAACTGCTAAGTAACCATGGCAACCGGGACTGCAGTAGCGTCCTGGTTGCCATGGTTACCGATCGGAGCCCCAGCGATTAAACTGGGACTCCGATCGGTAATCTCCGCTGCCACCAATGATAGGGGGGGGTAGATTTTAATTAGGAGGGGGAGGGAGGGGAGAGGGCCCACTGGCCACCAACGAGTTAACTACAGGGGAGGGAGGGGGGGCCCACTGGCCACCAACGAGTTAACTACAGGGGAGGGAGGGGGGCCCACTGGCCACCAATGAGTAGTTAACTACAGGGGAGGGGGGGGGCGGCCGCACTGGCCACCAATGTGTTAACTACAGGGGGCAGTCATGTACACAGTTCTTTTAGTATATTCTAACCTGAAGCGTCCCCATCACCATGGGGACCGCTCTGTGTTAGAATATACTGTCGGTTCTGAGTTTTCACGAAGTGAAAACTCAGCTATGAAAAAGCTTTTATGCAGACGGATCTTCGGATCCGTCTGTATAAAAAGTAACCTACGGCCACGGATCACGGACATGGATGCCAATCTTGTGTGCATCCGTGTTCTTTCACGGACCCATTGACTTGAATGGGTTCGTGAACCATTGTCCGTCAAAAAAATAGGACAGGTATTTTTTTGACGGACAGGATACACGGATCACGGTCTCGGCTGCAAAACGGTGCATTTTCCGATTTTTCCACGGACCCATTGAAAGTCAATGGGTCCGCGAAAAAAAAACTGAAAACGGCACAACGACCACGGATGCACACAACGGTCGTGTGCATGAGGCCTAAAGAGGCAGTCCATCATAATAGAAGTCTATGGCCAGCATAGACTTCTATTAGAGATGAGCGAATCGACTTCGGATGAAACATCCGAAGTCGATAAGCATAAAACTTTGTTCTAATACGCACAGCAGGAACTCCGTACAGTATTAGAATGTATTGGCTCTGATGAGCCCAAGTTGTTACTTTGCGAAGTCTTGCGAGACTTCACATAATAACTTCAGAAATTAATTTATACTGTAAAAAAAAACATTTCCCGAACTCAGAACCGAACTAGAGTTCGGAAATGTTTTTTTATTTTTGGTGCTGCTTGAGAAGATGAGATCGCCTAACAAATGAGCGCGATCAGCTCCTGATAATTAGTCCAATCCTCCGCTCCTGTAAACAGGACCTTAACACCTACTGTATATGTAGATACCACAGGATTTACCATTCCCAATAGGTGATGTCACAGCTTATCTATTCCCCTCCCTGCATAATGACCTTTGCAAAGGTTACAGAGCATGCCTAGAAAACGTTCACACAAAACTTCTCCTGTCCATTGTACCTAATGCCCATGTGACTGCTGTAGAGAATATCTAAAAATGCTGTTCATAGAAAAAAATAAAAATAAATTTGAAATAAAGGAATACATTTCAGTATGTGGTTTTAATGCATAAAACTGTAATACATTCCCTTTAACCCTTTCTGGACCTCTGCCATACATGTACAGCGCAAGTCCGGTCTTTACAAATGGGGCCTGCCCGTGAATGCAGTGGGCTCCATAGCCGTTTCATACAGCTGACACCCGGGGCTTATGTTTGCGATTGGCAATAAAGCTGATCACAGGCATTTAAAGGGGTTGCCAAGTTATTTTTATTGAAGACCTATCCTCAGTGATGATCAGTGGGGGTCCAAGATCCGGCAGACCCGCCGATCAGCTGTTTAAGGAGAAGGCGAGCACCAAGTCTGCATTCTCTTCATTGTTTACCTGCTCGCCGTCGCAACAGCAGCGTTAAGACGGTGTAAACACATCTAAGCCGTCCCACTCACTTCAATAGGACAGCTCGTTCATATACACTTGAATAGGAAGAAGTCGTCCCATTGAAGTGAATGGAACGGCTTCTTGTAATTACACCTGCTTACTGCTGTGGTTGTGACGGCAAGCAGGTAAACAATGAAGAGAATGCAGCGCTGGCACAGCTTTATTGGCGGGGGTCCCGGGTGTTGCACACCCGGCAATCTGATATTGATGATCATCAATAAAAATAACTTGGACAACTCCTTTAACTACTCAGATGTTGTGGTCATATGTGAGCCTGCCATCTGAAAATGCAAAACCTGGAAGTTCTGCACTTCCGGGCCTGCAATGTCTTCCCCATAAAAACCCATAAAACAGTGGTGGAACTGTGTGTTTTTTTTTCCAATTCCACAAAAAAATTTTTTCTAGCTTTCCACTACATTATATATAATCGGAAATGGTGTCATTGTAAAGTACAACTTGTCCCATAAAAACAAGCCCTCATATGGCTATGTCAATGGAAAAAAATAAATAAAAGTTATGGCTCCAGGAAGGCAGGGAGTAAAAAACAAAAATGGAAAATTGCAGGTCCTGAAGAGGTTAATGTGTACATAATGTTAGATTTCTTTAAAACAAGAGCTTATATGTGCACAGGGGCCCAGAGAATATTGTTAAAATAAAATTGTAGGAATGCATGTACATGTCAGCTAAGAATGCAATATTAATAAATGTATTGGTAAATGAAAACCAATATATGTTTAAAGGGGGCTGGGAATATGGCTGAGCTGCAATACCAGACACAGCTTGTAGACAAGAGTGGCGCTGTTCTCCGAAACTTCTTTAACCACTTCACATCCGGGCCATTTGCCCCCTTCCTGACCAGGCCTAATTTTGCAAATCGGACATATCTCACTTTATGTGGTAATAACTTTGGAATGCTTTTACTTATCCAAGCCATTCAGAGACTGTTTTCTCATGCTACATTGTACTTCATGATGGTCATAAATTTGAGTCAATATATTTCCCCTTTATTTATGAAAAAATCCCAAATTTACCAAAAATTTTGAAAAATTAGCAATTTTCTAAATTTCAATTTCTTTTCTTTTAAAACAGAAAGTGATACCTCATAAAATATTTATTACTTAACATTCCTCATATGTCTACTTTATGTTGGCATCATTTTGGAAATGTCATAAAAATTTTTTAGGACGTTAGAAGGCTTAGAAGCAATCCTTAAAATTTTTAAGAAAATTGCCAAAACCCACTTTTTAAGGACAAGTTCAGGTATGAAGTCACTTTGTGGGGCTTACATAGTGGAAACCCCCATAAATGACCCCATTGTAGAAACTACACCCCTCGAGTTACTTAAAACTGATTTTACAAACTTTGTTAACCCTTTAGGCGTTCTACAAGAATTAAAGGAAAATGGGAGATCAAATTTTTAATTTCACTTTTTTGGCAGATCTTCCACTTTAATCCAATTTTTTCTTTTAACACATTAAGGGTTAACAGCCAAACAAAACTTAATATTTATTACCCAGATTCTGCGGTTTACAGAAACACCCCATATGTGGTCATAAACTGCTATATGGGCACACGGCAGGGCGCAGAAGAAAAGGAGCACCACATGGTTTTTGGAAAGCAGATTTTGCTGAACTGGTTTTTAGATGCCATGTCCCATTTGAAGTCCCCCTGATGCACCCTTACAGTATAAACTCCCAAAAAGTGAACCCATTTTGGAAACTAGGGGATAAGGTGCCAGTTTTTGTGGTACTATTTTTGGGTACATATGATTTTTTTGATCATTCATTATAACACTTTATGGGGCAAGGTGACCAAAAAATTGTTTGTTTTAGCACAGTTTTTATTTATTTATTTTTACAGTGTTCACCTGAGGGGTTAGGTCATGTGACATTTATATAGAGCAGATGGTTACGAACGTGGCGATACCCAATATGTATACTTTTTCTTATTAATTTAAGTTTTACACAATAATAGCATTTTTGAAACAAAAAAATTATGTTTTAATGTGTCCATGTTCTGACAGCTATAGTTTTTTTTATTTTTTAAATGATTTTCTTATGTAGGGGCTCATTTTTTGTGGGATGAGGTGACGGTTTTATTGGTACCATTTTGTGGGACATACGCCTTTTTGATCACTTGGTGTTGCACTTTTTGTGACGTAAGACATGACAGCCGGGCCGGAACAGGAAGCGCATAGCGCTTTCTGCACTAAATACACAGCGCTCAGTGAGCGCTGGGTATACAGTGATCTAGAAGGCAGGGACACCTGGGAACTGTGCCAGCCTTCTCTAAGGGTTGCCCTGCTGTCACTGACAGCGGGCAACCCGATCTGCAGCTGCACGATTAGCGTGCAGCTGCGATCTCTGAATGGACGTTCAGAAACGTCCATTCAGAGATAGAGAACCACCTCCCGGACGTTTTTAGTCAACGTGCGGACGGGAGGTGGTTAACCACATATTTAAAATGTATAGCAGGACTACAAGGATCTTGGAACATATGGCACTCTATAGGCATACAGCGGCATATGGCGCTCATAGGGAAACATTGTGAAAGCTGTATAATATGTGGGTTACTGTATATTTTTTAATTATATGCCTCTGTATAGGAAAGTCCAGAACATATAATAAAAGATACTCCCTATCCTGTCCTGCTCTAACAAAACATTCAGCACATTTTGTAGGTCATGAGCTGGGTGTGTAGAGGATCTCCAACAGTCTATTTACTGACAACTGAACAGATGTAATGTTATACTGTAAACCCCAATACAAGTAGTAACAAACAGGTGAATAATCAAGTATTTCCCAAAACCGATACAGAAAAGGCAGCTCATACACATCAGCCAAACTCTTGTTCGTCCGACAGCAATTTCTCCCTAAACCCCCATGCACATGCTCACTCTCCGAGCATGCAGGTGTCCTCAACTGCGTGAAGACACCAGACTCCTCTTGCAGCAGCTTATCTCCCAACTGGAATAAAAGGCTTGGGCACTTCAAATCCAAATGCTCAGTCTTTATCTCTCTTGACATCTACCATCAAGGAATAGTTGGGAGGCACTCATATGCATTAGATGGTTGACCGGTCCTGCCAAAATGTAAGGGTTGGACCAGCATTTCATTGCATCCTATTCATATTACCCCCATGTACATGGTTTTAGTGCTGAGAACCCACTTATAGATTCTCATCACTTCTTAGATACACCTGGATGGGTGAAGGATCAGTGCCAAGGTTGCAACTTCTAGTTCCTGAGCCTCAAAGTAAAATCAGTAACAGGCCCTCCCATTTGCCATATTTAATACCTCAGAGTGATCTTACCATTTCTGCACTCCGCTACTGTCTCTAATAGTTAACATAAATGCCATTTGTGCATTTATTTCCAGGTCCTGAACATTGTGCATTCATAATCCTGTTATTAAACTGTTATGTTCATGTAATTTGCCTGGTTCACCAGCAGAAAAAATCTTAGAAAAAATGTGTGAAAAGCTACCAGTTTAGTCATCAAGGTGACGAAGCGTAAAGCATGATTAGACCTTGGTGCTGGAAGAGATTACAGGATGAAGCTACCCTTCTATTTGCAGGTCTTCATTGCATAGTGGTGGGATTACAGAGTGAAGACACCCCCGTACTTTCTTTGGTACTAGGGCCCAGTACACACAAAAGAAAGTCAGGAATGATCGCTTGGTGCAGTCTTTTGGTTCTCTGGTTTTACTGAGAGGAAAAAAGGAAATAGACACCTTACTCAAACGGGCAGAGACCTGTAGGTAGCCATTGCTATGTCAGTTTATGTACAGTGGGGCAAAAAAGTATTTAGTCAGCCACCAATTGTGCAAGTTCTCCAACTTAAAAAGATGAGAGAGTCCTGTAACTTTCATCATAGGTATACCTCAACTATGAGAGACCTAATGAGAAAAAAAAAATCCAGAAAATCACATTGTCTGATTGTCTGGTGTGTTTGGGATCAATGTCATGCTGAAAGACCCAGCCACGTTACATCTTCAATGCCCTTGGTGATGGAAGGAGGTTTTCACTCAAAATCTCACGATACATGGCCCCATTCATTATTTCCTTTACACAGATCAGTAGTCCTGGTCCCTTTGCAGAAAAACAGCCCGAAAGCATGATGTTTCCACCCCCATGCTTCACAGTAGGTATGGTGTTCTTTGGATGCAACCCAGCATTATTTCTCCTCCAAACACGACGAGTTGAGTTTTTACCAAAAAGTTCTACTTTGGTTTCATCTGACTATATGACATTCTCCCAATCCTCTTCTGGATCATCCAAATGCTCTCTAGCAAATTTCAGACGGGCCTGGACATGTACTAGCTTAAGCAGGGGGACACGTCTGGCACTGCAGGATTTGAGTCGCTGGCGGCATAGTGTGTTACTGATGGTAGCCTTTGTTACTTTGGTCCCAGCTCTCTGCAGGTCATTCACTAGGTCCCCCCGTGTGGTTCTGGGATTTTTGCTCACTGTTCTTGTGATCATTTTGACCCCATGGGGTGAGATCTTGCGTGGAGCCCCAGATCGAGGGAGATTATCAGTGGTCTTGTATGTCTTCCATTTTCTAATAATTGCGCCCACAGTGGATTTCTTAACACCAAGCTGATTGCCTATTGCAGATTCCGTCTTCCCAGCCTGGTGCAGGTCTACAATTTTGTTTCTGGTGTTCTTCAACAGCTCTTTGGTCTTGGCCATAGTGGAGTTTGGAGTGTGACTGTTTTAGGTTGTGGACTGATGGCTTTTATACTGATAAGTTCAAACAGGTGCCATTAATACAGGTAATGAGTGAAGGACAGAGGAGCCTCTTAAAGAAGAAGTTACTGGTCTGTGAAAGCCAGAAATCTTTCTTGTTTGTAGGTGACCAAATACTTATTTTACCGAGGAATTTACCAATTAATTCATTAGAAATCCTACAATGTGATTTCCTGTATTCTTTCCCCCATTCTGTCTCTCATAGTTGAGGTATACCTATGATGAAAATTACAGGCCTCTCATCTTTTTAAGTGGGAGAATTTGCACAATTGGTGGCTGGCTAAATACTTTTTTGCCCCACTGTATATGGTAACAGCAAATAGTCTAAAGCAGCACTCTAACTTATAAAAGGGGACCCTGGAGCATACCCTAAGCACAAGCCGAGGGCGGGTTGGTTTTCAGTAAGGGGCTATGTAATACCCCGGAGTGGTCTTACCATTTCTGCACTATGCTGCTGTCTCTAATGGTTAAGATAAATGCCATCTGTGTATTTTTTTTTCCAGGTCCTTCACATTGTGCATTCATAATCCTGTTATGAAACTTATGTTCATGTAATTTGCCTGGTTCACCAGCAGGCGGCAGCGTATCTGGCAGAGTGAAAGATCTCTAGACAAAATGGAACTCATCATTCCATTCTTCCCTCTTTGGGCAGAAGTGGGCCAGTCCTGCTTCCTACCAGAAGGGAGGGGTTGCAGATCTAGTTTAAGGCAGTCTAAGCCTGGGCACCGTCGGAGCCAGACGTGCCCAACAGGTACAAGTCAGGTCAGTCTAAGCTAAACTTGAGATGGAAGCAGACGTGTGAAAGATGTAGCAGCAAGAGGAAAGTGTTCTCCGGCTGCCGAAGCAGACATGTGGCAGCAAAGAGAAAGAGTTCTCCGGCTGCAGCAGGAGTCTCACAAAAAGGGAAGTAGCTCATATTAAACCAAGACTCCTTGTCAATTTATTCACCGAGTGTCCGGAGGGGGACAACAGCCAAAGGCACCCAAGCCAGGGATACCAGAACCAACGAAAAGTCCAGTAATTAGACCCAAGCTGAGTTTAGCACAGCAGAGATAGAAAGCAGAGTTATCAAGTTTGCCTGCCAGTTTATGCTAAAGCCTGCTGGAATCAAGAAAAAGCCTGACTATTGTTTGGAAACAAGTTTATGCAAGTAAAGCTGTTGAACTTTATCAAGGTCTGGACTTGACTTCTTCACCATTACTCATTCCCTTTTATTGCTTCAGAGCCCAACCCTGGGGAGCAACGGTTTCCAGGTAGGAGCACTGTAACATACACAGAGACTACTAAGGGCCACACCACTCAGCATTCCTATAGACCTGGGACACGATCAGCCCGGGAGGGGGGGTCGGCGCAATGCACATATGCCATTTATAATATTGATGTGTTCTTCTGTGCCAGAGGGTACTTTTGGCCTAATCAGACACCATGGCCCTGGACCTTCCACTACAAACAAACCCCCTATGCCTTTGATAATATCTACTGTTGACGCACAAACTAGAACAGCTCACATAGCATACCCAATGATCTATGCTTTATCATAGAGGTTTTACATTAGAGAAATTGCTAGAAAGCAAAACAACTTCAACATACTCCCTTTCGGTACTGAGAACTGTCAGGATGACTGAATCGCCTGTCTTTAATTTATTTAGCTAAAGGCGGAAACACAGAAGTGCGTTATACTCATTGGAGATCTCACGAACATTACCATGTGGCCTCTGAGCTACCAGGAGACATCTCATCCTTGCACCAGTCTTGAGTTTATCCTGACCTGCCAATTTACTAAGCTAGACATCCTAAGAGACAGACCACAGAAGACCCAGACAATCACTTGATATATTACATTGCTCTTAACTTTTTTTTTTTTATGTGAATCTTACTCCTCCACTTCATTCACCTACAGAGCACTTGTACAAGATAAAATATTTGTCATCTGCATGTAATGTAAATGCAAAATAATGTGTCTAGCTAGGTAACCTGCGAAATATCATGTCCTACGGAATTAGATACCACAACGTGTTCCCTTTAAAGTGGATCTGCCAGCTTCAAGGGATTGTCTGGGCGATACTCATGGCACACATCCCTGGCGGCTGCTGTTCCAATTATTCTCTGGTCCTCTGCTGGTTTCTGCTTCCTGTTCGAGGGGTTGTTTGTGATTTATTTTTATATTTTACTAACGTATCGGGAGCCGGGACAATAAAAAAAACTTCCCTTACTGCACCTGATCTGAACTAGCAACGCCGCTCTTTCATCTACCCTGGTCTACAGCCAGTGATGTATTGTTTGGCTGCAGCGGTGACATACTGTATATGCTGCAGGCAATCGCAAGCCTACCACAAGACTATAATGCCTTGACTGCAACTGCAACCAAACATTCCATCACTGGATGCTTTCCAAGGAGCATCACAAAGCAGTGGCACTGGAACGGAGTAGGCGGAGCAAGGCAAGGTAAGTATTTCTTCTATTATTTCACATGCCTCCCACTTTAGTAAAATAAAAAACTAACAAAAAACTCAGAAATCCGCTTTGACCAGCAATGCTGTTCTCTCATTAGGATAACCTTTAAGTGATGCTGCTCTTTCACAGATTCTTCCTGCTGGCCCCCGGCTATAGTGCCCCAGGGCAATACAACACAGCCTCATTCAACTGAAGGGGATGTGATGCCATTCCCTACACAGTGGATGATCAAGTCCATTCATGTAGGGATCTCAGTGGCTGGACCTAGGGTTGTTACGATACCAAATTTGGACTTAGATTTTGATACCAAGTGCAGTATCACGATTCTCAATACCAAAACAATACTTTGACGAGGTATTAATGGGATATGTTTATTGTGGTTTTCTAATCCAATGTATATGCATGGCTGCTTGAATTTACTGGAAAACTGATGTTTCACACACAAAACCTAAAAATCTTATAAGCAACTTGATATGTTTTGTGGGTAAAACATGTCTCCTTTGCAAAAATGCATCAACAGGACAACACCATACACTCAAGTGGAAAACTATGACAAACATGGTGTAGTTCTTGGCTGCCCCAGCTCCGCTCCATGTGGCCTGGCCCTAAGTGGTACTATTAGTAAAAGTGTGATAATTTGATAAAACCATGTGCCTCACATTAATAGTAAGTGACCCTATCAAGTACCACCTCACATAATAGGCAAAATGGGGTTTATACATGAAGTACAGGCATTGCTTACCATTAATATGAGGCACACGGAGGTACTAAAGTGCCTTGCATTAATAGAAAGTCACCTCAACATGTACCCACACGTTAACCCAGCTGTTGCAAAACTACAACTCCCAGCATTCCCAGACAGCCTACAGCAGGGCAGGGTGGGAATTGTAGTTTTACAACAGATGACGAGCTGCAATGTTGGCCAGCCCTGCGTTAACCCAGTGTTGCCCATTATGTGAGGGGGTACTTTGATGAGGTCCCTTACTATTAATGTGAGGCCCCCAAGTAATAATCTGCCCCCACACTTCCCCACCTGAAGTGATTTGCCCCCCCCCGAACTGATTTGCTACCACACTGCCCCATGTCCTCCTCTGCCCCCCCCCCAAAGTTGGCACACACAATAAGTAAAAAAATAAAACAATTAAAAGCTAATACTTACCTGTGTTCGGCATGGTGAGGCTGGCGCGCATTCTTCAATGTCCTGCGTCCCTCCCGGCACAGGGGCGCGATGACGTCAACACGCACGCCTGCGCCGGGATTTCACTACCGCATAGGCCTCAGACCTACTAGGCCTGAAGCCTGTGGCGGTGATCGGCGGCGGGGCAGGGAACTATTCGCTCCCGTGCCCAGCCGCAGTATGTGGGCGTTCGGGTCGGCGTTGGGCCCACCAGGGATGCCGGGCCCGGGCTACCGACCCAAACGCCCCTATTATAATCCGCCACTGGGTCTGGGGGACTGTCTCCTGCCTGGTCTTGAACCCAGGACCTACTGTATGTGAGACAGAAACGTTAGCAATCAAGCCACAGGCTTAACTACAGTCAATGGGAGGATTTTCTCTGGTATTCTTCCCACATTTTTAAGATCGTTCTCTCTCTCTCTCTCAATCTCTCTCTCTCTCTCTCTCTATATATATATATACACAAACAGTGGATATAAAAAGTCTACACACCCCTGTTAAAATGTCATTTTTCTGTGATGTAAAAATATGAGACAAAGATAAATCATTTCTGAACTTTTTCCACCTTTAATGTGACCTATAAACTGTACAACTCAATTGAAAAACAAACTGAAATCTTTTAGGTAGAGGGAAGAAAAAATATAAAGATAAAATAATATGGTTGCATAAGTGTGCACACCCTTATACTATTACTTTGTTGAGGCACCTTTTGATTTTATTATTATTTTTTTGTTTTCTTCCCTCCACCTAAAAGATTTCAGTTTTTTGTCAATTGAGTGGTACAGTTTATAGGTCACATTAAAGGTGAAAAAAGTTCTGAAATGATTTATCTTTGTCTCATTTTATTTTCGTTCAGCATGACAACGACCCAAAGCATACATCCAAATCAACAAAGGAATGGCTTCACCAGAAGAAGATGAAAGTTTTGGAACGGCCCAGACAGAGTCCAGACCTGAATCCGATTGAAAATCTGTGGGGTGATCTGAAGAGGGCTGTGCACAGGAGATGCCCTCGCAATCTGACAGATTTGGAGTGTTTTTGCAAAGAAGAGTGGGCAAATCTTGCTAAGTCAAAATGTGCCATGCTGATAGACTCATACCCCAAAAGACTGAGTGCTGTAATAAAATCAAAAGGTGCCTCAACAAAGTAATAGTTTAAGGGTGTGCACACTTATGCAACCATATTTTATTTTTATATATTTTCTTCCCATACCTAAAAGATTTCAGTTTGTTTTTCAATTGAGTTGTACAGTTTATAGGTCACATTAAAAGGTGGAAAAAGTTCTGAAATGATTTATCTTTGTCTCATTTTTTACATCACAGAAACCTGACATTTTAACAGGGGTGTGTAGACTTTTTATATCCACTGTATATTAATGTGCTCCAGTACATTTTTTGCGATTACTACGGCAAATAAAAAGGTTAGATTCCTGCAATTATCGCAAACAATGTCCTGGTATATAGAGATGTGTCTGTATATCAGTATGCATTGGAGGGGGGGGCTCCCTGAAAGGCCCCCAAAGATGGGAAGGGGTATAATTATAAATCTCTGCCAACCCCTACAATGTGTTAAAATTAGAAGAAGAAAAAACAGTCACTTCTTACTCCAGTTTTTTTTTTTTTTTAACACATTGTAGGGGTTGTGCAAGATTTTTAACCCCTTTAATATAGTGAATGCATGAAAAATACCAGCTTGGATAGACAGTAAACTAATTAAAAATGAATAAACTATCTCCTTCTATGTAAACAAGGTCTTCATATAACGATTACACGGCTTTAGAAACCAGTCAAAACTGTTTGCCTGAAATTTCAGAGATAATTTCTTTTCAAGGACAGCGACTATTTATTGCTACAATTGTAGCAGGTCAGATAATGCTGTTTGTAGAGCTTTTTGTAGATTCATATTTTCAAAGGAGTATTTAAACTAATAAGGACTTACAATAAGCCTCTGACATGGACTTCTTTGAACAGTATTTATGTAGACGTTTAATTATCTGTCTGAAAAAAGTTTCTGACCTGAAAATGGATTAAGGGGTTACATAATATCAGCAGTTCTGCGACATGAACTTTGAAAAGTTTTAAGATCTGAAAGTTCTGGGCAGATTGCTGACAGAAACTCTTAATACGGTGAATTCAAGTGTTTTTACAATGTGATTAGAATCGAGCCGGTCGAGCAGTTTTTAAATACTAAACCATGTGAAAATACATGCCCAAAACGCGTACTCTTCTATTCATATAAAGTTTTTTTTTTTCTACGTGACCTATGTTCTATGTGTGTAACCTCAAAGAAATGACGTAGGAAGAATTAATAAACATCTCCCAAGCGGAAAATCTACCAAGCCTATTTACAGTACTGGGTCCCATTGCTTACATCAGGGGTGCACAACCTTTTTTGGTCAAAAAGCCATATTTGCAGAGTGGATCAGATGGAAGGGATGTGATAACGTTGCTAGAACACTAAGAATCTCTGGAGAGCTTGACTGCCAATGACTACTTTTGAGCCACAGCACAGGCGCGAGAAGATAGGGTTAGATAAGAGGTCTAGCCCTGTCAATCAAAGGGGAGGGGGAGTGTATAGAGCACAGGGGCGTAGCAGCGTTCCAAGCAGTACGGCCAGCCCCTTGGTGCTCGAAATAACTAATTTGCATATAAGTAAAAATAAAGATCTCAGCAGTGGTTCTAGCTAGGGACAAAAGAAAGGTATAAATTGAATCAGCATTATAAGTCCTACCAGGCAAGGGTTGATAGTGCTGACAGATGCTCCTTAAATGACTTGTCATCTACTTTACAATCATCAAATACTGTATCCCTCGTACTTCTGTACTGTGCTCTACTGCATTAAAGGGGTCATTTGGTTTAGAAGACTCAATTGCAAAATCGCCTATTCCAATTAAATGTAGAGGGGACTGCTGGAGGTCCCAGCACCTGTGATCAGGTTATTTTTGGGGAAACCTGAAAACAAAAAGGGAATGCCTTAACTCTACACAGCTGAATCACAGATAAGCTACTGGTGACCACAGTTATTGTGTTTATAATGTGTACAAACTGGGTAGTCACCCAGAAAGGGAATCAATGTTTACAAGTGAAGAGGAACACAGTCCACACTGTCAAATAATTTTGTTAAATTACAGTGCCTTGAAAACCTATTCATACCCCTATAACTTTTCCACATTTTTTCATGTCACGCCTGCAAACTTAGGGTTCATGCACACGACCGAGGTTTGGGTCTTTATTTTTTGTGGGTCAGATGCAGACCCATTCATTATAATGGGGCTGCAAAAGATGCAGACAGTGCTATCAGTGAAATTATAGAACATGTCCTATTCTTCGCATTACAGACAAGGATTGGACTGTTCTATAGCACTATTAGGGGCTGGCCATTCTGTTCTCCAAAATGCAGAATGCACATGGCTGGTATCCGCATTTTGCAAACTTTTTAATAAATAAAAATCTACAAAGTGTGCCGTGCATTTGTATTCAGCCCCCTGTACTCAGATATCCCTAAAGAAAATCCATTGTGACCAATCACCTTCAGAAGTCACCAAATTAGTAAATAGAGCCCACCTGTGTGTAATTTATTTTCAGTGTAACTACAGCTGTTCTCTAACAAACCTCTGAGGCCTTCACAGAACATTAGAGACAGCCAAGGAACACACCAGAAAGGTCAGGGATAAAGTTGTGGAGAAGTGTAACGCAGGGTAAGGTTATAATATAGTATCCCAAGCTCTGAACATCTCACGGAGCTCTGTTCAATCCATCATCTGCAAACCTACCAAGACATGGCAGTCCACATAAACTGACAGCCCAGACAAGGAGAGCACTTATTACAGTTTGACACAAGCCATGTAGGGGACACAGAAAACATGTGGAAGAAGGTGCTCTGGTCAGATAAGACCAAATTTAAACTTTTTGGCCTAAAAGCAAAAAACTATGTGTGGCGGAAAACTAACACTGCACATCAACCTGAACACACAGCATCATGCTGTGGGGATGCTTTTCTTCAGCAGGAACAGGGAACCTGGTCAGAGATGATGTTATGATGGATGCAGCTAAATACAGGGCAATAGTCAAGGAAAATCTGGTAGAGGCTGCAAAGACTTCAGACCTGGGCGGAGATTCAACTTCCAGCAGGACAACGACCCTAAACATCCAGCCAGATCTACAATGTACTGGTTTGGATCAAAGCATATTCATGTGTTAAAATGGCCCATTCACAGTCCAGACCAATATCCTATTGAAAATCTGTGGCAAGACTTGAAAATTTACAATTTTGTAATTGCAGAAAAAGGTGGTCCTACAAAGGGATCTCTCTGAATTCCAGCATTGCCATTGGCTACCGCACTGCTGTCCAGCCCCATTAACTATAACTATAATGTGGCGGAGATCTGGCCACAACCGTATTGGCCAGGCAACAACCGTTGCACACAGCGGTTTTTGTCCGGTGGATTCTTAGCATATTTGCCAGGTTGCGGCTGGATCTCCGCCGATCCCTATTATAGTTAATGGGGCCGGCGGGTATCAGGGAGAATCCAGAAATGCCGGGTTCAGACATCTCCAGCAGGCTGCTCCCTGGAACAGCCTGCCAGAGATGTCAAGCGCTAGTGTGAAACTAGCTTAAAGGCGGGTTTACAAGCTACAATGTTTAGACAGCACGATTTTCTGCCCAGAAAAGATAACCGATGTCCCTGCATGAACGACAGGATTGCCCGATATACAAGCGTTTTGCTTGTTCATCGGGTGATGAGCGGTACGTTTACACGGGCAGATTGTCGGGAACGAGCGTTTGCAAGAACATTTGTTCCTGATCATCTCCACTCACTTTTCTTACCATTTTTGAAAAGTGTCAAGAGAAGTGAAAAGTTGAAAATTATAGAGCATATAAACCGTGTGCTATAATCTGCAACTTGATACATGTCTGCCACATTATTAGAAAAATAACATGGAGCTGCAGATCATCAGTGCCTGAGGCGTTGTATATTGACTGTGGTTTCCAATAACAATGACCCAGGAAAGATCATAGTATGTTGAAGATCTTGTAGCCTGAGGTCATTGTAACTTGAGGGACCACTAATCTGTGTGTAGGCTGCTTCATGTGATTCCAGTGCAGAGTAACGATTGTGATTATGACCCTTGACTGACTGGGCAGTGAATACTCATAAAAATCCATTGCACATGAACGTCTCAGAACCTCCATGCTGGAAGGAACAAACGTTTTGGTACATATAGGAAAGCTGGCTTCTGCATCCCATCCCCTCTCAGTCCCCGGAGGAGAGAAGGGTGGATGTAATTACAGTTTTCTAAAACAAATACTGAACAGTTCATTTCAAGATTTATAAATCAATCAAGAAACTTCAAAGCTGCCAAGACAAATGTGTATTTATGTGTTTGGGAATCTATTAGACCAAAGCTTAAAATCTATTAAATTTCCTGTAGAAAGCAAAATAGATATTTCCTTTATGATATGGCATCAATTACAAGGGGACATGTAACGCCAAACAAAGCTCTGGCATAAGTAATATAAGATCCCACTGCTTGTACAGAGGTCAGGAACAGATAAAAAATTTTTATTACTTTTATAACTTATATATTACCCCACTGACAATAGAGATTAGTTGCGCGGCAATCGGTTAATTTTTCCCCGCTCATGTCAGGTCTAAAATGGGGGCGTCCAAATGCATCCAAGCCCTGATGTCCACACCTTCCTACCAGAACAGATAAAAATATGTGACCACTGATGAAGGTCTGAATTGACCGAAACGTCTGGTCTTAATACACTGTTTGTACCAAGGATTTAATTGGGCTTTTTGGATAAAACTACTGCAAAAACTTGAAAAAATAATAAAAAAAAGTTTGAATGCAATAATCCAAATCTGAGTGCCGCAATTTTCATTTTATAAAATGGGGGCGTAGCATTGGTGCGGAAGGGGATGGGCTGGCGGGCACGTCTCATTTATCATTTTTTACGCCTGTTTTAGGGGCAGCCACCGCCAGCACAAAGGGGTAATAAGACCGGCATTTTAGTAATAAATGACCCCCATAGTGTTTAAATCAAACACAAAGGAGAATGCAAAATGGTCTGGTGATCTGAAATACTGAATACAGGTCGGTCCATGCATTAATCGTTTCTATATGACTCATGGAGAACGGTCTAAAAAAGTCCCATAGAAGTAAGCTGAGCAGTGCACCAACATGCACACTAAGAATCCATTCAGACAGGGCACTCGGGACCCTCAATCTCGAGATCACTTGTGGGGGGGGGGGGGACACCCTCAGTGATCTCACATATATCACCTGTGGATAGGTGATAAGGTTAAAGGGGTTGTCACATAGGATTGGACATAAGTGTCTGATGCGTGGGGGGGTCGAACCGCTGGGGTCCCCGGCCAATCATGAGAATGGGGGCCCATTCACCCCTCTTTGAATGGAGCGGCAGACACGGATGTGCCAAGCTATCTCCAGCAGTCCCATATAGCTCAAATTAGTGAGGCACATTCATGCTTTTCGGCTCCTCTGGATAGGGCATAAGGTGTCTTCATGGGACAACCCATTTAATAAGATAACCCTTTTAACAGTGCAAAACACAGTTTTCTCATTAACACTGACGTCAAGGAAGTATACAGGGACAGCCATAAGAGGCCTCCATAAAACATTACCCCAGCTAGTGAAATTCCTAGGGACAGCAAATTATTGCACACAGTAAAGTACCCGCAAGCAATGTGGACGGTGCTCTGAAAATACGGAAAGAGTTAATATAGAATATAAACTGGTGCACAGCTGTATAACTGAGTTATTAGAATCTACTAAGGCCTGTTTCACATTTGCGGTAAACAGATCCGTTATCTCCTAACCATGGTTTGGGGGAGGGGATCGGCGACTTATCAGAAAAGAATAGATGACAAATGTTTTTGCCTAGAAAACCCCTTTAATGATGTAAATATATAAATGGTTCCCATTACATCTTATTTAGAAACAATCTTTATCGTGAACAAGAAATGAACACAGGGAAACAATTTGCACAGTACTTTAGAGGAATTGGAGGCCAAAAGCAAGGAGTTTATTTAGGGTCTTAAAATATAGAGGATTCATAAAATCTGATCTGTTTGTGGGAAAAAAGGCTGCAAATTATAATTAGAACCCACAATGTTGCCAGTTCTACAATATCCACCTTCGACGTTTAGAAGAATACGGCAGAATCACATAATAGCAGCTCAATTTTCTTCAGAAGAAGCGGTCTTTCCGGTCCCTAACTGTGAACACAGATGTACGGAACTTGCTGTAACTTTAATTTGCTATTTCAAATCTCACCAGCTGTTTTCAGTTTTCGGTAATTTGTACAGTATGCATGATGTGGCCAGGCCCAAATGTAAACTATTGGAAATATAAGCACTGCTGACATCGTTATTGAAGTAACATATGGGGGAAAAAAACACAACGTAGCTTGAGGGAGCAATCCATAAAATGCATACTGGAAGCACTTGCCAAAAGTGGATGACTAAAATGAATAATCATTGCAGTCATTGCCGGTTGTATGCCGTAATGTCAACAATAGCAGAAGGTAGATATTGCCTTGATGGAAGTCATCACATGCCAGATAATAACTTCGGTTTGACACATTATTTAGTCATATAAAGTGTGGTGGGGACTGGACTCCAGAACATATGTAGTAGTTGGTGCATGCCACTAGATGGGCTTAGTCCATCTTAGTAGTCCACACAGAAACAAAGAATGGTGAACACGATAGCGATAGCCGTTCAAGTGGAAAATTTAATACAGAGAGGCGAAGTCCGGGCCAGACTTTGTGCTTCTCAAACAGGGCTAAGTCTAGCCGAAATGTTTCATCTCTGAAATAAAATATTCACTTGAACTACAACCACTATATGAGTGTTGCCCACCATTCTTTGTGTCCCTGTGGACATTATTGAGTCATGTCAGGAAACTACAGCCAGGAACTGGGAGAAGGGTTTTCCACCAGTGTTTCCATCAATGAAGTTCAAGGAGTGGTCCTAGAACTGGTTAACCCTGCCATATTTCACCTTAAAGGGAACCTGTCACCTGGATTTTGTGTATAGAGCTGAGAACATGGGTTGCTAGATGGCCGCTAACACATCCGCAATACCCAGTCCCCATAGCTCTGTGTGCTTTTATTGTGTAAAAAAAAAATAAGGATTTGATACATATGCAAATTAACCTGAGATGAGTCAGAGCTTGAAAATATGACTCTTCTCTGGTCACACAAGTAAGATAGGACTCTTGTATGTTAATTTGCATAAAAGGCGGGAAGTACAAAAATGCATCATACTTATTGAATTCGTCTGCAGATGAAATTAAAAGTGTAATTTATATGTTTAGGGCAACACAATGAACATTTAGAAATGCTCAGTAAGAGTAGCATAGTAGAGGTGACAGGTTCCCTTTAAGGACCCAGCCATTTTTTGCAAATCTGACATGTGTCACTTTATGTGGTGACACCTTTAAAACGCTTTTACTTATCCAGGCCATTCTGAGATTGTTTTCTCGTCACGTATTGTACTTTATGACAGTGGTAAAATTCTGTCCAAAAAAAATTTTTTATTTAAAAAAAAAAATCTAAATTTACCAAAAATTTTGAAAAATTATCAAATTTATATTTCTCTACTTTTATAATAGATACTAATACCTCCAAAATAGTTATTACTTTACATTCCCCATATGTCTACTTCATGTTTGGATCATTTTGTGAATGCCATTTTAATTTTTGGGGACGTTAGAAGTTTAGAAGCAAATCTTGAAATTTTTCAGAATATTTCTAAAACCCACTTTTTCAGGACCAGTTCACTTTGTGAGGCTTACATAATAGAAACCACCCAAAAATGACCCCAATTTACAAACGACACCCCTCAAGGTATTCAAAACTGATTTTACAAACTTTGTTAAGCCTTTAGGTGTTCCACAAGAATTAATGGAAAATAGAGATAAAATTTCTAAATTTCACTTTTTTGGCAGATTTTCCATTTGAATCAATTTTTCCCCAGTTACAAAGCAAGGGTTAACAGCCAAACAAAACTCTATATTTATGGCCCTGATTCTGTAGTTTACAGAAACACCCCATATGTGGTCGTAAACTGCTGTACGGGCACATGGCAGGGTGCAGAAGGAAAGGAACGCCATACGGTTTTTGGAAGGCAGGTTTTGCTGGACTGTTTTTTTGACACCATGTCTCATTTGAAGCACCCCTGATGTACCCCTAGAGTAGAAACTCCCAAAAAGTGACCCCATTTTAGAAACTACACCCCTCAAGGTATACAAAACAGATTTTACTAACTTTGTTAACCCTTTAGGTGTCCCACAAGAATTAATGGAAAATAAAGATGAAATTTCAGAAGTTCACTTTTTTGGCAGATTTTCCATTTGAATCCATTTTTTACAGTTACAAAGCAAGGGTTAACAGCCAAACAAAACTCAATATTTATGGCCCTGATTCTGTAGTTTACAGAAACACCCCATATATGGTCGTAAACTGCTGTACGGGCACACGGCAGGGGGCAGAAGGAAAGGAATGCCATACGGTTTTTGGAAGGCAGATTTTGCTGGACTGTTTTTTTGACATCGGGGGGATGCAACTCTAGAAACTCCAAAAAAGTGACCCCATTTTGGAAACTACGGGATAAGGTGCCAGTTTTGTTGTTACTATTTTAGGGTACATATGATTTTTTGGTTGCTCTATATTACACTTTTTGTGAGGCAAGGTAACAAGAAATAGCTGTTTTGGCACTGTTTTTATTTTTTGTTATTTACAACATTCATCTGACAGGTTAGATCATCTGGTATTTTTATAGAGCAGGTTGTCACGGACGCGACAATACCAAATATGAATTTTTTTTTTTGGTTGTTTGTTTCAGTTTTACATAACAAAGCATTTTTAAAAAAAAAAAAGATTTTTTTTAGTGTCTCCACATTCTGAAAGCCGTAGTTTTATTTATTTTTTAGGCGACTGTCTTATGTAGTGGCTCATTGTTTTCAGGATGAGATGATGGTTTGATTGGTACTATTATAGGGTGCATATGACTTTTTGATCGCTTGCTATTACACTTTTTGTGATGTAAGATGACAAAAAAAGCCTTTTTTTTTTACGATATTCACCTGAGGGGTTAGGTCATGTGATATTTTTATATAGCAGGTCATTACGGACGTGGCGATATGTCTACTTTCTTTTTATTTATGTGTTTTACACAATGATTTATTTTTAGAAAAAAAAAACATGTTTTAGTGTCTCCATAGTCTGAGAGCCATAGTTTTTTCAGTTTTTGGGCAATTATCTTAGGTAGGGTACCATTTTTGCAGGATGAGATGAAGGTTTTATTGGCACTATTTTGGGGTGCGTATGACTTTTTGATTGCTTGCTATTACACTTTTTGTGATGTAAGGTGACAAAAAAATAGCTTTTTTTTTTTACACCGTTTTTTTTTTTTTTTTTTTTTTTTACAGTGTTCACCTGAGGGGTTAGGTCATGTGATATATTTATAGAGCAGGTTCCTACGGACGCAGCGATATCTAATATGTATACTTATTTTAATTTACTTAAGTTTTACACAAGAACAGCATTTTTAAAACAAAAAAAAAATATGTTTTAGTGTCTCCATATACTGAGCCATAGTTTTTTTTATTTTTGGGCGATGGTCTTAGGTAGGGGCTCATTTTTTGCAGGATGAGGTGACGGTTAAATTGGTACTATTTTGTCGGGCATACACCTTTTTTGATCGCTTGGTGTTGCACTTTTAGTGATGTAAGGTGACAAAAAAATTGCTTTTTTAGCACAGTTTTTATTTTATTTCACCTGAGGGGATATGGTCATGTGATATTTTTATAGAGCTGGTCGATACGGACGTGGCCATACCTAATATGTCTACTTTTCTTTTTTTTACAATTTTCTTTTACTTTATTTTGGGAAAAGGACGCTTTTTGTTATTTTTTATTTACTTGAAACTTAATTTTTTTGTAAAACTTAATTTTATTGACTTTTTTTTTCACTATATTATTGGGACTTCAACATTACAGGGTCTGATCCCTGTTTCACAATACATCTGTATTGTGCTGTACTGAACTATTAGTGTCTTACACTGTAACACGCTAACAGTTGCCTAGGAGACCCAGCCTGGGGGCTGGGCCTCTTAGGCCTCCGTACATGCCGGGTCCCAACCCTTGCAATGGCTTGGGGCTGCCATGGCAACCACCCAGACCCCTAGCTTTTAATCACAGCAAGACCTCAGCACACGTCTCATAAAGCGGCTTTTGTGGGTGCACGTCCCCTTTCAGATAACTACTGATACAAACCATCGAGTCCCCACCACAGCAGGGCGGGGACCCAATAGATGAGGTGAGGGAGCGCAAACCTCCCATATGCCGCGGTCAGCTCTGACCGCGGCATATGAGGGTTTAATCCACCGGCATCATCACCGATGCTGGTGGATGCAGCAGGGTTCCAGCTGTCAGTAACAGCCGGATCTCTGTCGCTGATCGCGGCACCGCGGGCAGAGGAAGGACCGCAGGACGAGAATGCTCGTCCTGGGGCACTAAGTACCGGCCCTTTAGGTCCTTAATGTGTTAAACAAGGTATCTTAGAGTGTAGCTTGTCAACACAACTCAAAATGGGTTTTCACAGAAACCCACTGATGACTGGCCACTTATCAAAAACAATGGGAGATACACATGAGTCAGACACCAAGGGGACGAGGGGCAGATTGGCCATAGACCTTACAGGGGAATTTCCCGGTGGGACGATGCCTGGAGGGCCGCCCGGGTCCTCCTCACGGCCAGTGTAAGTTTTTGGGGATGTCTTTTGTACTGCTGGCAGTATTTTGTGATGGACTGTGGTATTTGGCTCTGTTGGGGTAGTATAAGGTGCCACAATATGATATTGCTGGCCCTGCCTTCCATCAATTTGGACCAGACTACAAAACGGGGCCACTTTTAGTATTTTTTCCAGGGCCACTTTAAGTTCCCAGTCAGCCCTTGAAGGGGACCAACTTTTATTCATACCACCCCTTAGTTTTTTTACATGTCTAGGTCTAAATGAAGCTGAAGAACTTCTCTAGCTATGAAACTATTAACAGAGTCTCTTTTTTTAAATAAATTTCCCCCTAATGGAAACCATACCCGTGTTTCCCATGTGTTCCATTAGGGAATTCTTTTGCTTGATGCTTCTTTCAGTAGATATTACTGGAGCCATTGCATAGCAATAGTCTTAGGCTTTGGTGACACTCTTTCTTTACTCTAGTTAATGGAGAAAAGCTTGTGTCATTTAGGCCAAGGCTATACTGCAACTTTTTGTAGCGCTACTGATTGATTCTATTACGTGATAGCTGCAGTCCACAAGATCTCATAAAAACAAATGTATTCCTACAGCTAAGGCCTCATAGACACAACCGTTGTGTGTTTTGCGGTCCACAAATTGCGGATCCGCAAAACACGGATGGCGTCCGTGTGCGTCCCGCAATTTTCATAACGGCACCGACAGCCATTAATATAACTGCCTATTCTTGTCCGCAAAATGCATCTTTTGCGGCCCCATTGAAGTGAATGGGTACGCATCCGAGCCGCCAAAACTGCGGCTCGGATGCGGACCAAAACAACGGCTGTGTGCATGAGGTCTAAGGCTCAAATTAATCGCTAATGCAACCTGAAGCAAACAGGACTGCAGGAAAGAGTGCAAAATAGACGAGCAGTCCAAAGTTTGACAATCAGATGTGGGGAGAGAGTGCTACGATGAAAAGTTGTGTTTCTGTCTTGTGTTTTTGACATGTCCAAATATGCTCCATTTGGGCACATGAAAAACAGAATCATGGGAGTAAATCGGAAAAAAAAAATATCAAAATGATTTGCTAATGAGGTGTAATTTATACAGAAGCAGGATTGTCCTTAAATAAACTCATTATGCTGCTCAGTGCTGATGACCTACAGAGAGACAAGCTCTTAACTTACATTTCTCATTCGCTAATGTACAGGGCAATGATGACTTCAAAGTGTTATTGATATCACCAGGTTTTTTATCTTTTGTCCTTACCAATTGTGGATGGAACCTTCCAGCTCTACAGAGCAGATGGAGAAGGCTGGAATACTTTCTGAATATAGAGAGCAAATGTATACATAATACAGCTAATAAATGTCCCAACAGATGGACATTATGTATACATAGAGAAAGCACAGAAACAAAGAAACCCAATAAATTATGGTCAATAATCATCAACATTCATTTTTGTTAAAGTCCAATACTAGCAATTCATTAGCAATAAAATACCATTGGATGTGCACTTGTGTCGATCCCACACAAGTCTTCCCTTCTAAATGTTACAACTGCCTTGTACTATACATCCAAGCTGACAATTTCCTGTATCGGTGATCACACTTCCAATGCATGTTTAGACATAATAGGGGACATTTATTATGACTGTCCTCTCATGTGCCAGTTTTGGTCTGTGCTCCAGTGGTGTCAGATGTGCCACAAACATTAAGAGGAGCATGCCCCCTAATAAATGTGGCAGAGCTTGGGCTGTAATTGAATCACTGCAAAGGTGCACTGCAATATATGCAAATGAAAATACAAGGCTAAACCCTCACGCTAGATGTTAAAATGAGACTTTAGCCAATATATTCCGTTCAAGAACATATCGGAGCCCGCACCCCCCCGTCAAGGTATCTCAGTTGGCGTGGGATCTACCGCTAAACCTACCTACAGTGTGTGAACACTGTCTGATAGGTGCTAAGGTCCGACTCACAGCCACGCTTCCATAAACCTCCAAAGTAAGATCACAAATAAAATGGGAGGAGGGAGGAGGCTGTGAGTCCCACCTATAACAGGCTAGTGTAACACAGGCTACCAGGTGCACCAGAATGTTACCAAAGATAAAAAATGGCACATTCCATACATATAGACACAAATCACTGAATAAAGTAGCCTAAATGGGAGGAAATGCTCAGAACCCCAAATACTGTAGCGTATTTATAACCGGGGGAGCAAAACCTCCACATGTGATCATCTGCAAACGGCAGCAAATCTTGGGCTGTACATAAGCCAGAACTGAAATCTACGCCAGCTAGGTGTAACTTGCAGTAGAATTAAGTAATCCTAAATACAACTCGAAATCCCCAAAAAGTTGGGACGCTGTGTAAGAAGTAAATAAATGTAAATAAAAAGAATACAATCATTTCCACATCTTATGGACCCCTATTTTAGTCACAAATGATTACAGAACTCATAAGACTGTGAAAGTGAGACATTTCACCATTTCATGAAAAAATAAATAAATAAACTAATTTAGAACTTGGGGGCTACAGCACATCTCAAAAAAATTGAGACAGGCTCATGTCTACCATTGTGTAGCATCCCCTCTTCTTTTAACAACAGTCTGTAAATGTCTGGGAAGAGAGAAGATCAATTGCTGGAGTTTTTGGAGAGGAATGTTGTCCCATTCTTGTCTGATGTAGGATTCTAGGATTTTTGGTTTCATGATGTGCCAAATGTTTTCTATTGGTGAAAGGTTTGGACTGCTGGCAGGCCACTTCAGCACCCCAACTCTTCTTCTGTGAAGCTACACCATTTTGATTAAGTAAGGCCTTCCCTGAAAAAGAAGTTGTTTGGATGGGAGCATATGTTGTTCTAAAACCACTATATATTGTTCAGCATTAAAAGGGTTGTACAGGAACTTTATATTGATGACATCCTCAGGATAGGTCATCAATATCTGATCACAGAAGCTGATCAGCTGTTTGATGAGGAGGTGGCATTCCATGTGAGTGCCGATTCCTCTTCATTACACTACACATCGTCTCCCTTGCAGCAGAGGTGTTGTGTAATTACAAGTATTTGCTCCACTCAAGTGAATGGAGCCAAGAACTTGTAATTATACACTTCTGAGATGACGGGCAGTGTAATGAGAGAAAGTAGGGCTCACGTGGAGTGCCACCTCCTCTTCAAACAGCTGACTGGCAGGGGTGCCGGGAGTTGGACCCCACCGATCTGATATTGATGACCTATCCTAAGGAAAGGTCATCCATATAAAATCCCTGCACAACCCCTTTAATGGTGCCTTTCCAGTTGCGTAAGCTGCCCAAGCCATAGGCAATAATGCAATCCCATACCAGCAGAGATACAGGCTTTTAAACTGCGCTCTGATAACAATCTGGATGGTCCCTCTCCTCTTGAGACCCCAAAAAGAATTTTAAATTAGGATTCATATGACCACAGAAATTTTTCATTTTGGCTCAGTTCATCTTAAAGAGGACCTTTCACTTGTAAAAACTATGTGAACTACGTGTGCTGCCATGTAGAGCGGCGCCCGGGGATCTCACTGCACTTACTATTATCCCCGGGCACCGCTCCGTTCTCCCGTTATAGGCTCCGGTACCTTTGCTCCTTAAGTTATAGTAGGCGGTGTCTTCCCTTGTCCTGTGGGCGTCTCCTTCTCCTAGGCTGCAGCGCTGGCCAATTGCAGCGCACAGCTCACAGCCTGGGAGGAGAAGGAGACGCCCCCAGGACAAGGGAAGACACCGCCTACTATAACTTAAGGAGCAAAGGTACCGGAGGGCATAACGGGAGAACGGAGCGGCGCCCGGGGATAATAGTAAGTGCAGTGAGATCCCCGGGCGCCGCTCTACATGGCAGCATACTTAGTTCACATAGTTTTTTACAAGTGAAAGGTCCTCTTTAAATAAGCTTTGGCCCCAGTGAAGACAGCAGCATTTCTGGATCGTGATGACATATGGCTTCGCCTTTGCATGATACAACTTTAACTTGCATTTGTGGATTGCACGGTAAACTGTGTTCACAGACATGATTTCTGCAACAGTTTCTGAGCCCATGCAGTGATTTCCAGAACAGATTCATGTCTGTTTTTTTTTCAGTGCTGCCCGACAGCCCATAGATCACAAGCATCCACTGGTGACCATTAGCATTGCCCCTTGCACACATGGATTTCCTCAGATTTTTTGAATCTTTTCATATGATGTACTGTAGATGGTGGGATATTCAAAGTCTTTGCAATGTTACATTGAGAAACATTTTTCTGAAATTGTTGCAGATTTTTGCAGATTGGTGAAGCTGGGCCCATCTTTGCATCTGAGAGACTGCCTCTCTAACATGCTCTTTTTATACCTATTGATGTGACTTAGTTGCAAATTGCTCCTCCAGCTGTTTTTCAGCCTTTTGGTGCCCAACGATTTGGAGATGTGTTGCTACCATCAACTTATAAATGAGTTAATTTCTTCATGAAATGGTAAAATGTCTCACTTTCTACATCTGATGTGTGTTCTATGATCTGTTGTGAATAAAAATATGCGATTTCATTGCATTCTATTTTTATTTACATCTTACACAGCGTCCAAACTTTTTTGGAATTGGGGTTGTATGTCTGACTATGTATAACCAGCCCCGACCCCACCCAGTTTTTACAAAAGTGGCAACAGTAGCATGATTTGGCCAAAAGTTGCACATTTTTGCACAAACTGGGGCTTTGCAACTTTTTTTTTGCGGTTTGCCGGAGGCCGCTAAACAGCACGATCTGCTGGCTTAAGGCATACTTAAAAATCAGAATTGCCTGATGAACGAGCGTTTGCACTGAGAGATGATTTCTAACAAGCATTCATGCGAACACCTGCTAGTGATGTTAGGCTGAAAAATCGCCCAGTGTAAGGCTACTTTCACACTAGCGTCGTTTGAATCCGGCGTTCAATTCCGTCACCGGAACTGCCCGCCGGATCAGGAAAAACGTGTGAAAACGGATTACATTTAAATCCTGATCAGGATTTTGATCACAATGAAAAAATGCATTGGGAAAAACGGATCCGCCATTTATGGACTTTAACTTTTTTTTTTCACATTTTTCGGGTTTAACATGCAAAAGCCGGATCCGGTTTGACGGAACACACGGCGCCGGATCCGGTGTTAATGCAAGTCAATGGGAAAAAGGCCGGATCCGGCGTTCAGTCAAAGTAACATAGTAACATAGTAACATAAGGCCGAAAAAAGACATTTGTCCATCCAGTTCGGCCTGTTATCCTGCAAGTTGATCCAGAGGAAGGCAAAAAACCCTGTGAGGTAGAAGCCAATTTTCTCCACTTTAGGGGAATAAAAAATTTCTTCCCGACTCCAATCAGAATAACTCCCTGGATCAACGACCCCTCTCTAGTAGCTATAGCCTGTAATATTATTACGCTCTAGAAACACATCCAGGCCCCTCTTGAATTCCTTTATTGTACTCACCATCACCACCTCCTCAGGCAGAGAGTTCCATAGTCTCACTGCTCTTACCGTAAAGAATCCTCTTCTATGTTTGTGTACAAACCTTCTTTCCTCCAGGCGCAGAGGATGTCCCCTCGTCACAGTCACAGTCCTGGGGATAAATAGCTGATGGGATAGATCTCTGTACTGACCCCTGATATATTTATACATATTAATTAGATCTCCCCTCAGTCGTCTTTTTTCTAAAGTGAATAACCCTAATTTTGATAATCTTTCAGGGTACTGTAGTTGCCCCATTCCAGTTATTACTTTAGTTGCCCTCCTCTGAACCCTCTCTAGCTCTGCTATGTCTGCCTTGTTTACAGGAGCCCAGAACTGTACACAGTACTCCATGTGTGGTCTGACTAGCGATTTGTAAAGTGGTAGGACTATGTTCATATCACGGGAATCTATGCCCCTTTTGATGCAACCCATTATCTTGTTGGCCTTGGCAGCAGCTGCCTGACACTGGTTTTTGCTGTTTAGTTTGCTGTTTATTAAAATTCCTAGATCCTTTTCCATGTCAGTGTTACCGAGTGTTTTACCATTTAGTATGTACGGGTGACTTGCATTTTTCCTTCCCATGTGCATAACTTTACATTTATCAGTGTTAAACCTCATCTGCCACTTATCTGCCCAAGCCTTCAATCTATCCAGATCCCTCTGTAGTAGTATAATGTCCTCTTCAGTGTAAATTACTTTACACAGTTTAGTGTCATCTGCGAAAATTGATACTTTACTATGCAAGCCTTCTACAAGATCATTAATAAATATATTGGAGAATAGGGCCCAATACTGACCCCTGAGGTACCCCACTAGTGACAGTGACCCAATCTGAGTGTGTACCGTTAATAACCACCCTCTGTTTTCTATCATTGAGCCAGTTACTTACCCACATACAGATGTTTTCTCCCAGTCCGAGCATTCTCATTTTATATACTAACCTTTTATGCGGTACAGTGTCAAATGCTTTGGAGAAGTCCAGATATACGACATCCATTGATTCGCCGCTGTCAAGTCTAGAACTTACCTCCTCATAGAAACTGATTAAATTAGTTTGACATGACCGATCCCTCACGAAGCCATGCTGATATGGCGTTATTTGCTTATTTCCGTTGAGATGCTCTAATATAGCATCTCTCAGAAAACCTTCAAACAGTTTACCCACAACAGATGTTAAACTTACCGGCCTATAGTTTCCAGGCTCTGTTTTTGGCCCCTTTTTGAATATTGGCACCACATATGCCACGCGCCAATCCTGTGGGACATTCCCTGTCAGTATAGAGTCTGCAAATATCAGAAATAAGGGTCTGGCTATGACATTACTTAATTCCTTTAGGATACGGGGGTGTATGCCATCCGGTCCTGGCGATTTGTCTATTTTAATCTTTTTAAGCCGCTGATGTACTTCTTCCTGGGTCAGACAGGACACTTTTAATGGGGAATTTATTTTTGCATTCTGCATGTCATCTGACAATTTATTTTCCTCAGTGAATACATTGGAGAAAAAAATATTTAACAGCTTTGCTTTCTCCTCGTCGCTCTCTGTGACTCCCTTCTCATTACTCTTTAAAGGGCCAACACCTTCAGCTTTATACTTTTTAACATTTATATAATTGAAGAACATTTCAGGGTTGGTTTTACTCTCTTTGGCAATTAATCTCTCGGTCTCTAGTTTGGCCGCTTTTATTTGTTTTTTACATGTTCTATTTTTTTCCTTATAGTTTTTCAGTGCTTCCGTGCAACCCTCCTGTTTTAGTGTTTTATATGCTTTCTTTTTGTCATTTATTGCTTTCTTTACAGTTCTATTTATCCACATTGGTTTCTTTTTGTTCCTTAACCTTTTATTACCATACGGTATGTACCTCTGACAATGAGTTTTTAGGATGTTTTTAAAGATATCCCATTTTGTGTCTGTATTTGTGAGGACTTTGTCCCAGTTAGTTTGGCCTATGGCCTCTCTTAGTTGGCTAAATTTAGCTTTTTTGAAGTTTGGTATTTTTGTTCCTCCCTGTAAAAACGCTCTTTTGAATGATAATTGGAAGGTTATTACTTTATGGTCACTATTTCCCAGGTGTCCCCCGACCTGCACGTCTGTTGTTCTGTCAGGTCTATTGGTTAATACTAAGTCCAGTATGGCCGTCCCTCTAGTCGGGTCCTGAACCAGTTGGGAGAGGTAATTGTCTTTGGTTATAGCCACGAACCTGTTTCCCTTATGAGATATACAAGTTTCAGTTTCCCAGTCTATATCTGGGTAGTTGAAGTCCCCCATAATAACCACCTCATTATGATTTGCCGCCTCGTCTATCTCGGTTAGTAGTAGATTTTCTGTGGACTCTGGTATATTAGGTGGTTTATAGTAAACTCCTATTAGTAATTTATTGTTGTTTTTAGCTCCATGTATCTCTACCCATAGTGACTCCACATGTTCATGTCCCTCACTTATATCTTCTCGGACTGTGGGCTTTAGACAGGACTTTATATAAAGGCAGACCCCTCCCCCTCTCCGGTTTTGACGATCCTTTCTAAACAGACTGTAACCTTGTACATTAACTGCCCAGTCATAGCTATCATCCAGCCATGTCTCAGTTATTCCCACTATGTCATAGTCCTCCTCACACATCACTAATTCCAGTTCACCAGTTTTATTAGTCAGGCTTCTGGCATTAGTATACATACATTTGAGAGGTTTATGTATATTTTTTACCCTACACCTTTCCTTCTGAATTGTTCTAGTCCCTCCTTCCATTCCTCCCCCATTCTTATTACCTTGCCCCCGGTCTCTATCTGCACTATCTTCCCCTCCTATAACGTAATTACCCTCCCCCCCAGTCCCTAGTTTAAACACTCCTCCAACCTTCTAGCCATCTTTTTCCCCAGCACAGCTGCCCCTTCCCCATTGAGGTGCAGCCCGTCCCTACGATAGAGCCTGTTGCCGATAGAAAAATCGGCCCAGTTCTCCAGTTTCCAGCGCTGAGTTCCGTCCTAGGGGCTCAAATCCGGAAAAGAACTGATCAGTTTTATCCCCATGCACTCTGAATGGAGAGCAATCCGTCCAGGAACCCAAACCCCTCCATCCTACACCAGTTCTTGAAAGTGTTCCGGATTTTTGGCCGGAGGTAAAAATACAACATGCTACGGTTTTCTGAAAAGCCTGATCAGTCAAAAAGACTGAACTGAAGACATCCTGATTCATCCTGAACGGATTGCTCTCCATTCAGAGTGCATGGGGATAAAACTGATCAGTTCTTTTCCGGATTTGAGCCCCTAGGACGGAACTCAGCGCTGGAAAAGAAAAACGCAAGTGTGAAAGTAGCCTAAGGCTACTTTCACACTTGCGGCAGGACGGATCCGACATGCTGTTCACCATGTCGGATCCGTCCTGCGGCTATTTCGCCGTGCCGCCGCTCCGTCCCCATTGACTATAATGGGGACGGGGGCGGAGTTCCGGCGCAGCACGGCGAAAGCCGCCGGACTAAAAAGCCTGACATGCAGTAATTTCAGTCCGGCGGCCTTTCGCCGTGCACCGCCGTGCTGCGCCGGAGCTCCGCCCCATCCCCATTATAGTCAATGGGGACGGAGCGGCGGCACGGCGAAATAGCCGCAGGACGGATCCGACATGGTGAACAGCATGTCGGATCCGTCCTGCCGCAAGTGTGAAAGTACCCTTGTACAGCCATAACTGGTGCTTGAGAGTTTAGTAATTTTTGTCCATTCCTGATAACATGCAGATGGTAGCATCCATCATACTGTATTGGTGTTCCCAAAAATACATTCTAAAAGAAATGTGTAAGAAAGTGGTCAAATAGATAAAAGCTAAAAAATATATTCTCCAAAATGCAAAAATAATGGCGAGGGTTGCAAAATCCAGCACAGCGAGGAACCATATTTAGACTAAAAGTCTGAATGGAACCATTTAGTAATAATAATTATGCTTATTATTATTAATGGTAGTTGCTATAGAGAAGGCTATTATTTGCCATATAACCTGCATGAGCTCCTATACATATTACTGCACTTTGTGACTATTAGATTACAGTGTAACAATATGTACTATCACAGCTAATGTTAAGGAACAATATAATCTTTTTATGATTACTTTAATGATTATTTTATATTATTAACAATATGATGAGTTTAGGATCAGGCAATCACGTGAAACTTCATGTATACTTGTAACTACTTGCCCCATAGATTAACGCTAGTGGTAATAACAGGCAATTCTGCATTGAAATTGACAGAATAAAATGACTATGAAGCCCTGGCATTAAGCTACATTTACGGTACACTTGCGTTGTTAATTCCGGTATTCCGGCAGATGATCTCAATACTGGAATTAAACAAATCCGTTTAGATTTTCCACATCATGATGCATCCGTTCCATTAGGATGCGGTTGTGTTTAAACAAAAAACGGAAAAAAAAACAGGTCACTAAATACATTGAAAGTCAAAGGGGGACGGATCTGTTTTTTCAGGCTCCTAAAAAAAACGGCTGCGTCACCATTGACTTACATTGTTTTCAGCGGCGAATTCGTTTTTTTCCGTTCTTATGACCGGACACAAAAACGCAGATTGCAGCTGTGGAATGCTGACGGAACGGAAGACATCCTGAACGGATCTCTTTCCATTCAAAATGCATGGGACTAAATGGAAAAAAAAATTTCCCCCCCGTATTGAGATTCTCTGCTGGATCTCAAGACCGGAAAACAACAGTGCAAGTGTGAAAGTAGCCTTGGACAAACAGTGAATAAAATTATGGATGGAGGAAGGGGGGAATTTATCAAGACCTTGTTCCATATGCCAGTTTGGATCCAGTTCTGTGTTGAAGTGATATGCTCCTAATTTATTAAGAGGCCGTACATTTTGGTACGTAGTGTACATTATAATAAATTTGTCAGACTGTGGGAGGACACGCCGCTTCCATTCCATGCCCTGCACACATGTGGCAAGGGCAGATTAAACCCCCCAAAAAGTTGTAAGTTGTTTTTTGTGTACATGGTGCAAAAAATGTCTTTTTTTTTTTTTTTTACACCAACTTACTGATAAATATCCCATATGTCTAAATGCATAAATACACTGACTAAATATAGAAACGCAACACTTTCGGTTTTGCTCCCATTTTGCATGAGCTGTACTCAAAGATCTGAAACATTTTCTACATACACAAAATACCCATTACTCTCAAATATTGTTCACAAATCTGTCTAAATCTGTGTTAGTGAGCACTTGTCCTTTGCCGAGATAATCCATCCCACCTCACAGGTGTGGCATATCAAGGTGCTGATTAAATAGCATGAATATTGCACAGGTGTGCCTTAGACTGCCCACCATAAAAGACCACTCTGAAATGTGCAGTTTGATCACACAGCACAATGCCAAAGATGTCGCAACATTTGAGGGAACGTGCAATTGGCATGCTGACTGCAGGCATGTCTACCAGAGCTGTTGCCTGTGCAATGAATGTTAATTTCTCTACCATAAGCTGTCTCCAAAGGCTTTTCAGAGAATTTGGCAGTACATCCAACCGGCCTCACAACCGCAGACCACGTGTAACCACACCACATCCAGCATGTTCACCTCCATGATTGTCTGAGACCAGCCACCCGGACAGCTGTAGCTACAATCGATGTGCATAACTAAAGAATTCTCAGGGAAGCTCATCTGCATGCTCGTCGTTCTCATTGGGTTCTGGACCTGACTGCAGTTCGTCGTCGTAACCGACTTGAGTGGGCAAATGCTCACATTCGATGGCGTCTGGCAAGTTGGAGAGACGTTCTGTTCACGGATGAGTCCCGGTTTTTACTTTTCAGGCCAGATGGCAGACAGCGTGTGTGGCGTCATGTGGGTGAGTGGTTTGCTGACGTCAATGTTGTGGATCGAGTGGCCCATGGTGGCGGTGGGGTTATGGTATGGGCGGGCGTATGTTATGGACAATGAACACGGGTGCATTTTATTGATGGCATTTTGAATGCAGAGATACCGTGATCAGATCCTGAGGCCCATTGTTGTGCCATTCATCCACGACCATCACCTCATGTTGCAGCATGATAATGCATGGCCCCATATTGCAAGGATCTGTACACAATTCCTGGAAGCTGAAAACATCCCAGTTCTTGCATGGCCAGCATACTCACCGGACATGTCACCCATTGAGCATGTTTGGGATTCTCTGGATCAGCGTCTACGACAGTTCCTGCCAATATTCTGCAACTTCGCACAGCTATTGAAGAGGAGTGGACCAACATTCCACAGGCTGCAATCAACAACCTGATCAACTCTATGCGACGGAGATGTGTTGCACTGCGTGAGGCAAATGGTGGCCACACCAGATACTGACTGGTTTTCTGACCCCCTTCCCCACAGTAAGGCAAAACTGTGCACATTTCAGAGTGGTCTTTTATTGTGGGCAGTCTAAGGCATATCTGTGCAATATTCATGCTGTCTAATCAGCACCTTGATATGCCACACCTGTCAGGTGGGACGGATTATCGCGGCAAAGGAGAAGTGCTGACTAACACAGATTTAGACAGATTTGCTAAGAATATTTGAGAGTAATGGGTCTTTTGTGTATGTAGAAAATGTTTCAGGTCTTTGAGTTCAGCTCATGCAAAATGGGAGCAAAACTGAAAGTGTTTATATTTTTAGTCAGTGTATATACTGATAAAAGTTAGCCAGTAGCCAAAAATAAAGAAGCTACTTCCCCCTTTTTATAGGTTATCTTTTCTCAACCTTCTCCAATTTACGATATTAACTCTTCTACATCACAATGAAAGCCGAAGCATAACATGCCGGATTTCGAGGTCATGCACACAAGCGAATCCCGGCTCCGCACAACCTCCAAGTTGTAGACATCTGTAATAGGTCCACAAAACGCAAAATAGGAAACCGTCCTGCTCTAGAGTTCAGAGAAAATCCAGATCATAGTTGAGCCAAGTGCAAAGTTCCGATATAGTCAGTCATTGAATACGTGGGCAAGTTTCCCTCTCCTTCCAATTTCGAACTCCTATACACGGCCAAGAAAGGAAGCACCAATTTAATTTATGATATGCCGTTGATAGGAGGTCGAAATTGGAAGGAGAGGGAAACTTGCCTACATATTCAATTACTGACTATATTGGAACTTTGCACTTGGCTCAACTGTGATCTGGATTTTCTCTGATCTCCAGAGCAGCGCGGTTTCCTATTTTGCGTTTTGTGGATTTATGGTGTGAATTGGACCCACCTCACTTAGAGACCCGCAGCGCTCGAAACAGGCAACAAAATTGGGAATATTGTGTTTTTTGTTTGATCTGTAATAGGTCAACCACAGAGTTTACGGTACTTCAGGATGCCCTCAACTCCATATGAAACCAACAGAAATTGTGATATGCTTCATCTGATGCCATATTATGGAGCTATGCTTCTAGGAGAGAATCGTTTCATAATATGGTGCGAATATGGAGCCTTTGGATCCACATTATGGAATTGTATTTTCCATGTGCTTCTGTCCAGCCTCTGTTCATGTGGCAAAATGATTTTACTGCATTATTTCTCATGTATGTTTATGCCAATTTACATTACAATATCACTAATTACATATTACATTATTAAGCAAAATTTTATGAGAACAATGGTTTCAAATTTTTATTATATTTTAGGTTTTAATGAAAAAATGTCTTCCTAATATAAATGTGAAGTTCAATTTGTAGCCATAACGTATGTTTTTCCAATTTATTTGTATAGATTACAGCCAATGTGCATTCAGGGGAAGCTGCACTCCTTCTAGAGTGACTTGATTTTTGCTAACACAGATGTAAAGACACAAGAGGGGGGTAATTGACTGCAGATTTTTTTTAAAGCCGTATCCAAGGAAACTAGAATTTGTACTCCATATTACAACTCCGCTTGATAGAAAAAGCACTGTGAGTCATCTAAGATGTTTGGCATAGATAAATTGAAACTCGCTTGGAAATTACATTTTTTACACCAAAAGTCGGCTTTGAATCCTTTTAGCCCTTAACTTGCTATGGACTCCTCATCAGACTGACAATCGTGGCTCAGAAATATACAAAGTATATATTGATGTTGGCATGCTCATCGGAAACACGCAGGAAAAACACTCATCTGTTCGCTATGTTTCACTTGAACATAATGTAGTGAGCCAAATATACAGTATGAACATTTTACTTAAAAATGAACCGTCAGCTTTAATGGGGAAAAAATACCATTAATTTAATCAACTTTGTTCACTTTAGATCTCTGTGCTCTAGAACCAGAGAAGACTCTAATACTGAAATCAAATATATGAACTTTCAAAGTTTAGTGACGCTGCTAAATGCTAATGACCCTACAGAAATGAAATGTTAATGCCTTAAAGAACTGTCCGCCCAATGTAGAAAAAGTAATTTATTGTTATTCTTTATAAAGGTTAAAAGGGTTGCCCAAGTCTGGCCATATGAGTGGCTGCCCCTGGTAATGACGGCGGTCGCTCAGAAGACTACAGCACTGAAGTTGACCTATTGCAGCCATCTTTCCTGGGTACTACCTGTGTCTCCCGGAACTCAGATACGACCTGGACTTACAGCAGGGCTGGAATATAAAACAACAGGAAGGCTGCAAGAAGTAAACTCACCGACAGATGACAGGAACCGAATAATAATAAAACGGATGAAGGAAATGTTAATATGGCAATTGAACAGACGGGAGGTGTTAATGGTATTCAGGTAGAAAGCATATAAAATATGGTGAACAGAAACTGATCAGCAATATAAACCTAGCAGGATAACCAGAGATAATTCAAAAACTAATTCGGCAAACAGACGATAAACAGAATCCACAGGAATACAACAGAAACAAGCCTCAAGGCTGGCAGCAATGAAAGTCAGAAGTACTACAGATCCCAAGCTCCACAACACAATCAGACTAGAACAAGATACTAGGAATGCAAGGATGCTGGATACAAATGCACAGAGCTCATGCTACACCCATCAACAAAAGAGCTGAAAATATGAACATTTAAAGGTAGGTTAACCAAACACAAATTCTTCACTAAGTTAACCAGGGTGAGCAAGGTGGCCACCTCAGCAGAGGTTAGGTGTAAGGCAATTGCATAGCCACAGAAAGGAGCGGAGCGTAGGTGCAACAAGGGCAACGGTGATACCCTCATTGCACCAAAAGCCTAATTTACATATTAAGAAACAGCATCGAATCTCGGGAACGGAACCTCGAAGCAACGAAAGAAAAACAGCGTTTTAATCAGGTGAACCACAGGAAGGTCACTGGTGACAGATTTGATTATTATGTACATTAGAAGCAAGTATTTTGTGAGTTTCAGAGTAGTTACACATAACATTTCTCTTTGAGAAAACTGATAAGCCACAGCACAACCTCAGTCTAAAAATTGTTACATTATTTCAGTAAAGTCAAAATCACATTATTTCAAGTAGAGTCCTAAAATCACCAATGACATAAAGATGATTTTAAAAGGGAATGTCACCCCGTTCTTGGACTATTATCTGCTGAAATACATGAGTAGTACTGCTGATAAGGAATCTAGATCACAACCTTTTATATTCCCACTGTCCCCTGTTCCCCTGCTGTCAAAGTTTAAAGGGGTTGTCCGGGTCCAGGCAGCCCCCCTGACTTGAGCATCGGAGCAGTTCATGCTCCGATGCTCTCCTTTGCCCTTCACTAAATTGGCAGGGCAAAGGCATTTTCTGGAGTCCCGGTGATGAACCGGGCTCTCCACAGGGCTGCCAGGCGGAGGCTTCCACCCAGCAGTGAGCCCGGTGATGTCACTGGCACTGATGGGCAGGCTTTAGCGCTGGCCTAGCCTGTAAAACGGCTCCGCCCGGCAGTGTGTTGTTGTAAATAAAAGAGCCCTGCATGAAATGCTCCGATGCTAACATCAGAGTGGCTGGAGGGGTGAAATTATGGGTATGTCTGGGTTCAGCTCTGAACCTGGACAACCCCTTTAAAGGCTATTTACGTACACCTTCGAGGGCATTTTTTTTTATGATTGCATTTTACTCATTTTGGGTTAAAAATCTTTTTTTTTTTTATTAGTCTTTATTAAAAATATTCAGCTGTTCTGTCACAAAGGGTTAACTGTTTTTCAAGCAGGGTGAATTGCACTTTTCACTTTTACTTTGTGCTGGTCATTTAATAAATCTTATCTCTAAATTACTAAATGGTCCTAATTTACACTTATTTATGCCACACTCTTATCAGTAAGATAAGAACTGAGCTATAATGAGTGTTCATAAGGTCAGAGATACGGAGCATGTCAGGTGTGCTGCCTGACAGAACAGAGTAAAAATTCAGATCCTGCTACTAGAAAAACTCAAGGCTGCACACAGACAGTGGTTCAAAATTTTCTAATAAAGACCAATTGAAAAAATGATTTTTAGCTCAAAATGAATGCAATAATGATAAAAAAACAAAATGCCCCCAAGAGGTGTACATAGCCTTTAAAGCTGTACTGACATATATTGTCAGGATTTCTGTGCATGCGCAAATGAATTCTCTTTACTATTTGACATGGAACAGCTGTTTGGACTGTGTATTTCAGCCCAGCTTTTAGTGATGACATAGGGAGAAATCCTATCCATAGGGGGAAATCTTGAAATCTTAGGGGTCATTTATTAAGACCTCTGTTTTAGACGCCGGTCTTAATAACCCCTGCGCTGGATCCACCAAAGTTATTTTACATAACTTCGGTGTTTTCACCACTGATGTAAATCTACATCACATTTTCTACACTAAATTTCAGCCTTACCTCTTCATTCATTTAGTCATTTTTGAGATACCATAATATTCCGTTTAAAACCTGCTCCTAGTTTCAGGCTTTTCTCACATGGAAGTGTCCTTCGCAGTAATACATGCTGGATGTGAAGTCTGTGTGTCCAGGATGCTGCTGCCTTCACCCTGCCAACTGCCTTGTGAGTGTCTTCCTCCTAATGTACAGCCTATGTAAACTGCACTCTTTGGATTATCTACTGCCTCTGTCTTCCCTATAAAACCACTTTGCCTCCCTGCTGCTAGAAGAAAGGAGAAGAGCAGGGAAAGAGGTCAGAAACAGAAACTCTGACAGCAGCACCAAAAGCTAGGAGAAGGACCTACACACACTCTACAGAAGCAAAATACCGGTTAGAAAGTTGGTTAATTTTGCATTTAGATAGCCGGGTGGTTTGCTCTCGATTGATCACTCTGTCCAAACACTTGCTCCCTTTGAAAGATTCACCATTGGGGGTGCTGCCTCAGTAGCAGGCTTCTTGGTTGAATCTGAATTAAACATAAAGGGGTGGTCAACTTATGTTCATTGTCCAAATGCACTATCACTTTCACTACTGGGAGAGTGCCCCAGATATGAGGGTTATCCTAGGTTGAAAAATCCCTTTAAATTTAGTTCAAATTCTACCAGGTTGTGCCAACTGACTTGTCTGGTATAATGATATCCTCTTATTCATCACTTACGGCAAAGGAAATACGATATAGAATGGTGTCAGAATAAATAAAAAAAACACCTGGTTGGATCCTGTGTCCTGCGCTGATTGACCTAAAGGTATATGGCACATCATACTTCCAATCTGGCAGGAACTGAAAGTGGTGGGGACAGGAGCCGCAGTACAGGAAACGGGACGATCGTACCAGGTG
This sequence comes from Bufo bufo, assembly GCF_905171765.1. Taxonomy (NCBI): domain Eukaryota; kingdom Metazoa; phylum Chordata; class Amphibia; order Anura; family Bufonidae; genus Bufo; species Bufo bufo. The sequence continues at coordinate 178,200,296 of NC_053397.1, forward strand.
AGTGTTTTTTTTTTACACCGTGCATGGCTACTTAAAAATTTTTTTTAGGGCTCTGCTAATCCCTTTACACAAATGGACAAGTAAGGGAAGGATGAACCCTAGCTGGTCCAATGCCATTCTTTGTGCAATAGATTGTGAACGTTAAGATAAAATGAAAAACAACCTCAAAATTTCTTTTCCAATCCAGAGAATCATGATGGAGTGACATAAGTTCACAAACAACTGGTACAAACTTTCCAAACTCTTATTAGCGTAGATTAGACAACACTTGGCAGTGATCATGGGGAACATGATTTTCCTGCTGTGTTGCACCTATTCTTAGAATCGCTTCCTTTTTATGACAATGTTTTCATGATTTCCCTTCTCCTGCATGACTCATCACAATCAGAACCCCTTGGGCTCCAAGTCTGGCCCAGAGATTGCCAACTGGAACGCACCCATGATGGAGAAGGTAAACGTATATCGCAAAATAACTGTACCAATCAAAATCTTTGACTTCCAAATTTTATAGCGCACAGGTATCTTGTATACATGCATGTGGAATGAATTCCAAATGTGGCTTCTTGACTTCCAGAAAAGCCACATAATAAATTACGCTTTGGTCTGTGACAGAGGAAGACTAAGCAGACATATGGCTCCTCTCCTATGTAGGAAGGAGAAGGGGTCACAATTCACAATACCTTTTATTAGGCCTATAAAAAGATACTTGAATCTTGGAAAAACTCCGGAGCCTGTTAACTATTACCAGCCGGCCCATTAAAAGAATATCTTGGCCTTATCCTCCCTGTTGCAGAGTCTGAGTCTTCAGGACACATCTGGGGGGAAGGTTTAATGTTTTACTAGATAGATATGATTGTTGCATTTTCTTTAGCATTCTGTTGAAACTACAAGCACATAGTAACACTGTTTGACATTGGAAACAGAGGACAGTAAGTAACGTAAGGTAATGATACAATGACAGTCAAAGCTGTATACGACGCTTTTCACAGAGAAGTGTTCTTATACCACTATAACCCACTTCCAGTACACTGTCACCATGGCAACAAGGCAGTTGCTAATTGATTATTATGCTTTTATAGTAAAGCACTACTTCTCAGTTATGATACCGTTCATTTTCTTTTATTAGGCTCCAGACAGCAGCTTACGAACAATTCCATGCCTTGGAAATAGGATGCTCTTTGGAAAGGAGTTGGGAACACAACCCTGGAACCACTGATAAATCTGCTCCATCAAAAACCTTTTTCAAATGAAGTGCTTAATGATCAGTCAGCTCTTGACTGCCTTTGTCAACATCTGCACGATTTATAAAAAAAAATTTGCTCAAAAATGTGTTGTGCTGACTTCTCAGTCAAGCCTTGTGCACTAGGTTTTGGATTAATGAGGTTTTAAAAAGTAACTTCATCCAGAGTCCAAAGAGTATCTAATGTGGCAAAATGTCCTGTAGTTTTCAATCCAACCTCTATGCCCCCAAAATGTGTAGCTCACTTTTCAGCAGTCATATCATCATCATGGTTAACATCTGCAATAAAACGGGTGGCAGATTACACAGTACCACTGTGTAATCCTCCTACCAATATGAAATAATGTACTGATACCACGGCTGCGACGCAAAAGCAAACAAACACTATAGAAGTACAGTGCTGCATATAGGGGCACAGTTATTAAGACCGGCGTTTTAGACTCCAGTCTTAATAAGCCCTATACCTGACAGTGGATCCACTGGAGTTATGAAGAAGCGCCGGCCTCTTCATAACTTCAGCGGATCCACCGCGCCTCTTTAAATGTAAGACCGCTTTCTACGCCATTTTCTACGCCTAAAATAGGTGTAGAAAATGTTAGATGAAACGGGCCTGCCAGCCCGTCCCCTTCCCTGCCCACTTTTTTAGACCTGGCGTGAGCGGAGAGAAGGCGAAGATTGCGGTGCAAAGGACCTAAGCGCCGCAATCTGCACCGGAAATATGCCTAATTTAGGCATATTTCTATTTAATGAATGACCCCAATAGTATTTGATCCTCTGCATGTCACAGAGCATGCCCACAACACACTCACTCAGAAATAAGTCTCTGGAATGACTGTTCAGAGCAGCAGCTCTGATAGGATGACCGCCTTAAAAATCATATAAAGAAAGTAAAATGATAAGAAAATCTGATTCAAAACATACAGTATGTTACATTTCTGTCTATATTTAATTATAAAAAATATACACAATGATCAGCACTACTGACCATGATAAACTGCTGACAGCGAGTAGGTAAGGCCTGGGGAGAGCAGTACAAACATACTTTTATCATCAGAAGTGAGAATACAGTGCATTCAGAAAATCTTCAGACCCATTTACTTTTTTCACATTTCGTAATATTGCAGTCTTGTGCTAAAATAAAATAAAAATAAAGTTTTTCCTTATTATTCTGCACCCTATACCGCAAAATAGTAAAATGAAAACAGAATGTTTGAAATATTTGCTAATTTATTAAGAATGAAAAACTAAATTGACATAAGTAGTCAGATTCTTTACTCAGTACTTCAATGACGCACCTTTGGCAGAAATTACAGCCTCCGGACTTCTTGGGTATGATGCCATGATTACTTCTCTACATACCACATGGCCGTGAACAAGGTCTATGGTTAGACTGAGACACTAATTTTGTTTGTCATGGAGTGCCTTTAATAAAACAGACATATTTAAGCATCATGAGTGCCGTGGTATTCTTAAACATTTTCGTAGGAACATTCCTTCACCACTGAGAACCACATCATATCTCGGGGGGCTGACCAATAGGTTTTAATTTTGCAACATGTGAAAAAAGTGAAAGGGTCTGAAAATGTTCTGAATGCATTGTATCAGGTTTTATTGCGTCAAATGCTGCTCTCTAAAGTGCCCAGGGTGGGGTTTCACTGTGAAATGCTCTCCACAGGAGCTACTTCACAGTGCCGCTACTCTGCTTTTGGAGACAGCTGTAGCATCCAACCAGGAGACCACTACAATGGTTAGGGTATGATCCCTCAGCGAGGAGAGCAACATTTGGCAGAAAATAACTTCATGTTCACACTACACCTGATGAGAAAAGCTCCACCAAAGGTATGTTTTAAAGCTCTATCCTCGCATGCAGCCTATGCATTACTATCTCCAGCAGAATATGACTTGTGACTATTAGACACCAAAGGCACAACATTTGCTTTGCTACACGTGCTATTGTTTTGTCAAGCAGCTTTCTAAGTTGTCTCCACCCTGATCTCATATCCACAAGAGGCAAGGTATAACCTGTCTCAACATGTTTGAAGTCCCTTGCTGTATTCAGTAAAATAGGTCAGCTGGGATTGAAAAATAGGTCACTTTCTCCACCCTTTTAAAGATAGGCAATATGAAATGCTTGTAGATCTCATTATATATTGGACAAAGCAGGAGAAGAAACTTTAATTACCTTTTGTTAGACAATGCAAAGACTGGGTGGTGGCTTCCAACCTTATCCACGGCTTGCTTTATTCAACAAGAAGATTTGATTTCACCATTTGTGAGTCTATACATTAAGGCAGCCACATGATAGGACAACCTGGCCACAATCCAACATTCTGCTATTTTCCACTATTCAGACACAAGTCCCTAACCCCTTGGCACCTGCCACACAGATAGTAAGCAGGTTGTCCCTTTACAAAGACTTATCCTTTATCCACAAGATAGGATGTCTTGCCCTGTGTTCCCCTGCTTAAATGCACATGAAAGTGGACTACCATAGAGTTGAATCAAGTGGCAGTGATCATCCACTGCTCTATTTAAACCGGGGAACATAGGAGCCCTGATCTAGTGATCGGCCGGGGGGGCCTCTGCAGTCAGAACCCTGCCAATAAGACATATTTCCTTATTCTGTGGATAGTCTTTGTGATGGGAGACCCCTTCAACATCCTTATAGAGTTTATATATTTAGGATGCTCGTACACACTGTTCTTCTGTACATGGTGACATTAAAGGGATACGTCTGTCACAGTGACAGTATAATAAACAATCAGTTCCTTGCCTACAAAAATACCATCTAAATACAGCGCTTAAAAGTAATATTCTTGGCCTTCAACTTTATGTTTTCTCATAACCAAATCTGTTCTTGTTCCTTTACTGAAAAACAAAATCTGCTCATGGGTGCTTTGCACACATTTGCATATGACTATGTACAAAGCTAAAATAATAAGATACGTTTAAAGGAGTCTGTCACCTCCAAAATCAGCTTCAAAATATGCATACCACCATGTAGGACAGAGGCATCAAAATACAGGTGAAACTCGAAAGATTAGAATATCGTGCAAAGTTCATGTATTTCAGTAATGCAACTTAAAAGGTGAAGCTAACATATCAGATAGACTCATTACATGCAAAGTGAGATATTTCAAGCCTTTATTTGTTATACTTTGGATGATTATGGCTTACAGCTTATGAAACCCCAAAGTCACAATTTTGAGGTACCCTTTGCTCAGGGGGTATGGATCAATTAGCTGACTAGAGTGTGACACTTTGAGCCTAGAATATTGAACCTTTTTCACAAAATTCTAATGTTAAGCTGCATTAATGCAATTCTTTTTAATTTGCATTACTGAAATAAATGGAATTTTGCACGATATTCTTATTTTTCGAGTTTCACCTGTATAACAATACCTTCCATGTGAACTTCTGGTATTTTAGTCCTGAGAAATGACTCTTCTTTTTGACGCAAATACGTTTTCAGCGCACCAGGGGTGGGATGCCCCATTTGGTGCACCTGGTGTCCTTGCATTATAACCCATCACTACCGTCTTTGAAACCTCATGGACTGTCAATCAAACAAAAGGAGGAACTGCTGGGTGGGGTTACTGGCAGACCAATAGCCTACCAAACACAGCGCACTGAAAATCTTACATGTACACAAATAAAAAGAAGCATTTCCCAGACTTAAAGGAACCGTGTAACAAAGAGTGGGCGTGGACCTACTAGGGCGATGACCTGGTGGTCCCCTGGTAGTCACAGTTATACAGGGATCTAGACTTCACTGCAGGAAACCAACCAGGCCTCTACCTCCTGGAATAGTCCTTGTGTAGTTGGCAACTGACCCATGGGGGTGAGAGGCATCGGTGCAACGCACAGAAGGAACAGACAATATTCATAGCCATGAGACAGGCCAGCATCAGGACAAGCTGAGCACATGAAAGGAGAGGCACTTGTGTGCAACAAGTACAATGGTGACTCCCTCACTGCACCAAGGGCCTAATTTGCAGATTAAGAAAAAGTATCATAACTCGGGAATGATAACGTAAATAGAAACAGCGTTTTAATGGGGTGCACCACAGCTATGTGTCTATGCAAAGAGTTGGATAGACAGGTACCTGGTGACAAATTCCCCTTAAGTATTTATCTCCCCGTTAATGTAGACTAAAGTCCTGGTTAGAAAGTAAGCCAGTCAGGATTGATCTAGGTGTAAATTGGGGGGCATTAAAAATTTTTACCTATAGTTTACATTAGAGAATAATAATGGTCAGTTTGTTGAAAAGAGAACATTGGTTCCCAAAGTGGACCTCTACTGAGCAAAGCATCATTCCATAGATGATTACTCATCTCTGTTTTTAATAAATAGGAATGTAATAAGCATATTAAAGTACCAGTCTTTAATATGGGAGTTTTCACTTTTCTATTTACAGGATATATTGTAACAGTCAATGGTATCATCAAATAAAATAGACACATCAAGGTGGAGCATGCAGGCAGGTGCCAACACCAGGCACGCCTAGGTCATTATGAAATTATAAAGCTACACTGCACATGACAATTTACTGGAGGAGTCATGTGTTGCACACCTAGGTTAGGATATAGAAGCCTGAAACAATAGTTCAATTGTATTTCTTAATGGTAATATAAACCCATATATTTTTTACCCCACCGACTACTAAAACGAGGAGGCTCAGCAGGGCATAATCTATCCTCCTAAACAGAAGACAAGCTAATAGTCTATTAAGAGGGTTGTGCCGCTAATATAAAGTATAACTGTTAGATCACTTTTACTCAAATACCACCATTATCAAAACTGCCTTATTGTAACGTTATTAGCCTATTATTGGACCCTGTGGCCAGTCTGCTGTAAGTCAGGGATGGACAACTTGCGGCTCTCCAACTGTTGCAAAACGACAACTCCCAGCATGCTCAGACTGCCTACAGCTATCAAATCTACCGCAGTGCATGGTGGGAGTTGTAGTTTTACAACAGCTGGAGAGCCGCAGTTTGGCCATCCCTGCTGTAGGTTATGTCCTGCACTGGAGCCTTGTAATGTAAGAAGCACATGCATCATAGGTAAAAACAAGAGGTGTGGTTAGTGCCACATGTCCTGCTGATATATAGATCACATAAAACTGCCCTAAGGCATGATGGGACTGCAGACACATGACAAACCAGGAAGTAGGATTTAAGCACGAGGGATAAGAGAAAACTGAAAATGATGTAAATCTTAAAAAAAAAAAAAAAAAAAAAAACATTCCACAGAGGAATGGGAGCTAGAGTAATTGTTAAAAATAAAATTCAGAGTGCAAAGCAGCTTATGGCACAAGCCCTTTAAGCCCATCTTAAGCAAGAGAGGAGAGATAGCACCCAGCTAAATGCTTCTACAGGTCAACCACATGGTTAGATTTCTGCATGCAGTTCTGGAAGCCAAAACCAGGAGTGAATTCAAAAAAACTGGAAAAGTCGCATCTGTCCTTTATACTCTTTACCTGTTATGATCCACTCCTGATTTTGGCTTCCAAAACTGCATGCAGAAAACTGACCGGGTGGTCGTAATTACAGATAATATGTTATTAATTAATAAGGCCTCATGCACACAACCGTTGTGTGCATCCGCGTTCGTTCCGTCATTTTTCACAGTTTAGCGGAGGTCCCATTCATTTCTATGGAGCTGCGAAAAAGAACTGATAGTCCTGCGTTTTTTCTCCGCGTCCGTGATTCCAGTCCGTCCAAAAAATATAACCTGTCCTATTCTTGTCAGTGGAAAACGGAGGACAGACCCATTCAAGTCAATGGGTCCATCAAAAAAAACGGATGCACAACTGGTATGTCATCTGTGTCCGCGTCCGTTTTTTTCTACAAGACCTTGGTGCAATAAAATTACACTTTTCGTTAACCTTCCTTTTTTTCCCCCTGTCAGACAAAAAAAAAAAGGAAGACACAAGGAAACACAACTGAAGCAAAATCGGACACGGACCACTGAAGCCAAATCACTGACAGTGAAAAAACACTGTCGTGTGCATGAGGCCTTAGAGTGAGATGTTGGAAGTCAAGAAATGAAGGTCACAAAAATGTGAAGCCAAGGGTCATCAAAATGTCATGGAACTTAAAGGGGTATTCCAGCTGTCAAAAGTTATCCCCTATCCACAGAACAGGAGGTAACTATTAGATTGTGGAGATCCTACCATTCAGATCCTCCCGATCACGAGAACAGGGACCCCTTAGAACCGACCAAAATTAACGTAGCAGCAGGTCGGGCATTCTCACTGCCGCTCCATTCCAGAGACAGCCAAGAACAGCGCTCGGCTATTTCGGGAACTCCAATAGAGATGAATGGTAGTCCATATGACCGACCTGAAGCTATGTTAATTTCAGAGGGCTCCAAATGGGTATGGGGTCCCCATTCACGTGATCGCAGGGTCTCAATCGTAGGATTCCCCCCCCCCCCCCCGATATAATAGTTATCCCCCATCATGTGGACAGGGGATAACTTTTCACAATTGGAATACCCCTTTAATGGCAAATACTGTGTGAACTGAACTGACTCTGGAAAGAGCAAGTCAATGATGTAAACATACTAAAAATCAATCATAAGGTAATTACACAAAGAATGATGAGGATGTTTGGAAGTGCTTTCACAGTACGCAGGGAAGAATGTAACTGAATCTCTCTCCTGAAATCTGAACACATGCAATTTATGGAACTATGACTGCACTCGTTTAAAAATACTAAGGGAAAGTAGTTAAAAAGCAGAAACTTCAGAGAACTGTATATAAATATAACAAAATAATGTGGCATTTTTGGGAAAACCGATATACTAAAACGGGTGCTTAAAGATCATGATGAAACCTTTGTCACATGTACTGGCACTCTAGTGTCAGTGAGGAATGTCCTGGAGCTCCAGCAGCAGAGCCAGTCTGGGCTTCTTGGATTTCACTTTATGCTACAAATATCTTTAAATGAACATTAAAAAGATATGCCTCCTTAGACTACATTCACATGACTAAAGAAAAAAATGGGCACTATCCGTTTTTCATGGCCAGTTTTCAACCATTTAGGGGAAAAAACAGCCATAAAAAAAAAAACGCAAGATTTTCATTGGCTTTTTTAATTTCAATCCTAACCCCCTGCCGTATACATTGTGTCTTCCATAGTGGCTCCAGCAGTAATAATGTCCCCCATAGTGGCCCCTAGCAGTGATAAGGTTTCCAATAGTACCGTATTTTTCGCCCTATAAGACGCACCGGCCCATAAGACGCACCTAGGTTTTTGGGGAGGAAAATAAGAAGGTGTGCTTTTGGTGGGTTTGGAACTAATGGTGGTCTGTGGATGGCACTATTACTGGGGATCTGTGAAGGACACTGTAATGGGGGGATCTGTGGATGATGGACACTTATGGGGGGGATCTGTGGATGACGGACACTGTTATGGGGGATCTGTGGATGACGGACACTGTTATGGGGGGATCTGTGGATGACGGACACTGTTACAGGGGGGGGATCTGTGGATGGCAATGTTAGAGGGGGGATCTGTGGGTGGCACTGTTATATATGTGCCATCCACAGACCCCCACCCCATAACAGTGCCATCCACAGACCCCCCCAGCCCATAACAGTGCCATCCACAGACCCCCCCAGCCCATAACTGTGCCATCCACAGATCCCGCCGCTCCGGTAGACTAATATAAAATGTCTTATTCAATTAATAGTTATTAAACATGCCCCCCAACTCCTAATAGTACCGTACATCCTAACCGCTTCAGTACAACGCAGGCAGGCAGGCCGGCGCGTCACTCACTGACGTCACTTGCCTGCGCCGCCTGCTTCATTCATAAAGTAGGCGGCGCAGGCACGTGACATCAGAAAGTTACGCTGCCGCCCTGCATTCTACTGAAGCGGTTAGGATGTACGGTACTATTAGGAGTGGGGGGGCATGTTTAATAACTATTAATTGAATAAGACATTTTATATTAGTATACCGGAGCAGCGGGGCTATAGTACACTGACTGCACTGCCCCGCCGCTATTGCCGGCCCCCAGCTCCTCCTACCAGTCCCTCCCCCGCTCGCTCGTACATCGCAGCTTGCGATGTAAAACTGCCAGCATTCGCCCCATAAGACGCAGGGGCATTTTCCCCCCATTTTGGGGGGAGAAAAAGTGCATCTTATGGGGCGAAAAATACGGTATATACCCCATAGTATGTCCCCCATGTATGCAAATAGTAAAAAACTAATAAATAAATTACTCATCCACTTGCATGCTCAGGGGCAGCCATTCTTTACTTGATGCAGAAGAACTTGCGCTGGGAGCACAGATCCTTATGCATCAAGAGAGGAGAGGACTCTGAGTGTGCACATTAGGGTGTTTCATTTTGTAATGGAAAAAAATAAAATTTAAGATTTTTGCAGACTTTGCTTACGCCCCGAGTCTCAGTGATGAAAAAGATACATATGCCAAATTTCAAAAAGATTGGATAATATTTAGAGGTTGCACACTTTGATCAGTTTTGTAAAAGTAGGCCAAAAATACGATTTTTAAATTTTAATTACTTTTATTGGGAAAACTAGAAATTACAAACTTAAAATAATATTAAAACTAGACACTAAGATTAATAGGTGGTATGATAGGAAAAACAAGTTATATTAATCAACTTTTAACGATGCAATCTCTTCTTTTGTTAGCTTGGTGACGACTTTTCGTTGTTCATCTCTGACCGATCCGTTAAACTTTTTTATCAGAGCAATTCCTCTTTCTGCGGTATCACTGACCACCTTAAGAATGTTCACATAGACTATTCATGTGTATTATTGATTACCCACAATGTAACTGATGGTGTTCACTTTATGGTTATGTTGAAAAATTTCAATAAAAACGATTGAAATTAAAAAAGAATGTTCACATGGCTTCTTAGAGAATCACTGCAGTATTCTGTCACGTTGTGGATCCCAAATACCACATTTTTCGCCCTATAAGACGCATCTAGGTTTTTGAGGAGGAAAATAAGAAAAAAAATACTTTTAACCAAAAAGTGTGCTTTTGAACTAATGGTGGTCTGTGCATGACACTACTATGGGGGATCTGTGGGTGGCACTGTTATGGGTGGATCTGTGGATGGCACTGTTATGGGGGGGATCTGTGGATGGCACTGTTATGGGGGGGATCTGTGGATGGCACTGTTATGGGGGGGATCTGTGGATGGCACTGTTATGGGGGGGATCTGTGGATGGCACTGTTATGGGGGCGTGATCTGTGGATGGCACTGTTATGGGGGGTGATCTTTGGATGGCACTGTAATGGAGGGGGATCTGTGGATGGCACTGTTATGGGGGGTGGATCTGTGGATGGCACTGCTATATATGTGTCACCCACAGATCCCCCACCTCATAACAGTGCCATCCACATATCCCCCACCCCATAATAGTGGCATCCACAGATCACCCCCCATAACAGTGCCATCCACAGATCACCCCCCATAACAGTGCCATCCACAGATCACCCCCCATAACAGTGCCATCCACAGATCTCCCCCCCCCCCATAATAGTGCCATCCACATATCCCCCACCCCATAACAGTGCCATCCACATATGCCCTAATATACCTGTGGGAGGGGCCGGTGGCATGAAAATGCGGCGGGGCGGTGCGATCACTGTACCGCTCACTCACTGCTTTATTGCCTAAACATTTTATAATAGCTTTCATTTAAGTTCCGATCCCCAGCCCCATCTGTACTATCTACTAAATGCCCTGTAGCAGACAGAGCAGGGCAGGCGGCCGGCCGTAACTCACTGACGTCACGTGCCTGCATTTATAAATGAAGTAGGCGGCGCAGGCACGTGATGTCAGTGAGTTACGGCCGCCCGCCCTGCTCTGCCTGCTACAGGACATTTAGTAAGTAGTACAGATGGGGCTGGGGATCGGCACTTCAATGAAAGCGATTATTATAAAAGGTTTAGGCATTAAGGAAGTGAGTGAGCGGCGGGGCCGGAGTACAGTGACCGCACCGGCCCCGCTGCATTTGCATGACACCGGCCCCTCCTCCCTCCCCCGTCCAGCTGAAGCATCGCAGACTGCGATGTAAAATGGCAGCATTCGCCTCATAAGACGCAGGGGCATTTCCCCCCCCTACTTTTGGCGAAAAATACAGTAATTCAAAGAACGTCTTTATTAGTAAATAAATGGCTCAGGTCTTGTCCTTCAAAAACTAGGTTTTTACCCTCTGATCGTTTCACTTCCTTTTTTTTGCAAGTTTGGTTTCTAAATTTTTTTGTCATATTTTCCTTAACCCCTTAAGGACACAGCCTTTTTACACCTTAGGACCAGGCCATTTTTTGAAAATCTGACCAGAGTCCCTTTAAGTGCTGATAACTTTAAAACGCTTTGACTTATCCAGGCCGTTCTGAGCTTGTTTTTTCGTCACATATTGTACTTCATGACACTGGTAAAATTGAGTCAAAAAAATAATTTTTTTTGCACCAAAAAATACCTAATTTAACAAAAATTTGGAAAAATTTGCAAATTTCTAAGTTTCAGTTTCTCTACTTCTGTAATACATAGTAATACCCCCATAAATTGTGATGACTTTACATTCCCCATATGTCTACTTCATGTTTGAATTGTTTTGGGAATGATATTTTATTTTTTGGGGATGTTATAAGGCTTAGAAGTTTAGAAGCAAATCTTGAGATTTTTCAGAAATTTACAAAAACTCAATTTTTAGGGACCAGTTCGGGTCTCAAGTCACTTTGCGAGGCTTACATTATAGAAACCACCCAAAAATGACCCCATCTAAGAAACTACACCCCTCAAGGTATTCAAAACTGATTTTGCATACGTTGTTAACCCTTTAGGTGTTGCACAAGAGTTATTGGCAAATGGCGATGAAATTTGAGAATTTCATTTTTTTGCCTAATTTTCCATTTTAACCCATTTTTTCCACTAACAAAGCAAGGGTTAACAGCCAAACAAGACTGTATCTTTATTGCCCTGACTCTGCCGTTTACAGAAACACCCAATATGTGGCCGTAAACTACTGTACGGCCACACAGCGGGGCGTAGAGGGAAAGGTGCGCCGTATGGTTTTTGGAAGGCTGATTTTTATGGACCGGTTTATTTACACCATGTCCCATTTGAAGCCCCCTGATGCACCCCTAGAGGAGAAACTCCCTAAAAGTGACCCCATCTAAGAAACTACACCCCTCAAGGTATTCAAAACTGATTTTACATACGTTGTTAACCCTTTAGGTGTTGCACAAGAGTTATTGGCAAATGGCGATGAAATTTGAGAATTTCATTTTTTTGCCTAATTTTCCATTTTAACCCATTTTTTCCACTAACAAAGCAAGGGTTAACAGCCAAACAAGACTGTATCTTTATTGCCCTGACTCTGCTGTTTACAGAAACACCCAATATGTGGCCGTAAACTACTGTACGGGCACACAGCGGGGCGTAGAGTGAAAGGTGCGCAGTTTGGTTTTTGGAGGGCTGATTTTGCTGGACTGTTTTTTTGGCACCATGTCCCATTTGAAGTCCCCCTGATGCACCCCTAGATTATAAACTCCATAAAAAGTGACCCCATCTAAGAAACTACACCCCTCAAGGTATTCAAAACTGATTTTACAAACTTTGTTAACCCTTTAGGTGTTGCACAAGATTTAATGGAAAATAGAGATACAATTTCAAAATTTCACTTTTTTGGCAGATTTTCCATTTTAATATTTTTTTTCCAGTTACAAAGCAAGGGTTAACAGCCAAACAAAACTCATTATTTATGGCCCTAATTCTGTAGTTTACAGAAACACCCCATATGTGGTCGTAAACCGCTGTACGGGCACACGGCAGGGCGCAGAAGGAAAGGAACACCATATGGTTTTTGGAAGGCAGGTTTTGCTGGACTGTTTTTTTTTACACCATGTCCCATTTGAAGCCCCCCTGATGCACCCCTAGAGTAGAAACTCCAAAAAAGTGACCCCATTTTAGAAACTACGGGATAGGGTGGCAGTTTTGTTGGTACTAGTTTAGGGTACATATGATTTTTGGTTGCTCTATATTACACTTTTTGTGCGGCAAGGTAACAAGAAATAGCTTTTTTGGCACCGTTTTTTTTTTTGTTATTTACAACATTCATCTGACAGGTCAGATCATGTGGTAATTTTATAGAGCAGGTTGTCACGGACGCGGCGATACCTAATATGTATACAATTTTTTTTATTTATGTAAGTTTTACACAATGATTTCATTTTTAAAACCAAAAAAATGTTTTAGTGTCTCCATAGTCTAAGAGCCATAGTTTTTTCAGTTTTTGGGCGATTATCTTAAGTAGGGTCTCATTTTTTGCGTGATGAGATGACGGTTTGATTGGCATCTATTTTGGGGTGCATATGACTTTTTGATTGCTTGCTATTACACTTTTTGTGACGTAAGATGACAAAAAAATTGCTTTTTTTACACCGTTTTTATTTTTATTTTTTTACGGTGGTCATCTGAGGGGTTAGATCATGTGATATTTTTATAGAGCCGGGCGATACGGACGCGGCGATACCTAATATGTATACTTTTTTTTTATTTATGTAAGTTTTACACAATGATTTCATTTTTGAAACAAAACAAAAAAAATCATGTTTTAGTGTCTCCATAGTCTAAGAGCCATAGTTTTTTCAGTTTTTGGGCGATTATCTTGGGTAGGGTATGATTTTTGCGGGATGAGATGACGGTTTGATTGTTACAATTTTGGCGTACATGCGACTTTTTTGATCACTTTTATTACCTTTTTTGGGAAGTAAGGTGGGCAAAATCTCAATTTCATCATAGTTTTTTATTTTTTATTTTTATGGTGTTCACCGTTCGGGTAAAGTAACATGACCGTTTCATAGATCAGGTCGTTACGGACGCGGCGATACCAAACATGTGTAGGGAATTGTATTTTTTTCATTTTTTATCAGTGATAAATGTGTTTTTTGATTTTTACTTTTTTTTCACTTTTATTCACTTTTTTTTGACCCAGACCCACTTGGTTCTTGAAGATCCAGTGGGTCTGATGTCTGTATAATACAGTACAGAACAATATATATTGTACTGCACTGTATTTTACTTACACTGAACAGATCTATGCCTTTCAGCACAGATCTGTTCAGCACCATGGACAGCAGGACGCCTGAGAGGCGTCCTGTTGCCATGGGAACCTTCCCCGTCTGCTCAGAACTTCGCAGACGGGGAAGGGTAAGGAGGGGATCTCTCGGGGGGCTGTCTGGGGGCTCTCTCCCTCTCCATCGGGGGGCTGCAAAGGCAAAGCAGCCCCCCGATGGGAGAGGGAGGGAGCTCCCTGCGCTGTTAACCTTTTCCATACAGCGGTCCGTACGGACCGCTGTATGGAAAGGGTTAAACGGCTGACATCGCATCGCAGATGTCAGCCGTTTATACCAGGGTGCCAGCAATGTGCTGGCACCCTGGTATACCCACTGAACACCAATGAATTTTCAAGGGGAGGCGGGCGGGGGATCGCCTCCCGCACCGCCCGCAACCCTCCCCCTGCACCTCCCGCCACCATAAAAATCATTCGGGGGTGCAGGGGGGGGTGAATAAAACTTTTTTTAGGCATATAAAGTTTCTGATCCCCGCGGTCAGGGACCGCGGGGACCAGAAACTGCAGAAATCGCAGCAAACCGCAGGTCTGAATTGACCTGCGGTTTGCCGCGATCGCCGACATGGGGGGGTCACGGGACCCCCCCGCGCATTTAGCCTAGGTGCCTGCTCAATGATTTGAGCAGGCACCGGGTTCCGATCACTGCCGGCCGGGCGGCAGTGATCGGAACAACACATGACGTACCGGTACGTCATGTGTCCTTAAGTACCAGGACATCATGACGTACCGGTACGTCATGTGTCCTTAAGAGGTTAACAGTCTGAGTAATACGTTCGTCCAAAAAAGCCAATCCTACGTTTGTTTCTGACAGATACCAAAGGTGTCTCTTAGCAACTGTGAGAGCACTTTATTTGACCTCCTCATCCGGATAAGTGCTCAGAAGCTGTAGCATATCCAAATCATTCTTTGGAGCCCATCGACTTACAATTGCCTCATGCAAAAAGCAAACATATATGAGGCTGACAAAATGTGCAACCCGTTTCATTCCTTTCAATTCTTGTTGAGGAATATTCAACTGTTTAGTGAAGAGGACAATTTTAAGTTCATATAATGCCTTTGCCATCCAGCCCCTGGGATCCTGAAACTGAAGTCGTTTTTAGACCAACCTCCTAGGTACAGGAGTGAGAGTAGTAATAAAAGTGATCAGTGTGTGCAACCCCTAAATATTATCCAATCATCTTGAAATTTGGCATATATATCTTTTACATCACTAAGACTCGGGGCGTATGAGTATGATCTGGTATGTTTGTATGCAATTTGTATGGCTGCAATTCAATTTGTAGTTTGGTGGAACTGTAAGTAAACACATATATATCTAGTTCAGTATACAGTTCTAAACACAATACTAATAATATGAACATTATATAACTGTTTTAACTACCTATTTTGGCCTCTTGTTCCCATAGAACTCAGCTCTCAGTGGAGTGAATGTCTCTTCAGCTCCTGTCTCTGGCAAATAATGATTCCAGCAGCTCATGCTAGGGAAATAACCAGACAGGATGTCTGTGAGGCTGGCTGTGATTGGTGAAAACTCTTGCTGTGTGAGAAGCTGGCTATGATTGTTCTAGACTTCTGCCCAGTAACAACAGATTAACACTATGCTTTCTGTTGTTTTTGCTGTGTCACTGAGCTTACCTTACACTATAAAATGAATCTTAAAGGCATATTATCTTTTCTGCTTCTGTGAACACAAAATATAACAGTTATATGACATCCAAAACATGATGTCACAGTAAATAACTCTGCTTTTGTCTTTAACACATAAACATAGGAACTGCACGAAGGCTAAAGGCAGGTATAGCTATATACACATACACGCTACACTAGAAACCTAGGACAGGTCTTAGCTGGCCAGCTACAGCATATACATATTACCGCCATAAACATGCACACGTATGTGTATGGAGTGGAGGACGCACGTGAGCACAGTTTGGCAGCAGACCCACATTCTTGTGATTGCCCAGAAGACAGACCCTCAGCAATTAATCTCTAATCGTCCATCCCTTTTAATGTAAATGTGTCACCTAGATTTATTTTTATTTTTTATCAATCGGAATCTGATAGCGAAGAATATTTTTTCTAGTCTGCTCTTATTTTCTGATTGTACTTTCTTTGTATTTTATTTCCTGCATATTATAACTGGGTGGCCATGTTGCCAGAGACGCTGCCAGCGATGCAGAGCATAGGAAACGGTCGTTTGGAGATTACCCATTTAGTTCTAGGGAGAGTGCCTTAGAGAGCTCTGTCCATCAACTGTTCCCAAAGGTGTGATGCCTAGCTGTAATCTGCGACTTCTGCCCACTCACGCCAGGTCTCAAAAAGCGGGTGTGGGCGGAGAAGGGGATGGGCCGGCAGGCCCGTCTCCATAATTTTCGACGCCTATTTAGGCGTCGAAAATGGTCTAAATGTAAGCTAGCTAGGAAGTTGGCTTAGTCCTCATGCACGTTGCCGTATTGTGGTCCGAATATACTCACAACAATAGCCATAAGGCTATATTAATTCTTTTTTACATCAATAAAAATTAACCTTTATTATCTCCATTTAAAAATCAACACAGAACTAAATGTAATGTCTTCAATGTTGTGTTTTTTTCCTTTTCTATGTTAAGTAATTTACAATAAAGCAGATAGTGAAATAAAACCCCCAAAATAACTATTAGTGTTTTATTTGTAGTTTTCTTGAGTGTTGATGATACTGATAGCCGAGTATAGAGATATGGCAGCGGTGGCTGTGTTATTAGGACCACACCACCGCTTCGTGAAGTATTTATGCGGGCAGTACAACCTGCTCTTACTATTTCCCCCATTCTCTGCGTTCCCTGTTCAGATTGACATTCCCAATCATCTTAGATTTTCTCAGTCTGTTAACCAATTACATTACCCCTTAGAGTCACAATAGGATGGACCTATGCTTCACGGAGGTCCGCGCCTGGGTGTTGAACTTAGACGCGCTCTCCTTTTCCCTTCTTATAGCGCTACTCCGCTTACTGATCTTTCCTCTTACTGCGCATGTTTTCAGACTTTACTTCATCGCTACTCTTACCTGGTTCTGTGCATTTTTCAAGATTTTTTTTTTTTTGGGGGGGGGGGGGGGGGGGGCATATAGACACCTATCAGTCAGTGTGTGAATGCTTGTATACATATATGGCATATATGATTAAATAAGGGGATGTACAGCATATATTATCATATTTAATAGGGAAGTATTTACATATAGGGGTATATGACATACATGACTAGATGAGGGGGTGTATAGCGTACATTATCATATTTTTAAAGAAATATTCAATAATGATTGACAACAAATGAATTTATTTGATCACTTATTTTCTCCTGTACCATACAAAAAATATTTATATAAATTCATATTTCAAATCATGATATTATACTAGTCCTTAGGGTTCATGTTTTACCTTTTTTTAACGTTTTAATCTTGATATTTCTACAGGGAGTGCAGAATTATTAGGCAAGTTGTATTTTTGAGGATTAATTTTATTATTGAACAACAACCATGTTCTCAATGAACCCAAAAAACTCATTAATATCAAAGCTGAATATTTTTGGAAGTAGTTTTTAGTTTGTTTTTAGTTTTAGCTATTTTAAGGGGATATCTGTGTGTGCAGGTGATATTTTATTTTATTGTGAATAATAAATAGTTTTAAACGCATTGGCTGCAGCTCCATCTGATTTTCGTATGCAGGTGTGCCCCTCTTACCTTGCTTAGTTAAATTACTGTGCATAATTATTAGGCAACTTAACAAAAAACAAATATATACTCATTTCAATTATTTATTTTTACCAGTGAAACCAATATAACATCTCAACATTCACAAATATACATTTCTGACATTCAAAAACAAAACAAAAACAAATCAGTGACCAATATAGCCACCTTTCTTTGCAAGGACACTCAAAAGCCTGCCATCCATGGATTCTGTCAGTGTTTTGATCTGTTCACCATCAACATTGCGTGCAGCAGCAACCACAGCCTCCCAGACACTGTTCAGAGAGGTGTACTGTTTTCCCTCCTTGTAAATCTTACATTTGATGATGGACCACAGGTTCTCAATGGGGTTCAGATCAGGTGAACAAGGAGGCCATGTCATTAGATTTTCTTCTTTTATACCCTTTCTTGCCAGCCACGCTGTGGAGTACTTGGACGCGTGTGATGGAGCATTGTCCTGCATGAAAATCATGTTTTTCTTGAAGGATGCAGACTTCTTCCTGTACCACTGCTTGAAGAAGGTGTCTTCCAGAAACTGGCAGTAGGACTGGGAGTTGAGCTTGACTCCATCCTCAACCCGAAAAGGCCCCACAAGCTCATCTTTGATGATACCAGCCCAAACCAGTACTCCACCTCCACCTTGCTGGCGTCTGAGTCGGACTGGAGCTCTCTGCCCTTTACCAATCCAGCCACGGGCCCATCCATCTGGCCCATCAAGACTCACTCTCATTTCATCAGTCCATAAAACCTTAGAAAAATCAGTCTTGAGATATTTCTTGGCCCAGTCTTGACGTTTCAGCTTGTGTGTCTTGTTCAGTGGTGGTCGTCTTTCAGCCGTTCGGAGCGGATCCGTCTGATGTTTCATCAGACGGATCCGCTCCGATAATGCAGACGTTTGCATCCGTTCAGAACGGATCCGTCTGCATTATTACTTAGAAAATTTTCTAAGTCTGAAAGTAGCCTGAGCGGATCCGTTCAGACTTTACATTGTAAGTCAATGGGGAACGGATCCGCTTGAAGATTGAGCCATATGGTGTCATCTTCAAGCGGATCCGTCCCCATTGACTTACATTGTAAGTCTGGACGGATCCGCTCGCCTCCGCACGGCCAGGCGGACACCCGAACGCTGCAAGCAGCGTTCAGGTGTCCGCTCACTGAGCGGAGCGGAGGCTGAGCGCTGGCAGGCGGATGCATTCTCAATGGATCCGCCTCCATTGAGAATGCATTGCGGCCGGGCGGCTGCGTTCAGGACCGCTCGTGAGCTCCTTCAAACGGAGCTCACGAGCGGACACCTGAACGCTAGTGTGAAACTAGCCTTACCTTGGCCATGTCTCTGAGTATTGCACACCTTGTGCTTTTGGGCACTCCAGTGATGTTGCAGCTCTAAAATATGGCCAAACTGGTGGCAAGTGGCATCTTGGCAGCTGCACGCTTGACTTTTCTCAGTTCATGGGCAGTTATTTTGCGCCTTGGTTTTTCCACACGCTTCTTGCGACCCTGTTGACTATTTTGAATAAAACGCTTGATTGTTCGATGATCACGCTTCAGAAGCTTTGCAATTTTAAGAGTGCTGCATCCCTCTGCAAGATATCTCACTATTTTTGACTTTTCTGAGCCTGTCAAGTCCTTCATTTGACCCATTTTGCCAAAGGAAAGGAAGTTGCCTAATAATTATGCACACCTGATATAGGGTGTTGATGTCATTAGACCACACCCCTTCTCATTACAGAGATGCACATCATCTAATATGCTTAATTGGTAGTAGGCTTTCGAGCCTATACAGCTTGGAGTAAGACAACATGCATAAAGAGGATGATGTGGTCAAAATACTCATTTGCCTAATAATTCTGTACAGGGTGTATACTAATAGCCATGCATCAAAAATAAATAATTCATTATTCCTCAAATTTTTCTGCTATGTATTCCGCAATTGTGGTTCGCAAACAGCGGGTCCGCAATACACGGGCACTGGCCATGTGCTCCCCGCATCACGGATGCGGACCCAGTCACTTGAATGAGTCCGCAATCCGGAAGGTCTGTGTGGAACGGAGACACGGAAGTGTTTCCGTGGGGTTTCTGGTGCGGACTGTCGGGTTGCGTATAGCAGATCCCATTAAAGTTAGTTGCCCTACGGTCGGTGTCCGTGCATTGCGAACCGCATGAGGCCTTACAATGAGAAGTGGTGGAGGATCTGCCAAAGTACTGTAGAGCACCTCCAGAGCAGACTATTAAGACTGGCATCTAAAACATCGGTTTTAATAAGTGACCCCCCTAAATTTATAATAGAGGTGTTACTTTAAATTGTAACTCTGCCTGTTATGATTATGAGATGACTGCTGGGAATTAACCTCTACAGAACAGGAAGTTTCCAGCCTATTGTCAGACCCAGTGGTCAGAGTGAATCCTGCAAAAAAATCTGGATTATTTTAAACTACAGATAATAACATGGAAAAGTAATACGAGTAATATATTTACCATAAAAAAGTGACTTAAACAGGCAATTTTCTTAATACAGTCCATATACATTTTTACCATTCTCCCTGAGAAAATCCATCAAGTGGAACTCACTGCAAAAAAATAACTTATTTAATCTGCAAAAGACCCAACATGTTGTAATGTTTTGCAAAGCAGAAGGCTGTAAGTCTTTGCTCGGGCACACAGGCACCATTCCTCTTTCATGCTGGCCGTGCCTTCTCTTGGCAGGAAGAGAGCATTGTCAAAATAAATACATGGGAGAAAATGACTATTATGACTCATTCATGATGCCTACACAAAGAGAAGTTTATAAAGAGAGATGGCAGAAAACACAAATGACACAACACGTGGGTTTAGCATGCCGAAGATGAGGTTCCTGGTGCCTACGTTAAGTTATAAATCATGACGAGACTTGACTGATCTCTTTTCTTCCTTGCTTGCAAGCTACATGACTGATGAGGGTTTACGGAATAAAGAAATACAGCGTTCTTCACATGGACTGTTTACTTTGAGATCAACCATCTCTGGATCATTTAGAGATTTCAATAAAGTGAAAGACTGATTGTTTATACGCAAGGCGGCTCGGGGTCTTATGGAGCCTGCGGGAGGTTTAGCATGGATTCACAGTCAATATACGCTCATTGAACTATTTCCTTCCTTTCAAAGCTTAGAATGCAAAACATGAAAAAGGTTGTGTGTCATAGGTAAAAATCTTATGGGTAAAAGAGGTAGAGAGGAAAATATAAAGAAACAATTAGCTTCATAAAAAAGAGGGGGGGGGGAGCACCGACAGGACCGCCAATGTTATATGAATACTGTTGCCCAGCTTTAGCTGGTGCAGGGATAGACATTTTTCTCTAACTCCATATCAACTATTGGTTGGCTTACTTTGAGACAGATTTGTACGTCAAAATTGTGTCCCAATCTTGGCAAATCTTGGGCCTGTCCCTTTCCAATGAAGGTCCATCTCTGGTCTCTTGTCTGTATACATGACACACAAAATTATTGACGAGTACATACGGCTGCAGCTTCGGACACCGTGGAGGCAAATTTTTTTCCCCTGTACTTACCTCCTGTCACGCCCACGATGCTTCTATTTCCGCAGCACTCGGACTAGCTGCGGGTTCTTGCACTTGGGTCCTGACCAGAGGCATTCCCGAGTCTTCCTGAACATGAAGACTTGGGATTGCGTTCAGTTGGGACCTGAGTGAAAGGACTTGCAGTTAGTCCGAGTGCTGCAGAGATAGAGGCATCCGCGGAATGACGGGAGGCAAATACAGGGGAAACTATTTTGCCTCCACAGGGTCTAAAGATTGCGGGATTTTTAGAAAAGCCTGGAGAACCCCTCTAACCGGACAGAACCTAGATCATGTCCAATTGCATGCCTCGATTTGTAAAAAAAAAAAATTTCAGTTACGTATCATATTCTGGATAATCTGGATAACAATGAATATGGGCACCATTATAGCTTCTTCAGGTATTGTCTAAAGACCAGAGATGAAAATGATGTATTATAATTGGGCAGATTTACCATTTAAGAGTCTGGAAGAGCTGAATGACTATCTCTGTGGGACCTCCATCACTGGCTATCTAATAGGGTAGGGGGAATCCAGACTACACTACTGTTAAACAACAAGGCAAGACATGATAAAATGTGTTTATTTAGTTTTTTAGATAGACCAGTGAGCATTTTTTCTTGACAGTTTTTTTTTTTTTTATATATATATATATATAAAATACCCTATACTTTACATTACACCTGGAAAGAGAAATTGCAATTTGGACCAACAGAGAAGAAAATAAACATTGCTACCTTAGGTCAGGAACGCAGTGACTATATCGGATGTGCGTTGCTTGCATTTTCCGAGTTTAGCTAAAACCAGCACACCGGGAAACCCTGCCAAACATCATTTTTCAATTAAATATTTACTTTGTATTCAGAACCGTAGGCATTTTTAGAGATTAAAAGATTTTCCATTTAAATACTTGACCTCTTCTACCCACAGTTTTTTCCTCTCCAACACACAAGAAATCTAATTGTTGGATTTGGCCGGTACCTGCACGCTGTCTTTTAATTACTTGATGACTAACCGCACCAGCTGATTGCCGGTTCTGAAAATGATTCTAATAACATGGGCATTGTATGTAACAAATTGGTTGATGGGTGCCTGCTTCTCTGACCTACCATACAAAGCAAATAATTGCAAAAGATGAAAACAGAAATAACTTGTATCATCAAGCAAGAAATTGAAAAGTGATTTCCTAAACCACACACAATTCAGATGTGAGCAGGTGTGGACTGCGTAATCGGACAGCTAGATAAAGCCCAAGAGTTTGGCAGCAAAGGAGGTCTATTGTGATCCCTACTAATCTTATGAAGCCTATACACATTAATCTAGACAAATTGAACCAAGACAATCGATGAAATTTAACAAGAAACTTTTGTTTTAGCCAAACAATTAGGGCTGTATTTCACTAAATAATTTTGCAGGCGATTGTTGGGAAAGAAGCGTTCCTTCCTGGCAATCGACTGCTCGTTAGCGGAGGAGACCGCTGCTATTACATGCAGAGATCTCCTCCACGGAATGGAGAGGAGCAATCACTAATGCCATCACTCATCCCCAAAGAACATAGAATGTGTCGGCAGATAAGAACCGTTTGGCCCATCTAGTCTGCCCAATATACTGAATACTATGAATAGCCCCTGGCCCTATCTTATATGAAGGATGGCCTTATGCCTATCCCATGCATGCTTAAACTCCTTCACTGTATGTGCAGCTACCACTTCTGCAGGAAGGCTATTCCATGCATCTACTACTCTCTCCGTAAAGTAATACCTCCTGATATTACTTTTAAACCTTTGCCCCTCTAATTTAAAACGATGTCCTCTTGTAGCAGTTTTTCTTCTTTTAAATATTCTCTCCTCTTTTACCTTGTTGATTCCCTTTATGTATTTGAAAGTTTCTATCATATCCCCTCTGTCTCGTCTTTCTTCCAAGCTATACATGTTAAGGTCCTTTAATCTTTCCTGGTAAGTTTTATCCTGCAATCCATGTACCAGTTTAGTAGCTCTTCTCTGAACTCTCTCCAAAGTATCAATATCCTTCTGGAGATATGGTCTCCAGTACGGAGCACAATACTCCAAGTGAGGTCTCACTAGTGCTCTGTAGAGCGGCATGAGCACCTCCCTCTTTCTACTGGTAATGCCTCTCCCTATACACCCAAGCATTCTGCTAGCATTTCCTGCTGCTCTATGACATACTGACCCGTTGTTTGCCAGCAGCAGATAGTGATTAGACAGCACGATCTGCCGTTGGCAAAAATCTTGATTGCCTGATGAACGAGCATTTGCTCGTTAATCAAGTAATCTGCGATGCGTTTAGGGTTGTATTACACAGCCGACCATACAGCCCTTGCACAACATTATTATTTTAAAAAGTTGGCTGTTTCAAATTTTCATCTGAAAGTCAGACATAAGATCTTCAGTTCAAATAAAAAAAATTGGAATGTTTCCAGAATGATCTTTCACCCATCGCTTGGTTTCATTGAACATGTATGGCCAGCTTAAACCACTGTGGTCTAAAATTTGTATGGCCGTGTCTGCGAATCAGTAGTTCACCAGATGATTTCTTGTTCAACCATCAAGCAACTTCAATCTAATCTGTAAGGCCAGCTTTAGGTTATTTACCATCATGTTTGAAGCTACCTTCAGAGGTACACTTTTGGAGCATTTCCTAATGTTTAACTCCAGCAAATGTATAGGCAGAGAGAGCCATACATCCCCATAGGCTACCATTATTTTGATGGGTTGACTGTATAGCAAAGGACTGCAGACCGCTCATTTCTATAGAATTACATAGTAACAAAGTAACATAGTTTATAAGGCCAAAAAAAGACATCTGTCCATCCAGTTCGGCCTGTTATCCTGCAAGTTGATCCAGAGGAAGGCAAAAAAAAACTGTGAGGTAGAAGCCAATTTTCCCCACTTAAGGGGAAAAAAATTCCTTCTCGACTCCAATCAGGCAATCAGAATAACTCCCTGGATCAACGACCCCTCTCTAGTAGCTATAGCCTGTAATATTATTACACTCCAGAAATACATCCAGGCCCCTCTTGAACTCTTTTAGTGAACTCACCATCACCACCTCCTCGGGCAGAGAGTTCCATAGTCTCACTGTTCTTACCGTAAAGAGTCCTCTTCTATGTATGTGTACAAACCTTCTTTCCTCCAGGCGCAGAGGATGTCCCCTCGTCACAGTCACAGTCCTGGGGATAAATAGATGATGGGAGAGATCTCTGTACTGACCCCTGATATATTTATACATAGTTATTAGATCTTCCATCAGTCATCTTTTTTCTAAAGTGAATAACCCTAATGTTGCCCCATTCCAGTTATTAATTTAGTTGCCCTCCTCTGAACCCTCTCCAGCTCTGCTATGTCTGACTTGTTTACAGGAGCCCAGAACTGTACACAGTACTCCATGTGTGGTCTGACTAGTGATTTGTAAAGTGGTAGGACTATGTTCTAATCACGGGCATCTATGCCCATTTTGATGCAACCCATTATCTTATTGGCCTTGGAAGCAGCTGCCTGACACTGGTTTCTACAGCTTAGTTTGCTGTTCACCAAAATTCCTAGGTCCTTTTCCATGTCAGTGTTACCGAGTGTTTTACCATTTAGTATGTACGGGTGACTTGCATTATTCCTTCCCATGTGCATAACCTTACATTTGTCAGTGTTAAACCTCATCTGCCACTTATCTGCCCAAGCCTCTACTCTATCCAGATCGCTCTGTAGTAGTATACTGTCCTCTTCAGTGTTAATTTACACAGTTTAGTGTCATCTGCTAAAATTGACATTTTACTGTGCAAGCCTTCTACAAGATCAATAATAAATATATTGAAGAGAATAGGGCCCAATACTGACCCTTGAGGTACTCCACTAGTGACAGTGCCCCAATCTGAGTATGTACCGTTAATAACCACCCTCTGTTTTCTATCACTCAGCCAGTTACTTACCCACATACAGATATTTTCTCCCAGTCCGAGCATTCTCATTTTATATACTAACCTTTCATGTGGTACAGTGTCAAATGCTTTGGAGAAGTCCAGATATACGACATCCATCGATTCGCTGTTGTCAAGTCTAGAACTTACCTCCTCATAGAAACTGATTAAATTAGTTTGACATGACCGATCCCTCATGAAGCCATGCTGATATGGCGTTATTTGCTTATTTTAATTGAGGTACTCCAAGATAGCATCTCTTAGAAAACCTTCAGTTTACTCACGACAGATGTTAAACTTACCGGCCTATAGTTTCCGGGCTCTGTTTTTGGACCTTTTTTTGAATATTGGCACCACATTTGCTATCTGCCAATCCTGTGGAACACTCCCTGTCAGTATAGAGTCCTTAAATATCAGAAATAAGGGTCTGGCTATGACATTACTTAATTCTCTTAGGATAAGGGGGTGTATGCCATCTGGTCCTGGCGATTTGTATATTTAAATCTTTTTAAGACACTGCTTTACTTTTTCCTGGGTCATACAGGGCACTTTTAATGGGAAATTTACTTTTACATTTTGCATTTAATCTGACAGTTTATTTTCTTCAGTGAATACAGTGGAGATTTTTTTTTTTTTTAGCTTTCCTTTCTCCTCATCGCTCCCTGCAACTCCCTCCTCATTACTCTTTAGAGGGCCGACACCTTCAGATTTATACTTTTTACCTTTTATATAACTGAAGAACATTTTAGGGTTAGTTTTGCTCTCTTTGGCAATTAATCTCTTGGTCTCTAGTTAGGCTGTTTTTATTTGTTTTTTACATATTCAATTTTTTTCGTTATAGCTTTTCAGTGCTTCCTCGCTACACTTATTTAAATGCTTTATTTTTGACATTTATTGCTTTCTTTACAGTTCTATTTATCTACATGTTTTTTTTTCTTGTTCCTTAACCTTTTATTCCCATAAGGTATGTACCTCTCACAATTAGATTTTAGGATGCTTTTAAAAATATCCCATTTTGTGGCTGCATTTTAATTTTTGAGTACTGTGTCCCAGTTAGTTAGGCCTATGGCCTCTCTTAGTTGGCTAAATTTAGCTTTTTTGAAATTTGGTATTTTTGTTTCTCACTGAAGAAACACTCTTTTGAATGACAATTGGAAGGTTATTGCTTTATGGTCACTATTTCCCAGGTGTCCCCAACCTGCACATCTGTTGTTCTGTCAGGTCTATTGGTTAATACTAAGTTCAGTATGGCTGTCCCTCTAGTCGGGTCCTGAACCATTTGGGAAAGGTAATGGTCTTTGGTTATTGCCAAGAACCTGTTTCCTTTATGACATATAAAGGTTTCAGTTTCCTAGTCTATATCTGGGTAGTGGAAGTTCCGCAAAATAACGACCTCATTATGATCTACTGCCTCGTCCATCTTATTTAGTAGCAGATTTTCTGTGGACTCTGGTATATTAGGTGGTTTAGAATTAACTCCTATTAGGATTTTATTATTGTTTTTTTGTACGTTAACCGCCCAGTCATAGCTATCATCCAGCCATGTCTCAGTTATTCCATTAAACAAACCAAAGGTATACTGACTTTCTTTTGGCATCTGTTGGGTAACTGGGGTCCTCTAAATCTAATGTTATTGTTTTTCAGGATAGGGAAAGAATAGTGAGATCACTCAACTTTCCATAGGGTGACTCTAGCTACACTGCTCCCAATTTAATGTTTAGCTGAAGTGTATGGATCATGGGATGTTCCTCGCACATAAACCCTTAGGATAACTACCGGTGAAAACCCTACTAATACTAATTCTTCTAGGAATGCATAGCCTTGTATGGTACACTATCTTGCTATATAAACGTTTGTCCGTTCTGCAGTTTCTAAAAAATCAAATTTTCCTTAGCAATCAATCATATATTGCATGAGGTGCGTGGTGTATACATTTGAACTATGTGGTAATGTGGACAGTGCGGGAAGGCGTGTTTATCACACCCAGATACCTCAGCTGGGTGAGATAACAAAAATCCGGAAAGCTGAAGTGGTCTCAGCAAAATATAGTTTGCGGAGACAGTTTTGTATACATTTTTGTTCTGGCCTGGATTTTACTTGGATTAGCGGATAGGTTTGGTAGTGGGATCTGCCAGTCCACACCCTTCCAGCACAGGTATTCCCTATTACCAGAGGTGATTGCAGGTGAGGCCTGCTCTAATCAAGGAGGCATAAAACCAACTCTCTGTGTGTTAGTCAGGGGGAAGGAAAGGCTGAGGAGGCCTGAGAATGAGAGAGAAAGGCTGAGGAAGCCTGAGTTTGGGGGACCTAGCGACGCCTGCGGAGAGAAGGTCGCACGGCCAGAGTCAGGCGGACTTTTGGGCCACAATCCCCCAAAGGTACTGATGTTGCTGTATTTACAGCCTGGAGGCTGCTGAACTGTTTGGGTTGACAAAGCTGCATCTGATCACGTGTGTGAACTGTGTTCTTTAGAGGTGAGTCAGGGAATGAATTATGTATTAGTTAGTGCTTAGACAGGCAGGAGTTATTTTGGTTGCTGTATTGTGCTAAAGTGCTAGAAAATAAAGCATTGTTTGGACTTCAATCCGGTTGTCTGCAAGAAATCTGTGATCGAGACCCCCTGAGAGAGAGCGATCCCTTACAACTGTTAAAGTAGAGGTTCAT
Organism: Bufo bufo; assembly: GCF_905171765.1. Classification (NCBI taxonomy): domain Eukaryota; kingdom Metazoa; phylum Chordata; class Amphibia; order Anura; family Bufonidae; genus Bufo; species Bufo bufo. The sequence goes on from NC_053397.1 coordinate 178,228,533, forward strand.
TTTTGCAAGTCAACTGTGTTTTTCTGAAAGAAGAATTCCTTTTACAGGGCAAATAATTTGTCCGTAACAAGGGCCGATCAATAATACAGGAAGTAGTTTGGCGCACATTGGGGGACATTTACTAAGCATTCTGCACCAGAATTATGGCGTAAAATGTGCCAAAAAGAAAGGCCTTTTGATTTGCGCCAAATATATCAACTGTTTTATCCAGAATTGTCACCATAAAGAATGCATTACTCCAGAAATGAGTTCTAAATGTTGAAGTGGGCAGGACTATAAAATTGCTGCATATTTCGTCTCATTTATCATCCTCTTATCTGCAGAAATGGCTCAAATTGTTGAGGACAATTAAGCCAGCTTACCTGGTGGTGTTTTGTGTAAAAAGGCGCATTTATGTCATAATGATGCAACTTTTTGTCAAAAAGTCGCATTTATGAAAAGAATGCACTTATTTTTTTTTCTAATAGAAATGAGCCAAACAACAGGGTTTTGTCAGTAAATTGACATCCAACAAAAACAAAAACATCCCGGGTCTAAGACAAAAGTCACGATTTACCACTGTAAATGTCGCAAATATGTTTCAAATGTCTCATGTGTGGTCTGGCAGGGGGTGGCGGAAATGGCGCATTTTAGTTTAAAAAAAGTCGCATTTTAGTGCCATTGGTGTTAAAATGTCGCAGATAGAGAGAAATAGGTGGATACCCAAGTTTATATTTTTTTTAAAAAGTCACATTTTAAAAGTGTCGTGCGCCTTTTGATATATAAGGTGAAATAAAACACCACTTTTGATTTGTAATGTTAGCATTTTTTGGTGCAAATTACGCCATTATTGATAAATGTCCCCCAATGACTAATTTTCATTGGCCAATTATCAGAAGAGGTTTAAACGAATGTAAAATTAGCAATTTCTCATTGATCAGCTGATCGTTGGGCAGGGGGCAATGATTGGTGATCATACCACGTTTCACGCTCAAGTCAGACTCCCGTCAATATCTGCCAAACGTTACCATTTTTTTTTTAAACAGGAAAAGAGATAGAGGTGCTTAGAGTAGCAGTGTCACGTTACAAGAATAAAATATAAACGTCAGCTTCAGATGACTATGCTCTGACCTTTAGCAGGAGCTTTCGTCCAAGAGGCGCCATGTCCAAAAGCAATAAAAAGGTTAAATCTCAGCAAAATCATGAGCTGCAACCACTATGTAAGGGAGATCTATAAAATGGCGGCATAAGTAACTGTATACAGTGGATCAAGTTCCTTATGAAGTTTTTTTGACCTTGACATAATTTTCCACAGCTGTACCATTAAATCTACACAAGAAAGTCCTTTTAATCTTCCTTGACATATCATCTCCTACATACATATTGCCAGGGATGTCTCTGTGAAGGCTGATAATTAAAGCCTATTTCCGTTTGCTTCATTATTTCTTTAATAACACAGATAGCATATAACTTGGAAATATCTGACTCCAATACTATTTGCTTTGGCTTTGCTGCTTTTGTAAACCAGAAACTGCAGACCTTCTGTTGCAAGCATCTCATGCCTCATGGAACGTAACAAGCCTGAGTGGCATGGAGAGGGAGTCTCTTGTACAGCAGATGCAGGAGGCCAAACATTTTCTCTGCAGCGATCACCTATTCGAATCACCTATTCAAATAAATGAGTGACTGTGTATTATAAAGCAGCGTTGAGTTCTCTAGAGCTTGAACTGCTCCTTGCAGTGGTTCTCTGTTCTGGCTAACAGATTGGTATCACAAGAAGGGAACTCCATCTACGATTTTCAGATAGGACAATCCTTTTAAAGAGCAGCTTTCCTGATAAGTCTGACAAATCTGGAAGCATTTTTTTAGAACTCTACATTGTACCATTCCTCTAGTCAATAAGGTAAGTCCCAACACTGTATGAAATTGCAATACAATATGGCATTCCCTGTAACATCTTGTCCTTTGACATTCATAAAACACAGCCAGGTCGAGAAGAAGATGAAAGATTTCAGGCAGCGGCCGATTCGTGTCTCACAAACATCTTCGTGATCACCAAGAAGCATGTAGAGACAAAAAAATATTTCACGTTCCTCTTGATGTGGCGGTGTTTTATGGATAGATACAATAAAGGACTATATTCTATCGGGGAGTCACAGTAGGCAGTAACAGACAGACAGTGGGCCCTAACTGGAACCCAGCCTGCTTTCCTTGCCTAATTGCAGTGCATGCCCTAAGCAGCAAGTCTGCAACTTGGCGACGTTCCCTGCTCTGGTAGGTGCAAAACAGACAGACACAGAGACGAACAACACGGAAAACGTGGCCGTACAGGAATGGGTCTGGAACCGTGCAGACAGTGCAGTACAAAATCACAAGACAGAGGGTAGTCAGAAAAACCAAGCCAAAGTCCGAATCAAACGGGAATCACAGTACCAAATCACAAAACAGGGAGAGATGTCCAAAGTAAGCCAAGATCAATATAACAAGCAATCCAAATCGACACCAAACCAGAAGGACAGTAAAATATACTGGCAAAGGGCGTGGCTTAGGTGACGCATCTCAGGGGGGGGGGGGGGGGGGGGGGGCAGCCTGGCAGCACGTCTCACTCGTCACGGCCGCGCAACAGCGCCAGATTGCGTCACTGGATCCTGGCCAGGTAAGTTGGTGACACCCACAGTTTCCATTGCATTGCAATTTGGAACTTAGCTTTATCTGTAGGGCAACATCATGGAGGTCACAGCTGCTACATCTACAATACAATATTACTGACTCAGGTTTGACTCCCATTTCTCAGCAACTTAGTTTAAAATACTAACAACAGCATACAAAACCGTACATAATCTCCCCCCCCCCCCCCTTACATACATCCCCATGTTTTAATCGTTACAAGATCTTCTTTGCTCTTGTCTTCTATGCTCCTCACACAATCATCTACAAGATTTCTCACTTGCATCCCCCATACTTTGGAACTCCCAACTACAGCACATCAGATTGTCTGCTCCAATATCAAAACCTTCAAAACCAGTGTTTTGGCCAAGAGATCCAGCACACATACAAAGTATTACTGACTTTCTCCAGAAATTAACCCTTTTGTGGTTAATTACATACAGTTATGTCATTTTTTCAGGACAGGCAATATCAATTAAAACTGTATACAAAATGAAAAAAACTAAAAAACTAAAATAAACAAAACACCTGATGGGGACCTAAGAGATGACAAACAGATTCTATAACGGTATATAAGTATATCTACAGGTTTAAGGAGTATTTCAGGGTTAATATGGTTTTTAACAGATATGCTCATGTAACTGCTTACCCCATTTTTCCCAGTTAGGGCTCCACTGACCCATTTTTACAATGTAAATCCAATCCCTCTGGATTGTTTCCTTCCTGTATGTAGAACTTCCTGTAGCTGTACCCAACCAAACCCATGATGCACTTCTTTCTCTCATGGCTCCAGCACTGCCCCTGACAATGCCCAGCAGGTTTATAGCTCCTCCCACCCAGCTAGTTACATAGACACTCCCCTATCACTGCCCATGTTGATGCTTTGACACACCCATGGACATAACATGACAGGTAGAAAAAAAGAGCTGCATGGACATGGTCATTTGATCACAACCAGAAAAGATAGGGGGAATAAAGTTAAAAAAATACATTACAAAATTACGCTACTTTCATAAATGATTATTTAAAGGATGTTAATGCAAAACTGAAAACCACTAAAGTAGTACAATATGTTATTTCTGTACTATAATAAATAAAATGGTAAGTGTTAATTTTTCGGTCTGTCTGGAGGTCTATATCAATTTTGGGGGTCCATATTAATATTGGGAGTCTAAAATGGTAGTCTGTATTAATTTTGGGGTCTGAGGATCTCTATTAATTTTGGGTTTGTTTTAGGGAGTTTGTATTATTTTTGCGATCTGGAGGCCTGTATAACAATGGGGCTCCCAGGCTTGTATTTTTGAAAACTGATTAGAAAGTCATAAAATAATAAAAGTCATGATACCTTTCTGATCCCCTGCTGCTTCCCGTGTCCCTGCTGGTCTATGTACCTCTAAGTCCCTGTCAACTCGAATATGTGACCGCTGCTGCCAAAGATTGGGAAGCGAGCGGTGGGGTAAATTGGTAAGGTATTACTATTTTTATTATTTTATAACTTTCTAAGCAGTTTTAAAAAACTGCATGGCTGAACAACCCTTTTAATTTTGGGTTCTGATGTTGACTTGGAAGGTACTTTGGGGTCTGGTAGGGTTTGATGCCTAAAGTTTGTTTTCGGGCCTATCATTTTCTAGTAAAGTATCTGTGTCCTTGGGCACTTTTTATTTTGGCAGTATGGTATTTCGGGCACTGTGCAGCACTGCTGGTATACTAATAGGGGTACATGGGGCAGATGCAGACACAGTAGTGGTGGTAGCTACAGGATTGTAGTGCTTTAAAATGTGTTTAAGTCTCTTTATTAGAAAGTAAGGTCAATTTAAATTGATTCGGGTGGGGTGCAATTTGCCTACTCTGGTTAGGGCACCAAAATACCTTGTTCTGGCCCTGCTTCCAATGAAAAACTCTGAAAATGTAAAAATACAAACTAGGTAACTTAAAAAATATCATCAACAAAACATAGAAACAACATCTGCCAGCAGATCCAGCAATAAGGCAGCCAAGAAAAGTTGGCAAGCAGCCGTCTACAGTTACTATGCAGTTCCTAGAATATACAGTGCATTTCTCTGAAGCAGTAACATGCTGATCATATCATCATGATGAACTGCAAATGAATCTCCCCCAATCTAAATTTCTAAGAGCTCTTTCATGTAGCTGTTAATTCAAGATTGACCCAAGGAAAGCTGGATTCGTTTTTTTGCATATTTTGTCACGCAGATCCTGCTAACTATATAAAACAAGGACAACCTTTACTGTGTTAAAGCTATAAAGCTGAGCATACATAAAAGACAGAAACATATACTGGCAAACTTTAAGATTATAGACACATTAAAGAAAATCTCCAGAAGGAAAAACTGGATTGCATTTTATTAAACAGTGCATGCCATATTTTAGCATAAACTGTGTCAAAATAAAGGTTACAAAGGGGCGTGCAACAAATTGGCTATGTACATATAGTCCTCAGACTATTATTGCCTTATCTGGACATATATGTCTTTTAACCCCATTAAACGTAACTTTTATTACAGCTGTAACAACGTTTGCTGACAATTTTTGTCATTGTGTCCTAAATTTCTTGCTCTTACACTACTGCTAAAGTACACTGCTCAAAAAAATAAAGGGAACACAAAAATAACACATCCTAGATCAGAATTAAATATTTTTCTGAAATACTTTGTTCTTTACATAGTTGAATGTGCTGACAACAAAATCACAAAAAAAAAAAAGGAAATCAAATTTTTTAACCCATGGAGGTCTGGATTTGGAGTCACACTCTAAATTAAAGTGGAAAAACACACTACAGGCTGATCCAACTTTGATGTAATGTCCTTAAAACAAGTCAAAATGAGGCTCAGTAGTGTGTGTGGCCTCCATGTGCCTGTATGACCTCCCTACAACGCCTGTGCATGCTCCTGATGAGGTGGCGGACGGTCTCCTGAGGGATCTCCTCCCAGACCTGGACTAAAGCATCTGCCAACTCCTGGACAGTCTGTGGTGGATAGAGCGAGACATGATGTCCCAGATGTGCTCAATTGGATTCAGGTCTGGGGAACGGGCGGGCCAGTCCATAGCATCAATGCCTTCGTCTTGCAGGAACTGCTGACACACTTCAGCCACATGAGGTCTAGCATTGTCTTGCATTAGGAGGAACCCAGGGCCAACCGCACCAGCATATGGTCTCACAAGGGGTCTGAGGATCTCATCTCTGTACCTAATGGCAGTCAGGCTACCTCTGGCGAGCACATGGAGGGCTGTGCGGCCCTCCAAAGAAATGCCACCCCACACCATTACTGACCCAATGCCAAACCGGTCATGCTGGAGGATGTTGCAGGCAGCAGAACGTTCTCCACATCAGCCAGGAAGCATAGGAACTGAGAAATGGTCTGTGGTTACCACCTGCAGAACCACTCCTTTATTGGGGGTGTCTTGCTAATTGCCTATAATTTCCACCTGTTGTCTATCCCATTTGCACAACAGCATGTGAAATTGATTGTCACTCAGTGTTGCTTCCTAAGTGGACAGTTTGATTTCACAGAAGTGTGATTGACTTGGAGTTACATTGTGTTGTTTAAGTGTTCCCTTTATTTTTTTGAGCAGTGTATAATAAGGGGCTGGCAGCCGCGCTCCCTACTGCCCTAACCATACCTAGCGGTCAGTTGCTCTTTAATTATTAGACATTTGGGCTACACTTCTGTCCTGAAATTCAACCCTCAATGACTGCCCGCCCGCCCCCCCCCCCACATGTTTCGCCAGCTACCCTGGCGTCTTCAGGGGATCGGGCAGTTTGCCGGCCTCTTCATAACTTCGGCGCATCCAGTGCCATTATAAATGTAAGCCAGCTTCTTAGCTGTTTTACGTTTAGATCATTTTCTACGCCTAATACAGGTGTAGAAAATGATGAATGAGACAGACCTTACTACAACCTCAATTTTAGACCTGGCGTCAGCGGGCCGAAGTCGTCGGCATCTGCGCCTGAAATACGCCTAATTTATGGCATATTTCAGAATAGCAAATGACACCCTATGTACATAGAAACTATGGGAGTCATTTATTATTAGACACAGTTAGGTCCATATATATTTGGACAGAGAACATTTTTCTATTTTTTGTTCTGTACATTACCACAATGGATTTTGAACAAAACAATTCCGATGCAGTTGAAGTTCAGACTTTCAGCTTTAATTCAGTGGGTTGAACAAAATGATGGCATAAAAATGTGAGGAACTAAAGCATTTTTTAAACGCAATCCCTTCATTTCAGGGGCTCAAAAGTAATTGGACATATTTTACATCAAATGTTAATTTCTAATACTTGGTTGAAAACGCTTTGTTGTCAATGACTGCCTGAAGGCTTCAAATCATGGACATCACCAGATGCTGTGTTTCCTCCTGTTTAATGCTCGGCCAGGCCTTTACTGCAGCGGTTTTCAGTTGCTGTTTGTTTTTGGGCCTGTCTAAAGTTTAGTCTTCAACAAGTGAAATGCATGCTCTATTGGGTTCACATCAGGTGACTGACTTGGCCATTCAAGAATATTCCACTTCTTTGCTTTAACAAACTCCTGGATTGCTTTGGCTTTATGTTTTGGTTCATTGTCCATCTGTATTATGTATTTGGCTGGATTTGAGCAGACAGTATGTCTCTGAAAACCCCAGAATTCATCTGGCTGCTTCTGTCCTGTGTCACATCATCAATAAACATTAGGGACCAAGTGCCACTGGCAGCCATGCATGCCCAAGCCATCACACTGCCTCCGCCGTGTTTTACAGATGTGGTATGCTTTGGCTCATGAGCTGTACCATGCCTTCGCCATACTTTTTTCTTTCCATCATTATGGTAGAGATTGATCTTGGTTTCATCTGTCCAAAGAATGTTCTTCCAGAAGTGTGCTGTTTTTTTTAAAGATGCTTTTTAGCAAAGTCCAATCTAGCCTTCATATTCTTGAGGCTTATGAGTGGCTTGCACCACGCAGTGAACCTTCTGTATTTACTTTCATGCAGTCTTCTCTTTATGGTAGATTTGGATATTGATACGCCTATGTCCTGGAGAGTGATGTTCACTTGGTTGGCTGTTGTGAAGGGGTTTCTCTTCACCATGGTAATTATTCTGCATTCATCCACCACTGTTGTCCGTGGGCGTTTAGGGCTTTTTGCATTGTTGAGGTCACCAGTGCTTTCTCTCTTTCTCAGGATGTACAAAACTGTCGATTTTGCCACTCCTAATAGTGTAGCAATTTCTCTGATGTTTTTTTTTTCCTCGCAGATGAAGGATGGCTTGTTTCACCTGCATGGAGAGCTACTTTGACCGCATGTTTACTTCTCAGCAAAATCTTCAAAATGCAAGCACCACACCTTAAATCAACTCCAGGCCTTTTATGTGCTTAATTGAGAATGAAATAATGAAGGAATTGCCCACACCTGCCCATGAAGCAGCCTTTGAGTCAATTGTCCGATTACTTTTGGTCCCTTTAAAAACAGGGTGCCACGTGTAAAGGAGCTGAAACTCCTAAACCCTTCATCCAATTTTAATGTGGATACCCTCAAATGAAAGCTAAAAGTCTGGACTTTATGTCCACTATATAAATATAACTTGAATATGTTTTAGTGAACAGGTAATAAAACCAAAATTTGTGTCAGTGTCCAAATATATATGGACTTGACCATATGTAAATTTTGGGCGTATATCTGTCACAGATTCGGTTGCAAAGGGGATTTTCGGACGAATCTGAAACTTTTCCCCTCTCACGCCAGATCTAAAAAAAAAAAATAAGGGGCGTGGCATGGGCAGGCAAGGACTGGGCCGGCCGGCCCGTCTCATTCATAATTTTCTATGCCTATTTTAGTTGTAGAAAATAATCTAAATATATGCCAGCAAGGAAGCTGGCATAGGTTTAGGCTGGCGGTGGATGTGCCTAACTTATGTAGAGGGCAAATTTTTTGTGTCCCTTCTCCAGAAATTTCTGATCTATCAATACACTTTGCTCCTCGTAATCATGTAAACCAATACAGTTACGGTGAACTCTTTTGAACTACCCCTTTAGAATGTTCTTTAACCATGGTTCATAATGACAACTTGTGGTTCCTATATACGCGTTTACATCTATGGGTTTGAAGTACGTTTTGGTCTTTAATTTTTCTCCTTCTGAAAAGATAGTTAGATCTAGAAAGTTCACAGATTTGTGCCTAATAGTTCCAGTAAAGTGCATATTCCATTCATTTTGATTTAAAAAAAAACTAATCCTAAGAGGTCTCCTCTCCAAATAAGCAGGCAATCATCTATCTTTTCCAGAAAACTAAGTCCCCATTCTTATTGCCTGTATGAAGTATTGGGTCTATTAATTCCTCTATCCATACCGCCATAAATAAATTGGCAAAACTGGGGGTGAATTTCGCACCCATCGCCATCCCAGTGCACTGTAAATAGAAACAACCATTGAACTAAAATTAAAGACCAAAATGTTCTTCAAACCCACAGATGTAAACGCATATATAAAAACCACAAGTTGTCATTAGGAACCATGGTTAAAGAACATTCCAAAGGGGCAGTTCAAAAGGGTTCACCGTAACTGTACTGATTTACAAGATTACGAGGAGCAAAGTGTATTGATAGAGCAGAGATTTTTGGAGAAGGGATACAAAAAATGTGCCCTAAATAAATATATCAGAGAAGTAGTTAAAGAAGGGGAAGAAGAGAAAGGAGGGGAGAACTTGGAAAAGAAAGATATCCCCAAGAAAGAGAAAGCTAGCCTTCATCACACAATATAGCAGTAATGCCGGTTTGATAAAAAAAATGCTATAATCAAGAATTGGCCTGTTCTCAAAAATGACCCTGTTTTGGGCGAGTTAATACCAGAAAAACCTGGCATTATCTTTAAAACAAAGCTCCTAATATTAAAGACAATTTGGTACATAGTCATTTACCTGTGAAACAACAGAAGACTAAGAAGCACCAATTTACATGGTGCGGTTTTTGCATACCATGTAAAAACCACACAAAACAAACAAACTCAAACTGAAGAGGTGGTGTCTAAAAGTACTGGAGCACAATGTAAAATAGAAGGAGATCTTACCTGTGAACATGTGGGGGTTGTCTACATGCTGGAGTGCCCATGTGGCCTCCAGTATGTAGGAAGGACAATGAGGAAATTAAAGGGAACCTGTCACCAGGATTTTGGGTATAGAGCTGAGGACATGTGTTGCTAGATGGCCGCGAGCACATCCACAATACCCAGTCCCCATAGCTCTGTGTGCTTTTATTGTGTAAAAAAACGATTTGATACATATGCAAATTAACATAAAAGAGTCATATCTTACTTGTGTGACCAGAGAAGAGTCATATTTTCAAGCTCTGACTCATCTCAGGTTAATTTGCATATGTATCAAATAGGGTTTTTTACACAATAAAAGCACACAGAGCTATGGGGACTGGATATTGCGGATGTGCTAGTGGCCATCTAGCAACCCATGTCTTCAGCTCTATACCCAAAATCCCAGTGACAGGTTCCCTTTAAAAACTAGGGTACAGGAGCATATCCGTAATATTAAAAAAGATTTGGAAACTCATAGTTCATCAGCACATTTGAAAAAAAAATACACAATAAAAATCCAGAAGATTTGAGTTTTGTAGGATTGGAATTGGTATGTACATGGTGGAGAGGGGAGGATCCAGTAGCGAAAATAAACAAAAAGTAGGTGGAATGGATCTATAGACCAGGCACGTTACAACCAGCCGGAATGAATGCGGAATTTGATATTAAAGCCTGTCTAACATAGAATCAGTAGATTGTGTGCTGTTTAGCATAAGGCAGTATGTATATTAAAGGGCTTCTGTCACCCCACTAAAGTCATATTTTTTTTTGGGCTAGTTAAATTACTTATCCTGCGATATATGAAAATATAATAGTGTTACTTACTTTGATTCAGCAGTTTCTTCTAAAAACGAACTTTTATAATATGTAAATTAGGTCTCTACCAGCAAGTAGGGCGGCTACTTGCTGGTAGCAGCTGCAGAAAACCGCCCCCTCGTCGTGTTGATTGACAGGGCCAGCCGGGATCTCCTCCTCCGGCCAGCCCTGTCAGCATTTTAAAAATCTCGCGCCTGTGTTCATTCTGCGCAGGCGCTCTGAGATGAGGAGGCTCGCCTCCTCAGAACTCCCTCAGTGCGCCTGCGCCGATGACGTCTTCTATTTTGGTGATGTCATCGGCGCAGGCGCACTGAGGGAGTTCCTCATCTCAGAGCGCCTGCGCAGAATGAACACAGGCGCGCGATTTTTAAAATGCCGACAGGGCTGGCCGGAGGAGGAGATCCCGGCTGGCCCTGTCAATCAACACGACGAGGGGGCGGTTTTCTGCAGCTGCTACCAGCAAGTAGCCGCCCTACTTGCTGGTAGAGACCTAATTTACATATTATAAAAGTTCGTTTTTAGAAGAAACTGCTGAATCAAAGTAAGTAACACCATTATATTTTCATATATCGCAGGATAAGTAATTTAATTAGCCCAAAAAAAAAAAAATGACTTTAGTGGGGTGACAGAATCCGTTTAAATAGAGTTTATTTACCTATATGAGATGGTTGCGGATAAACAATTGAGGAATTTGTCGCGGGACCACGAGATCTGAAATGTATGTGATCGTTGTCCCATTTATAAATAGAAGAGAAAGTGGTGATTGGAGGAACTACACCACGTGACCCTGGGATACTAGGTGCAGGAGATTGTTGTTCCATTCATAAATAAGAGAGAGAGTGTTGATTGGAGGAAATTCACCACGTGTTCGGAAAAGAAATACAAAAAAGAAAGAAAGAGGTTGGGAGGTTCGGACTGATTATTTGATATCGGAATAAGGAAGGGATATAATTCTATGAATTTCAGTAAAGGATTCGATATGATAAAGGATAACTTGTTTAAATGTAGAGCATTATAGTGTGAATATGTTAATTTCTGGATCTGGAGATCGCTGTTTTAGAGAAGGGTGTGAGAAGTGAATGGTAATTGGAAGAGTCATACCATGTGATCGATAAGTAAGAGAACAGTTTCTAAGAGGTAATTATGGATTTTACATAATACTTTTATAAAATGAGATGAAGTGGATGAAGTAGGGCTGCAGTAAATGATTATTTTAGAAATTGAGTATTCTATCGATTATTTTTTACGATTAATCGAGTAATCTAAGAAGAAAAAATGAATTAATAGACGGTTTTCCTTTCAGACCCCCTGCCATCAGTCCCCAACACCCTTCGTTTCCCCCTGTACGATCAGCCCAAATGCATCAGTTCCCACAGTGCCATCAGCTCCACTATCCCCAGTGCCTTCAGTATACCGGTACATTTACAAAACCAAAACAGGCCCGCAAACAGGGATACCGGCCGTGTCCGTTCTGCATTTTGTGGAACGCACAAGGTCAGCCCTATGATAGAAATGCCTATCCTTGTCCGCAATTGAGAACAAGAATAGGACCTGCTCTATATTTTTGGCAGGGCCGTGTAACGGAACTATGGACACACACTCACTAGGGCTGTCTGGCCTTATATGCTGCCAACAGAGATTCGGATTGAGGTGCAGGGTCACTAGATTCTGCTGCCCTCAGGTAGGGCATATCTAGCTTGTACACCATGATACTGGGCACCTCTACAACTACTGACCAGAAACAATAGGGCAATAAGGACAGCACTATCTATGCCAGTGCAGAATTTTAGTTAGCATGGAAAACGCTGAGTGAAGAGTACCACATGCAAGGCTGTACTCGTCATACACACAGGTCACCATATTGCTTGCCATCTCCAGAAGACCAGCTTAGCAGCCTGTGACTTGCAAGCAGAGCGCATAGGTCCAGATACCATGGCTCTCAGCCTGAGCACGGGTCTTCCTCCACAGGATGGTGCCACCTTCCTTCCCTACACATACATGCCAGCCTAGTGGCCCCGCTGGTACATTCCAACCAGACCTAACCAGCCATGAACAGCAACATCCCGTTCACATTGTCGTTCAGGAAGGCGCTAGTCACCTGGTGGCATTTTCTCTTAAGGTGAGACGCGTCTAACTAGACCCTGCACTCTTCTGGCTGCGGCAGGGCACATTTTCTGCTCTTCATCTCGGGCAACGGGCAGCAATGGAGGAGGAACACTGAGCTGGTGTCACTGGCCGCCTCATAGACTGGCTCTGAGATGCAGTTTTCAATTTCCCGCTCCAGGTCCTTGCTGTGAGCCTGAGGTGTCCTGCACACTGCCTGCACTGCCCGGACTACAGCCTAGGTGCCTGCTCTCCGGTACGGAACATTGTAGTTGAAGGCAAGAGGGAGACCCTGCCGTGATTGGAGTACACAAGCAGTCAAAGGACATTGCAGGTGACCGCGGAGCGCTTCACTCCCGCTCCGTGTTCACATGACACAAACGAATCCTCGATGGAAAAAATTTGCATCAAGGATTTTTTTGTGTCGAATTACTCGATTCAATCGAGTAATCGTTTCAGCCCTAGTATGCAGTATAAGGTTCTTTGTATTTTTATGTAATATTATGTGATATTTGAGATATTTTATTTATTGAATTCCATGTATTTTATATGATGTATTTGTAAGCAGACTTTTAGGGGTAACGCTAATATCGCTACAAAAGGAAGTGATTTAGGAGGATATGTAGATGCTCCTGACGAAGCAGAGGCAAAACCCGGCAGGCTGTTCCGGTGGGTGAATAGCCTGCCGGATCCGTGCTGCCGCTGGTACACGCGTGCCGCCAGAGGTCCGCTCCGGCCCTATTGACTATAATGGGGGCGGGCTCGAGTTCCGGCGGCAGCAGGGAAAACATGCCGAGAGACGGCCAAAATAAAACTACTATAAAGAACTGAACTGCATATTCCAGATGAGGCAGCACCAAACCTTTGTAAAGTGGTAGTGTTACATCCATGTTCCGCAAGTCGATTTCTCTTTTAAAACAAGACAATATTCTAGTCAACAGAACCACAGGTTCCCACCCAGTCTCCCAAGCTGGTACTTTTCAGGCCTTAAGCTGCATAGATCTGCGATCTGACAAGTGTATGCTGGACGTAAAGTTCCTCAGCAGAGGACTTCAGGTTGACATCCCTGGCCAAGTAATGACATTTTATGACTGTGTGAATACTCACCAGTGAAAGCTATAGCTGCTGGGACAATGTCATAATATATGCTGGAACAGGTTACTCATACAGATCTGTGGCAACATTAGGAGGTGTCATGTACTTTCACCCTGTTAATTCATTCATAATGAGCAATATGCTCCTCATCAAGGAAAGGCACATTACACATACCTATCATGTCATCATGGAATATTTAAAGATAAAAGTGAAAATGAATTGAAATGGTTAATAATGTATTTAACATGTTATGCTGTAATTGTCTGTGATCAAAGCTTTATCTTTTATAGGTGCAGTTTTGGTAAGCCAATATGGACAGAAGGAAGGACAATGAAGCCTGGCAGCTGCTCATTATCTTCTTCTACTGTTTGTAGGTTAGTTAAAAGAGGGGCAGCTGCACGTCACTGCAAGAACAAATTATATATGGTTCACTTGTAGCCTGGGACCATGGAAACTCTTAAGTCTGCAAAGGAACTGTATACATAAAATGGTAAAATATTGTATTAACCCCTTCCTGACACTTATCTTCAGGTCTTTAAAGATGGCGCCCACTCAGGAGCAGAGCAGGCACAAAAGCAGCCAGGTACCTGCCGTTTTACACTGTAGACACTCGGTGGCAGAGTCCAGGATCTGCGTTTTAAAACCTCAGATATTATTGACAACTGTGACCACAGTATCAGAACATTTGGTTGCTATGGCAGCCTTCTGAAGGCTCCAAGGCCTGTCATATCGAAGTTCCAACAAGCCCTGCCACAATATGATAATTCTCCCTCAGGCCGCAATGGTAAATCACTGCAGCCTATGGGAGAAGCAATAAAAGTGTCACATTTTAAAGTCCCCTAGGGGGACAAAAAATAAATGCAAAACAAAAAAATAAGCGAAAATATAAAAGTTTTTACAAAACAAAAAAAATATATAACAATTCAAATCAACTACCTTTCCCCATTTAAAAAATAAACTAAAAGACCATTACTAAAGCCACATCCAAAAACGCATACACTATTAAAATAGAAAAGTATTTATTCTGTACAGTGAACAATTCAATACAGCCGATTCGCAGTTTTTTGGTCGTTTCACCTACCCCCTAAAAAAAATGGAAAAAAAAGTGATGAAAAAGCCCACAAAATGGATTCAATAAATATACAGATCACGTACAAAAAGTGCCCTCACACAGCTCCATAGACGTTAATATAAAAAGAAAGTTCTGAGGGTCAGAATATGGCTACGCAATGAAAAAAGTTAATTTTTCTCAGTGTATTAAAACACAAGAAAAACTATATCAATGTGGTATCACTGTAATCGTACTGACCCGGAAAAGGAAGTTAAGATGTCAGTTTTACCGCATAGGGAACTCTATAAAAACAAAAACAAATAAAAACTATGGTGGAATTGCCTTTTTTCCAATTCCACACCATTAGGAATTTATTTTTCAGCTCCCATCTACATCATATGCAAAATTAAATGGTGCCATTTAAAAGTACAACTTGTCCCGCAAATAATAATCCCTCATACGGCTACGTGAATGGAAAAAAATTTAATAAAAAAAGTTTTGGCTCTTGGAAGGCCAAGACTAGGAACATAACTGAGTCAGGAAGGGGTTAATAAAGTTTTATTCTAGATGCATTTGAGGAACAAAAAATATATTTGTTGTATAATAACGAAATATGAAAACACTTAAGGTCTGTCCACTTGTTTATAACAATCCTCAGTGACTGAATTAAGAGACTGTACACATCACTTAAGCTTCCTTTCATCTAAGTGAAGGCCGAAAGGGATGTTTATTTCCTGTCTAACTGGTTGCATGTGAGCAACTGTACCCAAAAAGACCACTACAAGAACATAAGCTGGGAGGCACAAAAAGAACAAAAGGAGAAAAACACAAGGTAAAAGAAAATGACAAAAGCATGCACAATGTGCAAATACAATTAAACTATATGAGACATAAGCAGATGTCATGGAGAAAACAGCGGAGATACAGGTAGAAAGGTTTACAGAGGGTTGGTAAATGGAAGAGATTGACTCATCCTTCCAACACAATCTTCTAGGAAAAAAGGAAGGACATGACTAGTATGACTAATATTTTTGCGAATACTGATAACATTTAACTTCGGAGGGATTTGACTCAGAACTTACAAAGAAATTCAGCTTCAGGAACAAATTGGAGCTGTTGTTTTTTTTTTTTTTAAACTGCTTAAAAAAGTTTTTCGACTGTTTTAGGCCTTATTCACACAGTCCATCAATGGTATTGAGCCAAAAAGAGGTTCACACTCCTATACCTTATGTCTGTGGAGGCTCCAATCCGGATTTTGGCTGACAATCACTGATGGAAATCACTGACCAAGATACTGACTGTGTGAATACCAGTGATGGCTAACCTCCGGCACTCCAGCTGTGGTGAAACTACGACTCCCAGCAGGCTCCATTCATTTCTGTGGAGTTCTGAGAATGGCCAAGCAAGTGTGTATCTTGGGAGTTGTAGTTTTACCCCAGTTGGAGTGCCGGAGGCCAGCCATCACAGGAATAAGGTATTAGGCCGAATGCACACGGCCGTGAGCGGTCCGTGGTAACCCGGCCTGGCATCCAGCTGAGAGCAGGAGCGCACGGCGTCATTGGTTGCTATGACGCCGTGCGCTTCATGCCGACGCTGTACTACAGTAATACACTTGTATGATCTATACGAGTGTATTACTGTAGTGCAGCGGCGGCATAAAGCGCACGGCGTGCATTCGACCTTATACTGATGACCTATGCTTAGGAAAGATCATCAGTATCGGCCGGTGGCGGTCCGAGACCCCCGCGATCAGCTGTTTGCGGAGGCTGCGGTGCTACTGTGAGCACGGTGGCCTTCTCACAGCTTACCCTAGGCCACTGGCGTCATGTTGATCAGTTAAGTGGCCGAGGCGCAGCTGCAATACAAGTGGCTGAGGCTAAGCTGCAATACAAAGCACAGCCGCTACACAATGATTGGCGCTGTGCTTGGTGAGATGCGAGGAGGCCGCGGTGCTCATCAGACCCGGGTGTCGGAAACCCGTCGATCAGATACGGATGACCAATCATGGAGAAGCAACAGAGCTCCTGCCCACCTATCACTGATAGTTTTTTTTACAACTGAAGTATGTGGCAGGTGGGTGTGGAGAGCCAGCTCATGAATATCAGGACTCATCGGCATGAACTAGAAACGTTTCATCAAAAGATTTTAGCAAATCACCTGGGGCAATTAAAGAAAGTGACAGACAGACAGCTCTGTATTAGGGATCATGCACACGAACGCAAATTGCGGTCCCCAATGCACGGGCACCATCCGTGCGGCTGCAGACCCATTCCACTTGGATGGGTCTGTGATCCGTCCGCACCGCATATTATTCTATTACGGTGCGGAGGCACGGACAGAAACCCCACAGAAGCACTCCGTAGTGCTACGTTACGTACCGCACCTTCCAGATTGCGGACCACAAATGGCCAGTGCCCGTATATTTTGCACCCGCTGTTTGTGGGCCGCAATATGGGCCCGACCGACACACGTTCGTGTACATTTAATGAGCCTTTAATGATATAAAATCCACAAACATGATCCTGGGCGGATATTTGAATAAAAGCAGTATCTTTCTAAATTTTATGTTATACCTTTTTAGGTTTTATTACAAACTAGAAGATTTTGTATTTTTATTGTGTATTTTTAGAGTATGAATTGTTTCTATGCACCCAAATCATCAAGTATGTATATGTAGGTTTTAAGACTGTTTTATCTATTAGTTACTTTGCATGTATTATCCATTTTGTTGTGTGGCTGATCTATATTAAACTGACAGTAAATAGACCACTGATATACCTGCCCGTGCAGATGATGAGCTGATATACTGTGGTGCAAGCTGCTAAAGTCAGGTGATAGAATACATCGACAGATATTTAAAAGATGCCTTAAAGAGGTATTCCCATTTTAGACATTAGGATATGCCATAAATGTGAGGTAGGTGCAGGCCCCACCTCTGAGACCCGCTCCTATATCTAGAATGGGCCTCCCGAAATTAAGGAAGTGCAATCTCATAAGTGTGACCACCCTCCGTTCACAGTTGTTGGAGTTACGGAAATAGCAAAGTGAGCGTGGTCGGCTATTTTCGGCAGTCCCACTGCAGTGAATGGAGAGGTGATCGCCTCCATTGGACTTCTGATAATAGCCGGGCCCGCTCAATCGACTATTTTTGTAACACCCATAACAGTGAATGAAGAGCACGCCGCACATGAACGGTGTACTCCACTTCGTTTTGGGGTCCCCGTTCTGGGTCCCAGAGGTGGGAACTGTATCCATCCGAGATTGATGGGATCTCCTAGAGATAGGTCATCAATGTCTGAGATAGCAATAATCCTTTTATAAACTATGAGCTAGTAGGTGCTCTTGTCTCACAGGATCCATAAGAATGAAGCATATTTATCTGTATAAATTAATCTGCCATTTTTCCTGAAACCCTTGTACCAACCCTCCATTTACTGTAGACATGCTGACACTTATCATGTGCTGTTTTTCTATTTCAGGTCTACTAATCCATTTGCAGCATTTACTGTGTAAATCGGGCAGCCCTGCTGAAACATGCCCGTCATTTCACAGTGTGAATCTATACTTCGCCATGCATCTCCTCTTGGTTCCGCATATACTCCTGGGCGGTGTAGACTTCTTATGTTCGCCCCGTGCAATGCCACACGTATGGTCTCGCTGTACACAACAAGAGAGAGCTCCTTTACAGTAAAGTAGTGGCCACAAACTGTGGATGCTCATCCTGAAGGAACCAGAGAATGTAATTTAGAGAAATCAGGCACAAAAACATAGAATGCGGTATTATGAGGGTTTTTATGGTGGCACTTTTCATTTTGGCAAACACAGTAGGTTATCAGAAGTGAATTGGTTAGTGACTACAGGTCAGGTTGTGGCTGAGGCCAAGCACCCCCTCCTCCCTGCCCCCAAATAATAATAATATAAGGGTTGGGGAGCCCTGTCCTATTGTTTAAAGTTTTATTTATTTTTTACAACTTGGGTACAATGAAGCATAGGCATTTTAATATTACCCCTTTTAGGAAGCCATTTTGGTGGTGCAATCGTGGTTACAGTTATTAGGAAATAGGATAGATGACTAAAAAAGTTCTGGAAGCCACTGGATAATTGATAATTGAATAGAATCCTAACTCCCTCAGTATTGGGGTGAAAAAGGCAGGATCGGAGAATGGGAATATATTTAGTCAACAAAATTCTAAATGCATTACTGTATTTTTCAAGTAAAAGAAAGAAGAGTTTTTATTTAGACAGAGTCTATTTACTGGTCCCAACAGGTGGCATGGTGAAAAGTTTCTATTATAACTGTAACACTGGCCTCAAGAAGATGTCACTAACGAATTAAGCTTAGGGTTAAACCAGAGAGCGGGGTCTAATGGACTGTGCATTCTTCACCCTTAACCCCCCCAAAAACAGAGGTATGGACTTTCACACAGGTCAAGTCACTACTTGTTGGTTACTTCTCTGTTAGCAATGGCTGACACACAGACCAGATGAATTTCCCAAATAACGATACAAAGGTAGGACTTGTGGTCACGTGGAACAAGGGTCAAAGATGGCAGACTTCAGTCATAAGCGTAGGTCAGGCAGAAAACCTCTTGTCTACTCCCGAGCACTGAGCTCTGCCTGGAGATCAGGAAAAACATGCCAAGACGAAACCATAAAGAACAGGAAGAAACACACAAAAGCAGAGTAATGTGGGAAGGACCTTTATGAAGCTTAGGGTACATAGGAACTGGCTGGAGACAGGCACTTTAGTGCAAACTATCCTTTCAAGAGACTGGGAGCCAGTGCATATGCGCAAACCAGCAGCAGAGTGCTGCAACGCAGAAGGACAGTGGCGGTAGAGAGCAGAATGCTGACCATTGAGAGACGTCAGCCAGTGTACCATTAAAATAACAAAGGTCCCCAGGACAACAGACCCCATATAATACATGCTTACAACTTGTGGAACAAGGATGTTGAATACCAGTCACACATCACATTCTCATGAGACCCAAACTTGAAATTAATCTAGGGTGGCAACTGGAGCAATGAATGGGGAGACCTCTGGTTCTAGCTTTGTTAGAAACAGATTGGCATGTATTACATGATTTTCATTTTTTCCATTAAAGTGGCTGTCCAGGATTTTACAGGTGGTGGCATATCCCCAGGCCATCACACCCCCCCCCCGGCGATCAGCTGTTCTGCAGTAGCTCCAGTAGCGGCACTACACATCTCCTCCCATTGTGGAGTGACTGGAAGCAGCGCTGTTCCTTCACAGGCTTTCGGCCCGGAACAACAGGAAAATAGCTGATCTTGACAATAGGCAATTACAACTTCTTGGACAACTCCTTTAATATGGCATAACCCCTCTAATTAGTGATTAGATAAATGATGTTCAATAGGCGAAATCCTATTTAAATTTGCTGCGTGCAGGCCTTTTTAAAGGCCCGGAATAGCATGCACGTGCAGTGGCAGCGAGGACAAGCGGATGCAGAGCTGTGTGTTGAAGTGTCTGTAATGCTCATTTTGCTAATGAATTCCCAGTAATACAAATGACAATATATCAGATATTGTATGTACTTCTTGGGCCAAACACATTTTAATAAAGCGGAGGCTTTGCACTCAAGGGTTAGGCCTCGGCAATATGTGTTTATAGAAATCAACATCTGGAAGTAATCTGCTCAGCGGTTAAATTTACTTTGGTTTTCCCTCAAGCCAAGTGACCAAATGAGGCCCATACACCCTGTAATAGTTCTCCAGCAAGCAAGAGTATCTCATAAAATTCTCTGTCAGGCCTGAGAAAGAACAATTTGATCACAGCACTGCAGGGTATTGTCTTCCTGACTCAGACATTGTGCAAAATCATGAACACAATGATGGATTAGCTGGGAAAGTCACTTCTGCAGGATGACTGACAGCTTCATTGTGAGGATGGATTTACATTCTTTGATTTATAACATTTTTTTCTTGCTTTGGCTTTGGGTTTTCATTAAGTACAAACATTAAAGGAATGTCTGCCATCCCTGAAATTGCAATGTCGTCATCTGTATTCATACTCTACATACAGTAATGCGAAAAATATTTGTATTACTCGGCTTACATCGAGAGCATCACCTGGAGACCACACACATTCTGGATATTTCTTTAAAAACACTTTGCTGAGTTTTTGTAGACTCCTCTTAAAGGGGTTTTACAGAACTATAGGCAAGGGTCCAAACTTCCACAAATGCCATGAAAATATTCTAAAAATATTATTTAAACAGCCAGCACACAAATTAAATCCAATCGAAAACGCTGGCACAGCTCCTTTTTTACAGGTATTTTCCCCTCCGGCCACAGCGAGTCCTGGCGACAAACAGTGACACGATGCACCGGGTGTTGGCGCACACACCATCTTGAATATGGCCAGCACAGCGGTGTCCAGAGATGATAAAGAACCTATGAGCGATGAGAGTTGGGTAGGTGCCCGGTTCTGGTATGGGGTCTGAATTTATTTTTTTCGTTCTTGTATGGGATCAGTTTTTATTTGATGGATAGGGCGCAGCAATCATTTAGGGGGTTTGGTCTGATACCTGAATTTATTCTGGGGTCTGGTCTTTTGTGGTTCAGTGCCTCTGTTGTTCTTATTCTACAATTTTTACTTATGTGGCTTATGTTGAACAGTTCTTCACAAGACATTAAGGCTGCACGATATGGGAATTTTGTGCGATTGCGATTAGGACCCTAAAAATTGCGATAACGATGTGCGATGCGATATTTTAAGGGAATTGTGCTAGAGGTCTATTTGCTTGGATTTTCCCATAAGAGCCGCTGACGCGGCTGGGTATGACATAGTTATGGGGGATCTGTGGATCGCGCTGTTATGTGGGGGATCTGTGGATGACGCTGTTATGTGGGGGATCTGTGGATGACGCTGTTATGTGGGGGATCTGTGGATGACGCTGTTATGTGGGGGATCTGTGGATGAAGCCGTTATGTGGGAGATCTGTGGAGGACGCCGTTATGTGGGAGATCTGTGGAGGACGCCGTTATGTGGGGGATCTGTGGAGGACGCCGTTATGTGGGGGATCTGTGGAGGACGCCGTTATGTGGGGGATCTGTGGAGGACGCCGTTATGTGGGGGATCTGTGGATGACGATGTTATGTGGGGGATCTGTGGATGACGCACTGTTATGTGGGGGATCTGTGGAGGACGCTGTTATGTGGGAGATCTGTGGAGGACGCTGTTATGTGGGGGATCTGTGGATGACGCTGTTATGTGGGGGATCTGTGGATGACGCTGTTATGTGGGGGATCTGTGGATGACGCTGTTATGTGGGGGATCTGTGGATGACGCTGTTATGTGGGGGATCTGTGGAGGACGCTGTTATGTGGGGGATCTGTGGATGACGCTGTTATGTGGGGGATCTGTGGATGACGCTGTTATGTGGGGGATCTGTGGATGACGCTGTTATGTGGGGGATCTGTGGATGACGCTGTTATGTGGGGATCTGTGGAGGACGCTGTTATGTGGGAGATCTGTGGATGACGCTGTTATGTGGGGGATCTGTGGATGACGCTGTTATGTGGGAGATCTGTGGAGGACGCTGTTATGTGGGGGATCTGTGGATGACGCTGTTATGTGGGGGATCTGTGGATGACGCTGTTATGTGGGGGATCTGTGGATGGCACTGTTATGTGGGGGATCTGTGGATGGCGCTGTTATGTGGGAGATCTGTTGATGACGCTGTTATGTGGGGGATCTGTGGATGACGCTGTTATGTGGGGGATCTGTGGATGACGCTGTTATGTGGGGGATCTGTGGATGACGCTGTTATGTGGGGGATCTGTGGATGACGCTGTTATGTGGGGGATCTGTGGATGACGCACTGTTATGTGGGGGATCTGTGGATGGCGCTGTTATGTGGGAGATCTGTGGATGACGCTGTTATGTGGGAGATCTGTGGAGGTGTAGATCTGTGGATGATGCTGTTATGGGGGATTTGTGGAGGACGCTGTTCTGTGGGAAATCTGAGGAGGACACTGTTATGGGGGATCTGCGGAGGACACTTATGGGGGACCTGCGGAGGACACTGTTATGGGGGACCTGCGGAGGACACTGTTATGGGGGACCTGCGGAGGACACTGTTATGGGGGACCTGCGGAGGACACTGTTATGGGGGACCTGCGGAGGACACTGTTATGGGGGACCTGCGGAGGACACTGTTATGGGGGACCTGCGGAGGACACTGTTATGGGGGACCTGCGGAGGACACTGTTATGGGGGACCTGCGGAGGACACTGTTATGGGGGACCTGCGGAGGACACTGTTATGGGGGACCTGCGGAGGACACTGTTATGGGGGACCTGCGGAGGACACTGTTATGGGGGACCTGCGGAGGACACTGTTATGGGGGACCTGCGGAGGACACTGTTATGGGGGACCTGCGGAGGACACTGTTATGGGGGACCTGCGGAGGACACTGTTATGGGGGACCTGCGGAGGACACTGTTATGGGGGACCTGCGGAGGACACTGTTATGGGGGACCTGCGGAGGACACTGTTATGGGGGACCTGCGGAGGACACTGTTATGGGGGACCTGCGGAGGACACTGTTATGGGGGACCTGCGGAGGACACTGTTATGGGGGACCTGCGGAGGACACTGTTATGGGGGACCTGCGGAGGACACTGTTATGGGGGACCTGCGGAGGACACTGTTATGGGGGACCTGCGGAGGACACTGTTATGGGGGACCTGCGGAGGACACTGTTATGGGGGACCTGCGGAGGACACTGTTATGGGGGACCTGCGGAGGACACTGTTATGGGGGACCTGCGGAGGACACTGTTATGGGGGACCTGCGGAGGGCACTGTTATGGGGGACCTGCGGAGGGCACTGTTATGGGGGACCTGCGGAGGGCACTGTTATGGGGGACCTGCGGAGGACACTGTTATGGGGGACCTGCGGAGGGCACTGTTATGGGGGACCTGCGGAGGGCACTGTTATGGGGGACCTGCGGAGGGCACTGTTATGGGGGACCTGCGGAGGGCACTGTTATGGGGGACCTGCGGAGGGCACTGTTATGGGGGACCTGCGGAGGGCACGGTTATGGGGGACCTGCGGAGGGCACTGTTATGGGGGACCTGCGGAGGGCACTGTTATGGGGGACCTGCGGAGGGCACTGTTATGGGGGACCTGCGGAGGGCACTGTTATGGGGGACCTGCGGAGGGCACTGTTATGGGGGACCTGCGGAGGGCACTGTTATGGGGGACCTGCGGAGGGCACTGTTATGGGGGACCTGCGGAGGGCACTGTTATGGGGGACCTGCGGAGGGCACTGTTATGGGGGACCTGCGGAGGGCACTGTTATGGGGGACCTGCGGAGGGCACTGTTATGGGGGACCTGCGGAGGGCACTGTTATGGGGGACCTGCGGAGGGCACTGTTATGGGGGACCTGCGGAGGGCACTGTTATGGGGGACCTGCGGAGGGCACTGTTATGGGGGACCTGTGGAGGGCACTGTTATAGGGGATGTGTGCTATGACACATGGGGCCACGAGGGGGGCCAGCATAGGACACACATATAGCATCTTATGCTGGTCCCCCTCATGGCCCCATGTGTCCCTTCATGTGTCACTGGCACGCTCCTCCCACTTAATTCAGGAAGCAGGAGCGTGACTAAGTGACGTCAGTCCCGCGCCGGCCGGCTGCCTCGCTCGCTCCCGCTCGTCGCTGCAGTGCATGCATTCATTGTGAAAGTAAGTACAGAGGCTGTAATAGGACAGAGGACTTTTTTTTATCAATAGGGGCCCCTTCATATATAATAATCGCGGAATTTTCGGCTCAGCCGAATCGCCAAACCGCATTTGCAGATTATCGCGATTCGATTACTTTTGCGATATATCGTGCAGCCCTACAAGACATCATGGTTCTTCTCCTTTAAATTAGTGTGTGTATATATATATATATATATATATATATATATATATTAGCAGAAGGACCCCGCTTCACAAGGGTATATTTCATTTAAAGTTTTGTTAAAAGATATTAACAGTATCACCCATAAGAGTGACCTCTACAGCACCCCGCCCCCTTAACAGTGAACTCCACAGCTCCCCACCCCTTAACACTGACCCGCCACCACAGTGCCCCGCCTCCTTAAAATGGGACCTCCACAGCAGCCCACCCCATTAGCTTTGACCTTCGCAGAATCCCGCCCCTTTAACAGTGAGTTCCACAGCACCCCACCCCCTTGACAGTGACCTCCACAGGGGCCCGCCCCTTTAACATTGACCTCTGCAGCACCCTGCCCCTTAACACTGACCTCCATAGCAGACTGTCGCCTTAACTGTGACCTTCACCGTTCCCTGCTCTCTTAACAGAGACCTCCATAGCTTAGCTCTTGCCCCTTTAACAGTGACTGCCACAGTACCCCGCTAACTTAACAGTGACTTCACAGTACCCTGCTGCCTTAGTCACCTTCACAGCAGATGCCCCTTTAATAGTGGCCTCCTTTTTTTTTAACCTCCACAGTCCCCTGCCCCCTTAACAGTGACCTTCACAGTGCCCGTCCCTTTAACAGTGACCTCCACAGCGGCCCGCCCTTTATTTTTGACCTCCACAGTACCCAGTCTCGTTAACAGTGATTTCCATAATAACCAGCCCCATTATACGGCTTTTCTCTTAGCGTCTGACGACAATCGTTCAATCGAATTCCTTTTCTTACGGGGCATTATTGTCTTTAATTGACAGTATATAAACCCCACAGAATTAGTAGAATCAGCCCCTACAACAGCTTTGGCTAAGCGTCACAATCGAAATCATATTAACTCACACATAAGCTGTCTTATACTAAGAATGTCCTTCGTTGCCTATAGCAACCAAACAGAGCTCATATTAATGACCTGTAGCAAAATAGAAGCTGAGCTGTGATTGGTTGCTATATGCAACCTAATTAATAGCCAGGTTAACAAACAATGGCTCCTGAAGTTTGGCGGTTAGGTTACTAAGCATATTTTGGGGCAAATAATTGAAAAGCGTGGTAAAAATTTCCACTCAAAACATAGTCTATGACGTTCCCTGAGTCAGAGGAGGCGGCTGTGCAAAATTTTGTGATTGTAAATGCGACAGTGCGGATTCCTTTAGCGGCCATACATACATAGACTCAGCTTTATATATTAGACTAGTTAAGAACCCGGCTTCGCTCGGGTATATTTCATCTATTTCATTTAATGTTTGTGTGTGTCGTTAAAAGATATCAACACTATCCACTATAACAGTGACATCTACAGCACGCCGCCCCCTTAACAGTGACCTCCACAGTGCCCCGTCCCTTAAAATTGGACTTCCACAGAAGCCAACCCCCTTAACTATGACCTTTACAGCAGCCTTCCCCTTTAACAGTGACTTTTACGACATAGCACCCCCTTGACAGTGACCTCCACAGAGGCCCGCCCCCTTAATAGTGGCCTTTACTGGATCGAGGGCGTGTCCTTTTGAACAGCTCACTCTAAGACGGCAGCACTGTACTGTCTGAGTGTGAGCTGCAGGGAGAAAGTCACCGTCCCTCCCACCTCTGCAGCTGACAGAAGTTGATTTTCACCTTCATTTTTTCAATCCCTGTCGGCTGAGGAGTGGAGGGGCGTAGCCTAACCAGATCAGGGCGTGGCTTAGCGGGACCTAGAAGTTGATTTTTAACTTCATTTTTTTAACCTGAGTGGGAGGGGCATGGCCTAACTGGATCGGGGGCGTGTCCTTTTGAAAAGCTCACTCTAAGACAGCATCACTGTGCTGTCTGAGTGTGAGCTGCAGGGAGAAAGTCACCCTCCCTCCCACCTCTGCAGCTGACAGAAGTTGATTTTAACCTTCATTTTTTTCAATCCCTCTCGGCTCAGGAGTGGGAGGGTGTGTAGCCTAACCGGATCAGGGGCGTGGCTTAGCGGGACCTGGGGCGGGGTTTTAAGTCTCTTGAGGGTGGACACATTGTGGCAGAGGGCGTGTCTGGGCTCCTTTCTGCAAGAGTGACGCCCCTCTGGGCACCTTACTGGCTCATTTGCATTTCAAGTAAACTGGATTTTTAGAGGATAAAAACATCTATTGCTGGAACAAAAGGATATCTGGAAATAAGGTACTAAGTGCTATTAGGCCATGGCTTTACTTCAATAGCAATTATCCTGGTGACAGATTTCCTTTAAGGCTGACCTACAGCAGTGAAGATAAATGGCTGGGTTGTTATGGAAACCTGAAGTAAAACTGTATGTGGAGGCTGAAGGACCTGAGAGCTTCTATTGGCGGATAAGGGTCATATGACCAAGCTTCTATTGGCTAATGCATTTTTTGGGAATATCTCAGGAACGTTACGTCCTAGAGAGCTGAGACCTGTTCTAAAACCTTCCCGGACACCTGATGTACCTGTGTGCCAAATTTCGTGATATATTCAATTATGTAAATTTTTCTGCAGCTTCACTTTTCAGCTTTGCAGTGTAGACTGGGACATAATCAGCAAATGGCAGGAATTTAATCATAGCTCTGTTGCCCTTGGTATTGAGGCTAGAAGCCATTATTTATCCATTCGGGAGGTGATTGGTGGGTGTTTGACGCTGGGAACCCCATTGATTGCTGTGCTTGGATATTTTCATAAGTGTCACAGAATGGAGTGGCAAGACAAATGATTGACTGCTGCTCCTCCTAGTGTGGTCAAGCAGTTAGGGGGGTCTGGGTCCCCAGAGATCTAGAATTTATGACCTATCCAGTGGTTAGAGGATAATTGATTTCGATCAGAACACCCCTTTAAGGCAGGATTAAAACCATATACACACAGATACTGTAAGGCTCTGTATTCAGCTCCACTGCCACTCCCAGGGGATTCTGACAATTTACTCCCATTCATTACAACTGCCATAAAGTGCGCACCCTCTGCTGCACTGTAAGGGGGTGTGCGTGCCTCCAGTAAGGCCAAGTCAGGGGAGTGCTTACAAATAAAAATTATATCTACAATCATTTGTTGCAAGGCATAAAAATCCCCTTTCCCCCTAGCGACACTGTTGCATTAATCAGAATTCAGGAGCAGATCCAATAAACCATTACAATAATTACCTCATTGGTTCAAGATAAACCTACTTTTATGATGAGCCTCTTTTTTTCCCAAAAGGTCAAGCAAACAAAGTGAAAATCCCTGCTCTGGATCTGGTCATGGGAAGGCACTTAGTGTAACGTCTTTCATAAAACAATACGCTAACGCCTCTTGTAATCTACAGGGCTTATGAGATTTCCTTCAAGAAATCTGAATGCTTTCAACAGTTTCATATGGTCCAAGGATTTTCAACTCTCGGAAAGAAGAAATCTTTCGGCTCACCTTCCGACGACGCCTATTTTCCCATGTCAGCCACCTTTGCTGGTTATAAAACAACGCGTTTCGGGGATTTTAGACCCCCTTCATCAGGGGGTCTAAAATCACAGAAACACGTTGTTTTATATGCATACACAACTTTTAATGAATAAAGAAACCATCTTGATACTAAAGACCATCTGAATTGGGGTTGAAGCGCCAAAGCAGGTTTATTCTTCTACTGGAACCGTCTTTCTGAAGGGACTGGACATCCCTCCTAGAAGTTTCTCATCCTGCGGCACCATACACCTAAAGGACAGTCTTCTATACAACAAGCCTACATTAGAGATGTGCCTATACGAGCACAACCACATAAGGTGAGCCTCTAAGTGCACATTATTCTATTGTCACTTAAATTGAACCTACTACCCTATTGTGCGCTTTCTTTGAGCCATAGGCACGTCTATCTCTTTGAAGCACCTTTGTTCGTTATGACAGATCAAGAGCAAGCTAAAAAAAAACGTATGAAACGCTTTTCACACATTATTCTCCTCTTTTCTGTCACATCAGAAAAGGGCAAAAAGATCTACTTTTCTCAGCTATTTAACCTCCTAATTGCTCACCAGCATGGCACATGGCCATGCAGGGACAATTGGGTTCAATGCATAAAAGACCTGTTTTCTCCCCATGCATTACTATTCTATACAACTTAAAGGGTGAGTACAGATAAGCACTTATTGTCTTTCACCCATAGCTTACTGTATATACAAATTGTGACAATACTGGTATCAGTCCCTGTCCCCAATGAAGCTCATAACCTCATTTCCCTACCTTAGGCACATGCCAAACTCAGTGCTGCAAGGCGACAGTGCTAACCACTTACAAATGCAGAGATGAGTTAATCTAGATATATCATCTGTTAAAATTACCGGGTACACTTGGATGGTAAGCCCTATTCAAGGGAGTCTGTCAGCAATAGAAGTCAGACCCCTAGTGATTGGTCAAAGTGCTAATGAAGTGCCGTGCCCAATCCTGAAGATAACTGTGTGGCTGTAATGGTACCTGGTATCAATAAAGGGCAGAAAATAGTACCTGAATGCAATAAGTACTCTTCCTCCTGCGTTCCCTTCTGTCTGTAGAGTACATACCCACTCTCATTAGTCTTAAAAAGCCAGTGCACACAAGTCCTAATTGTCCCACCTACTTCTAGGCTTCCCAGGTATTTAAAGGGGTTCTGCACTTTGTTTAAACGGATGATCTATCCTCTGGATAGATCATCAGCATCTGATCGGCGGGGGTCCGACACCCGGGACCCCCGCCTATCAGCTGTTTGAGAAGGCAGCAGCGCCGCGGCCTTCTCACTGTTTACCGCTGGCCGAGTGACGTCGCGACTTGTATCAACTGGCCTGGGCGGGGCTAAGCTCCTAACCCAGGCCAGTGATACTAGTCGTGACGTCACTGGGCCTGCGGTAAACAGTGAGAAGGCCGCAGCGCTGCTGCCTTCTCAAACAGCTGATAGGCGGGGGTCTCGGGTGTCGGACCCCCGCCGATCAGATGCTGATGATCTATCCAGAGGATATATCATCAGTTTAAACAAAGTGCAGAACCCCTTTAAAGGCACAGTCCCTTGTGGAACGATGCCTGGGCATAAAAAGGTTCACTTGCCGGCTACAACCTGCCAAGGTGCTTGTTACTGTCTGACCGTCCCTGACGGATTTCTGCAGTTTTACCATATTGCACATTTTCCGTCTGTCTTAACCTCCACCCGTTTATCATACTGATCCTGTGTTGCCTGCCCTGACCATTGGACTATTTACTGGATTGAACAAACTCGGTCTGTCCTGACCGCGTCTTGTTCACAGACTATGATTCTACCTGTCCCGTTGGGTACCATGCACCCTCTTGGATCCGCTTTCCCTAAACGAAGATTACTCCATGAGGTAGCAGCCTAGTGGTTCCCCTGCAGCGGACATGAATTTCCTGGATAGCAGTGAAAGGATAAAGACTGAGAAGATCACTTAGCTTACAAGCCATAAGCCAAATTAATTTAGTGACACATCGGGTGCACTGCTCCTACAAGGTTGAGTTTGTGAGTGTACTCCTGATAGAATAAGCTCAACATTTCTATGTTTGCTCTTTTGGGTTACTGCAGCTATTAGTCACTGTCCATTGTGATGCTGTATGGTGTTGTTGCAAATAAGGGCTCTTCGGTTCAAATCCGACAAAGGACAACATCTGCATGGAGTTTGTATGTTCTTCCCATGTTTGCGTGGGTTTCCTCCAGGTACTGATCCTCTATATTCAGATGACAAGGTGGTCTGGCAATGGCTTGTGTAACAGCTAATGAAAGCTTTATGTGCAAAATAAAATTTCTGCAATCTCCCCTCCAGTTTTCTTCGCTTTCACCTCAAGAAGAAATATTGAGGATATGTTTCTGGGTTATATAATGAGTCATATGTATGTTTATCTGACATGCACTTCATTTTGCAGATAGCAGGTTCCTGCAGAGATCTGATGTCATCTGCAGATAACTACTACGCTGCTGGATTAAACAGCAAACCAATCTGTCTCTAAATGATATTCTCCCAGAACTACAATCAGCAGTTTATCACACAGCGTGAACTGACAGGCCAGCGGCTTTATTCCTGTTACAAAGCGCTAGAGAGCGGAAGACAGACAGCTCTGCTATAGACCAGGTGTAAACAGCGGCTCTATCTCCTGCCGCTTGTGACATCACTGCCTGCAGGAGGCGATGAGAATCAGCTCAAAGTGGTAATACGGGACATTAAAAGGAAATCAGGGTAGAGCAATATACAAGTGGAGTGGAGAGGTACAAAACCAAACAATTTCATTTAAGGGCAAGAAAGTTGATGCCTTTCCCCCGCACGCTCACCAAATTATTGGTTCAAAAGACAGAATTACATATTATTATTATTATTTTATGCACTTATATAACGCTGTTATATTCAACAGTGCTTTACAGACATTAGCATCAAGCTGTCCCCAATGGAGCTCCCAATCTAAGGTCCCTATGTCTTTGGAGTGTGGGAGAAAACCCTTGCAAACATGGGGAGAATAATTTTACTCTGGCTAGGTTTCCTTTTATTACATGGGTAAATCATTTTAAGTTCACTTAAAACTCCATTCAATTACTACTGTGTAATCAGGTCTTTATTAACAGCACTTAAGGACCTGTCACCTGTTCAAATATTTAAAACAAAGTGCTTTCTGCCTTTCTCCCATTCCTGAGATACAGGCCCCGCAACTTCTAGAGCTCAATAGGTAAATAATATGGTGGTTAGCCAAGGGGCCCGCAAACTCCGCTCTTCTCTGAAGGTGGCTTCATTGCTCTGATGCTGAGAGTCTTGGAGTGGCTATAACTGCATGATCTTGCAAGATATAATTTATCCCACGAGACCACTGTGTGAGCTCACTTCAGCTGGGCTTGATTGGCAATTGGAGCAGGAGGACTCCGTAAGCAGGGACCCGAGTCCCAGAAGAGATGGTCCAGACCAGAAAAGTAGCACAATCCTCTTAATAACTGCCATTCTGGTTAGACAGCATCAGAGCAATGAAGCTGACCCCACCTTCGGAGGAGAGCGGAGTTTACAACACCTGTGCCAAGCCACCAGCCAATTTACAAACTGAGCTCTAGAAGTTGCAGGGAGAGTGGAGGTTGCCACCATCATAGGAAACCACTAGAGCTTTTAAAAATTAGGCTGACTAAATCTCAGGAATGGGAGGCCGAAAAGAAATAAGAGGAGTGGGGGTCTGCGGTAAATCAGGCAAGCACTCTCAATCAGTGGAGCGCCAGCAATCCGACACCCACCATTCAGACACTTATCTCCTATCATGTGGATAGGGGATAAGTATTTGTAGTAAGACAAATCCTTTAAGATTAAGACAGAAGGGAAAATATATTCATAAAGTTCCCCTAAAGGAGAATAATTTTTGGACAGAGACTATGGGTTAAGGTACAGATGAAGAATATCAACATAATGGGGTTGTCCAGTTCAGCAGGAAACTGGACAATGTTGGGAAAGGCCCAACACAAAAAATGTGACAGTGCTTACCCAGTAGATGAAGCACCTCGGCTCTGGTTCTCGCCATTAGATTGTGTTTACCAGGCTGTGGTGGTGATGTCACGTTTTGACAACATATGACCAGTGAGCGGCTGCAGTGGTCATGTTTGCTTTCCACATTATCAGGCTGCTGCGGTGATGTAAAGTTCAGTGGGGAGAACTGAAGTGTTGGCAGTGGATCTACTAGAGAAGTACTGCTCCGTTTTTTACTTGAGGCCATTTCCCAGCGTTCTCTTTTTTTTTTCTTGCTTTAAGGCAACACCAAGAGCAATACTGCAGTTTAACAGTATCTGAATGCTACAGTGCAAAAAAAGAAATTAAACAACTGATCCAAGACTCCTGTAACCAGAAGGTCAGAAGATATATCATTATAATCTTGCTAAACCCAAAAGTATGTTGGAAGGAAAACTAACAATTCTTCCTAACACAAGCATTTCTGCTCTCATAGATCGCTTCCCAAGGTGATATACAGAGTGAACAGTAGTTAAACAACATTGAATGCAGCAATCCTTTAAAAACATTTCCTAGGACTGTAATATTGGTGACCTATCCGATTACACGGGCCGATGATTTGACAGATTTTTGCCAACGAAGCAGACGCTCCTGATAACTGCCAGGTCATCAGTGGAGATGAGGGCAGCATTTACGTGCAGCAATCACCTCCGCTGAATGAGGACATCACTTGTCCCCCATAGAAATGCATTGTTCCTGGGCAGCAGATCGTTGTTTAGATAGCAGTATCTGCTGCACAGGAACTTCAGTGGGTTTGGGGTTCAGGTGGGTTAGGAAAACGGAATTCGTAGACAGAATGCAAAACGGAAGCCTTTAATCCGTCATAATAGAAGTCTATGGCCAAGCGTAACGGATCCTTCTGGTTTCCGTTATGCAGGACTTTGTTTTCCATCCTGCGTAACGGAAACCAGACGGATCCGTTATGCTTGGCCATAGACTTCCGTTTTGATCCGTCATAATAGAATGCCTCTTAAAGGCTTCCATTTTGCATTCCATCTACGAATTATATATACGAAGTTATATTCCGTTTTCCTAGTCCACCCGAACCCGGTGAAGTTCAGGTTCGCTCATCCCTAGTCGGGGGTATGCAGGTACCTTATTGCTACAGCCAAGAAGATGACATCACGGCTGCAGCAACAGGGAGGGTGGGATTGGCGTCGCTGAATGCTGCAAGAGGAGAAATAGTCGAATATGTGTTCTTTTAATATTTTATGACTTTTCCTCCCTGGGGGAACAATATACAAACCAAGAAAGCGACGGGTCCTTCAAAGACCAAAAATAAACAATATCTAAGTGGGGGGTTTATTTTGCGATCTACTAGGTAGAAACATAAATCTGACTCATAGGATTCATATATACATTTCAAACATTGCAGGAATAGCGAGTTTACCATATGTAGCGAGATCCTGATTGCCAGGCACATCCACGCATAAGTATATACTTTTTGAAACAAATAATCATTCATTGTGATGTTCCCCCAAACAATCAGAGAGTAATATGTTGCCTGCTGTAAGTCTGCTTTGCAAATTACTCATGTCTTTTCAATCAGCACCTTCATAAACATCATCTCCACTTCTGCCTGTAATCATCACATCATACACAATAAGCCATATTTTCCCTAGCTAATCATTTTCACATGTTACAATGAAGCATCATTTTCCTGCCTTCGGTTTTTAACTACTGTTTTTTGTCCCTTTTTTCTCTAACAAGGGTCGGGGAAACATCATCTTGAAATCAGATAATGTTCCCTAAAAACAGCCACCCACGACCGAGGAACCAGCCTTCATTCCATAGTAACAAGTTAAATGGAGCTCGGAGCATCACTTCACCTCAGGTCGAAAAGAAAGAGGGGAAAAAAAAAATCACCACTGGAATACCTCCAAACAAATGGAAATACGATTCTAATGTAAGATGGAATAATTCCCCAAGTGACGTGTCTTCTGTGGAAGTAGCGATAGAGGACTTTCCCACAGCAGAGTTGGACCAGCCTCGAAAAGCTCTCCATATAACTACAGTGCACATAAACATTTCACTGCTGTCAAAAAGAAAACCCAAAGTAAAAAAGAAACAAAAATTGTTCCAGGAGAAGAGAATGAGAACCAGATGTGAAGAGCCGGGGCCAAATCTCTTCCCAATCCGATAGACGTGGAGAAACACGTGTTCATTGCTATTTACTTTGCTTGATGGTTAATTAGTATTTCATGGAAATAAAGAAAAATCACAGGATTAGGAATGGTTTTCTCTTTTAAAATCTGACTATTTTTTGTAAAGGTTTTATGTGGTCAAGTAAATATATCATTGAATTTATATGCATTTTGTCTCTTCAATGGACACTCTCCTATCGCCAGTAGGGCATATGGATATATCTATGAGCAAAGACAGAATAACTTTGACTTTGGATTGCATGGATGTCCATTCTTCTGAATGGACACAATGTACCTGCGGCCCTCCAGCTGTTGCAAAACTACAACTCCCAGCATTCCTAGACAGCCTACTGCTATCAGCCTGCAGCAGGGCATGGTGGGAGTTGTAGTTTTACAACAGCTGGAGGGCCGCAGGTTGAGCATCCCTGTAATACTACATTACCTACAGGGTGGCTGCTGGTGGCAGCTACCCCCATTGGGATCAGTTATTTGATGGCGGTGACATGTGGCAGGTCCCATTTGACAGAAAAAATGTGCGACAATCCCGTTAACCTATCAATAGGTCAGCACCTAAAAGGAAAAGCCAACAAAAGCAACCTGAGCATTCAGATTTTGTCAGCGTTAGGGCTGTCCTCCTACCAGGGGTGTAATTATAGTTCATAGGGCCCTGTAACAAAATGAGATGGGGGCCCCACAGCAAGTGCTATGGATATAGCTACGCCCATGTCCTACCACATATCACTGAACAAGGCTACACCTACTGATACAAGGACAGCTAATCACTACCCATGAAGGGGGGGGGGGGGTGCTTAGCATTGTAATTGCAAACATACAGTATATGGTTTGCATGCTCGGTCACGTGCTGCTTGGGGACACAGTGAGGCCCTTGAACCCATCCATCCGGAAGTTTGAGGGATGGGAACTGGAAACCCAGTGAAGGGAGCCGCGGGAAGGTGGGGTGGGGGGGGGGGGGGGGGTTTAGGCAATTGAGTAGATAGTTAAAAATGTCCCAAAACTAGACAACCCCTCTAAGGGTTCCCTGCTTACTAGCATTGAGCATTGTAAGTGTAATTTTATTTGGTAAGTTTCCTTTCATGGACTTTTGGACAACAAGCAAATCTGAAAAACGTAGCACTTACAAATTATTCTTTGTAATTAAAACTTACATGAGAACTTTCGAAGATGACTCATGCGTGAAATGTTTACAGCGGAAGACATGCTCATAAAGCTTTTAGAAAACCTGCACTATTTGGCAAGGATCTGCATTGAAAATGTTAAGGTGATGCTGTTAGGCACAATTTCAGAGGGCAAACGCAACGCTATACCTATCCATGGATCCACCGTATTGTTGTGCCCACATGGATATGCTAACAATATTGTGACAGAGAACCGAATGGGAACACAAATATGAATAAGAGGTGCGAGACCAATGGCCAAAATCATGTACATTACATACTGAATAAGCAAAGACACAAAGAGAGGCCATCCAAAAACATACAAAATTACATAATTTCAATTTTATCCAAAAACAAACACATTAAAACCCTGCATACAGAAATACTGTGGAGAGGTGCAATAAAGAATAAACCAGAAACTAAGATGAAGAGAAAAAGACAAAATGTGACATCAAATACAAATGAAAGTATTATATTAAAATCTATAGAGTGTGTGCTCAGGGACTTGCACCATGTCCTGCCCATGCCCCTTGCCTCCTGACCAAGACATACTCCAAAAATATTTAGCATTCACAATATAAAAATTTTAAAGACTAAGGCTATTTTCACACTTGCGGCAGTGTAATACGGCGGGCAGTTCTGTCGTCGGAACTGCCGATCTGGATGTGACTGAAAGCATTTGTGAGCCGCATCTGGATACGGATCCGTCTCACAAATGCATTGCAAGAACGGATCCGTCTCTCCGCTTGTCATGCGGACAGACGGATCCGTCTTATATCTTTTTTCACATTTTTACCGGTCTGCGCAACGGATCCGGCATTCCGGTATTTTGAACTAATACATTCCTATGGGGAAAAATGCCGGATCCGGCATTCCGGCAAGTCTCCAGTTTTTTTTCGCCGGAGACAAAACCGTAGCATGCTGCAGTTTTCTCTTTTGCCTGATCAATCAAAATGACTGAACTGAAGACATCCTGATGCATCCTGAACAGATTACTCTCCATTCAGAATGCATGGGGATAAAACTGATCAGTTCTTTCCCGGTATAGAGCCCCTAGAACGGAACTCTATGCCGGAAAAGAAAAACGCTAATGTGAAAGTACCCTAACTTTCCAAAAAGCATGAAGAAACAAAAATGAAATGTATAGTTCCTTGAGACCTAGAAAAAAAATGTTAACCAGTACAGTAACAGTGGCTTTACTGAAGCATGCAAGACCAGGCATTTCATAAAAAAGAAATATGCCAAACATCAAATATACATTTTGTGAGAATTATTGTGGGCAGAAGCTTCGGGTCTGCTGAATGCGTAAATGAGGCAATCAGATTCTCACCTCTACTGGAACATTACGCCCTTGTGCACTCAGAGTACTAAATAAAAGACTCCTCATTAGTAAAAACTAAAAGTAAAGCCAATGCCATCAGTGAGAACAAAAAGTGGACTTCTTAAGGTAGCAATAGGTATTTGTCTAAAGTTGATCAAAATGGAAAATTCCAATCAAAATGACGGTTTTTCTGATGAAATCTAAAAAGAAAAAAAAAGGGTCATAGCCAAGGGTTGACTGCTTAAGTCCATGACAAATTTGAGTTTTTCCTTCTCAGATCATGAGGTATTACGTGCAGATTAATGGGAGGGAAACTTGATTTAAAAAAATATATAAATTAGCACAATGCTGCAACATAAAATACGAAAAAGGGAAAGGGTCTGAAGACTTTCTGGATGTATAGTACATTCTGGGTGGCTTTCATCCAACAGAATTGTTTTGACAGGACCTGAGGTGTTGTGTTCATCAGGCAGTTAGCGCTAGTCCATATTTACATCTACTGTCAAAAGTAATGTCACACTCAAATTATACTGAAATAAAAAATGAAATAATACTGCCATACAGTGCCACAATAAGGCTACTTTCACACCAGCGTTTTTGCTGGATCCGTAATGGATCAAGCAAAAACGCTTCAGTCACGATAATACAACCGGCTGCATCTGTTATGAATGGATCTGGTTGTATTATCTTTAAAATAGACATGACGGATCCGTCATGAACACCATTGAAAGTCAACGGGCGATGGATCCGTTTTCTTGTGTGTCAGAGAAAACTGATCCGTCCCTATTGACTTACATTGTGTGTCAGGACGGATCCGTCTTGCTCCGCAGCACATTGTGGACAGTGTTATTCTGTCCACGATGGGGACACAGCCAAACGGAACGGAATGCATTCTGGTGCATCCCATTTAGTTCAGTTTTGTCCCCGTTGACAATGAATGGGGACAACACGGAAGCATTTTCGCCCGCTATTGAGATCCTATGACTGATCTCAATAGTTTCACTGGTGTGAAAGTAGCCTAAGATTAACCATACAACCACCACATAGTGCTTAAAGGGACACTGACAGGCTCTATAAACATATTTAGATATTCCTATGCAGTCATAGGTCTATTAAAGTGCATTCCAATGATATAAGAGTACCCCCTGTCCGCATTGTAAACCATGTAAAAACAACTTTATATTCATCTGTCAATCACATTCCTTTGTGCCCATGGGGCGTTTTTTCTCCTACCTTCGTGCCCAGCCGCGCCCCAACTGTCGATTCCTACCACCACCCAGCTCATTACTATTCACTGCGCTGGGCGGCTCTTACATTCCTCCATCCTGTCAGATCCCGCGCATGCCCGATAGAGACACAGAGCAGCCGCATAGAAGAAAACGGGACCCAGGCGCATTCAATTTCAGGCTTGGGAGGGTGCCGGATACAGGTATCCGGCGCATGCGCAGATGATCCGATTGAGGCCGATGCCCATAAGTCTCTATCGGGCATGCGCGGGATCTGACAGGATGGAGGAATGTAAGAGCCGCCCAGCGCAGTGAATAATAATGAGCTGGGCGGTGGTAGGAATCGACAGTTGGGGCGCGGCTGGGCACGAAGGTAGGAGAAAAAACGCCCCATGGGCACAAAGGAATGTGATTGACAGATGAATATAAAGTTGTTTTTACATGGTTTACAATGCGGACAGGGGGTACTCTTATATCATTGGAATACACTTTAATAGATCTATGACTGCATAGGAATATCGAAATATGTTTATAGGGCCTGTCAGTGTCCCTTTAAAGTGTGTGAAGTCTAGCACATTTAGGATCTTGAGAGCTTGCCGGCCTCAGTTAAAACATACTTCAAACTTATACTATAAGAATAAAACTACTTCTAATGAGAACTCGTTATATCAGTAAAAGAAAAGTTGCATTTAAGTGGAACAAAGCCTGGAGAACGTGGTGTGTGTTGTCTGATATTGGGTACACAGTGACAACACTATATATTGCTGTATTAAAGGGGTTATTTGGTTCTTAGGTACTGATGGCCTATCCTCAGGATAGGTGATCAATATCGGATCAGCAGGAGTTAGACACCCGTCACCCCCCACTAATCAGCTGATTTGGGCAGCCACCAGTGCCAGAAACTATACAGTGGACAGAGTCATAGGTAGAAGGCTCTTTCCAACGAGTAGAGGCAATGCCATGGTACTGATCAGCTCCCATTCAAGTGAATGAGCAATGAGCTGCAGTATGCCGACACCAAAAATTACACAGTGCATGGAGCCTTCCCCTACTGCCTGAAACAGCTGACCGGTGGGGATGCCGGGTGCAGGACAACCACCAATCTGATACTGACAACCTATCATGAGGATAGGCCATCAATATCTTAGAGCCGATGCCTTCTCAAACAGCTGATCACCAGGGGTCCCGGGTGGCAGAACCCCACTGGTCAGATACTGATGACCTATCCAGAGGACAGGTCATCAGTAAGAAAAAACAAAACAAAAAAAAACACTTTAAAAGATCTGTGTTGTACACTGTCAGACCAATACAAAAATGTAGACTTGTTTTATTGCAAAATTACCAAAAATCATATTATGTTTGACTAAAACATTGGCCCTGATTTACCACGCCTTCCAATTCTGGCTTCAAAAAGTTACAAAATAGATTTTTTTTTGCAACTTTTTTCACTCACTTGCGCAAATATTTTATGACTTTTTGCATTGTTTTACACCACTCACTCCAGTTTTTGAAATGCGAGGGGAAAAATGGATGTGGTTAGCTATGTTACCGAGTTTCACTCCAGATTTATCATTGAGACTCTTTTAAAAAGTCGCAATCTCTACCCAGAAGGAGGGTGGAATAGAAAAGCTGGAATATCTTTTCTAGACAAAAAAGTGTTAGGTTTTAGAATAAGACAAATGTATCAAAAAACATGTGACATTTGATAAATCTGGCATAAACTACAACACAAAGTGACTTCAGATATTCCCCTCATGATAAATCCCCCCCGTTATCTTCTTCATTTTTCTCCTACTTTCTTACTCTTCTTTTTGTGCAGCAAATTTACATTAAAATTAAGCACAATTAAACCATATCAGCCAATTCTTAATTTTCTCTTTTCTGTAATGGTTATCTCTGTAACTGATATAAAGATACATTTACCGTTACACAAATAATCTTTAGCTTTAATATGCAATAGAGGAGAGCACAGCATGTGTGTGCAAAGCCAGGATGCGGTGGCTCGTGACGCATTTCCACCTCAAAGCAAAGCATTTCGTTAACAATGGTCTTTGTGTCTGGAAACTGGCGTTTTGATGACTGACTGTTCACAGAAGGGTTTGCGGAGAGATTAACAATTTGAAAGTGCCTGATATCATGAGATCCAACACATAATGGCAGGACCAGACTTGCCCACTGACTTCCGTATTGCCAAGGACCAATAATACGTACTAAAGAGGCAGAAAGTCTATACTGGCACTCTTGCTGTGGCACGTAGACCCTCATGGCATTTAAGGTGTATTTGGGCAGGAAATTGTACAACCACAGAACCACCTGTAATATATACAATTTATAGAAACCTAGCAGTGAAAGGAATAAACGAATAAGCATAAACATCTCTTCTGAAGTCCAAAAAAGCTAATCGCCTGGCCCAGCATCCCTCCAGAGAAGAAATACGCCAACAAGCATCATTTGGCACCAGGAGTGGCGTGGAGTGGGCTTGGCATGCATGTTGGTACCTGCATTCCTTGGATATAATGGAGGCCATTTTGGCACCAAAGATGACAGAAATTAAAGCAGGCCCAGCATGCATGTGGAACCTACACTCCCTGAATTGTATGGTGGCCGTCATGGCACACAACAGGTAGAATTTAGTGTTAGGAACCCGTCTTACAGAGATCGCCTTGACCCACGGCAGACGGGCCCAAATAATTTTGTACAAAATGTATTTGCCAAGCATCTCTAATTTAGAACACTAGCAATTATTATGCATTTTTGTATTTTATTTGGTTTGCAGAGAGCTGCTGCATTGCGTGTTTTGTTTTACAACAAGCTTCATACAGTCGGTGAGCGCAGCAAAAGTGATTTTTTTTTATCCTCTTTATTTACCATATATACACATTTTTATATTCAATAAGTTTGCTCCTAATATCATATATTCTTACTTTTTATTATTACTATTTTTTTTCTATTTTTTCCTTTTTTATTCTATTTCATTTTTATTTACCGTATTTTTAATTTTGATTATCGCAAGAGATTGATCAACTGCTTTTAATACAGGCATTTTTGACCCTAAGCACATTGTAGGTGTCTCACACCAACGTATGTTATACGTTTTTATATATACAGTCCTGATCAAAAGTTTAAGACCACTTGAAAAATGGCAAAAAAATCATATTTAGCATGGCTGGATCTTAACAAGGTTCCAAGTAGAGATTCAACATGCAACAAGAAGAAATAGGAGTGAGACCAAACATTTTTTGAGCATTCAATTTAATGAAAACAACGAATAAACTGAAACAGGCTGTTTTTCAGCTGATCAAAAGTTTAGGACCACATGCCTTTAAAAGGCCAAATCTGTGCAAAGATGTGATTTCATTGTCATTTTCTGTCAGGTAGTCACACGTTGTGATGGCAAAGGCAAAAAAACTCTCCCTTTTTCAACGTGGTCTGGTTGTTGAACTGCATAAGCAGGGTCTCTCACAGCGCGCCATCGCTGCTGAGGTGGGACGCAGTAAGACAGTCATTTGGAGTTTCTTAAATGATCCTGAGGGTTATGGAACAAAAAAGTCAAGTGGAAGACCCAAAAAAATGTCATCAGCACTGAGCCGGAGGATCCAATTGGCTGTCCGTCAAGACACTGGACGATCCTCGACCCAAATTAAGGCCCTTACTGGTGTGGACTGCAGCCCCATAACCATCAGACGGCATCTGAGACTGAAGGGCTTCAAAAACAAAAAAAGTCTTCAAAGACCTCGTCTCCTTGAACGCCACAGAACTGCTCGTTTGGACTTTGCAATAGAGCACCAAACATGGGACATTCAAAGGTGGAAGAAAGTTTTATTCTCTGATAAGAATTTTTTTTACCTTGATGGTCCTGATGGTTTCTAACGTTACTTGCATGACAAGCAGATCCCACCTGAGATGTTTTCTACGCGCCACAGTGGAGGTCGCGCCATAATGGTCTGGGGTGATTTTTCCTTCAGTGGAACAATGGAGCTTCAGGAAGTGCAGGGGCGTCAAACGGCCGCTGGCTATGTCCAGATGTTGCAGAGAGCATTCCTCATGACTGAGGGCCCTCGTCTGTGTGGTAACGACTGGGTTTTTCAACAGGACAACGCTACAGTACACAATGCCCGCAGGACAAGGGACTTCTTCCAGGAGTATAACATCACTCTTTTGGCCCATCCTGCGTGTTCCCCTGATCTAAATCCAATTGAGAACTTTTGGGGATGGATGGCAAGGGAAGTTTACAAAAATGGACAACAGTTCCAGACAGTGCGGCCGTCTTCACCACTTGGAGAAATGTTCCCACTCACCTCATGGAAACGCTTGCATCAAGCATGCCGAAACAAATTTTGGAAGTGATAAACAATAACGGCGGAGCTACTCATTACGGAGTTCATGTTTGGAAGTTGGATTTCTGTTTTGGGGGGGGTTAGTTTTTTTTTGGAGGTGTGGTCCTAAACTTTTGATCAGCTGAAAAACAGCCTGTTTCAGTTTATTCGTTGTTTTCATTAAATTGAATGCTCAAAAAATGTTTTGTCTCACTCCCATTTCTTCTTGTTGCATGTTGAAGCTCTAATTGGAATCTTGTTAAGATCCAGCCATGCTAAATATGATTTTTTGCCATTTTTCAAGTGGTCTTAAACTTTTGATCAGGACTGTATGTGTGTTGTTTAATAAATTGATCGTTGTACACCAAGACGACTTAAATTAGTCCATACAGCACTAGATAGCGGAGTGCCCCCCCAAACCAAGTATTCTTCTAATCTTTTTCACACGACGCTGGGGTGAGTCGCGGGGCATGCACCGATTCACAGTTTCCCAGGTTGGTTAAGCCATTAATTTAATTCTTTTACCGTATTTTTCGCCCCATAAGACGCACTTTTTCCCCCCCAAAAGGGGGAAAATGCCCCTGCGTCTTATGGGGCGAATGCTTCAATTTTACATCGCAGTCGGGAGAGAGGAGGGGCTGGAGTCCGGAACTAGGGGCGGGGCTACTTTATGAATGAAGCAGGCGGAGCAGGCGCGCGACGTCAGAGAGTGACGTTACTGCTGCCGTCCGCTCTGCCTGCTATGGAAGCTTGTTCGTAAGACTGTACTGATACAGGGGAACAGGGGAGAGCGCAGCTTTAGTTAAACTTATTAACAGGATAAGGATTAATGTTTATAAATACTGCAGTGAGCAGAGGGCCGGTGTATTGGGGGACACTTATGAGGGGGATCTGTGGATGACATATAGCAGTGCCATCCACAGATCCCCCACCCCATAACAATGCCATCCACAGATCCCCCACCCCATAACAATGCCATCCACAGATCACCCACCCCATAGCAGTACCATCCACAGATGCCCCCATAAACAGTGCCATCCACAGATCCCCCATAACAGTGCAATCCACAGATCCCCCATAACATTGCCAACCACAGATCCCCAATAACAGTGCCATCCACAGGTCCCCCACATGACAGTGCATCATCCACAGATCCCCCATAATAGTGTCATGCACAGATCACCATTAATTTAAAACCCACTAAAAGCACACCTTTTGGTTAAAAAAATTTTTTTCTTATTTTCCTCCTCAAAAACCTAGGTGCGTCTTATAGGCTGGTGCGTCTTATAGGGCGAAAAATACGGTATATACAATTTGAGCTTTTTCCAAGTCTTTAAAACAAATGACCTATCCGCAAGATGGGTCATTAGTATCTGATTGTTGGGACTCCAACTCCCAGGACCCCTGCCCATCAGCTGTTTAAGGAGGCTGCAGCACTCTAGTGAGCGCCATGGCCTCCTCGCAGCTAACCAAGCACATCATAGCTCAGCCCCATTCATTTGGCCAAGTGACTGATGAACGTGACGTCACTGGTCTAGGGTAAGCTGCAAGGAGGTCACTGCACTCACTAATGGGCAACAGCCTCTTTAAGCAGCTGATCGGCTGGGGTGTCAGAACCCGACTGATCAGATGCTGATGACCTATCCTGAGTAAAGGTCATCAGTATAAAACACTCAGGAAACCCCTTTAATTTATCAAACCTGATTAAGGCTGGCGACACACAGCAGAGATCTATCTGTCGATCACCTATGTCTCCCGATTCTTGGCTGTGTGCATGTGTTGTCTCTTGTCCTTTATCAAGCTACATGTTGGAGGGGGAACCAACAGCTGTTGAGTTTTGGGGAGGGTTGATGCATGTGAAGGGAGATGAACAAGCAGGCAATGATCTGGCATTAGCCCTGTGCATTGGTCCATTTGAAAATTCTTAAAAATAAACCCTCATAAGCATATAAAAAAATTACAATTATGTGCAAAATCGTTTAGCCTAATTAAAAAATTAAATAAAAAATCATTCGCAGCCCAAGCTTTCTGCTGAATCGTCAGTAATCTAAAGGAGCACTAATAAATTTTGATTAAATTTTTACTGTGGGCCGATGACACACTAGGATTGTCCTCTACACCCTTGTATAATTGAGGGCTGGGGTTTCCATTTCTAACAGCCGGCAGCAGAGAGATAATAAATCCAAGCGCTCCAGCAATGTCTCTTTTTATGTGCCTGTAGATAATTGTCTTACTGTTGCTAAGAAACTTTTTCTCTCTTCAATAAACACAACGAAAATTCTTTCTAAGATCCTAAAACACGTTGTAACAAGACCCAGGAA
This sequence comes from Bufo bufo, assembly GCF_905171765.1. Taxonomy (NCBI): domain Eukaryota; kingdom Metazoa; phylum Chordata; class Amphibia; order Anura; family Bufonidae; genus Bufo; species Bufo bufo. Next base: position 178,273,205 of record NC_053397.1, read on the forward strand.
GTCGGTTGCCAAACGTGAGGAGAGATGTCACGTGAAATCATTACAATAACAAAAGATCCTGATCTAAGCATTTCTTCTCATGACTTATAGGGTTTGGCGGAGACCTGATAAAAAAATAAAAAAATAAATGTCCACAGCCAGTTAGCTGGTCTGGTTACCCGGTTCCTGCAATGTGGCTCCCGACTCTGCCTCTTCCGGTTCCCACCTGGCTGGAAGTGTGATGTCCTGTCTACACACCATTTATTTCAATGTGGGCTGGAAGAGTAGATGTGAATTACTGCAGTCCTTTACTTCCTCCCTGCAGATGTCAGTAGCAAGAGCAGATAGACAGTAAAGGTCGATTTACACGTGTAGATAATTGGGCAACAAACGTTCCTGCAAACGCTTGTTACTGACAATCTGCCTATGTAAAGGTGCAGCAGATCATCCGATGAAAAAACGAAATGCTCATTCATCAGGTGAAACAATGCAGGCACCTAAATTATCGTTTCTGGGCAGCAGATCGTGCTGTCCAGAAACAATGCAGCTGTATGAGGAAAAGCGATTGCAATAGTCATCACTCATCCTCATACTTCACCGCCACTGAGCGAGCAGCCGACTGTCGGGAACGGACAACTCCTTCCAGATGATCTACTGCTTCTCGGCAGGTATAAATGCACCTTAAAACAGAGAGATATTGCTAAAATAACATGTACTACTGTGCACTACGAGGGGATGCAAAGAGAGGAGAGGCAGTGACCTAGTAATCCGTGAACATGCTGCACCTCCACTGTATCTATAACATGGTAGACAATGTTCCTGTTAGTTACAGTTTGTGAAATGAAGGAGAGCTCTGCAGCTAAGCTAAGATGATCTAAGAACAGTCCTGAACAGTCAGGACTATAACATAGCAGCATAATGTGCAGCTGGGCTTGAGAGACAGACAGCTACACTAGAAATGACTGGGCTCTACAGCAAATTTTTGAACGGGGACCCCCCCAACACAGCAACTTTTTTGCAACCCCTTCCTCCCATGCAACCCCCACTCCTGTGGCTAGTCAAGATCTCTCATTCAGACTAGGTCCGGAAGCCGCTCTGTCCGTTTTCTACATGTATATACTGTATGTCATGTCACTGAATATACTGTCACGGTATATAATGTCATTGTATAATACTGTTGAGGGGGCCCTGACAAAATCTTTTAGTCCTACTTCCGGACGAGCCCCTTCTGAGTTCAGGCCCTAAAGCAGCCACTTCCCCTTATAGATACGCCCCTGACCCCCACCCTGTTTTAGCTTATTCGTTTCACAATTATGTATATTTTTTTTTTTTTGTGGTCATTCCCGATTCAGCAGCACGACGAGGATTTTTTTTTCCAACAGAGTAGCTTTATTTTAAAACAACAAGACTATCGATTATATTTTGCTTCAGATTTAATAATCCTCTAGATGGTGTAAACGTAAAGGGGTTGTGCAGGCAGTATATAGTGATGACCTATCCTCATATCTGATCTGCGGGGGTGCAACACCCGGCAACCCCGCCGATCAGCTGTTTGAAGAGGAGGCGGCGCTCCATGCGAGCGCTACTTCCTCTTCATTACACTGCGCGTTGTCTCAATAGTCTGGGCAGTGCAGTGTAATTACAAGTACTTGAATTCTCTTGAATGAGCGAGTACTTGTAATTACATTCGCTTCGAAGAGGACGGGCAGTGTAATGAAGAGGAAGTAGCGCTCACATGGAGCGCCACCGCCTCTTCAAACAGCTGATCGCCAGGGGTGCTGTGTGTCAGACTCCCACAGATCAGATCCTGCGGGCAGGTCACAAATGTAACATTTCTCACTGATAAAACATATTAGAAAGTTTCTTGTGGTCGCTTGTACTATTGATTTATGGAAAGGTGTATGAAAAGTTAGTGACTATTAAGTTAATTTCCTGAAGTTGGACCATCACTGTCATTTAACCAGGAAGCAAATGATGCTCCATCCTGAACAACTTCTTAATAAGCTCCTGACACAGTAAGATCCTTCTCACAATGATCAACAGTTTACAGACTCCTGACACTGGATACAAGAGCAAACAGAATTAAATCTCTGCAGTCAGGTGGAAGCTATCTTAGGAGATGAGGTAAGCGGTGGTTTTCAAATAACTCCCGCAGTAACATAAGCCATGGCTCTATTATTGGCAGACAGGCTGAGGCTGTGAGATTTATAGTAAGAGGAACTGGATCTAGCACAGCGATATTCAGGAGAGAAACATCGGCAAATAAAACTACTTCAAAATCAGTAAAGTATCAGCTTCCAGGCTACTGCTTGTTAGCAGGACAATGACAGGCAGCTCTTGTAACTAGCCGAACAATGGCGGACGGACCATTCCGGATCTAACACAGACAACAGGGATTTCGAAAAATAGTGCAAGGAGTTGTGTATGGGGGTGCCATAGAAATTTTGTAATTCAATAAACTTATTTTTCAACCTGCCAAAGCTGTAATTCAATTGGTTGCTACAGGCAACTATGCGGTATTATAGCACTGATGTTTGTGATCCTCCAAAATATGAAAAAAAAAAATTTGATAGTATCTTGTTAGGCTACTTTTACACTGGTGTTTTGGCTTTCCGTTTGCGCGATCCGTTCAGGGCTTTCACAAGCGGTCTAAAACGGATCAGTTTTGCCCTAATGCATTCTGAATGGAAAAGGATCCGCTCAGAATGCATCAGTTTGCCTCCGTTCCGTCTCCATTCCGCTTTGGAGGCGGACACCAAAACGCTGCCTGCAGCGTTCTGCTGTCCGCTTGACAAAACTGAGCCAAACGGTTTCTATGACAAAATCTGGCACAATAGACTTTCAATGGTGTTCAAGATGGATCCGTCTTGGCTATGTTAAAGATAATACAAACGGATGCAGACGTTTGTATTATCTGAACGGATCCGTCTGTGCAGATTCATGACGGATCTGCACCAAACGCAAGTGTGAAAGTAGCCTTAATAGGCTTGCCCCATTCTCCGTTAGAGATCAAGTTTTCAATTGGACTATTTTTTTTAATCCTCCTATTTCTAGATATTGCTGTTCTATACATGTTATGGCACCCCGGGTCTTCTTTTGATTGCCTCTCAGAATGTCCATCAAATACATGAACGCCGCTAATGTGCTGGTTGGCATTGGCTGGTCTGCACAATAGAAACATAGAAACATAGAAACATAGAATGTGTTGGCAGATAAGAACCATTTGGCCCATCTAGTCTGCCCAATATACTGAATACTATGGATAGCCCTTGGCCCTATCTTATATAGCAGGGATCACTATGGTGGTGTGGATTTTAACGTAGATTTGTTGAAGAATTTGTAGTGAAATCCAGAACTGATTTTCTTTTTGATCCTAGGTGAGTGAACCTTAAATGTAGGCATTCATTTTTAATTAAAAGGGGTTGTCTCAATTCAGCTTGGCTTGATTCATTTTTCCATTGCATTAGGCACTTCTGGTTTCCATGGTTACGACCACCTTGAAGTCCAGGGACGGTGGCCGTGCTTGCACAATACAGGAAAAAGTGCTGCCCTGTGTGTGTCCCCCATGGCCCGGGCCATCAGAGAGGCCGGCCACTTTTCCTACAACGCGCAAGCACGGCCACCACTGCTGGATTGCAGGGTGGTCGTAACCATGGAAACGAGAAGTGTATAATGTGGTGGACAAAGGAATCAAGCCAGCAAAGAAGGCAATTTGGACAATCACAATACATTAGAAAGTGTCTTGTATTAACTTTGTCTACGTGATAAATGCCATTTGCTGAAGTGAGACAACCCCTTTAAATCATGTATCTATCAGTTATAGCAATAGATTATCAAAGCTCCTCTGGCAATCTCTTCTCCTCCTTATACACAGACCATTTCCGAAATGACTGACTGGCTAAGATTAGTATATGACGCACCATAAATTGTTCGGCTCCCACAGTCACAAAATGGTGGTAGAGAATGAATTAACCCCTGCTTCTGAAGGCTTCTTATGGATGGCCTAACACCATGGACTCTGTAAGGTGACCGTTTCCTTTTGAACCTATGTGGATTTCACCATCATTATAATTATTTTTTTCTCTCTCGCATTCCTGGAATTATTTTTCACGGGGGAGCATATTCTTTTAAATAAAACATACATTCGAAACAATTGCCCGGCTATTGGGTTACAGAAAAGGCTTAAATAATTCTGACCTCCGCTGCCTGCGTCTCCTGATGCAATAACGTAAGGCCGGTTAAATCTTCCAGAAAGGAATGCGAAGAGTTGAAAACTTCGGCCAAGAACTGGAAGCCATCTTTCTCATACTGATCAATCACCTAAAAAGACAGAAGCAAGCATTAGTATAAGAAGTGCCATCAATCACCTACAGATTACAGTAAAGAGGTGTAACAGCGGCTCAAAGGTCAACTCCACAGTCGACTAATGGATGATACAGTTGATCTTGGGTAACCAGTTTCAGAGCTGTCACCTGAATGCAAGCACTGGACTAAACCGCCAGAAAGCAGGGAACATTGTGATACTTTTACTGCTCTTTCAGAGATAAATTGCTTTTCTGCCCAGAGTACAAAACGACCTTGAATGTTTTTATATTTGTCCTGAAGTTATTGTCTGCAGGAAGACACACTGCAAGGACGGAGCATCATGTTTGTTCTGAACAATCCAAGAAAAGGGACGACGGCGGCTACGGCGCCTTCAGATGGATTCATTGTCCCATGGAGATGCCTTCTACATTACTGGTCAGAGAGCGTGGTAGATGGTGACCAGATAATCAAAATGATTAAAAATAATTAATTAAAGGGGTGTTTAATATTGATGGCCTACTCCCAGGATAGGTCACCAATATCTGATTGGTGGAGGCCTTCGCCAAGCAGCTGTCAGAAGAGGCCACATAGCTGCGGGCTACTGTCATATCTGCATTATTTGCCATTTATTACATCCAGATGCATTCGCTTTGTCTGTATCCGATTGTATTAAATCAAAACTGAACAACAAATTAAAAGTCAATGGGCGCCGGATCAGTTTTTGTTCGCTAACCAAAAAAAAAGGATCCGGCAACATTGATTTTTATGCCAGATCCGGTTTGTTCTGATTAGCAAACCGGACATAAAACCACAGCTTGCAGCAGTTTTGTGTCTGGCACCAAAACGAAACAAAAAACAGAACGGATGAACAGGTATGCATCCTGATCAGTTTTGTCCCCATTGACAAAGAATGGACAAAACGGTACAGTTTAATTCCAGTTTTGAGATCCTCTGCCGGATGTGAAAGCAGCCTTACTAAGCACAGCATCATTCATTGTATAGCGGCTGTGCGTGGTACTGCAGCTGAGGCCCATTCACTTGAATGGGAAGAGATGCACCGCCTAGGTCATGTGACCGATTAACGCCACTGGCCTAAGAAGAGGTGCTCATTGGAGTGCCATGACCTCTTCAAACAGCTGGTTGGCGGGGGTGCTGGGCTCCCACTGATCTGATAGTAATGGCTTATCCTGAAGATAGGTCATCGATATCTAACTCCCAGAAATCCTCTTAAATTGGGTTTAATTTTGCAGTCATTTTAATATGTCAATATGAAATAAAGCATAGTTGTGGCCCTTTAAGAGAACCTATTAAGGGTTAGCACGCGATACTGTGTTTTCCCAGGTTGGCAGCTGGGTAAGATCAGATCAGCTCACCTCAACTGCTAAAGGGGTTGCCTTAATGAAAAAACACCTTTCGGGTCCAATTCACACGTCCGTATGTGTTTTGCGGACACTGGCAATGCGCGTTCCACATTTTGCAGGCCGCACATTGCCGGCACTCTCATAGAAAAGGCCTTTTCTTGTCTGCAATTGTGGGCCAAGAATAGGACATGTTCTATTTTTTTGCGGGACGGAAGTGTGGATCCACAAATGCGGATGCGGATAGCACATTCCGGCCCCACTGAAAATGAATGGGTCCGCACACATTCCGCAAAATTGCGGAACGGATGTGGACCCATTTTGCGGACGTGTGAATGGACCCTTAAAGGGAACCTGTCATGTTGAAGGTGGTGTCTGAGCTGCAGGCAGCCCATTATAGAGCAGGAGGAACTGAGCAGATTGATATATAGTTTTGTGGAAAAAGATTCAATAAAACTTGTATTTAATACATTTAAATTTCTGCTTATTTTGGCTTTTGAAGTCCAAGAGGCGGTCTCATCTGTGATCGGCCGGCCTTCTCTCCGACTGTGTATACAAAGATAGCGGTCAATCACTGACAGGACTTCCTCCTTGACTTCAAAACCCAAAATGAGCAGAAATATAAATGAATAAGTTACAAGTTAAACTGAATCTTTTTCCACCAAACTATCTGTCAATCTTCTCAGCACCTACTGCTCTGTAACATTGAACCTGCAGCTCAGACACCACGTTCAACACGACAGGTTCCCTTTAAGTAGTGCATATGGTTAGGCAGGTATACCCACTTTAAAGGTGATCTCCGCTTTGAACGGTCTTTGAAATGTCCTTAGACCTTAGGAGGTCACAAAGTGCACACCTCTTGAGACTAGCAGTAAGCATTCACTACAGGGCCACCACAAGGGAAATTAGGATTTACATTCCCCACTGAAATCAATGGGATGTCTATATAATGTAGGAAAGGACGGGTCCCCAGAGTCATCGCTCTCCAATCTGACCAAGAGCTGAAGATCCTGAATAACAGACCCCTTCTATTACAAGATTGATGGTGGTCTGTGTGCTGGGACATACACTGATCAGGGGTCTTATCACCTCATATGAAAAGAGCGGCAGGTCGTACTAGACTGCTGCTACGCCATTCATTCTCTGTGGGACGTCTGGAGATAGGCGATTACACATATTGGTTATTTCCGGTAGTCCTATTGATATGAATATAGTGGTCGAGGTCATGCGCGTCCTGACGCTCCATTAATACAGGGGAGGAGACCTCAATTCTCGTGATCATCGGAGGTCCCACTTATTAGATGATAATCCCCTAATCTGTGGTTAGGAGATCACTTCAGAACTTCGCACAATCCTTTTAACTCCGAATACCCTAATAGGGTATGTGAAAATGGCTTTCCTGCACTGACAACTGTTTTACTTTTTAACTTTTTTATGTTTTATTATAAAGTTACTACGCAGTAATTCTAGGAAAAAAAAAAAAAAACTATTTTGCTGGTATACCCTAAAGAGGTTATCCAGGAATTTGATATCGATGACTTAGGCCTCATGCACACGACCGTATTTATGGTCAGCATCCGAGCCGCAGTTTTGGCGGCTCGGATGCGGACCCATTCACTTCAATGGGGCTGCAAAAGATGCGGACAGCACTCTGTGTGCTGTCCGCATCCGTTGCTCCGTTCCGAGGCCCCGCAAAAAAATATATAGCATGTCCTATTCTTGTCCGTTTTGCGGACAAGAATAGGCATGTCTACGATAGGCCGCCGGTTCCGTTCCGCAAATTGCGGAAGGCACACGGACGGCTTCCATTTTTTGCGGATCCGCGGTTTGCGGACCGCAAAAAACATCAAGGTCGTGTGCATGAGGCCTTATCTTCAGGGTAGGTCATTAATATCACATAGACGGCGCCCAACTCCTGGCACCTCTGGCGGTCGGCTGCTTGAAGAGGCCGCTGCACTCATCAGAGCTCCAGTGGGTGCTGTGATGTCAACACAACTTACCCAGCACAGCGCTGTGCTTAGTATTGTATCTCAGCCCAATACACTTAAATGGGACTGCGCTATGCCTAGGACTGTGATGGCTAACCTTCAGCACTGGGGCCGTGGTAAATCTACAACTCCCAAGATGCACACTTGCTTGGCTGTTCTCAGAACTCCACAGAAATGAATGGAGCATGCTGGGAGTCGTAGTTTCACCACAGCTGGAGTGCCGGAGGTTAGCCATCACTGGCCTAGGCCATGTGACCAATGTACAGTAATGTCCCTGGCGCTAATAGAGTGCTGAGGCCTCTCTCAAAAGCTGACCGTGTGTGTGTGGGGGGGGGAAGTTCCTGGGAATCGGACCGCCGCCTAAATCATATTGATGACCTATCCTGAGGATAGAATCACAAGAACGAGAAAGGACTGGCACTCACTGTAAGTTGTCTGCAAAAGGTTCTTGTTTATTGTCCCATAATCCTGTGACGCGTTTCGACACTCGCAGGTGTCTTTATCAAACAGCTATCCTAAGGATAGGTCATCAAATTCCTGGATAAACTTTAAACCGGATAAAACATCCGACAGTTTACTGTAGAGGGTCTTTATGCTGGGAACTCGAATCTCAGCTGGTTTTACTATGGGAGAAAGATTTTAACTGCAGAGGTGCCAGGGTAGGCAATAAAAGATGGCGGCTGAAACTATGAGGGACGTGACATAACCAGTCAGAAAAATGACATGACCAACAGCTTTGTTTCTGTACTAGAGGTATGAGCATACACATTGCTATGTCCCTAGATTGTTAGCATAATTACGGAAAGTATGCAAACTTTACAAGCAAGTGATATTTAAAGAAAACTTGCAACGTGCACATCAAAGAAGACCAGATCAAGGTCTATAATAATTATATAACAAATATGTCACAGTCTTAAGCTGCAGGCCCTAAAACCAAAATCAGATCACAAGCGTGTTAGGGCAAAAAGCAGAAATAACAGAAGAAACTGTAATTATTTAACTCTGATCTGAAAGAAGCCGCAGTCCTTGTAGAAGGGGGATATGTTGCTCCCGAATGACAATCATGACGACTTTCATCCTACATAATGACAGACTGAAGTCCAGTACAAGCTTCTGAATACAGCACTATATCTCACTAAATCCATGGATATGTATTTAAAGTGCGTCGATTAGCTGTCACCATGGGTCTGGAATCTCTGCCCACCATCGATCAATGTCTGCCCATACATTTCCCCTGCAAAAGCTGATGCATGGGAAATAAATGGTTGTCAATCCAATGCAAGTCTACCGGAGAGGCTCTCCTTTCTGACTCATAGAGGGGTGTCCTGAGCAAGGGACCCACCTAAATGACACGCATATGCTCCAATAGGGCATATGCACAGAAATAGTCTTCATGATACAATCGCTTTAAGGTGTATTTTTGAGAAAAATGCACATTAGTGTTAGACATGCACTAACTACAATGCTTATACACTAAACCAGTTCTGTATACAGCAGGGCCCTGGACGACGGCTAGGGGCCCGCCTAGGGTGCTAACTTGCTACTCGTAAGGGAGGCAGGGTGCACAATTAAATAATGAGCGCTGAAGTTCTCAATAGTACATGAAGCTCACTAGCTCAGGGATGGATGAATATGGAGCTCCTAGTGCCAGCGCTGGTATTACTCACCACTCCCTGGTCTTCTTCTCAGGGTGCTCACGTTGCACCAGGCCCTGGCAGCACACAGTGTCAGGACACACTGTGCGTAGGAACATACTAGGACCTGACGCTGTGTGAAGTCAGGTCACAATGTAAGAACAAGGTCTGCATTCAGGGGACCAGGGTGTGATGTGGGGAATTATAGGGGTCTGATGAAGGGTCTGTATAAATTTGGTTTCTGATCGGGAGTTTGTATAAACTTGGGGTCTGATCTGGTGTCTGTATACATTTGGGGTCTGATCTAGAGTCTATATAAATTGGAGGCTAATCTGAGGACTGTTTAAATTTAGGGGCTGATCTGGGGTCTGTGTAAACTTGGGGTCTAATATGAGGTTTGTATAAATTTGGGGTCTGATCTAGAGTCTGTATAAAGTTGGGGTCTGACCTGGGGTCTGCAAAACTGGGGTCTGATCTGTGGCTGTATAAGCTTAGGGTCTGATCAGGGTTCTGTATTAATGTGGGGTCTTATCTGGGTCTGTATAAATTTGGGGTCTTTTTTTGGAGTCTGTATAAATAAGAGGTCTGATCTGGGGTCTATATGAACTTGGGGTCTATATGAACTTGGGGTCTGTATAAATTTGGGGGCTGATTTCATGTCTGTATAAATTTGGGGCCTTAGCTCAGGGAGGGATGAATAGTGAGCTCCTAGTGCTAGCCCTGGTATTACTCACCACTCCCTGGTCTTCTCAGGGTGCTCACGTTGCAGTAGTCCCTTGCAGCACACAGTGTCAGGACACACTGTGCATAGGAACATAGTATGACCTGACGCTGTGTGACGTCAGGTCACAATGTATGAACAAGGTCTGCATTTAGGGGACCAGGGAGTGATGTGGGGATTTGTAGGGTCAATAGGGGTCTGTTGAAGGATCTGTATAAATTTGGGTTCTGATCTGGATTCTGTATAAACTTGGGGTCTGATCTGAGGTTTGTATAAACTTGGGGTCTGATCTGGCGTCTGTATAAATTAGGGGTCTGGTCTGGGGACTCCATAAATTTGGGGTCTGATCTTTGGTCTGTATACATTTGGGGTCTGATCTGGGGTCTGTATACATTTGGAGGCTGATCTGATGACTGTATAAACTTGGGGTCTGATCTGTTGTTTGTATACATTTGGAGGCTGATTTGGGGCCTGTATAAGCTTAGGGTCTGATCTGGGTTCTGTATTAATTTGGGGTGTTATCTGGGGTCTGTATAAATAAGAGGTCTGACCTGGGGACTATATAAACTTGGGTCTGTATAAATTTGTGGGTTAATTTGTGTCTGTATAAATTTGGGGTCTCATCTGGAGTCTGCCTAAAATTTAAGGTCTGGTTTGGGGTATGCATAAATCTGGGGACTGCATACATTTTGGGTATGATCCGGAGTCTGCATAAATTTGGATCTGCCCCTTGAACGCTTCTTTTAAATTGTGTTTATTTCTTTATTAGAAAGTACGGTAAACTGATTAGGGGGACGGCAATTTGCCTGCTCTGGCTAGGGCACCCAAATACATTGTCCCAACCCTGGTATACATCTACACAAAGTATTAAATTAAATATTTTTGCTCCTCCCTGCAGGAAAAACAGTGCTCATAAAAACTGCTTGGAAACTGCAGTGGATGAACCAAGACAAGGACTGTACCGTACATATCAAGGTTCGGAGGAAAGCTTTAAAGTGCTCTACACTGGGTGACAACTGAAAATCTTAGCACAGTATATTGTGCTCTTGTTCCAGAAGTGACTGCAGGCTTCTTCCTGTTTCTTTTTAATGATATACATTTTTGTCTACCCTTTATCTCTACTCCTCCTTGCAGTGGAGTGTAGTTCACATACTGCCTACGACAAGCATGCTGCTGCATAAAACACAGTATAAAGCCTCTCCTGTGCCTTAGACCTGCATTTGTCACTCGCCAGCATTTTGCTCACAATTTGGAACACTCAATATATCTATAACTTTTGCTTCATGTAATCTAGCCTCATTTTCCTATGCAATGCATCATAGAACATGCAGTTACCAGAGCTAATACCTGCAGAAAGTGATTTCTACAATAATGATGGTGGACAAAAGCTGGATATACAATGAAATGATGAGTTTGGAACGAATAGCGAGCACACAGGGAGGAAAGTAATAATAGCTTTAAATATTTCTTAATAAAGCTAATAGTACCTTCATCTCTGGGTGCTCACCATTAGATCCACCCTCGTCTTCATGTTTTATGTACATTGTTATTCATTGAATGTGCTGGCTGTGGTATCCATCTTATTAATTGTGGTACCCGTCTGCTTTCGGTTTTCTAGAGCAAAAGCTGGAAGTATCATGAGTGATACATGAACATGTATTATATAATGTGGGCTTGGTTATGGGGTGATGGGTATAATTTAATGTGTCCACTGGCATCACTATCGAGAAATGGGATTGCTAATACTCAAAAATGGTAGCCTCTTTACTGAAAACACCAACATTTACCCAGTCAAAAGTTCATGACCAAAGACGAGAGAATTGTTTCTACTGATCTGATTTCACTCCAAAGAAAATGGAAGAATAAAATCAAGAAAATCTATCACCACATAACAATACAATCAGTGACAGAGGGAAAATGGCTCAGGGGCTAGGGTCAGGTCCTGGATTGGGTCGCTCTCGTCAGGGTGGTTACTTTGTGGCTAGGCACTTCAGGGCAAACATAGTCCCCCTGACAGAGTATATTAGCGACAGAGACCACCATGGGCGGACTTGCCAAAGACCCTACAGGGAAATTTCACAGTGGGCCAATGTCCAGAGGGTCGCTCAAACCCTCCTCTTGGCCGCCAACCAAGTACATAGTGATCTTCTGCTCTCAGCATTAATTAATGTAGGAGGATCAGGCACTTATGTGCCTGGCTGGTAGAAGAAAGTGCTCTCTTGTCTTCAACTGTAATGCTGTCCTCAGGAACATGATACAGTTTCATATTGTGGCGCGGGCTACAGTATTTTGTGCTACACTATGGTATTTGGTTCTGCACTATTTATGGTAAGTTCCCGGTCTGCCCCTGGAGACCACACCTCACCAATATGCTGTGACCCCCCCCCCCCCATTTACCACAAATCCAGATGCCAGGGACACCTCACCATAACCACAGGTATTGCTAGTTTGGTGGTTGATGCCATGTACACTTTCTGCATTTCTTACTGGAGTCTTTACATCCCTCAGATTTATCTACAGGGAATAATATTTGGGAGGATTCTGGAGAAAAAAAATTACTTAATTTGTATACACAATGTATACCAAGTATGAAAAATTACAATTTGTTGAGGCACGAAGTCAATTAAAACAGGAATAGAGGTCTTAGATGGAAGGGCTTATGTTTGGCAACAATCCTATTCTTGGATATGCACCATTTCCAAAAGTCAATGCAAAACACAATTTAAATTGTTACCACTCTACCATAAAAACATGAATAACAATTCACGTCTTCTGTTCTAAGAAAATAATGACATCAACGTTTGGGATACAGTGTCATTCATGTTATACACTTTGTTTTGCAGGATGTTGTCTTACGGCACGGACCATTGATACAGGCTCCTGCAGTCTATGATACAAATCTAAACATTACGAGAAAAGAAAAGAGCCAACACGAAAAAGGGCTACATGTACTAAAAAATAAATCTGTGTGTAGCCAGGTTCTGGCATGGCTTAGAGTTACATAGAAAGAGTGACCTTCCTGTCCTACCACACTGAGGGAAGGTTCCCATACACAAACAGGAAAGGGAGCAGAGGAAGGAAGCCGAGCCTGTAAGGACAACGCTGGACTTAAAGCAAATGGATTCATTCAATACTAATTGGAAGGGTGGTTATGAAAATTTCGGAGCCGACCAAGCCCCTTCATTGCGTAGACTGACTGGAATAAAAGCACCTTAAATGGTAAAAAGGAAAAGAAGTCATGCAAAGCTGCTAGCTAATGTGCAAGCGGTATCCTTTTGGTAACATCCCGGTATTAGGCTAGGTTCACACGTACTAGCTTTCGTAGTCCATGCAGTATATTAGCTGAACAACCTGATGTTAGGTTGTTATGAATAGGATTGAGAATAACCCTGTTGCAGAAAGCATTTTAGAAATGAGCAATGTTGCTGTTGGTCAGGGGCGGACTGGCCATAGACCATACAGAAAAATTTCCTAGTGAGCCAATGCCCAGGGGGCTACTCGAGCCCTCCTCAGGCCATTGAGTACCTAATGATCTGTTGCTTTCAACAATAATTAACAATGGGAGCATCAGGTACTTATGTACCCAGTCGGATACCCTTCCGAATTCAACTGTATCACCTTTAACCAGAGCTTCCTGCCCCGCAGTTCACCCTTATAGGAAAAGGCCACTAGACTTAAAAGCTATGAGGCAGTGTACAGAGGAACAGTGATGGCCAGTTCGCATTGTTTGCCAGCGAACACATGCGGGCTGCCATCTTTAGTAAGGTAGACTCACCCGTCTGGCGATGTACAGGTAAGCCCTTACCTGTGCCTGTGCTCGAAGCCGGTCTGAAATCAAACGCAGTCACCGGGAGCAGGCAGTTCCGAGAACAGCCCGATGAAGGCCCCCGGCGGCTGTTCTCGTAACTGCCTGCTCCCTGTGACTGCGTTTGATTTCAGACCGGCTCCCGGCACAGGTGAGGGCTTACCTGTGCATCGCCGGACGGGTGAGTCTACCTTACTAAAGATGGCAGCCCGCATGTGTTCGCTGGCGAACACTGAGAACTGGCCATCACTGCAGAGGAATGCAGGCATCTCAGGCTCCAGGGTGGAAGAGGCCTGTGGCCTGCACTGCAGATGGCATGACTGAGCCCTGAGCCCGCCTACTTCTGTTGCTCGATTTGGATGGGCCACTTTTCCTTTTTTTTTCCAGGGTCACTAAGTTGCCACTAAGTTTCCAGGGTCACTAAGTTTTTTTTGTACCTCCAGTGAGCATAAAAAATTCATAGCATTTTTAGGTCCTTATATATATATATATACACACATTACGTTTGTGGAGCCCTTCCCTTCAAAGTTCAGCCATTTATACTGTTTTCCATTTTACTAAATCATTACAATGTCATTGTCACAGTCTCTGCTTCTACAAGTCTGTTACTTCACATTTACTTGCCACCCCTTCTGCCTCCCGTTAGCACACATCTACAGTATATATTATACAGAACTGGTGTCAAGGCTGCTGTAATAACAGGACTTTATTAAATGGGTTCTCCGGGTTTTTAATACTGATGATCTATCCTCAGGATAGGTTCACACGTACTGGCGTTTGTAGTCCATGCAGTAGATTAACTGAACCACCTGATGTTAGGTTGTTATGAATGGGATTTGAATAACCCTGTTGCAGAAAGCAGTTTAGACATGAGCAATGTTGCTGTTGGTCAGGGGCAGACTGGCCATAGAACATACAGGTACATCAGTATATTGAGAACGAGCGTTTGTATGAACGTTCATCCCCCAATAATCTACCCAACAATCAGGCCGTGGCAAAGGGCCTTAAACGTTTCTTGCAACTATTAAACTCGTGAAGAGTAATCTTTACATTATGTATAATGTAATTCTCATCAGGATAGGTCATCAGTATGTGATCGGTGTGGTCCGACTCCCTGCACCCCCGCCGATCAGTTGTTTAAAGATGTTGTGGCTCTCCAGTGAGCACAGAGGCCTCTTTGCAGATTGCGGCACTCACCGGAACACTGCGACCTCTTCATACAGATGAGTGGTGGGGCTGCCAGGAGAATTAAACACTCAGACACTCCCTTAGCGATTAACCAGAAAGTTTCCTCAACATACACTTGCAATTCTTCTTTAGATACGAAGTTCCGGTTATCGCTCCATCTGCTCTTACAGCAGATATCAGAAAGGAATAAAGGGCCCTTTACAGTGGGTAATAATCAGACAGATAATCACTAACGAGTGTTCATAGGAACGCTTGTTAGCGATGTCAAGGTGCCACAGATTACCCAATGGGTACTTGCATCATTCATGCCGACACCTACATCATCGTTTCCCGGAAGCTGATCGTGCTGTGTAAACAGCCTATGCTGTCAGCTGAAGAGTCTGTATGAGCAACGGCACTAGCGATCACTGCTCCCCACACTGTGGAGGAGATTGCTGACGAGCAGGCGTTTGTTGGGAAGGAACTCTTCGCCTGCAGAATCGGCCCGTGTAAAGGGACATTAAGTAAAGGGCTGTAGTAACACTTTCCTACTTGGCCATATTGATATGAATTTTTTGCCTGCAAGTATAGGAAACTTTCAAACATCGGAGAGAACGTAATTTTTTGTTTCTAGGCTAGACTTTACATAATGAAGTTCATATCTTGAGGGGGGTATCGAGACGCAGCGCTTGCAGAGGCACCACTTCGAACAGCTAATTGGCGGGGGTGATGGGAGTCAGACCCCCGCTGATCTGATATTGATGACCTATAGGACAGGTTGTCAATATCTGTAGCCTGGAAAACACCTCCAACACTGCCCCCCCTTCCCCGTTGACCGATGTTGATTTCAACGTGGCAGAGAGAGAAAGTGCCGGCCAGGGTGCGACAGGCACCAAACCCAGCGGCGGGGGAACAGGTAAGTATGATCTTCAATGTGGGTGGACCACACTGGGAGGTCTGTCTTACTCTTGGAAAAACCCCTTTATTTTAAATAAAACATCATTTTCTGATGACACAACTACTTAGGCAAGCTTTACAAACTAGATTATCCCTATTTTGTTAGGGTTCCGACCCAGAAAGTGAGCCATTGAAAAGGTCAAGCAAAGGCCGGTTTACATGGCCTGCTGGAGAAGGTAAAGATGACTGCTTGCTCATCGGTGGAGGTAAAAGCTGCATTTACATGCAGCGATCCCCTCCACTGTATAGGGATGAGAGATCGCTTATGCCATTGCACTTTCCCATACAGATTCATCTTTTCTGGCCAGCAGAGTGCTGTTTAGACAGTATGATCTGCTGCCTACAAACGATGATTTAGGTGTCTGCAGTGTTTCCCTTGTTCATTGCGTGACCGGCAGCTCCTTTACATGGGTAGATTATTTGGAACGAGCGTTTGTATGAACGTTCATCCCCAATAATCTGCCCAACAATCGGGCCGTGGGAAAGGGCCTTAAATGTTTCTTGCAACTATTTAACTGGTGAAGAGTAATCTTTACATTATGTATAATGTGATTGTAACCGATGAGGACATTTTCAGAAGACATAATGCTTGATATTCGACATCAGATATATTATATAATCATCTGGCCACTAGAAGCCAGCAAAGCCCCAAATGAAACATGAACTCTCTCTGCGCAGAGCCAGATAAGCAAATGGTGGAGAGGAAATAGAGGAGGCGGCGTGCTGAGCAGCCCCAGATAAAATAATAGGAAACTATTCCAGGATGTATCATGGGGACAAGTTGGCTTGACTCAGCAGTCTGTTCGAGAAGCACAGCAGCGGGCCCCAGCTTTATTCTTCTCCCAGCATTTAAGACAGGGTGGAGTATGAGCTGAATCCATCAGATGATTATATTCCTGGACACCCACATGAAATGACAGAGGACATTTTGCTGAGATTTTCCAGAAAGGAACACGAGGGAGTTGCCTGGGTCCGAATTTGTAACCATCACTGATCTAAGATCTCTTATCTCAGGAAGTCCATTTGTGTGTTATAACTGTGCTAGAACGGACCACAGGGGATCAATTCTCCCACAGGATGTTACAAAACCCTTTTCTATGTAATTAGCGATTAGTGAGGATCTAGAACACTGACCGTCTAGGAGAAGGTGGATTTATTTTACACTTAGTAAATTGATTTAATTTTAACCCACTGCATCCTGAACAACTAATTTACACGCATTTTATTTTCAAGTAAAGGCACTTGCTATTTAAAGGGACACATCAGAAATATATTAGAGGGTTTCGTCAGTCTTGTCGTCACGATAGACCATCAATATGTGATAGGTGGGAGTCCGTCTCCCTGCACCCATGGTGATCCACTGTTGGAAGGCGACAGGTGATGGATGCACTCTATTGTTCGGCCTGTGACTCCTCATGTATCGGTCACATGGCTTTTCTGCAGCTGAATGGGATTAAGTGGCAATACCAAGGCACAGCCGCTATACAATACGGCGCTGTATTTGGTATATTGAGAAGCCTTAGAAAACCACAAAATATGTTCTGACATCTAAATATGCAGTTTTAAGTCACAGATATGGTTGGAAGGATTTGCTACTGCAAAAAAAGGGGGTCAGTCAGCACATCCCAATGTGTAGATGCACGCTGCCATGGCTAGAAACATACAGGAAAAAAATCAAGTACAATAGTGCCATAATTATAGAAAAACCTTCTGGTGCTAATGCTGCACCTATTTTGCAAATTTTAGATTCTTGGCAAATACAATTTGTACAAAATTATTTGGGCCCGTCTGCCAAACGTCAAGGTGATCTCTATAAGACGGGAACCTAACACTAAATCCTACCTGTTATGTGGAAGGATTTGCTGACTTTAGCATAGTTGTACTGATGGGATATGTGTATATTGTATGTTCCTAAGTGACATCCCTATAATCAAACAAATTACTGAACATTTACCCCCAAAGCTATGATCAGCAATGTGCTGCACGTATTATAAAGCACAGGATGAGGACACAGTAGGAGTACCTCCTATGTATATGCTGTGTAACCCCCCGGGTACACATACCACAGGTTGAGAACTGAGGTTGTAGATCATTGTATTACTTCAAAGCGGCTCTGTCACCAGGATATACCCTATAAAACCAGACATACTGGCTGGTAGGGCTCAACAATACCTTTCTTTTGTCAGTATGCTAAACAGCCGCTGAGAAATCTGCATCTTTATTCATATGCAAATGAGAGGTTAGAGCACCAGGAGGCAGGGCTGAACCCTTTGAGCACTGCTTTGTCACATGCCCTGTGCCCTGCACCCCCCCATCCGCTTGATTGATATGCTGAGGGCAGAGCTGTGTCCTACCATCTACACTATGTACTATAGCTTCACCACACTGAGATCTGCTCAGGAAGCTAATATACATATTACTGCTTTATTCACAAGCACAATATAGGATTATAAAGACATAAGTAATATGTTTTAGTTTATAAGCATAGAAAAAACATACATCGCTATGTGGTAATGTTATAGTTTTGTAGTAAGCGCATGGTTTTTAAACGTACAGATTCCAGGTTTGAATCCTGGGAGAAACTTCCAGGTTTTTGTCTTCAAATATTTTTTTTCTTCCACACTTAAGCCATAATAAAAGTCTATATCCTTATCATATTGAGAATAATGGGGTCATTTATTATTAGAAAAAACGCCAATTTTTTTTGCGCATATCTGTTGCAGATTTGGTTGCAAAGCGGATTTGTAGCCGATTCTCTGACTTTTCCCCGCTCACGGCAGGTCTAAAAATAAGGGGATGTGGCATGGGGGACAGATTCTGTTTAACGTCATAGACAATTGCTACCGCAGCTAAGTGATTAGAGAGAGGGAGCTCTGTGTCACCCAATCAGCAATCCATACAACATGACTGCAGAGTGCCATGGCACCTGGGGACCAAATAAAGTCTCTCAAGGTCTGCCAGAAGTATTGACCCACACCATGAAATTAAAGGGGTTGTCCAAGTTATATTTATTGATGACCTATCCTCAGGTACGGATCGCTCCTATACAAGTGTATACAAGCGATCCGTACCATTGAAATGAATGGGACGGCTTGGGTGTAATTGAACCTGCTCACCGCTGCAGATGCAACGGCTAGAAGGTAAACAATGAAGAGGAGGCAGCGCTGGCACGGCGCGCGCCTTCTCTTCAAACAGCTGATCGGCTGGGGTGCCGGACCCCAGCCGATCTGATATTGATGACCTATCCTGAGGATAGGTCATCAATAAATATAACTTAGACAACGCCTTTAACGTTATTTATTCTTCACAGTAAAGGCTGCAAAATGAAAAAGTAAAAACCGTGGCAGTACAGCAGATTTTTTTTTATTTTTGTTCGACCACCTCCTCCTACCTGCTAAATAAAATTCGATCAGTAAGTCCTATGTACTCCAAAACAGCACCAAAGAAAACTACAAATAGTCTTACAAATAGCTCGCTCCGAACTGTATTCAAACAAAGTGTCATGCGAATCGACTTCGGATGTTTTATCTGAAGTCGATTCGCTCATCACTAAAGGTAACCTTTGCAGTTGATGCTGAATTGGGGTGAAGCTATGGTCAAAAAGACCATGCAAGTACATAATGTGACTGCCACTGTGATGATGAGGATGTCCACATTGTTTGTGTCTGAAGAAGAATTATGACTGCTAATAATACTGAATATATCTGCACTAAATTGCTTATTCAACCCATGATACAGCAATAATATAGCAGAGTAATGCTAAAAAGAACCCAAACAAGGCATAAAAACAGGCCAAATGGTATCCGTCTTGGACCATGTTATTGCATCCTTGCACATTTTTATATCATCTGTTAGGATAGCCAAATATACATACTTAAAGGGATTATCCGAGCCGGAAAATGCCCCCCCCCCCCCCCCCATATGCCCAGGCCCCTTACACTGATTCTCCCCGTGCGTGAATAAAAACATCCGGTGTCGGGGTGGGCAGCCAATGGCAGGCGGTGACAGGGACGCGCCAGGGGTTTTTCAAGGCTTATATACTGACCTATCTTCTGATGGGTGGGGGTCTGACACCCAGGACCCCTGCAGATCAGCTGTTTGAGAATGTACCGGTGCTCACATTAGCAGCCTTCTCTCAGCTTTCCCCAGGCCAAGTGACGTCACGTTCATCGGCCACATGGCCTAGGCGCATTGAAGTGAATAGGGCGCTGTGCTTGGTAAGCTGCAAGAAGGCCGCGGCGCTCACAGGAGCACCATTGCCTTCTCAAACAGCTGAACAGAGGGGGTCCCGGGTGGCAGACTTCCACCGTTAATTTACTAATGACCTATTCGCTGCTCAAAACTGGCCATTTTGGGGTGTTCTTGAGGACAGGGCTTTAATGTAGGTAAGTGAGAATATGTGAGTCTTAAGGATTTGTGGCTGAATATGTACAAATGATTTGATTTTTTTTCCAATTGTCAGGAAAGGAAGTGTACAACAGTTTTTTTTATGGGGGCATCCGTGTCTTGGCACATTACTATTGATGACAAGAACACTGTTACAGTTTGTAGTAACAAATGGTGCAAAAAAAGTCTTGCATATGCAAGAATAGGACTATGTATGTGTGGCTACCTCTCCACATGATAAACGCCAAAAAACGAGGATGCTATTAATAAAAAATAATTACTTTTATTGAATTACATAGAACAGTAAATACAAGTGTTGGTCAAAAGGGATAGGACATGAGAAAACGAGCCTCTGAAATAGGGCTCAACAATATGGAGAATCGCACTTGAGGGAAATTGCACTGAGTCGGATGACAATGGAATAAGTAATGGGTGGTGATGACAATACCATATCCCCACAAACATATAACATGACCATCCAAACTATCCTGGCATCCTCCTCATTTGAAACCCAGGTGAATGGTGAGACTGCGGCTGTATAAGAATGTAGCTGGTGACTAATAACTGCTGAATAATAACTGATGCCGCAAGTCCAACCCACACAGAGTCTCGCATTACATACCCATGTTGCTGCTGCTCATTGATGTCAATGGATCCCCAAGTGCCTCAACCTCGACACGTGTTTCGCCACGTAGGCTTCGTCAGGAGGTACATTCAACACTAAGACAAGTTGGGCATATATAGAGGAAAGAGGAGGGATCAATCATTACCTGCATCGGGGGACGATCTGGTGCGGTCCCGCCCATGATGCGTGACTAGTTCCTTCAGCGCCTCCCCGTCGCCCAAACAAGCGACCTAATAGGAGCACGTCCGGAAAGCAGCCACACAGCGCATGCGCCGGCCGCGTCACCCCCAACCACGTGATCGCGAGATGGTCACCTGATCCCGACGACACCGTCACATGATCACCTCAAAGGTCCTTCAGTCCCCATTCATAAATCATGCATCCTAGGACTTTATGCAATCATGAAAAGACCATGTGATCATCAGCTGCCAGACGATCATGACGTCAACATCATGCGACCATCCCGGAAGGTCCTACAGTCCCTATTACACGATCCTCAGGTACATAATCACTTGACCCCATATATTCAATCCGATCTCACCAGCCAAGCCCTAAGGATCACATACAGTACTACAGTCATCAAAAAACAAGAAGAAACATCCCATAATGCCATCATCAAAAGAAAAATGCATATGTGTATATATGTATATTTATAAAATAATTTAATGAATTATAAAAAAGTGCCTACGAAAAACTAGCTATGTCCCTTAGCCCCGATCTCATACACCCCTTTCGTAGCTAATGTCATTCTACTATACTGATCTATTTGCTAAACATTACATTGATTTGAGGACCCTCATAATAGGGATAAAGTGCGTACGTGCTTGAATTAAAAAGGAAAAACTATTCATAAAAAATGTGCTACCTCTCCACATGATCCAGAGATCCTTCACAAAACTAGTAATGGTATAAACTCCTGGACTGGAAAATTCTTGGAAATAAACAAATATTTGACGTTGGTTTCCTCGTACTAGATATAAAGCTAATGTCATAACCTTTCACATTTGCACAAGCAGCACATAAAAATTTAAAAGGACATCTGTCAGCAGATTTGTCCCTATGACACTGGCTGACCTGTTTCATGTGCACTTGGCAGCTGAAGGCATCTGTGCTGGTCCCGTGTTCATATGTGCCCGCATTGCTGAGGAAAAGATGTGTAATAGATGCCGATACATTCACATGCGACAGTTCAGCCAGTTTCATAGGTACAAATCCGCTGACAGATGCCCTTTAATAAAGGGTTTGATGGGAACAAATTGTTAGCATGCTACAAAAGCAGTTCAAACAAGCAAGGCCACTTTAACCGCAGGGTAAATAGTACATTTTTAGTTCTGCTCAAACATTCAACCTGCGACTTGGCATAGGCAGAGAAGATGCAGTTATGTCATAGTGACTGGTATGCCCAACTACTGGAAAGACCGGAGCATATTTGAACTATCCGTTATGGGGTACATGGGTAGGTGGGCTAGGTGAGTATTCATTCTCAGGCATTCATTCTCAAGGGACAGGATACTGTGTGGGAGCCACATAAGGTAGAATTTTACTGTGTGAGGGACACATAAAGGGCCTCATAATGTGCAACGGACACCTAAGGGGCCTTAGTGTGCGAGGGACACATAGGGGCCTTATAGTGTGCGAGGGACACATAGGGGCCTTATAGTGTGCGAGGGACACATAGGGGCCTTATAGTGTGCGAGGGACACATAGGGGCCTTATAGTGTGCGAGGGACACATAGGGGCCTTATAGTGTGCGAGGGACACATAGGGGCCTTATAGTGTGCGAGGGACACATAAGGGGCCTTATAGTGTGCGAGGGACACATAAGGGGCCTTATCGTGTGCGAGGGACACATAAGGGGCCTTATCGTGTGCGAGGGACACATAAGGGGCCTTATCGTGTGCGAGGGACACATAGGGGCCTTATCGTGTGCGAGGGACACATAGGGGCCTTATAGTGTGCGAGGGACACATAGGGGCCTTATAGTGTGCGAGGGACACATAGGGGCCTTATAGTGTGCGAGGGACACATAGGGGCCTTATAGTGTGCGAGGGACACATAGGGGCCTTATAGTGTGCGAGGGACACACAGGGAGCCTTATAATGTGTGAGGAGCACATAAGGAGTCTTATACTGAGTGAGTGCCACAAAATTGGGCTTATTACCGTATGATGGGCACAAAGGAAGCTTTACTAGCGGCACTGTTTCTGGGGAAAGCTTTTTAAGTAGACATCTTTACCGTATGGAGGGCACTACTGTGAGTGGGGACTTAGGAGTAATCTTTAGGGGGCACTAAGGAAGTATCATTACTGAGCTCATCATTCGTGATTCTGTGGGGTTACAGGGATGGCTTAACGTGAAAATATATGCTGCACATGCTACAGAATTTCCCTTCTTTTCTTTAACACTTTGGTTATTATGGGGACTAATACTGGTTAGGTCACTATCGAAACTGTTGCAATCTGGGGCACTGGAAGAAGTCATCATGGCAGTCTGTCCACAATAGAGAAGAAAAGGAAGGGTTGTTAACTAATAAGAGATGATATCGCATGCAAGTCCATATCGTCCCAGTCAACGTGTCTTAAATTCTCCTATAGAACAGCATGTGTGTAGATATTGTAAGATAACAATGTTCAAGAGGGCGTCCACTCATGTAACCTTTGCCCACCTATGTGTTAACACTGCCCTGCCAACAAGTAATGGAGGCCGATCCAGGCTGATAGTTACACAATTTTATTTCGCTACTGTACAAACACAGATAGATTAACAGGTCGTCTTTAACAGCAATGTGACAGCAGCAAGCACAATCTTTTTAGCAAACAAGGAAATCGGATATTTGTGGTAGATTAAAAGCCAGTTGTTCCTGGAAACATATGTTAGATAATTTAGTCATTTCCAAATACTTCATTCCTAATGCCATGTATTTGAAAGGAAACTCCAGTAATTCCATAATCCTGTAAACTCCCTCATTATTCAAAAGAGACACCACAAATAGGAGCACATCAATACATTCTAGCAATTATCTAGTATGGGGTTAAGTACACAGTCATACTATGGCTCAGTGCAAGCTCTGAGGGTTTGGAGGTGTAGTTCAGCACCCATAGAAATGTACAGGTCCATACTCATTTCATAGAGGCATACAGATATTTACATCTGGCCCTGTGGGGTCACGGTGTTCTGTCATTCAAATTCTATTGGAGAATTTATGAAGACTAGTGTTTCATATGCCAGTTCTGATCCCCTGTGCACTGGAGTGAGAGGTGTCTAATTTATGAATTCATTAGGCACATGCCTCTTACTAAATTTGGCGGATCTTCTAGCAGCAATTTCCTTCCCCTTCTGTAATCATCACTGCATCCTGGCAGGATGTTTACAACCACAACTTCCTGTTACTTTCCTTCCCCTTCAGTCATCATCACTGCATCCTGGCAGGATGTTTACAGCCACAACTTCCTGTTACTTTCCTTCCCCTTCAGTCATCATCACTGCATCCTGGCAGGATGTTTACAGACACAACTTCCTGTTACTTTCCTTCCCCTTCAGTCATCACTGCATCCTGGCAGGATATTTACAACCACAACTTCCTGTTTTTATCAGCTTCCTGCAGTTATTTTTTTTTTTTTACGAAACCCAGTATGCTTTGATCTGTAATGTTTCACAAGGCTTGCTCCACGTAGCTAACAGAGAGGGAGGTGCAGAGGGTGTGACTACTG
Organism: Bufo bufo; assembly: GCF_905171765.1. NCBI lineage: Eukaryota > Metazoa > Chordata > Amphibia > Anura > Bufonidae > Bufo > Bufo bufo. Next base: position 178,297,839 of record NC_053397.1, read on the forward strand.
CAGATAGAACAGAAGGCTGATCAAAACAGGAAGTTCTGCATGTAAACATCCTGCCAGGATGCAGAAAACAGGGGAAGGAAAGTGCTGATATAAAAAACAGGCATATAAGGCAAAAATATGCAGTATTTGGGGTACTCTGGGCAGATTCCAAAATGTCATTAAGAAACCGGACAACCGCTTTAAAGTAAAGATTTTGAATGTATTGTAGAATACTCCTAACAACCAAGAAGAAATAAAGAGGATGAATAGGACTGGAAGAGACAAACAAGAATAGTCTATACTGGGCCATGCGAAGCCTCCTTGTCCCTGCTCCATCCTATATATTGCCAATCTGGATTTGAACTAATGACCTGAGAAACCTGACACAGAAGTTTCTACAGATGGTGTTCAAAGCCACCAGACTTTGTTGTGAAGCTGGATAGGCATGGGGTGATAAGCCAAGATATTATGGGAAAAGGATATAGTTTCACTTTCTGAATGGTGGAAGTCTAATGACAGGTACCATCACTGATGAGGGTCCATTCACACGTCCGCAAAATGGGTCCGCATCCGTTCTGCAATTTTGCGGAACAGGTGTGGACCCATTCATTTTCAATGGGGCCGGAATGTGCTGTCCGCATCCGCATTTGCGAACAAGAAAAGGCATTTTCTATGAGAGCGCCGGCGATGTGCAGTCCGCAAAATGCGGAACGCACATTGCCGGTGTCCGTGTTTTGCGGATCCACAATTTGCGGATCCGCAAAACACATACGGACGTGTGAATGGACCCTAAGGGGAATAATAGCTTTGAGGACACTTTAAAACTTGCTCTGCTCCTGTCCTTGTGCAGAAAACTGCATCTCTGCACCATTCCAGTCATTTGAGACAATGGAGACAATTTGAAGTGTGTGTAATGCCCAATAGCCCTTTATTTCTAGCAACCAAGTCCACTGGTAACAATGTTTAAAATGAAATACCTCTTTCGAAAAATGACCTATTTTTTTAATTATGGGACACATTTAATAGGACCAGCGTTTTAGACTCCGGTTTTAATAAAGCCCTAAACCGGTGGTGGTTCCGCCAAAGTTATAAAGAGCCACTGGCGGGAGAGCAGTCGGCCCATGGCCAAAGACATTTTCTCAAAGCCTTGATATGGCAAACACCTTACCTGAGATTTTTCATGTTTCCATTTTCACTTTTTAACTCCTTGCCTTTAACATATGAGGGCTTGCTTTTACGGGACAAGTTATACTTTCTAATGGCAGCATTTAACATTGCTTATGATGTTTTGGGAGGCTGGAAACAGGAGACTGAGGCTAATGAGACTGGAAACAGGAGACCAGCGCAACTGGGTAAAACCGCCTCTAATGCTGGGGTTAAATGTCTGTGATCGGTGTTATCGCTGATCACACACATTAGCCCAGGGTGTCTGATGTTGGCGCAGTGGACGCCAACTTTAAAGACCCAACTTTTGCCATACATATACGGAGGAGGGTGGGAAGGGGATAAAGAATTTATGTTTATTTTCCGTGTCAATATCTATATTATAAAGTAAAAAAAGATCATTAAACCCTGCAGTTTTTGGCCACTTCTTGGTCTGTACAACTCACTTTACTGCAGTTTTCTGCTTATCATTACAGGCAGGTTTAGAATGACTGATATCCCCTCTGTATAGATAACACAGGATCCACCATTTCCATCTACTAAAGGTCACAGAGCATGCATAGAAAACCCATAGAAGTGAATAAGGTCAGCTCCTGCCCATTGTGCCTATGGCCCATGGTGGCTGCTGGAAAGCATCTCTCTTAATGCTGTTAACAACAGCTCGGGCAAGATGTCCTCCCCTATAATCGCGCTCAGGAAATACAGACAGAAACAATCATAAAATAAAAACAGTTTAGAAAAAAAATAAAGATGTGTCACTTATTGGTTTTAACTGGCAGATTTTTTTTTTTAGAGACACATTCCCTTTAAGTGGGACAGGTCCTCTATGGTCGCACTAGCAGATATCATTACAGTGCTGCAGGAATGCGGATGAATGTACATTATTCTAATGTTTTAGACACAAAGTGGCCAAACGAGCAAACGTCAAACCCTTTAACCTAGGTCTTGCAGAAATCCCCTGTCTGCACTCACAATCCAATTTCCTTCAAATATTCAAATAGCTCCAACCAGTGGAGAAAGTCAGTGGGGAATTTGGCAAGCGCGGAGCAGGGAGATAAAAGACACATCTGGCTACAAAAAGAAACATGTGTAGGGTAAGGTTTTTTATAGGAAAATGTCTTCCTCAGCCCACAGGACAGATTTCCTGGCACGACTCAGTAGCAGCAATCTATCATCACAAAGGACAGCTTTGTTGTTGTCCAGAACATCTTCTAAAACGACTTTTCAGACTTTTTTTTTTATAAAGGGGCCCTCCAGATTTCTTAGAAGGGTCTCTCGACAATGAGTTGATCACAATCAGCTACAATGGCGGGGAAACCTGTCGCCCTTCTCGACATGTCTGGTTTTAAGTGACTAGTTGCATTCCCCAAGTAACGACAATTCCAGAGCATCGGTTCATGTAGCTCTAGGTTGGGCCATTCCTCCATTATTCCTGCTAGAGGTTTATGAAAGAATTTCCAACTGGGTGTTACCAGCTGGGGGGGGTGTCCCTGCCCAAACTGACACTGGCAGCACTGATTGGATAGTGTCAGACTCTGCACGGACACCCTCCAACTGGTAACCCCCATCGAGACCAACGCTGTAAATGGCCAGTAATTTGTTTATAACTTCTAGCAGGAATAATAAATTAAAGGCCATCTGTCGGCAGATTTGTCCCTATGACACTGGCTGACCTGTTACATGTGCACTTGGCAGATGAAGACGTCTGTGTTGGTTCCATGTTCATATGTGCCTGAATTGCTGAGAAAAATAAAGTTTGAATATATGCAAATGAGCCTCTAGGAGCAACGGGGGCATTGCCATTACACCTAGAGACTCAGCTCTCTCTGCAACTGCCGCTCCCTCTTCACTTTTATTGACAGGGTAAGGAGTGGTGCCTGGCCCTGTCAATCAAAGTGAAGCGGGAGCGGCAGGTGCAGAGAGAGCTGAGTCTCTAGGTGTAATGGTAACGCCCCCATTGCTCCTAGAGGCTTATTTGCATATATTAAAACATCATTTTTCTCAGCTTTGTGGGCACGTATATGAACATGGGACCAACAGAAATGTCTTCAGCTGCCAAGTGCACATGTAACAGGTCAGCCAGTGTCATAGGTACAAATCTACTGACAGATGCCCTTTAATGGTACAACAGAGGCTCCAGAACTGTTACTACAACAAACATGTCTTATGAGAGGTGACAGGCAGCGATGGCAAATTTGCCCGTGAACACATGCGGGCTGCCATCTTAAATCCAAGTTCGGCGAGGCAGAGGTAAGCCCTTACCTGTGCCTGCGCCGCGAGCCAGTCTGAAACAAATGTGGTCAGCGGGAGCAGGCAGTTCCGAGAACAGTTTGAAGGCCCCCGGTGGCTGTTCTCGGAACTGCCTGCTCCCGGTGACTGCATTTGTTTCAGACCGGCTCGCGGTGCAGGCACAGTTTCTAGATGGCCGCTAGCACATCCGCAATACCCAGTCCCCATAGCTCTGTGTGCTTTTATTGTGTAAAAAAAAACGATTTGATACATATGCTAATTAACCTGAGAGGAGTCCTGTCCCTGACTCATCTCACATACAGGACTCATCTCAGGTTAATTTGCATATGGATCAAATCGTTTTCTTTACACAATAAAAGCACACAGAGCTATGGGGACTGGGTATTGCGGATCTGCTAGCGGCCATCTAGCAGCCCATGTCCTCAGCTCTATACACAAAATCCTGGTGACAGGTTCCCTTTAAAGGTTTTTTCCAAGACTTAAAACACTAATGACCTATTCTCCGGATAGGTCATCAGTATCTGTAGGGGTCCGACACCCAGCACCCCCTCTGATCAGCTGTTTGAGAAGGCACCGGCGCTCACAGTAGCGCACCGGCCTTCTCTCAGCGTTCCCTAGGCCAAGTGACATCACATTCATCGGTCACATGGCCTGGGCACAGCTCAGCCTCAGAAATTAAGAGGGGTGAGCTATGATACCAAGCGCAGCCGCTATACAATGTACGACGCTGTGGAGGACAGAGAAGGCCTCAACACTCGCAGGTGCCGGTGCCTTCTCAAACAGCTGACTAGCGGGGGTCCCGGGTATTGGACCCACACCCGATAAGATACCGATGACCTAAGCAGAGAATAGGTCATCAGTATTTAAGTCACAGAAAACACTTTTAAGGAGGATCGGTCAGTTCTACTATCATGCCTTATCTAGCAAATTCATGTATTCCCCCATAAAAATAACAATGCTGCCACATCTTTTCTTAGAGCTCTGCATTGTGCTATTACTATATTATTCCTCCTGGAAATGTACAGTACACTGCCAACTGGACATTACCATTCAATGGAGAGTGTTCCTGAATGCACTGTGCCAGCGTGTAGCGAAATCTACCATTGGCAATGCAATAGCTCCTTTGTGAAATTATTCTTACATTTCCAGGAGGTATAATAGAGGAATGTATGATACAGAGTACTTAAAATTTGACCAAGCATTGGTATTCTATAGGGAGCATCAGTAGTCCAAGGCACAACCTGCGTGTCCAGCCCTGCTCTTGGAGTGGACTGGTCACCCAAGGGAAGCAGGAAGTGTCCTGGGCCACCAAATTCACAGTGGGCATCAGGTAGTCTGAGAAGCGATGCGGCCATCTTGTATGGCACGAGAAGAGTCTGGTAACTGGTGGATCTACAAACGGAAAAGATGAAAAGAAAGGCACCAGTCTCCTTCCCTAGCTCAAATGGAATTTATCTTTCTTGAGCCGGAGGGTCGCTTTAAATGTGTTATCTGATCACCTTGACACACTAAAGGTCCCTTTACACAGGCCGAGAATCCGCCAGATTCATAGGAAAGCTCATTAGTGATTTTTTTTAGCGGTGTAAAGGTGCCACCGATTACGGTGTTAAGGTGCAAGCTGCTCATGTGCATCGGTTAATATGCTCGGTTGTGCATACACCTAAATTATTGTGCTGTCTATAGTGACCGTTCCTCCCCATACTGTGGAGGAGATCGCTGAATGCAATAGCAGCGGTCTTCTTCACCGATGAGCTGGTGCGTGTCAGGAAGGAAACGCTTCCTTCACGACAAATCCTCTGCTGAACTGTCCCGTGTAAAGGACCTCAAGATACAGTTTGACAGCACAGTCCAGAACTGCTCGCCACTGCAGCTGAGACCACCAAAGTCCAATCAACGGTTGTCTAAAATATCTAAGGTTGGATTGCAGGAGACTGAAAAGGGTAATATATCCGTAAGGTACATCGTGACTGAGGTCTTTCACGTTGATTCTTTCACACAATCCTATTTGGTTTGCGGTCCACAGCATTCCACTGTTTTTGCAGGCCCCATTGACAAAATACCTATTCTTGTCCACAAAACGGAGAAGAATTGAACATGTTCTAAAATCTGCTTCTCGGCCGCACGAATGTGGACAGCACATGGTTAATTAATAAATTTGCTCACTTATATAGCGCAGCGCTTTACAGATATCATCATCCACTGTCCCCAATGGGGCTCAGAATCTATGTTTCCCTATCAGTATGTCTTTGGAGTGTGGGAGGAAACCCAGGGAAAGCATACAAAGCCCATGCAGATGTTGTCCTTGGTCGGATTCGAACCTAGGACCCCAGCGCTGCAAGGCGCCAGTGCTAACCACTGAGCCACCGTGCTGCCCAGTGGACATCCGTGTTCTGTCCGCATTTTTTTGCGGCTCCATAGAAATTAATAGGTTGGCAAGTAATGCACAAGGAATGCAGATCGGACGCGAACCATAAATACGGTTGGGTAAATGCACCCCTTAATAGATGACGGACCTTGCAAAAAATAGACTAGCGCTTACAATGGTATGTTTAAATAAAACTGTGATGCTAAAAGGGGTTGTCCAGGATTAAAAAAAAAACAAATGCATCCGCTTTCTTCAAATAACAGTGCCACCACTGTCTACATGTTGTCTCTGGTATAGCAGTTCAGATATTTTGAAGGAAATACGGATGAGATGCAATACCACATGCAACCTCTAGACAGGTGTGGCACTTTTTTGGAAGATAACAGCCATTCTTTTCTTACCCTAGACAATCCCTTTAACCCCTTCACGCATTTGGACCTTACTGTACGTCCAAATTGCAAGTGACTTACTGCATTTGGACGTACAGTGACATCCAAACTGCTTACCGGGGCTGTGACACTATAAAGTGTCACAGCCCCGGAGTCTCTACTCTCTCCCCGAGAGCAGAGACACCGGGGAAGCCGGCAAGGGACCAATCAGAGTGGTGCCTTGCCGGCAAGCACTCTGATTGGTTAGTCTCTCCAGACTAACCAATCGGAGCGCAGCACTGTAAAAAATGACGGTTTCAGGCTGCGATCTCCACTCTGGAGATCGGAGCCTAAAATCGGGTAAGACCCATTGTGTGCCCCAGTGCCCCAAATCATGTCTGTGGTCCCCCAGTGCCTCTGATAATGCCCCCCATATGCCTCCAGATGGCCCCATTACCCCATGTAGCAAGTTTCACTGTGATGGCAGCGGATCAGGAACGGAGCCGCTGCCATCAGCAGAGAGTGTTAACTTACAGCTGAAACTCTGCTGCAACGGCCCGAAATCGGTGCTGGCACCCATCTCAGCCGTCTAACCGCATAGATGCCGCGGTTAGTAGCTGCCCACAGCATCAATGGGGTTGAGAGGGAGGGAGCTCCCTCTCTCTTCCATCGGGCCGCTGCTGCTGTGATGGCAGCGGCCCGATGGTTACCGTGGCAACCAGACGCCTTGCATCTTAGGCTACTTTCACACTAGCGTTCAGAGCGGGTCCCACTGATGTCTGCTCAGACGGATCCGCTCATATAATGCAGACTTGGGATCCGTTCAGAACGGATCCGTCTGCATTATATTGTAGAAAAAATTCTAAGTGTGAAAGTAGCTTCAGACGGATCCGTCCAGACTTTACATTGAAAGTCAATGGGGGACGGATCCGTTTGAAAATTGAGCCATACTGTGTCAACTTTAAACGGATCCGTCCCCATTGACTTACATTGTAAGTCTGGACGGCTCCGCTTGCCTCCGCATGGCCAGGCGGACACCCGAACGCTGCAAGCAGCATTCAGGGGTCCGCCTGCTGAGCGGAACGGAGGCGAAACTGAGCCATACTGATGCATTCTGAGCGGATCCGCGTCCACTCAGAATGCATTAGGGCTGGACGGATGCGTTCGGGGCTGCTTGTGAGCCCCTTCAAACGGAGCTCACAAGCGGACACCCGAACGCTAGTGTGAAAGTAGCCTAAGGCTGATCAGACCCTGAGGGTCTGATCAGCCTTAGTGTAAGTGTAGCACTGACTATACAGTGCATTGCAATAGATGACTATTGCAATTCACTGTATAGTGGTCAGGCCCACTGGATCTTCAAGATCCAGATGGGTCTTGATAAATAAATAAATAAAAAAAATAAAAAATAAATAAAATAAAAAAAAGGTAAAAAAATAATAATTTTTTTTAAAATAAAAATTGCCTTTTTTCATCAGTTCATTTAGGTCATAAAAAAATGAAATAAATAAATGGAAAAAAAAATACACATAATTGGTATCGCCGTGTCCGTAACGACCTGATCTATCAAAGTATCATATTACTAATCCTGCGCAGTGAAAAAAAATACAGAAGTGAACGGCGCAGGCCCGGGATTTCGGCAGCGATGAGGCGGACCGTGTCATCAATCAAGAGGAGCGGGGCGGGCAGAATAGAGGACCTGGGCGGGATAAAGGGTGAGTGGACGGAGCCTCTAGGTGCTGATTTTACGCCCACATAGCACGTAGAGGCTCATTAGCATATTATAAAAGTGCTTTTTTTACCAAAACGGCTGCAAGGAGAAAGGTAAAAAACAAACATACTGTTATGTAGTGCGGACATTAGCGCATCGCTATATCAGTCAGCTACTTAACAGTATTTCTGGTGGTAGAAACCCTTTAACACAAAAAGGATTTTATGATGAAAAAGTAGTAAAACATAAAAGAAATTATATACATTTGGTATCGCCATAACCGTATCAACCCACAGAATAAAATAATCATACAATATTCACCACAAAAGGAACCCCATAAAAAATAAAAAATAAAAAACTGACAGAATTTAAATTTTTGCCCACTTCACCTCCACAAAAAATGGTATAAAAAGTAATCAGAAAGACCTATGTAAACAAAAAGGATAACAATAAAAACTACAGCACATCCTGCAAAAAAACAAGCCCTCACACAGCTACATTGGTGAAAAAATAAAAATGTTATGAGCCCTAAACTAATTTCAGCAAATTACATGTTAGAAAATCCAGATGCCGCGTCCCCAAACCGCTGTTTATGACCACATATAGGGTGTGCCCGTATTCTGGAAATAATGCATAACAAATTGTGGGGTGCATTTTCTCCTGTTACCCCTTGTGAAAATGCAAAATTTGGGGCTAAAGCAACTTTATACTGGAAATAAAAGTTAATTTTTCATTTTTACAGCCATGTGCTTCTAAATTTTATGAAACGCTTGTTGGGTCAAAGCATTCACTTCACCCCTAAATGTATTCCTTAAGGAGTGTAGTTTCCAAAATGGGGTAACTTTTTGGGGTTTTCTTTCTAGGGGTAGCTCAGGGTCTCTTCAAATGTGACATGGCACCTGAAAACAATACCAGCAAAATCTGCCCTCCGTTAACCATACGGCGCTCCTTTCCCTCTGCACCCTGCCATGTGCCCATACTGCAGATTACATATGGGGTGTTTCTGTAAACTGCAGAATCAGGGTAATAAATATTGAGGTTTCTTTGACTGTTAACCCTTGTTGTGTCACAGGAAAATTGGATTTAAATGGAAAATCTGAACAAAAAAAATTTAATTTTGAAAATTTCTCCTCCAATTTGCTTTAATTCTTGTGGAACACCTAAAGGGTTACTAAGGTTTGTAAAATCAGTTTTGAATACCTTGAGGTGTGTGGTTTCTAAAATTGGGTCATTTATGGGTGGTTTCTATTATGTAAGTCCCACAAAGTGACTCCATTACTGAACTAGTCCTTTAAAAAGTGGGGTTGCTTCTAAACTTCTAAGGCTACTTTCACACTAGCGTTCGGAGCGGATCCGTCTGATGTTTCATCAGACGGATCCGCTCCGATAATGCAGACGTTCGCATCCGTTCAGAACGGATGCGTCTGCATTAAAACTTAGAAAATTTTCTAAGTGTGAAAGTTGTCTGAGCGGATCCGTTCAGACTTTACATTGAAAGTCAATGGGGAACGGATCCGCTTGAAGATTGAGCCATATGGTGTCATCTTCAAGCGGATCCGCCCCCATTGACTTACATTGTAAGTCTGGACGGATCCGCTCGCCTCCGCACGGCCAGGCGGACACCCGAACGCTGCAAGCAGCGTTCAGGTGTCCGCTCACTGAGCGGAGCGGAGGCTGAGCGCTGGCAGGCGGATGCATTCTCAGTGGATCCGCCTCCACTGAGAATGCATTGGGGCCAGACGGATGCGTTCGGGGCCGCTCGTGAGCCCCTTCAAACGGTGCGCACGAGCGGACACCCGAACGCTAGTGTGAAAGTAGCCTAAGCTTTCTAAAAAATAAAATGACATTTAAAAAATGATGCCAACATAAAGTAGACATATGGGGAATGTAAAGTAATAACTATTTTATGAAGTATCACTATCCGTCTTAAAAGCAGAGAAATTCTCATTTTGAAAATAGCGAATGTCTCTGAATTTTCTGTAAATTTGTGATTTTTTTATGCATAAAGGTAAAATGTATCAACTAAAATTTACCACTAACAAAGTATGATGTGTCACGAAAAAAAAATCTCAGAATGGCTTGGATAAGTAAAAGCGTTCCAAAGTTATTACCGCATAAACTGACACATGTCAAATCTGAAAAATGGGGCTCCGGCATTTGGTCCAAACTGGGTGTCGCTTGAAGGGGTTAATCCAGCCCTCGGGTCTTTTGATGACAGTGTTTGGACACTGCAATTTACAACAAATTTTTATAGGTACCAGGATATATTGAGAGTGCAACAGTAGGGGCTCATGCATACAAACGTGTGTGCCCTAGCCGTATGCCCAGTTTGCGGATGTGGACCCATTCACTTGAATGGTTCCGCGATCCGCAAGATTCAGTCCGCACTGTAAAAAAATAAAACATATTCTATTTTTTTTTTCTGTGCGGCAGCACGGGCCTTAATCCCACGGAAGCGCTACGTAGCACTTCCGCTCCCTATCTTGCGGATCAATTCAAGTCTGTATCCGTGATACGGAGCGGACATGTCCGGACCGCTGTTCGTGTGCAGGAGCCCTAGGTCGTAAAGACTTGAGAAGAAAGATAACTGATGATGAAGCCATGAGTTAAAATCGAAATGCAGCACATTACCTTTAGAGAACAGGCTGTACACTTGTCAAACGCAAGGCTCACAGGCAAAACATTGTCAAATCTTGACAAAAATCCTCGGATCTGAAAAAAATAAGAAAGAAATAAAAACATAATTTTCCTAATGTGACTGATGATATGATTATCCCTGTAGATTGAATGTGAGCAGTGGACTGAGAAAGATAAATGAACCCATAGTGCCTCCTAGTGTACGAAATTCAGAATGCACTTCTGAAATTTCATTGTAAAGGTAATTTGTCACTACTGTCAGGCTGCCCTATCTGAGGGCAGGATAAACCTGTCATAGATACCTTCAGCAAAGCACTGGGTCACTTACTTGAACTTACATTTTGCTAAAATCTGTATTGAACAGCTCCAGCATGACCCCCGTGCTGATAGGTTCAATACAGCGCACATGCTCAGGAGTCATCCTGTTCATAAGCTCCCAGCATTCCCTGCTGCTGATTACTATAGGTAAAAGGGCGGTCAGTCAGTGGCGGAGGTGGGGAGAGCCAAGAAATCATGAATATAAGGACTCCTGAGCTTGTGCGCTGTATTGAGCCTATGCCAGCACTGGGCTCACTCTGGAGCTGTTCAATACAGATTTTAGCAACATGGCTGGGTTATTTCAAGAAAGTGACCCAGCATCTGTCACCAGGTCATGCAACAGTCAGGTAGGACAGCATTAAACTACAGTACAAAGTCCAGTAGATGCCTGCTTTTGCTGTATATTCCCTGAGATTTCAAGTTTATTCATTGAAGGAGTCCTCAATAGTCATGAGCTGAAAAGCTAACCATACCCCATCCACTGATTGACAGCTTTCTCCATATACACCAGGGATCATCAACCTCTGGAACTCCAGGTGTTCTGAAACCACAACTCCCAGAATACTCCATTCACATCTATGGGCGTTAGAAGATCCCTGCTATACACAGTAATAGCAAGAAAGCTGTCAAACACATAACAGACAGAATGCTGGAATCAGCACGGCTCTCGCCACCTCAGAGAGGGTGGTGCGTCTGTCCCTAACCTCAGAGAGGCCGCTGTGCGTCCGTCCCTAACCTCAGAGAAGGCGGTGCATCCGTCACCACCTCAGAGAAGGCGGTGCGTCCGTCACCACCTTGTGTGTCCGTCACCACCTCAGAGAAGGCGGTGCGTCCGTCACCACCTTGTGTGTCCGTCACCACCTCAGAGAAGGCGGTGCGTCCGTCACCACCTTGTGTGTCCGTCACCACCTCAGAGAGGGCGGTGCGTCCGTCACCACCTTGTGTGTCCGTCACCACCTCAGAGAAGGCAGTGCCTCTGTCACCACCTCAGAGAAGGCGGTGCGTCCGTCACCACCTTGTGTGTCCGTCACCACCTCAGAGAAGGCAGTGCCTCTGTCACCACCTCAGAGAAGGCAGTGCCTCTGTCACCACCTCAGAGAAGGCAGTGCCTCTGTCACCACCTCAGAGAAGGCAGTGCCTCTGTCACGACCTCAGAGAAGGCAGTGTGCCTGTTCCTACCTCAGAGAAGGCAGTGTGTTTGTTCCTACCTTAGAGAGGGCAGTGCTCGGCTATTCTCGGCAACCCCATAGAAATGGATGGAGGGAGGACGCGCATGCGTGGTCTGTCCTCCGTGACTTTCCAGGCTCCGTTTGTGAGATATGTGTGGGTCCCAGAGGTGGGACCTGCACGTATGAGACAATGGGAGCATATCCTAGCAATATTCCCCCATTGTTTGAGATGACACAACCCCTTTAAAGCCTAATTAGTGTATGCAGAAAACAAAATACTAATTACCTGATGTGGAACAAGACCCAAGGAAGTTGGGGGCTCATTCATCCGATCGTCACTGCTATTTGCCACAGCATAACCTCTGAGAAGATGAAATAACAAAAAGACAACTTGTGCATTAAAATGACAAGATATATTTGATCTGGGTACATACATAGTCAGAATTGGGGGAGGATAGCAGCAGGGACCAGAGCAGCATTGAAATGGCAGTGGTGGAGGATAAGTGCGGTCACGTGCGCCTCTGCAGCCTGGCCTCAGAGGTGACGTGTTCCCAAGTGGCACCTTGGGGAGACATCACCACTGAGGCAAGTCATTGGCTGCAGTCGTGCATGTGAATCCATCCTAGTGGAAGTTGACAGACAGGAACCAGCAGACCAGTGAAGAGAGCCAGAACAGGGCAGCGGGGAGCAGGCGAGTATGTATTTTTCCACACTGGGGGACAAATAAAAAAATTAAAATAAATTCAGTATAGTACTACCCTACATAGATGAATACATGTTGTTTAGTTATTAAGGCACACCTATGTAGCCGGCTCCTAGGCTACCGTAGCAAACCCAGTGGGGTTTTATGCTTAAAACATTTCTAATTCATTTAATTCAAAAATATATTTTATTTATGCCAGGATCCGGCTTAAAATATATAATCTGACAAGTGTAAACCTCCAGGTTCCACCTTAAGGGTACTTTCGTCGCCGGAACTGCCTGGCAATCTGCATGCAAACGGAAACCATTTGTAGACGGATCCTGATGCGGATCCGTCTCACAAATGCATTGCAATACCGGATCCGTCTCTCCAGTGTCATCCAGAAAAACGGATACGGTATTTATTTATTTTTTACATTTTTAAAGGTCTGCGCATGCACAGACCGGAAGACCGGATCCGTCAATGCGGCACTAATACATTGCAATGGAAAAAAATGCCGGCAAGTGTTCAGGATTTTTGGCTGGAGAGAAAAATGTGGCATGCTGCGTTTTTTTTCCCCGTCCAAATACCGTAAAAGGACTGAACTGAAGACTTCCTGATGCATCCTGAAAGGATTGCTTTCCATTCAGAATGCATTACGATAAAACTGATCAGTTTTTTTCCGGTATTGAGCCCCTAGGATGGAACTCAATACCGGAAAACTTTGACGCAAGTGTGAAAGTACCCTTAGGGTTATTTGCCCCAGAACATGTGCAGAAAATTACTTGACGTCCCTCTTCTCACTGGTAGTTTAGTCGCTGGTACTTTATAATCGTTCTAAAAATGATTAAAACAGAAAAAGGAACCGCAGTCTCTAAAGATGATGTCACGAGAACACTGCATGTATTATTAACCCCTTAAAAGGTTCTCCAGGATTTAACAATAGATCTATCCTTAGGATTTCAGATTAGCGGGGGGTCCGACACATCCCCGCCGATCAGCTGTTCAGGGGCAGCTCCACAAATAGGCACCATATCTACACAGCAATGTCCATTGTTGAGCGGATAGATCTGTTTTCTGCAGCACTGTACATCACAGAATGGCTTGTATTAAGCGAGCGCCCTGATCGACCGTCATGTCACGGAGATCTCAGGGGCACAGGAGTTGTGTCCGCACTACCACCTTGGATGCCTGGCATTCACTGACAACCAGGATCCCACTATAATAGCTAGGCTCAGAGATGATTCCAACCCCAACTGTTTAACCCCCTAAGTGAGACTGGAGGGAAGTCTCAGTCAAGGCTACATGCACACGACCGTATGCGTTTTGCAGTCCGCAAATTGCGGATCCGCAAAAAAAACGGATGACGTTCCATATAGCATCCGTTTTTTTGCGGATCCATTGTAATAATGCCTATCCTTGTCTGCAAACTAGAAAAAAATAGGACATGCACTATTTTTTTGGCGGGGCAACGGAACAGACATACTGATGCGGACAGCACATGGTGTGTTGTCCGCGTTTTTTGCAAATGAATGGGTCCGCATCCTATCTGCAAAAAAAATCGGAACGGACACGGAAACAAACAACGTTCGTGTGCATGTAGCCTAAGGGTGCGGTCCGCAAAACATGGATCTGCACAAAATACGAATGACGTCTGTGTTGCATCCATTTATTTGCGGATCCATTGTAACGATGCCTAACCTTGTTCGCAAAATGGAAAAGAATAGGACATGTTCTATTTTTTCTGCGGGGCTACGGAACAGACACGTGGTGTGTTGTCCGCATTTCTGTGGGTCCATTGAAATGAGTGGGTCCGCATCTTATCCGCAAAAAATGCTGAGCGGATGCGGACCAAAAACAGGGTCATGGGAATGGGGCCTAACTGTATACACAGTAGGTAAACTGTTGCCATAGATCCCAGCTCAGCACTAAAAGAGCTAAAAAGCAGAATCTGAGAGAAATAAACAGAATGTAATAACTACTTACGACCAGTTTTGGCCAAAATATTGTGCTCCCCACCTCTGTAGATAATGTTACTAAAATATTACATTTTGGAGACAGCTTGCCTCTTCCCAAAGCACTCAGACAGTTTGGATCTGATATGAGCCTCCCCATCTGTTCTGCAGTATACCCCCAAAAGTGTCCTCCAGTTCTCTAGAATGCCCTAATTCCTAATATACATCTTCTCTATTCCCCACAACTTCCTCCGCTGGAGCCTAGTCCATCATCCAACAGTATTCACCACACCCCATGCACTCAGAAGCATTAAAGATATCGGCTGGTGGCGGCTTCATACACCTTTATATCTACTCGCCTATTGTGTTGTCCCTATGACACTGGCTGACCTGTTACATGGGCGCTTGGCAGCTGAAGACATCTGTGTTGGTCCCGTGTTCATATGTGCCCGCATTGCTGAGAAAAGTGATGTTCTAATACATGCAAATGAGCCTCTAGGAGCAACGGGGGCGTTACCATTACACCTAGAGGCTCAGCTCTCTCTGCACTTTGGCTGACAGGGCCAGGCAGGCGTGATCACGTTTACACTGGCTGGCCCGGTGTCAGTTGCCGTTACACCTAGAGGCTCTGCTCTCTCTGCAACACCCCCATTGCACCTAGAGGCTCACTTGCATATATTAAAACGCCATTTCTCATCAATGCGGGCACATATGAACATGCCCTTTTAGATACAAGCAATTTTTGCCTTTTGTGTCACCCCCCCCCATCTCCTTATAGATTGCAAGCTCTTGTGAGCAGGGATCTTGCTCCTGTTTTAATTGTTAACTTGTTTCTTCCTATGTAATGTATGATCTTGTTTATACAATGAACTCTCTGATGGTAAGGCGCTGCGGAACATGTTGGCGCTGTATAAAGAATATTATAATTATTATTATTACAACCGTGTTTTTAGTTCACTTCAATAGGAGATGAGCTGCAGTAACCTGGCACGGCCACCACACTGAGATCAGACCTGTGCTTCTAGCTCTATTCTCTCTGTGTTAGTTCCGGCACAGACGGCTGCATCTGCAAACAGCTGATCATGGGGAGGTTGAGGGTCCAACCCCTTCCCCCTTCCAATTTTAAACTGATGACCTATCCAAAATATAGGTCATCAACATCTAGAACCCAGCAAACCACTTTAATCAGTAAATTGAAGGTTATGTACTGTAAATCTTTGCTACATTTCTTTAATGGTCCTACGGCATAAGGCTACTTTCACACTAGCGTTCGGGGCTCCGCTTGTGAGCTCCGTTTGAAGGCTCTGACAAGCGGCCCCGAACGGATCCGTCCAGCCCTAATGCATTCTGAGTGGACGCGGATCCGCTCAGAATGCATCAGTTTGGCACCGTTTGTCCTCCGCTCCGCTCAGCAGGCGGACCCCTGAACGCAGCTTGAAGCGTTCGGGTGTCCGCCTGGCCGTGCGGAGGCAAACGGATCCGTCCAGACTTACAATGTAAGTCAATGGGGACGGATCCGTTTGAAGTTGACACAATATGGCTCAATTTTCAAACGGATCCGTCCTCCATTGACTTTCAATGTAAAGTCAAAACAGATCCGTTTGCATTATCATGAACAAAAATCTAATAAAATTTTTCATGGTAATGCAAACGGATCCGTTCTGAACGGATCTAAGCGTTTGCATTATAGGTGCGGATCCGTCTGTGCAGATACCAGACGGATCCGCACCTAACGCAGGTGTGAAAGTAGCCTAAGATGCACTTTTTTCCTCCCAGAAGTGGATGAAAAATGCTTTTTATTATGGAAACACTCAGTAGTATTGTAGGACCGGGGAGCGCTCCTTGTGCTGGCTCTGTACTTACTGCTTTCTGGATTAACCAGCGCGGCAAGGCACCTGTGCTAACCACTGAGCCACCGTGCTGCCCGATATATATACTTTTAATTTACCATGTAATTATTTGGATATTCTACTCTTAGGCATTTATGGCATATCCATCTCAAGGATCCTCACTCATCGAGAGTTCCTTCACTCATTTACCATGTATGGGTGGAGCATTGGTGTATTTCTTACTCGGATGCTCCCCCTTGCCTTGCGCTGCATCGCGAAGGACAAGGGCATTTTCTTTACTACTGGGGAAGTTCCAGGCTTCACATGGGTATGCTGTAAAATGATAATTATCTATCTGGGGATGTATACACTATACTTTTTTGCCCTCAACTGATGCTGCAAATTCAGCTGTGGACTAGCTGCACTCAAGGCTAATCTGCATGTGGACACCAGTCGTGGAAAATATCCACAGCTGTATGAACCACAACGTGGATTACTATTGGAAACATTGGTGATCATACCTAAGAGAATAAGGCTAGGTCTACACGGCGACAATAAGTGGCGCTACAGATAGGGCACAACTACACTGCAACATTTGTCGCGTGAAAATTTTTATAACGGTAGTCTATGGTGTCGCAATGCGATATGCTGCGACTGCGATGCGACAGTCGCAGAAAACTCTATCTCGAATGGATTTTTTGCGACTGTCGCATCGCAGTCGCAGCATGTCGCAGTGCGACACCATAGACTACCGTTATAAAAATTGTCACGCGACATTTGTCTAAGACTAGAATACCTCTTTAAAGGGAATCTGTCACTAGCATATTTGCAATTTTTTTTTTTAATGAATCCATGTGTAATAAAGTACCTTATTTCCATATGTCTTGTTCTTTTTATTCTGTGTCTTGTCATTTCTTCAAAAAAACGCTTTTTATGATATTCAAATGAAGCTGTAAGGAGCCCAGAGGGGCGTTATTCTTTGTCCACGGTGCCCAGGAGCGTCCCTCTGAAGTGCCGTGCCCGCCTAAATTTGAAAACTAATAACTCCTCCAAGTTCGCCTAAATCGCCTGCCAGAGGCGAGGCTAAGTGCTCCCCCCCCCCCCCCCCCCAGCGCCGCGCTCTGTGGCAAACACCCCTGATCCTCCTCTCGCCTGCAACCGAAATCCCGCGCAGGCGCAGTGCCGGCGATTGCCTGCACCTGCGCGATGATAGGACAACTGAGGGCAACAGCGTCACTGGGCATGCGCCGATCCCAGTGACGTGTTCGCTGTTTCCTCAGCCAGCTAAATCACCGGCACTGCGCCTGCGCGGGATTTCAGTCGCAGGTGAGAGGAGAATCGGGGGTGTTTACCGCAGAGCGCGGCGCTAAAGGGGGGGGGGGGAGCACTTAGCCTCGCCTCTGGCAGGCGATTTAGGCGAACTTGGAGGAGTTATTAGTTTTCAAATTTAGGCGGGCACGGCACTTCAGAGGGACGCTCCTGGGCACCGTGGACAAAGAAAAACGCCCCTCTGGGCTCCTTACAGCTTCATTTGAATATCATAAAAAGCGTTTTTTTGAAGAAATGACAAGACACAGAATAAAAAGAACAAGACATATGGAAATGAGGTACTTTATTACACATGGATTCATAAAAAAAAAATTTTGGAATATGCTAGTGAGATTCCCTTTAATATAATGTGTAGGTAAAAAAAAAAAAGGTTTCAGCTTACCCTTCAGGATGCTGTAAAACTGACACCATCAGTTCCACTGCCAATGCACCAGCTATCATGGAAAGACCCGGCCGGCTCACAGTACACTGCTGATCCAGAGTGCGGTCTCTAGTGGACTATAAAAAAACAAATAAAAATTTTTAAAAAAAGGTAGGCATCTATTCAACCAGTTCAAGACCAGACCATTTACTTTCCTTCATGACCAGACCCATTTACAGTTTTTTTTGTTTTGTTTTTAGTGCATGCGTTTTTCAACTTTTTTTCTGTTCAGTTATACAAATATTTTTTCATCCTTTTTCAGTGACACATGGGACTCTATTTTTTTTTTTCATTTTATTGCATTTTTTTCTTTAATATTGGGAACGGGTTTGTTTTTTCAAAATTATATATATAGTTAATTTTGTGCTCTTTCCATAATGGTCGTTATGATATAGGAGTTTATGGGTTGTTTGTCAGGGGTGGGATTAAAAGCTGCGATGTGGCGTATGGTGGTCATTTTATTTAGTATTTTTTTTTGTTTATTTTACACTTGGTGTAAAATAAAAAGGTCAAGGTCATACAAGAAGGGGACATTTAACATCACAATTTTTTTATTGTCGATTTCATCTGTAACTGGAGCTATTATGGCAGCCCCAGTTACAGATAAAATCGACAATAAAAAAATTGTGATGTTAAATGTCCCCTTCTTGTATGACCTTGACCTTTTTATTTTACACCAAGTGTAAAATAATGCGTAGTTCATAAAGGAAGTCACGTCTTGTGAGCTGGCTTGGTGGGTATATAAGGTATGCGATAGGCTGTCTGCAAACATATTCCTTTTTGCCGTCATGGGTAAGAGGGATGACAGAGTTGCACAAAGGAGTAATTACTGACTTTCAGGCCAAGGGTGGCATTATTTCTGAAACCGTGCAGTTGGTGAACTGTGGTGAAAGTGTATGGTGAGTGGCAAAATGGTACCATTGTGAATAAGTGACGTGGAAACTACAGAGCATCACGTGCCATTGATGTAAGAGGTGAACGTCAGCTACTACGTTGTGCTAGGGTGGACTGTCAAGCTGCAGTGGAGCAGTTCACCACCAAAATGAACCAGGGGGCTACCAGACATGTGTCAAACAGTTCAGCAAACCTTACTGCGTATGGGGCTTCGAAGACGACAGGTGGTCACTGCACATCTGCTAACAAAGTTGAACTGTCAGAAAAGGCTACCATATTTGTGTCAGCATCGTTATTTTACCTTCACCGATTGTAAAAGGGTTGCCTTCTCCGATGAGTCATGTTTTCTGCTTCATTGAACAGTTGGATGTAGGTGCGTCAGGCGAGAAACATTGGAGAGCAAACACCCTGCAACCACTGCTGTATGAACATAAGCTGGTGGTGGCAACATTATGGTCTGGGGAATGTTTTTGTGGCTCTCTCTTGGCCCACTGATTTATGTGGAAGGCACTCTCAACCGATTTGGGTATGAATCCATCCTTGCAGACCACATACACCGTACATGCTGATTGTCTCCCCTGGGGTGGATAGGATCTTTCAGCAAGACAATGTGACATGTCACACGGCTAGAAATGTTCGACATGGGTTGGAAGAGCATGGCCAAGACTTCCAAGTACTACCCTGACCTCTTACTTCCCCAGACTTAGACGCAATTGAGCATCAGTGGGACCACTTCGATCATCGTGTTGGCTGTATGGATCCTCCCCTATGCACTTGTAGGATGCTCTGCAGTCAGCATGGCTCCAGATACCTGTGACAGCCTACCAGGACCTTATGGAGTCACTTCCAGCCCGCCTAGATGCAGTTCGTGCTGTACCCGGTGGTTACTCTGGATAATAGCTGGTGGTTATAATAATGGGACTCGACTGTATAGAACACAGTTCTATTCAAGTAAATACAACCTAGTTTAAACTCCTTGCACAGTAGGTGGCTGATAACAACGGGCTACCACCAATCAGGGGGTGTTCGCATATTTTAGCGATTCAATGCTGGCATTTACTATGGCGTGAAAACCATTTAAAGTGACATTTGTACATACATGCTATAATACCCACGCATTACACGGCTAAATATAGGAGAACAAGTGAGAGGAACACTAATAGGATGATTATAGTTAGAATAGGTCAAAAATGTCAAAACAATATTGCTTCCAGTTTACACCAAACTTATTGCAACTAAAAACATGTTTTTAACAAGAGGAACAGACATCTCGAGAGATAATGAAATCTTTTACCTGCAGACAAATATAACTAAAAGCAGCGATTTCATACTTACATCCCCTGGGGCCACCACATCATTACAGAAATAGCAGCCGAGCTTGTAGCCGGGGATGTTGGAGAACAGAGAAGAGCCCAGGAGATCGGATGAGCCAGGAACACTGGCGTGTGAATCATTGGCTTCCTCCTGCTTCCCTTTCTTCAGCCCATGTCTCATCACCACAAAGGTGTCAAACCCCAGAGCAGCGTTGATGACTAACTGTGGACGCAAGAGAGAAAGAACAGGCCTGGAAATGTCAGTAAGTCGTGAGCTGGATCACATTAGTAATAGTCTGACCGCTTCATTAGTGAGAAGGATGGAGCAAGTCATGCTGAACACTTCTTACACAGGTAAAATCCTCAAGGACTCGCTTTCTGGAAGTTTCTACTATTCAAAAGATATTTCATATTTTCATAATAATCTGACCATTCACACTTTATTCTTTCAGCCAATATAGAGGAATCTAGTGTAGTATCAACGGCAAACCTCAATAGATGCCTGCAAACAAGTCCCAGGACCTCAGCGATCTCCAATCAATCCAAGGCACGGGAGAAGCAGAACTTTTTGCCCTGGTCTTCTGCCATTTTATTGGACATGATCATGCAGGCAATTCGTAAAGAAAGATTATGCCATTCCTATGTTATTTTTCTGTGAAATGTTTGAAAAAATTGAAAACTGGGTGTTACCATTCTCCTCGTCAATGTATGGGGAGTCCCTATCCAGTCTGACGTTGTCCATTTGGTATAGATCGCGTCCTACTGTGTAGGGACATGCTCTGTCGATAAGGAGAGTGATAACGATCAGTTGTCAAGCTATCCTTTCCAGGAGGAATAGGAACAGCACAATGCAGCGTTCTAAGAAAAGGTGGTCCAGATGCATTTACAGACATATCAGGAAAGCCGATAGGTCCTCTCAAAAGTAGATCCCCCTTTCTGCACTCATTTTATGGAGAGTGTGAAGCAAAGAGCTCTGGAGCTCCATGCTGCGATGTCTTCCAAAATTGAGTAAAACAGATATAATAAGTTAATAGTATAATTTTGAATAATATACCACAAAGACCATGTTTCATTTTATAGTGGTATTAAAGGGGTTGTCTGGAGGGACAAAATATTTTAAAAAAGGGGCAGAATGGGATAAAAAAAAAAATGAAAGAATTAAATCGCCTCACCAATCCCCTACCATCGTCAATACAGACACTTAATGAGTCCCCCATTGTTCGCTTCCTGGTCCTGTTTCGACCCATAGAAAATCCCTGCTCAGCCATTTACTAGCCCTAGTGGTGGCCCGCCTAAAGTAGTGTCTGGCTAACCATATAGGATTAAGAAGTAGAGCCCAGTGGTGAACTGGTAAGTGTCAGAAAGGCAATAGTGAAGTGAACAATGCTTCTTTTATTTTTTTATACCATTCTTCCAATTTTCAAAAAAATGTTACCCCACCAGACAACCTCTTTAACCACCTAAGCTTCACCTGGCACAAGAAAAATGAACGGTTCCATTATCCAGGAGAGCAGAGGCTGACTCACTGCCTGATCACATAAAACCAAGGCTCAGATCATGACCTTTTAGAACCTCTGCCCATAAAAAGCGTGAGCGGAGTCACCACGGCCCAAAGCGGATAATATTACAAAAGACCACAGCTCCAACCAAGCCAGAAAATTCCTGTATGACGAGCATTTCCTCCAAAACCCCCTACATGCAAGTCATATGACAAAGAGTGAGGACCACTGACTAAATGGAAAGTAACGGCCAAGGAGCTGTGACTGGCATTTATCCACAGGCAAACAAAAGCGGAAAAGGCCCATAAAGTCACAGCTTTCAAACTTTCCGTTGATGAGTGGAACCAAAATTTCAGAAAAATGCAGCTCAGAAAGTCACGAGAAATTCAAGAGCAACGCGGGTGCAATTCCAGCAATACTGTTCCTCACGTCTTACTCTCATTGACTAATGGGGAACCTGTTACCAGGACAGATCACTGTAAGAATGAGCATCTAGTAGAAGATCTCTGAGAAATACATCAGTGCAGTGAAGGATGCCCAAATCCTTGTTTTATACCAAGTGCACTCCACATGTACATTTCCATGTTTCAGCAAAGTTGACACAACATGATCACAGGTGGACCTTTTCCAGCCATGACCAGGTGGCATGTTGCAGGAAGATATACAGTCGTGGCCAAAAGTTTTGAGAATGACACAAATATTAGTTTTCACAAAGTTTGCTGCTAAACTGCTTTTAGATCTTTGTTTCAGTTGTTTCTGTGATGTAGTGAAATATAATTACACGCACTTCATACGTTTCAAAGGCTTTTATCGACAATTACATGACATTTATGCAAAGAGTCAGTATTTGCAGTGTTGGCCCTTCTTTTTCAGGACCTCTGCAATCCGACTGGGCATGCTCTCAATCAACTTCTGGGCCAATTCTTGACTGATAGCAACCCATTCTTTCATAATCCCTTCTTGGAGTTTGTCAGAATTAGTGGGTTTTTGTTTGTCCACCCGCCTCTTGAGGATTGACCACAAGTTCTCAATGGGATTAAGATCTGGGGAGTTTAGAGGCCATGGACCCAAAATGTCAACGTTTTGGTCCCCGAGCCACTCAGTTATCACTTTTGCCTTATGGCACGGTGCTCCATCGTGCTGGAAAATGCATTGTTCTTTACCAAACTGTTGTTGGGTTGTTGGAAGAAGTTGCTGTTGGAGGGTGTTTTGGTACCATTCTTTATTCATGGCTGTGTTTTTGGGCAAAATTGTGAGTGAGCCCACTCCCTTGGATGAGAAGCAACCCCACACATGAATGGTCTCAGGATGCTTTACTGTTGGCATGACACAGGACTTATGGAAGCGCTCACCTTTTCTTCTCCGGACAAGCCTTTTTCCAGATGCCCCAAACAATCGGAAAGAGGCTTCATCTGAGAATATGACTTTGCCCCCGTCCTCAGCAGTCCATTCACCAAACTTTCTGCAGAAGATCAATCTGTCCCTGATGTTTTTTTTTGGAGAGAAGTGGCTTCTTTGCTGCCATTCTTGACACCAGGCCATCTTCCAAAAGTCTTCTCCTCACTGTGCGTGCAGATGCGCTCACGCCTGCCTGCTGCCATTCCTGAGCAAGCTCTGCACTGGTGGCACTCCGATCCCACAGCTGAATCCTCTTTAGGAGACGATCCTGGCGCTTGCTGGACTTTCTTGGACGCCCTGAAGCCTTCTTAACAAGAATTGAACCTCTTTCCTTGAAGTTCTTGATGATCCTATAAATTGTTGATTGAGGTGCAATCTTAGTAGCCACAATATCCTTGCCTGTGAAGCCATTTTTATGCAACGCAATGATGGCTGCACGCGTTTCTTTGCAGGTCACCATGGTTAACAATGGAAGAACAATGATTTCAAGCATCACCCTCCTTTCAACATGTCAAGTCTGCCATTTTAACCCAATCAGCCTGACATAATGATCTCCAGCCTTGTGCTCGTCAACATTCTCACCTGAGTAAACAAGACTATTACTGAATTAATCTCAGCAGGTCCTTTAATGACAGCAATGAAATGCAGTGGAAAGTTTTTTTTGGGATTAAGTTAATTTTCATGGCAAAGAAGGACTATGCAATTCATCTGATCACTCTTCATAACATTCTGGAGTATATGCAAATTGCTATTATAAAACTTAAGCAGCAACTTTTCCAATTTCCAATATTTATGTAATTCTCAAAACTTTTGGCCACGACTGTACATCTACTGCAGCTTTCTTTCTTCCCAAATAGCACCATTACCCAACTCTGAAATGATCTACAAAGGAATTTCAAGGGTTTTCGAATGAACAAATACGGTTAGAAACCTGCTTTTCCCTGGCGCTCCCCTTACCCGGAGTTATACCTGTTATCACAGGATTGTATTACCTTCTTCTGGCTTGCAGCAATGACAGTGGGAAGCCATCGACTTTCCCGTGTGTCCATTAGAAGGAAGACAACGTCGTGCTCAGCAATGAGAGCCTCCAGCTTCTCCACCTCTTTAGCTGCCTCATTCATAGTCTCCTCAGAGAAGTTCACAGGATGACCCGGCATTGGAATACTCATGTTAAATCCTTTAGTAATCTGACAAGAGGCAGAAAAACAGCCATTAATTCAAGTATCCATTACACGTACGGCATCCTAACGAGGACTAGCAGTGCAGTGCACCTTTAAGAGCTCCTAGTAGCCAAATGGCTCCACATTGTCTTCTGCTGTTTAGGTTACAGGTATGTACCTGTGCTTGTAATAAGGGTTGTGCAAGAATGGAGGGGGGAGTTTGGCCCCTTAGCCAGTCCTGTAAAGGGAAGCTTACCTGCTTCCCGGCACTGGCATCCCGCTCCTTCTCCTCCAGGCCTGAGATGCTCAACTGGGCTCCCTCACTATAAACTTCCGACTTGACATCACATGGCGCAACAGGAGCCAGTCACCGCCACGGCCGGTGATTGGCTGCAGGCGATGTTAAACCGAATCTATACAGCAAGGGAGCCGAAAGGAGCATCACAAGCATGGAGAAGGTGGTAAGTAATCTTTCCTTTACCGGTCTGGCCTCATTCTTGCACAACCCCTTTAAGCTGAAAAATAGACCTCTTCGTATCATCAACTTTCTTAGTTTGATAATTAGTTACCGTGTAAAAAAAAATGAAAGCAGAAATTAAAATGTAACTTTTAATTTAAAACCTGGTCTTATTAAGTCATATAATTAAAAAAAAATTAAGGACAAGGTGTGAATTGGAAATTAATTTTACTTCATAAGAGAACAGAAGCAGTGACTGGCGGGGTGTATGGGGCTGCATAGAAAAGTGAATGTTGCTTGCTGGGTTCCTCTTGGGTGGTGCCCATACGTGGTGCAGAATGCGTAATCACGATAGTTCTGCATGGAAGGCATTTTAATTGTGAACCATAAAGGCTCCCATAAACTTTGGATTATAGTCAGCCAAACCGGCTGATTTTATTTTATTTTTTTAACTCTTATTGACGTGAAAGAAGAAAACATCAACATTTTACAACCATGATACATGTCATAATGCACACAAGTCAAACCGGCTAATTTTAGCATGGCCAGATGACTATCTAATGTGCATGGGGGTCTCTAGACTGAGACTGTGCAGGGACATCCCCCCAACTGGTAACACCCACCTGGACCTTCACTGCAAACTGCTAGCAATACATTCATAACTTCTAGCAGGAATAATAAAGGAATAACACAACATAGAGTCATAAGAATAGATGCTCCAGAATCGTTATTACATGGGGGATGCAAGTAGTTATTAAAACATGCATGTCAGGAGTGGTGACAGCTCCTCTTCAAGAAATATACTTGTATCTAGTGGTTAACACTCGGGTGTTTGTTCCCACATTAATTCAAGCTGCATTGGGATTGGTTAATGCTTATGTTATCCACCCATTTTAAACCTTGCATTAAGAAATTTTTATTCTAAGAGCTTGAAACGTGTCAGCCATGTGCAGTTTTTAAAGAGACTCCAAAAAAAGACTCTGATTTCTGGACAGAAGATTTATACTCTATGTGACCTACACTCATCCAGGACACACTTTCTTTATCAGGACTTCAAATTGAGGTACAGTATGGTGTGAACTGCAGCTGACCACTATGGGTTTTCTGAATCTTTTATCGTTCCTCCTTTTTTAAAGTGACCCTCTGTGCTTCCCCTCACTAAGGCTCATTTGACTCTTTATAAGAGCTCATTCAGACGACTGTATATTTGTGTCTGCATCCGTTCCACATTTTTGCAGAACGGATGCGGACCCGTTCATTTCAATGGGGCCGCAAAAGATGTGGATAGCACACCGCATCCGTACTTCCATTTCACGGCCCTGCAAAGAAGATAGAACAGGTCCTATTCTTCGGCAACTGCAAGCAAGAATAGGCATTTCTATCATAGGGCTAGCCGTTCCGCATAATGCAGAACTTACGCGGCCAGTATCCATGTTTTGTGGATCTGCAATTTGTGGACTGCAAAACAGATGTGGTCATCTGAATAAACCCTAAGTGTGGCAATTATGTGATCTTTATCTCTCTTCTCACATATGGTTTAGGATCTGTAATTTATGATCATTCTGAGGAGGCAGAGCTGCAGGGGAGGGAGTGAGCAGCAGTCTTAGCCAATGAAGAGAGAGGAGGCGTGTCTCAGCCTACATCAGACTCCTCATAGGTAAATAAACTGTATAGGTAGATAAACTGTAGTCAGAGATTACATAACTGCCCTCATGGGGCTTAGCTAAAAATCTAAGGAAAATAAATGGTAGGTAATCATCCAATGAAGGTAAAGACTTCATGGGATGGCATTTTGAGCTCCTGACTGGATAGTTGCTTTAAAGGGGTTTGCCTAAAATCAGCAAAAAGAAGACCTTTTAGACAGCTAAAGCCAGCGACTGTTTGCAGTGCAAGGGGGAACACAGACAGCAGAGGGCCTCTGTGCAAAGTATATAGGCCCCTGATTAGATTATCATATAGCACCCCTAATGCCTCTGTAACAAGCCCCACCCCCCCCAAAAAAAAAAAATTAAAAAATTGTGAACTAGGAAAATCATTAGCTCAGCCTCTTGGAATCCAATAAATAGTGGGAAGCTAGTCTGAAGGTGGCAGTGGGCACCGGTTGCACATATGGTATGTCCACCCCTGCTGCCCTAAATGGGTAGATAGGCAAGTTATTTCGGAAGTACAGTAAACAAACACCGGTGGGTACCAAAAAAGTAGCAGGACTGGCATGCCGAGAGATTCGTTATTTTAGAGTATTTTGCCAACCTGGCCACATTTTTGGAAGACCCCTTTAACGAAGACCCTTTTGCAGTTATAATGATCACTGTACATTTATCCCCTCCTACATTACACTGTGATACACAGCAGCAGTACCATGAGTTCTCTGTTGTTAGCAGGCTGCTCATACGATTCAGAACCTGGATGCTTTATTTCAGACAGATTACAAGGGCTGTGTAATAAAGACAACGTCTAAAACCTGACTGCAGCCCAGTTCTACAGGTTCTCCGTACCATGCCAGGGAAGATCTTTTGAAGTTTCTCTGCCGCTGCCAAAGCCTTTGATTTTCCGCCTCCAAGGCAGTCTTCAAACTCGTAGAGAGGCTGCCGAACAGGGTTAGAGTAGGAGATTTTGGCATTGTCCACAAAGGTAACATGTCTTACTCCCCATCCCTAGTGAAAAAGAAAAGAAACTGAAATAATCCTGTAACTGAACACATTATCCAACTACTTAATGTTCACGAAGGGAAACAGCAGCTGCAAAAAGGTGCAGGATTTTGCAACATAAACAATGAAATGACCAGATTGGACCATGCTAGTTAAAATCAACCAAGTTACTTATGATCACGTTTAGGGTCAATTCACACGTTCATTTCAACGGGGCCGCAAAAGGTTCGGACCGCACACCCTGTGCTGTCTGCATACATAGTTCCGTTCCGCAGCCCCACTAAAAAGATAGCGCAAATCCTATTCTTGTCAGCAATCGCGGACAAGAATAGGCATTTCTATCATGGGGACGGCAACGTGCGGTTTGCAAAACGCAGAACGTACACGGCCGGTATCTGTGTTTTGCAGATCCACAATTTGCGGACAGAAAATCACGTAGGCCAAGTTGACAGCTGCCAATTTTCCTCTGCATTTTTTGCAGCCTAAATAAACTCAGCAGCCAGATGTTACATGAATAAATACATTCTTATGATTAGGAGCCTGCTATATTCTTTCATCATTACTATTAAAGAAGTTGCCCAAGTTATTTTTATTCATCACCTATCCTCAGGATAGGTCATCAATATCAGATCGGTAGGGGTCCAACACCCGGCACAGCTGTTTGAAGAGAAAGCGTGCACAGCGTCAGCGCTGCCTCCTCTTCATTGTTTACCTGCTCGCCGTCGCATGCACAGCGGTGAGCAGGTGTAATTACCATTCATTTCAATGGGACCGCTCATTCCTATACAAGTGTCCTGAGGATAGGTTATCAGTAAAAAATAACTTGGACAACCCCTTTAAGCCATAAAACAAATATATATTTTTTTACATAGGACATCATACTTAGCGGATACTATAAGATCTATCCAAACAGCTAGGGATAACCACGCAATGAAACTCCTCACTGCTGCACATGGGCACACAGCGTTAAATATAAATTATGCATTTAAGTGGGTTTTCCAGGATTTTAATATTGATGGTCTACCCTTGGGAAAGGACATCAATATCTGAACGTTGGGGGTGCAAATAGAGAAGGGACCGGGTGGCACAGCTCACACTCCTAAGTAAACCCCTGTGTTGCGATCAATCAACCACGGATGTCCAGCGCACCTCTTGTCAAAACCTGCAGCCCTGTGGAGCACGACTCCAAACAAGCAATCATGAATTCCAAAATAGAAGAGGATAATAAGGCGGCACTCACCCAGCAGTAGTGTTGAGCGAACTTGTGTTTTAAGTTCGGCGTCTAAAGTTCGGGTTATCGAAGTATCCCGTTATGGATTCTAAATTCCGTTCTGGTCCGTGGTAGCAGAATCCATAACGGGAAACTTCGATAACCTGAACTTTAGACGCCGAACTTAAAACACAAGTTCGCTCAACACTACCCAGCAGTGTTCTGTAAAATCCTTTATGTTCGAGAACAACTGGTACAAGCAGAAAGTAGGCACGGCGATGGATACTCCTGTCTTGTGCACGTTTGCAAATATTTAATCTTTCTAGATTGCAGGACAGATGCGTGTTTACCACCACCAATCCCTACTTACGCCACATTAAATTGTTTTTGACATTTGTTGACGGCATCTTTATGATCTGGTCTGGTACTAGAGAAGAATGTACTGAGTTTGTTGCCTTCTTGAATGCTAGTAATGATATGGGTATGTTTTTTACTTTAAATTTTGTAGGATCCAAACTTGAGTTTTTGGATGTGGCTGTCGGGATGGTTGGTGATGAGTTGGTCACTAGTGGGTTTGGTAAGCCCACAGCGACCAACTCCTTGCTCCACCACGACAGCTTTCACCCGTGTGCGGTGAAGAAATCTGTCCCTTATGGACAGTTTATCAGACTCAGGCGTATCAATAGTATTAGAGAGGGCTTTGAAAGACAAGCCATGGAATTGAGGGAACGATTGAGTAAAAGGGGTTACCCCCAGGAGATGTTGGATGTGGCTCTTGAGAGGGCAAGGAAGTTCTCTCAGAGTGAATAGAACCCCAGATGGTAACAAAGGTTGCAATGAGGGACGGATTAAGAAAAAGAGGTTTGTCTGAAAACCATATACAGGCACTGGGAGATTCTTAGGAGGGATAGCGTACTCACAGAATATGTAGAAAGACCATTAGTCACTTTTAGAAAAAGTCATACTATCAGGGACAGGTTGGTGAAGGGTCGCTTCGTTCAGGACACAAACCGTAGTTGGTTACATGGGAGAAAACCTAAAGGCAATTATAAATGCGGTAATTGCTCTTTCTGCAGGTATAATTCCTAAAAAAAAACATCCTCAATATTGGAGGTCTACAGCATAGGGTCATAGACTTTATCACCTGTAGAAGCCCCTTTGTATGTGATCTCATGTGAATGGGGTCAGTTTTATATAGGCAAGACCATCAGATGCCTCTTTGAGAGAATTAGAGAACACATGAACTCCATACAATCAGGGAAGGGTTGCCCCAGATTTATAAAACACACGAGGGAGACGCACAATGGGGACTGTAGGACCCTTGAGTTTGCCGGCATCGAACTGGTTCCTAATTCTCCTGCAGGAGGAGATAGGCATAAATTATTACTACAAAAAGAAGCCAGGTGGATTCTGCGTGCGAACGCCTTAGGTGAACGTGGTTTAAATGATCGCAATGACCTCAGTGCGTTTCTGTGATGATCTTATTGTTGCGCTGTTTGTTTTTATGACAGACGATTTGTCTTTTATTGCAATGTACACCAGAAGGGCGATAGGGCGTCATGCGTTGTCATGACAACCTTCCCCCGGGTTGTTTTAAAAGGTAGCGTGATCACACGCGCTTACGTCAGCGGCCTGAAGAGGCGCATTGTTGCGCGAAACGGCCGTCGCCGCTAGGCATGGAAGATTCGCTGTCCGCCCCCGCTCACTCTGCATCCCGGATGAAATAAAAGGATTTTACAGAACGCTGCTGGGTGAGGGCCGTCTTATTATTCTCTTCTATTTTTGAATTTCTGAACGGTGGGGGTCTGACACCCTGCAGCCAACAATACGCTGTTCCCCAATTGCTTCGGCGATGGAAGATGGTTCCGCAACTACACCGATTTATCCACTCTGTACCAGGAGCTCCGTTATTCACTGCAGTAGCCAGCTCCATCCATGACGCAGTGGACAGAGCCGTGTAGTTCTGGCATCAGAGCTACTTGGGAACAGCTACCGTAATCATTGGAGGTGCAGCACATGGGACCCTAAGATCAAATATTGATGGTCTGAAGATAGGCCATCAATATTAAAACCATGGAATACACCTTTAACCCTTTTGCTACCAGCGCCGTATTTTATTTCCAATTGCACCCACTTTATAATTTTTTTTTTCCCTCGCTTCCCACTACATTGTATGCATAGTAAATGGTGGCGCTAGAAAGTACAACTTGCCCCACAAAAAACAAACCCTTATATAGATATGTGAACGGAAAAATAAAAAAAAGTTATGGCTCTAGGAAGACAGGGAGGAAAAATGAAAATGCAAAACCGAAAAAAATGTTGGTATCCTAAGGGGTTAAGTGTGTTAAAGGCAAGGAACTAATTATTTCAGTTCCCTGTCATAATAAAAGTTTTGGGCTATAAAATCAGGAGTGGGCTGCGCTACCAAACTGGGTATTATAAATGAATAGGGTAACAGCACTGAGACAACCGAGGGTTAATCCTTTGGGATGGTTTATTCCAAACAGAAAAGAAAATAAGGAAAATGTAAGAAATGGAAGCAAATTACACAAGAAAATTGAAACGCAATGAAATGAAAAACTGAATAAAAATAAATAAAAAAATCTAAATGCAAATCTATTGTAGACTGAACAGGTTGTCCGCCGGTCTGTTGTTGGGTTTATTAAGAGAGGACTGATGGAACGCAAACAGCAATGCAAAGCGGAGAAACTGAACGGCAAGCAGCACGGAAAGGAGTATTTCTGCTCCGTCTGCTCAGACATGTATAATTGCTTTTTGAGTGGACACATATCACCGTGTCATTCCTCAGGCAGTTCAAACTTCATGGAAATGAGAATCAGACTTCAGACTGCTTCAGGAATGACTTCCATGGGGAGCTTGCCTGCGAGCCTTCGGGAGAGAACTGCAGCTTCGGATAGTAGCGGAATGTTTAGAATGGCGCTCCGTATGTGCAGCGATTGCTAAATTATGACAATTTGTAGTGAGTAGCTTATCATCATTCTATACTTGCTGTAGTGAAAACCAGCAAGCCATAAACTGATTATCGGTCCGTTTTAAAGGGGTTGTCAGGCATGATCATTTTTAATTTAACCCTTTCTACCCTAGAGGTTTTTGCGTTTTTTCGTTTTATCCTCCCTACTTTTCCAGAGCCATAACTTTTTTATTTTTCCGTTTGCATAGCGATGTACTTTCCAATGCCACCATTCAATACTGCATAGGACGTAGTGGGATCCTGAAAAAAAAAATTCTAAATGGGGTGGAATTGAAAAAAAAGTTATTTCGCCACAGTTTTAAGTTTTTTTTTTTTAAGTTATGACGTTCAATGTGCGATAAAACTGACCAGTTACTTTTATTCTACAGGTCAGTACGAATCCAGCGATACCTTGTATGTATAGTTTTTTTTTTATACTGATAAAATAATAAAAACCCTGGGGAAAAAAAAAATCTGCCTAATTTTTTTGTCGCCATATTCTGACCCCTATAACTTCTTTGTAATTTGTATGGAGCTGTGTGAGAGTTCATTTTTTGCAGGGCAATCTGTACTTAGTTTTCACTGATACCAATCTGGGGTGTGTATGACTTTTTGATCACTTTAACCACGGCACCTGAAAGTGTTAAATGTCCGTGAACGGATTATTGCCGGTCGCGGACATGAGCCACGGGTGTCTGCTGTATGGTGCTGGTTGGGAAGGGGTTACAGGGCATATGTCAGGAGATTTGTACCTATGACACTGGCTGACCTGTTG
Source organism: Bufo bufo (assembly GCF_905171765.1). NCBI lineage: Eukaryota > Metazoa > Chordata > Amphibia > Anura > Bufonidae > Bufo > Bufo bufo. Next base: position 178,330,338 of record NC_053397.1, read on the forward strand.
CATGTGCGCTTTGAAGTTGAAGGCATCTGTGTTGGTCCCATGTTCCTATGAGCCCACATATGCAAATGAGCCATTACACCTAGAGGCTCTTCTTTCTGTGCAACTACCACGCCCTCTCCACTTTAATTGACTGGGCCAGGCATGTATAATGATGTTTTCACTGTCTGGCCCTGTCAGAGTGCAGAGGGCATGGCAGTTGCAGAGAGAGCTGAACCTCTAGGTGTAATGGCAACGCCCCCATTGCTCTGAGAGGCTCATTTGCATACAATAAAACATAATTTTTCTCAGCAATACGGGCACATATGAACATGGGACCAACACCGATGCCTTCAGCTTCCAAGCGCACATGTGAGCAAAAGAAAATATAAAGAAGCATTCCTTACTTCAAGGATTCCAAGCTGCTGCCGTTCCGCCACTCAAGGTCTCAGCTTTGTGATCCTGGCACAACACACAGTAAATGGCAGCTCAGCCTATTACTGGCCACTGTGGTCATTGATTGGCTGAGCAGGCATCTCTTGGCTTTTCCTGTGTGTTGAGCTGGGACCAGGAGGTAGAGAAAAGAGCAGGACCCAGTAAATGGTGAGTGGTGAGGGAACGGTGGGGCGAGAAATGATTACGGTATTTTCATTTTTTGACCTATTTTGCTTCATATTTTTTTAAAAAATGTACCCGCCATTTAAGCTCTTTAAGGTCAGAGCGGTCAACCTTCTGTAAATAACAGTCATTTCTTAAAACCAGTCAACTCTTGGCTAGTGCCTGAGCTGAATATGGAGAGAACTACATCTGCCCCGGTGGCAACTCTTCAGTGCAACAGCCAATGCTGACATTTATAACAGTGAAGCGCTTTCCTATATCACCACTGGAGGGCAGTGGCAGTAGTTTGGAAGTCATTGCTACTGCCAGGATCACAGCTTCTATAAAAAAAAAAAAAGAGAAGGAAAATGGCAGAATATAGCTACTTGGCCTACACCGTATATCTAAAGAGACTGTTCTACCATAAAGTCATTTTAAATAGGACCTGTAATAAGTATTTGAAATCAACATGGCTTACAGGACACGATTCCCACTGGTCCCCTATTCATTGGGGTGTTGTTGTTTTTTTGTATTCGTCCCTCCATTCTCTAGCTATACTACCGAATATGTTTGACGAGTCCACACCATCACTTTGATCTGTCCAGTCATACTGTAGATGTCAGTATCAGAGCAATGAAGAAGCTCAGAGTGAGAGTAAGCTGTGGGAAGACCAGCTCCTGCTGCTCTGAAGACCAGCTCCTGCTGCTCTGAAGACCAGCTCCTGCTGCTCTGAAGACCAGCTCCTGCTGCTCTGAAGACCAGCTCCTGCTGCTCTGAAGACCAGCTCCTGCTGCTCTGAAGACCAGCTCCTGCTGCTCTGAACACCACAATCTGGTCTTGTGTTCTCCACACACATCACACATACACAGATCTTAATGTGTTTATTCACACATCCGTGTTGCTGGCCGAACATGCCCATTGAGGTCTACGGGTCAGAACATGGATGGCATTGATGTTGATTTTCATGGATCATTGGTAGGAGATGTTCTGGAAATCCGGTTCACTTTATCACCGACACAGTGTGAATAAGGTGCAAAGAAGCATGAGAAGAACATAGCAGCCAATACTTAGAGAAATAAATCACTTAACAGGTAAGGGTACTTTCACACTAGTCCTAGGAGCTCTATACCAGAAAAGAACTGATCCGTTTTATCCCCATGCATTCTGAAATAAGAGCAATCCGTTCAGGATCCATCAGGATTAGTGTTGAGCGAACTTCTGTTTTAAGTTCGGCGTCTAAAGTTCGGCTTCCGGTTAGCGGAGAATCCCGATATGGATTCTGAATTCCGTTGTGGTCCGTGGTAGCGGAATCAGTAATCGACCATTATTGATTCCGCTACCACGGACCACAACGGAATTCAGAATCCATATCCGGATTCTTCGCTAACCGGAAGCCGAACTTTAGACGCCTAACTTAAAACAGAAGTTCGCTCAACACTAATCAGGATGTCTTCAGTTCAGTCTTTTTGACTGATCAGGAAGGAGATAAAACCGCAGCATGCTATGGTTTTATCTCCGGCCAAAAAAACGGAACACTTGCCTGAATTCCGGCATAGGAATGTATTAGTGCCGGATCCGGCTTTAAAAATACCAGATCTGTCCTTCTGGTCTGCGCATGCCGAAAAAAAAAGGTGAAAAAAATAAATGCCGGATCAGTTTTTATGGATGACACCAGAAAGACGGATCAGGTATTGCAATGCATTTTTCAGACTGATCAGGATCCTGCTCAGTCTTACATACGGCGATGAAACTGCTTGCCGGATCACTCTGCCGCAAGTGTGAAAGTAGCCTAAGCAAAGTGATAACTTCTTACCTTGACATCCAGTTCACATTGTCCAATAAATTAATATTAATAAAAGGAGATAGTAAAAACCAAAAAACTCACTGTATCTGTAGGGTAACACTCACCATTAATGTCCTGGCAACGTTGCACCCGAGTGTTCCCGCTCCCAGTAACAAGCACTTAGTGGAGATCACTTTCTCCAAATCCAGAGTGGGCACTAGTCTCCAGCGCATCAACTTTAGGTTAAGATCCACTGATGATTCTGCTAACCTGATAAAGAGAAACATTTCAGTTAATGGGTAATACTGGCACCATTTTAATGCACATTTTTAATTAAATTCTATACAAAGATGTAGATGAAATCTGATTAGTGGCACTACTGCACTGGAAAAAACTACATAAAAGAAAAAAGCAGCACATTTATAAATCCATTTACAACTGTGTTTTTTATGGAAACACAAGTTTAACCCCTTAAAGGGGAAGTCCGCACTGGAAAGAGCTCCATCTATTGTGCAGTGGATGAAGCTGGTTACTGCAGCCCTCCTCCCATTGATGTGAATGTGAGCCACGCTGCAGTTACAAGCTCCGTAAAGTGCACAACAGACGGAGCTGTGCAGTTCCAGCGTTGGAGCTACTGCAGGACTGCTGATCGGCAGGTTGAGAACAGGGGCTGTCCAACTCCTTTCCCATCTGATGAGATGCATGCAGACAGGCAATAAATGAAGTGATGACCACCTTATGAAGTGGAACCTTTTTGGAGACATACACCCTTCAACACTGAAATCTCAACACCAAGAAGGAAAAGTTGTGTAATGATGGAAATCACCGGATCGATAGACATGTTAATGATATACAAATGGTAAAAAATGGAAACAATACAAAAAAATTAAAATAAATCTCAATTTATTGAGTATCGAGTATAAGCACCACACGCACAAAAAGACTCAGTTACATGCCTTGGCATGCTATCAATGAGGTTATTAATTGTTGTGTCATGTTGAATGCACTTGGGCACGCAAATCATCAAGATCTGCTGCCACACCACAACATGATCCTGAAAGAAAGGACTGGTGTGACGTTCCCTTGTGAAGACCTCTTCATGGAGTTGCTCTTAGGATCTCCAGACTAATCTCAGACTATCACCTCATCTGAGACAAAAGCAGCACTCATCACAGAAGATAGATCTCTTGTGTGAGATCAATGTAGCACCTGTAGTTGGACATCTGGCTCCTAGCCCAATGTCGTGCAAATGCCTTATGACGGTTTGTGTAGATACTGTTGCCGCCTTAGTCTTGGGATGTGACATCCAATTTCACTTGCAGTACAGAATAGATCACTACACAGCATTCTTCTAATCAGATGATCCGTCTGTGCTCTAGTGCACCTCTTGCTGTTATTCCAGTTTGTTGATGTTCTCTTAACCGACGGGACGCAAAACTTTGACCAGACTTGACGCTTACTTAGTGATCTGCCAGAGTGATAAATCAAGGTCTCTCAGTTCAAGGTAGGGCTGCAGTAAACGATTATTTTAGTAATCGAGTATTCTATCGATTATTTTTTACGATTAATCGAGTAATCTAATAAGAAAAAAATAATAGACTGTTTTCCTTTATAAAAACTCAGACCCCCTGCCATTAGTCCCCCAACACCCTTTGTTCCCCCCTGTGCGATCAGCCCAAGTGCATCAGTTCCCCCCAGTGCCATCAGCTCTCCCCACCCAGTGCCATCAGCTCTCCCCATCCAGTGCCATCAGCTCTCCCTCACCCCAGTGCCATCAGCTCTCCCTCACCCCAGTGCCATCAGCTCTCCCTCACCCCAGTGCCATCAGCTCTGCCTCACCCCAGTGCCATCAGCTCTGCCCCCTTGTGCCATCAGCTCTGCCCCATTGTGCCATCAGCTCTGCCCCCATTGTGCCATCAGCTATGCCCCCATTGTGCCATCAGCTCTGCCCCTATTGTGCCATCAGCTCTGCCCCCTTGTGCCATCAGCTCTGCCCCCTTGTGCCATCAGCTCTGCCCCCATTGTGCCATCAGCTCTGCCCCCTTGTGCCATCAGCTCTGCCCCCATTGTGCCATCAGCTCTGCCCCCATTGTGCCATCAGCTCTTCCCCCATTGTGCCATAAGCTATGCCCCCATTGTGCCATCAGCTCTGCCCCCTTGTGCCATCAGCTCTGCCCCCTTGTGCCATCAGCTCTGCCCCCTTGTGCCATCAGCTCTGCCCCCTTGTGCCATCAGCTCTGCCCCCTTGTGCCATCAGCTCTGCCCCCATTGTGCCATCAGCTCTGCCCCCATTGTGCCATCAGCTCTGCCCCATTGTGCCATCAGCTCTGCCCCCATTGTGCCATCAGCTCTGCCCCATTGTGCCATCAGCTCTGCCCCATTGTGCCATCAGCTCTGCCCCCATTGTGCCATCAGCTCTGCCCCCATTGTGCCATCAGCTCTGCCCCCATTGTGCCATTAGCTCTGCCCCATTGTGCCATCAGCTCTGCCCCCATTGTGCCATCAGCTCTGCCCCCATTGTGCCATAAGCTCTGCCCCCATTGTGCCATAAGCTCTGCCCCCATTGTGCCATTAGCTCTGCTGCCATGCTCCTCCTGACACCCGGATTGCACAGCATCACTGGTTTCTATGACGCTGTGCACTCCAGGCGCCTGGCCTTAGTTGCGCCCCCCACCTCGGTTTCACCAACTTACCTTTCCAGCAGGGGCGCTGCCGAAACTCCATAGTTCTGCGCTGCTCTGCCCCTGACGTCACACAGTGCGTCAGGTCACAGCGTGCGTACGTCAGGAGGTCAGAGCAGCGCGGGTCCATGGACGTGCTGTGGAGTGTCCGGAGGCCGCCTGCTGGAAAGGTAAGTATTCCAAGCGCCGCGGGAGACCACGGAGCGGGAGTAATAGCAAGCGCTTCACTCCCGCTCCGTGGTCACATGACACAAACGAATCTTCCATGCAAAAAATTTGCATCAAGGATTTTTTTGTGTCTAATTACTCGATTTAATCGATTAATCGTTTCAGCCCTAGTTTCCACGATTCTGTCCCTCTCAGTTTGCCAAAAGGGCTGATAACTGGCACGAACATAGGGCATCGCACAATCATTCCACACTACTTGATCTGGTTTTAAGGTTTTATCAGCCTTTTATGCCTCGCCCCGCCCCCCAAGCATGCCACAGATTGGAGCTAGGTGCTAGAAAATTTTATCATTTGAAGAATTTAGCAACCTATTTGATATGCATTAACCATACAGCTTGGTGTTGCAATTTCAATGTTGAGGAGTGTAAGTGTGGATCTCAGAGGTGGGAATCGCATCTCTCAGATATTTATGGTATATCCTGCAGAGGTGCCATATGGAGAGAAGAAAACTTATAAAGGAGTTGTCTCACTTCAGGAAATGGCATTTATCATGAACACAAAGTTAATACAATATGGACAATCACAATCCTTTAGTAAGTGCCTTGTAATAACTGTTTACATGCTAAATGTGATTTTCTAAAGGTCCCTCTACAGGGGACGACGATCTAGCAGATTGTCGAGAAGGAAGCGATCGCTAGCGGAGGAGACCGATGCATTTACATGCAGCGACCTTCCTCCACAGTATGGGGAGGAGAGATCGCTAATGCCATCGCTCCTCCCCATACTGTCATACAATTACCTGATGACAGAGCACATTGCTCATTCATCGGGTAATCGGCGGTGCATTTACAGCGCATGATCATTGCTAAGGAGCATTACTAGTAACGCTTGTTATCGATAATGTGTTCAATTTTCGGCCTGTGTAAAGGGCCCTTAAGTTCCAACATGATCATCACATTACCCCTATGGATGATCAGTCCAGACAATTACCCTGATTTACCTCTTGGGGTCCATACATTCACTCAGGTTCACCATTCGGGGACCCATCCCACCTTTTTGGTTTTTTTCCCATCCAACAGCTTTTGGGCAAACTGAAAGAAAACGTTTAAGAAATTGTAATATTATAAATCAATTGTCATAAAGACCGGTCACTATCAAAATAGTTGAAAAAAAAAATAATTTTAGTAATGCAAATTTTAGTCGATTTATTAGTTCACACCATAACATTTACAAATCACACACATGTTCTCCAGCTGAAGACGTGCCACAATTGTTTGTTATTTTACAACTATCTGACAATTTTATTCGGATACCATATGGAAATACTATTGAGCACCATATCACCATAAGCGGGTAGGTAAAGCTGGCCCTGGAGAGCTGTACTTTGCAATTTGAGCCATGACCTTACATGGCCTAACATGACATGTTGCAAGCTCCAGCAAAGTATAACTTGTGACTAGATTCAAAAAATGAAAATCCATTCCCGGAAAAGTACAAAGGAGAAAGCTTTGAGGCGTAAAACTGTAATCTGGCAAAGACCATTGAATACCCTCCAAATTATTGGCGTGTCAGAGGCACACCACAAAACAAGGAGCAGTAAGTTCATACCAGCACAGGACTCCACATCGAGACTTACTGTATCCCAGACCAAATCCACAGTAAATGCATCAATGATAAAAACAGAACCCAAAATAAATTCTGGAGGTCCTTTCATCTTGTGATGCACAAGAAATCAATTTTCTATTGAAATTTTAATTAAAAGAGAAATAACGTCCAGGATGAAAAGCAGGCTACCTTGGCTCTGTGCCACTGGCGGCAACTTAATTTCAAAGCTGATGCTGTGCTTTATGTCCCTTTCCCCCTGTAGAGTTCGGTCTCGGAGGCAAATGACTTCAATGGACTGTACCCGGCTGCCCCTGTGAATGAAATGGAGGAAATCAGAGAGAGGAGCCCAGCAGGATGGATAATAAACGAACTCACATCTTCACCTTAATAGCTTGTGATATCCTTAAGAGCTTGAGATTTTTTTTTTTGAAAAAAACCTCATTTAACATTTATTTTAGTTTAATTACTTTCATGAAAATGCTACGCCATTGAGACAGGTGCTTAATCGCCTCTATTAATCTGATGATTCCAGGCGCAGGATTGAAATTCGGAAATGATTAAAGGGAAAGATTAATTTTATTTTTTTTATAAATGAGAAGAACGATACAAGGAAGATACATGGTGGGTCATTGGGTAACGTATGTTATAATATTAGTGTATTAGCAGTGGTAATAAAAGGAAGGTTTATACCATCCGGTAGTTGACCAACTGCAACGGTCTTGACCGACAGGCTGCAAATGCGCATTATTAAAAGGGAAAAGCCACTTAAAACAAGCAGCGTTACACAAGGAAAGTTTACGGGTCTACATGTATTTAATGGGGAAACGGGGCAATTCTTATGCAAATGAATCCATACAGCCTGATAAGAACAATGTTTGGGTGCTGTTCCACTAAGTTATCCCCCACCTCATACCACTCAGTCTCAAATGGTCCAGTGGTCTGGAAAAGAGATATGTAATCAACCAGTAGGGGGCACTGAGTGGTACAGTAGGAGACACGAGCATGGAGGGGATGGCTGTCATTGTACATAGGGGCATGGATGTGGCTAGGATTATACATTGGGTGTTGTGAATGTCACGGCATATGGAGCTGCCTGGCTATAGGGAGCCTGTTAAAGTCAACGTAAAGGGTCTATCATTGATCATTCATCCTATATGAGGATCCTGTTGCAGGTACGGGAGAAGGTAGACTGTTACTGTATGGCTACCTTTTAGCAGACACCGTGAGAGGGGAGAACTAGAAACCTGAAAAAAACACAATACAAAAAGTTGGCCATGGCATGCACAGCACAATGTATACCACATCCCAAGTTGGGACCTTAGAAGCAAAAAGGAGAGTGCTGCATGGGATCACCAATGGTTAGATATAAAAAGACAGCTGCCTACCTAATGTTGTGCGGCACACACAACGACCATGTAGGCATATCGCTTGCCCTGGGGTAGAAGAAAGTTCTGCTCCGGAACACATTGCAGAAATAAACGCTCCGTTTGAAGATACCTGGTGGTGTTCACAGTTGCCTACTTCTACCCTAAGAAGCAGCAAGTTAAAGGGGTTATCCAAACTATAAAACATGTCCCCCAATGCCTGGGCCCCTCATATAGATTATACATACCCCACTCCCCGACGCCCAGGTTGCTCCTGGTCCCCACGCGGCCGCCGGGTTAAGGCACATCCAATAGCAGGCTTCGACAGGGACGAGCCTCCCTAGCATCACGCCCCACATCGAAGGATGTTTTGATCCGCGCGATGGGGCAATGCAGCGGTGAACGTGCGGGGACCAGGAGCGACGCCGGTGTCGGGGTGAGTATAATCTATATGAGGGGCATGTTTTATAGTTTAGATAACCCCTTTAAAGGCACCTTTACACGAGTAGATGATTGGTACGACAGAGCGACGAACTAACGTTTCTTGGTGTAGCGAACTTTTCAATAATGACGCGCCGATTATCGTTCACAAAATTGTAATTTTGATTGCGTATTTCATCGTTTGTAAAGCAGACTGTTGCATTTACACAAAGCGATAACTTGAGTGGTGTGCTTAAACACATCCCTGGTGTAATCATCTGTAATCCTGCGTGCAGTCAACGATTCCTGTTTACACGGATTCAATTGTTTTTTGGGCGCACACAAACCAAGGAACCAATGAGAAATCTACCGATTTTCGGTTGTCTCGCTATCGTTCATTGCTTTCACATTGCTCGATAACCTTGCAGTTTCGCTCAATTTAGTGATAATCTAAATGATAATCGCCTTGTGTAAAGGTACCTTAATTGAATGTGGTTAATTTTTGCCCTTGACAGGGGCAGACTGGCCACAGCCACTAAATTTCCTGGTGGGCCAATAACCAGAAGGCTGTCTGAGCCCTCCTCAAGGCCGTAGGCTGGGTACATAACGATCTGATGCAATCAGAAGCAGCGGGTACTTACGCATACGCACTTGGCCGGCAGCCGCTGGTGCCCTCCTGAACTCAACTGCATAGTCGTCCTTGGGACACGGATACAGTTGAGTACTGCGGAGGGGGCAGCAGCATTTTGTGCTGCACTTTGATATTTGGTTCTGCTGGGGCGGTATTTTGTGGTGCACTAAGATATTGCTGGCGCCGACTAATTCTATTGCCCCTGCCTACTTCCGTTGCCCGCCTTCTGTGAATAAAGACTTGCCTACAATATGGGGCCACTTTTAGGATTTTTTTCAGGGCCACTTTAAAGTTTCCAGTCCACCCCTGCCTCCTGATGATGCCAAGTTAGGAGACGTAACAGTCAATGGCGATTTTCATTTCGTACACTAATAAACTTTTAGCCGTGCTGAGCAAAAGGTAAAAAATAGACTGATCGTGGTGCCCACAGTGTTTTCTCATCATGGGCAGATACAAGGGCACCTAATCGCACCCCCAGTGTGAGACGCTCACTAAACCCCCCCCCCGGCCCCCCGAGTTTCCTATGAGGGCTGACTACGGTCAGATATTGATTCTTCCTTTGAGAATCAGTAACGATGAAAACACGTGAGAACGCTCTTCACACAAACTAATGAGCAATTAGCATTACAAAACGAGCAGCAGGAAAGTTTATTGACATAATGTGAGCAGAGCTCTTATTAGATAATTAGACTTGTGGAGACAGAAAGTGGAAAATATACTGAATTACTATAGAAAGCCAATCTAATCCCAAAATGTTATCCAGACACATCAATAAGCAGCACATGAAAGGGAATCTGTCAGCTCCAAAACCCTCTATAACGAGAGTAAGCGGTGTATGGTGTAAGTGACACCGAGTCCGGTCATGTCATTTTCATCTTCATACTCCCTTGCATTCTGACGCCGTGCTCCCACAAACCAGCAGTAAAATACTTTGGGAGGACTCTTCTTTAAGTCCTCTCCATTATGCGTGTGAGCTCAGGAGTCCTCTCAGTGCATTTTACTGCTGGTTTGATGGTGCACGGTGTCGAAACGCAAGATAAAGATTTAAGAGGCTCTGTCACCAGGATCAACCCTATTAACCATACTGGCTGATAGGGCTCATCATGCTGATTAAAACTTTACCTTTCTTTTGTCTATATGTTAAATGGCTGCAGAGATATCTGCGTTTTTTCATATGCAAATTAGCAATTTGAGCACTAAGAGGCGGGGCTGAATATTCTGAGCACTGCTCTGTAACAACCCCTGTGCTCTGTGCACCCCCCCCCTTGATTGACAGGGCTAGACATCAGGCTGAGGGCAGAGCTGTGTCCTAGCATCTACATATCATATACTCTATGTTACTATAGCTTTACCACACTGAGATCTGCTCAGAAAACGAATCTACATATCACTGCACGATATATGAATATAGACACCAGTAATAGATCATCAGCTTCTGATCGGCGGGGGTCCGACACCCGGGACCCCCGCCGATAAGCTGTTTGCAGCGCCGCGGCCGTCTCACTGTTTACCGCCGGCCCAGTGACGTCACGACTAGTATCAACTAGCGTGGGTGGGGCTAAGCTCTGTTCACTTGAATGGAGATTAGCCCCGCCCACGCTAGTTGATACTAGTCATGACGTCACTGGGCCGGCGGTAAACAGTGAGAAGGCCGCGGCGCTGCTGGAGCGCCGCTGCCTTCTCAAACAGCTGATCGGCGGGGGTCCCTGGTGTCGGACTCCGCCAATCAGAAGCTGATGATCTATCCAGAGGATAGATCATCAGTTAAATGAAAGTGCAGAACCCCTTTAAGCTATTAGTTTTGTATGTAGAGATCCCTGGTTTGAAGCTTAGGAGAGATTTTAAAGTTTTTTTTTCTTCTGATATTTTTTTCTTCTACACTTATCCCATAAGAAAAGTCTATATCAGGGATCAGCAACCTTCGGCACTCCAGCTGCTCTGAAACTACAACTCCCAGCATGCATGCATACTCTGCTGTTCTTGTAACTCCTATAGAAGTGTAAGGATTTGGGGAGTTGTAGTTTCAGAAAAGCTGGAGTACAGGAGGTTGCCGATTCCTGGTCTATATCCTTATCATATTAAGAATAATGTTTTTTTAGAAAGCTAATAAATATATCTGGCTTCTTTATAATACATTATACATTGTGTCTGTAAATAAGCAAGTAATAGGTCCTAGCAAAAAATAAATAAAAACAAACAAAAAACACTATTCTCAATATAGGAAGGCCTTATTATCATTATTAAAATTATTATTATATATTATTTATTATGGTATAGCCTTTTAATATGGTTTCAAATAAAAAAATAATAGAAAGAAAACATATGTCTCTCATGGGACTTGAAAAAGGGATGTCTACATACAAGAAAGACCACTATGCCACCAAGCTATAGCCTTAGTTACCACATAGAGATTCATGTTTTTTTCCATGCTTATAGGCTAACACATATTACTGGGGTCTATAATCATATATCGTGCTTGTGAATAAAGCAGTTATATGTAGATTAGCTGTCTGAGCAGATGTCAGTGTGGTGAAGCTATACTACATAGTGTATATGATATGTAGAAGCTAGGACACAGCTCTGCCCTCAGTCTGATGTCTAGCCCTGTCAACCAAGGGCGGGGGGAGTGTGCAGAGCACAGGGGTGGTTACAAAGCAGTGCTTAGACGATTCAGCCCCGCCTCCAACTGCTCATTTGCATAAAAGCGCATATCTCTCTCCAGCTGTTTAGCATACAGACAAAAGAAAGGTGCAGTTTTTATCAGCATGATGAGACCTACCAGACAGTATGTCTAGTTTAATAGGGTTGATCCTGATGAGCCTCTTTAAAATGACAGAATCGGTTTAGTCATCACTTACACTATACACCGCTTTGTCTAGTTCAGAGTGAAAAGATTCCCTTTACAGGTCTGAAGCACAGAGGCAATGGGCCCTCCTGCTCTTTATACTGATCAATGAAGCTTCTCCAGGTGGTTCCCCAAGTAACCAAACATTTACGATGTATACCAACCATTTTGATATTAACCCCTTAAGTAGCGAGCCTATATTTGTTTTTTCCTCCCCACATTCCAATAGCCATAATGTTTTAAAGAGAACCTGTCACCGGGATTTTGTGTATAGAGCTGAGGACACGGGTTGCTAGATGGCCGCTAGCACATCTGCAATACCCAGTCCCCATAGCTCTGAGTGCTTTTATTGTGTAAAATTTTTTTTTTTTATACATATGCTAATTAATCTGAGATGAGTCCTGTATGTGAGATTAGTCAGGGGCAGGACTCATCTCAGGTTAATTTGCATATGTATAAAATAGTTTTTTTACACAATAAAAGCACACAGAGCTATGGGGACTGGATGTTGCGGATGTGCTAGCGGCCATCTAGAAACCCATGTCCTCAGCTCTATACACAAAATCCCAGTGACAGGTTCCCTTTAAATTTTCCGTTCATGTAGCCAAATAAGAGCTTATTTTTTGCGGGATAAGTTGTATTTTTTAATGGCACTATTTAATTTACCATGTCTTGTACTGGAAAACGGGGAAAATTCTTTGGGGGGGTAAAACTGAAAAAAAAAAAAAAAAAGGTTTTTGGGATTTTGATATTACAGCGTTGACTGTACGCTAAATGTGACATCCTTATTCTGCAGCTCAGTAAAATTACGGTGATAGCAAATTTTTATAGCTTTTTTGTTTGTTTTAATACTTAAAAAAAAAAAAGTAACCTTTGGAAAAAAAAAAAGATTTCTTTGCATTGTCATTTTCACCATAAAGTTTTTATATTTTTGTCCACAAGAGCTGTATGAGGGCTGTATAAGGTGACCAAAAAAAGGTGAATCGCACTTTTTTTTTTTTTCTGTTACAGTGTACACTATGCAATAAAAATGTTTTTATATTTTAATAGTTCAGACATTTTCGGATAGAGTGATGCCTTTTTTATTATTATTTATATATGTTTATATGTAAAATTGGGAAAGAGGTGATTTAATATTTTTATGGTTTTTTTTTATCCTTTTTTAATTTTTAAACAACTTTTTATATCACTTTTAGTCTCCTTAGGGATTTTGAACCTGGAATCTTTGACCATTTGTCCCATTCACCATAATAGAAATCTATAATGGTGAATGGGATTCTGGCATGCTACCTGCTGAGCTGTGCCTTGTGCACAGCTCAGCAGGCAGTTTAGGCTACTTTCACACTTGCGGCAGTGTGATCCGGCAGGCAGTTCCGTCGTCGGAACTGCCCGCCAGATCCGCTGATTTTGATGTGACTGAAAGCATTTGTGAGACGGATGCGGATCCGTCTCACAAATGCATTGCAAGAACGGATCTATCTCTCCGCTGTCATGCGGACAGACGGATCAGTCTTGTATTTTTTTTCACATTTTTACCGGTCTGCGCATGGGCAGGCCGGAAGGACGGATCCAGCATTCCGGTATTTTGAATGCCGGATCCGGCACTAATACATTCCTATGGGGAAAAATGCCGGATCCGGCATTCAGGCAAGTCTTCAGTTTTATCTTTTGCCTGATCAGTCAAAACGACTGAACTGAAGACATCCTGAACGGATTAGGCCTCTTTCACACTTGCGTTGTCCGGATCCGGCGTGTACTCCACTTGCCGGAATTACACTCCGGATCCGGAAAAACGCAAGTGTACTGAAAGCATTTGAAGACGGAACCGTCTTCCAAATGCTTTCAGTGTTACTATGGCACCCAGGACGCTATTAAAGTCCTGGTTGCCATAGTAGGAGCGGGGAGCGGGGGAGCGGTATACTTACAGTCCGTGCGGCTCCCGGGGCGCTCCAGAATGACGTCAGAGCGCCCCATGCGCATGGATGACGTGATCCATGCGATCACGTGATCCATGCGCTTGGGGCGCCCTGACGTCACTCTGGAGCGCCCGGGGAGCCGCACGGACGGTAAGTACACTGCTTCCCCGCTCCCCGCTACACTTACCATGGCTGTCAGGACTTTAGCGTCCCGGCAGCCATGGTAACCACTCTGAAAAAGCTAAATGTCGGCTCCGGCAATGCGCCGAAACGACGTTTAGCTTAAGGCCGGATCCGGATCAATGCCTTCCAATGGGCATTAATTCCGGATCCGGCCTTGCGGCAAGTGTTCCGGATTTTTGGCCGGAGCAAAAAGCGCAGCATGCTGCGGTATTTTCTCCGGCCAAAAAACGTTCCGTACCGGAACTGAAGACATCCTGATGCATCCTGAACGGATTACTCTCCATTCAGAATGCATTAGGATAATCCTGATCAGGATTCTTCCGGCATAGAGCCCCGACGACGGAACTCTATGCCGGAAGACAATAACGCAGGTGTGAAAGAGCCCTTACTCTCCATTCAGAATGCATAGGTATAAAACTGATCAGTTATTTTCCGGTATAGAGCCCCTGTGACGGAACTCTATGCCGGAAAAGAAAAACGCTAGTGTGAAAGTACCCTTACCATGACATGCCTGGGAACCTCCAGCAGGTCCCAGGCCCGCAATTTCAATGAGGGGGCTCCAAATCGGATCTGCCTAATCTCACAGATGCTGGAGCGGAGCGGGCTCAGTGCAGCAGCCTGCTCCATACAGGTACATCACAGTGGCTGAAGGGGTTAATAGACTGGTGCAGTAGGACACATACATGCCAATGTGTTCATAATACAGGAGCAAAAAAGCACCTGCATTACATCTGTGTGAAAATGACCTTAGTTAACACATTATATTAGGTTTAGGGATAGATCATTTTTAATTAGGATTACAGTATGTATATGGGGATGGAAAATTATATACCTATATAAGCCCAATATTTGCATACAAAAGATGGTTGGTGACCTCAGTTTTTTTTTGCATTTCTTTAAAGGCTACGTACACTTTTGGTGGCAATTTTGCAAAATTGCATTGCACTCCTTTTGGACTAAAAATATATTTTTTCAGTTGGTCTTTATTAAAAATGTTCAGCCATTTCTGAGATACAGGGTTAAAAACCAGTCCATTTGCAAGCTGTCATAGTCTGTTTTCTTTGAATCTTGTCCTCTGACAGCTCATGTGTAGCTCTCATCTCCGATCTCCTAACCTTATTATTTAAGCCATATTCTTAGCAGTTTAATAACAATTGAGCTATACTAAGTGTTTATGAGGTCAGGGTATCAGGCATAAGAGCTACACTTGAGAGGTCAGATGACAGGATTCACAGATTTTTCTGTCAAAGACCTCATACACACGACCGTTGTTCTTGCGGCTCGGTTGCAGACCCATTCACTTCAATGGGGCCGCAAAAGATGCGGACAGCACTCCGTGTGCTGTCCGCATCCGTTGCTCCGTTCCGTGGCGCCGCAAAAAAAATATAACATGTCCTACTCTTGTCCATTTTGCGGCCAAGAATAGGCATTTCTACAATGGGCCGCCTGTTCCGTTCCACAAACTGCGGAAGGCACACGGGCGGCTTCCGTGTTTTGCGGATCCACAACTGGCGGACCGCAAAAAACGGAACGGTCGTATGCAGGAGACCAAAAGGTGAGAAAATTGTCCTGGCTAGCAGTAGTGCAAAAAAAACTGTCAGTGACAGGGTTAAACTTCAGAAATGGGAGGCAGAAATCCTTTAAAGGGGTATTATCATCTTAATGATCACTGTTAAATCTGTTAATGAGCAGCCGGGAGCAGGTAAGTATTAAACGGCGTCATGAGAATACCCCTTTAAGTGGAAAGAACTTTCACATTAAGGCCTACATATCTACATACATTCATATGCATCAAGATAATTGGAAATAAAACACAATCCTACTTTTACTGCCACACGCAGAAGAGTTCTGCTACAGCAATACAAAAACAATGCTATGGAGCCACATTAAGCAGACTCTGGCACTTTCAGTTCTACTTCATTAACAGCAAAGAATGTCAATAAATGTCAAGAAGGTCAATAATTGGCCATTTCCGAGAAGTAATCCTTGTTTTGTTCACAGTCCTGCTGCTAAGTGTAAATTCAAAGAAAAAGATGCAGCGCTGCAGATCACCCAACACAAAGGATATTTAAAGGGCATCTGTCAGCAGATTTGTACCTATGACACTGGCTGACCTGTTACATGTGCGCTTGGCAGCTGAAGACATCTGTGTTGGTCCCATGTTCCTAAGTGCCCGCATTTATGAGAAAAGTGAAGTTTTAATATATGCAAATGAGCCTCTAGGAGCAACAGGGGGGTTGCCATTACACCTAGAAGCTCTTCTTTTTTGCAACTGCTGCGTCCTCTGCATTTTGATTAACAGGGCCAGACAGTGAAAATGTCATCACACCTGCCTGTCACTGACATTCAGTGCAGAGTATGCAGCATGTGCAGAGAGAACAGAGCCTCTAGGTCGGGGGTAGGCAACCTTTGGCACTCCAGCTGTTGTGAAACTACAACTCCCAGAATGCATACTTCCTCTGCTCTTCTAAGAACTCCCATAGAAATGAATGGAGCATGCTGGGAATTGTAGTTTCCCAACAGCTGGAGTGCCGAAGGTTGTTGATCCCTGCTCTAGGTGTAAAACGGCAACACCCCTGTTGCTCCTAGAGGCTCATTTGCATATACTAAAACTTCACTTTTCTCAGCAATGCGGGCACATATGAACATGGGACCAACACAGATACCTTCAGCTGCCAAGTGCACATGTAACAGGTCAGCCAGTGTCATAGGGACAAATCTGCTGACAGATGCCCCTTAAAAGAGGCTTTATTGGTTGCAGAAACAAACAATGGGGCACATTTATTAAGACCGGCGTTTTAGATGCCGATCTTAATAAAGCCCTAAACTGGCGGTGGAGCTGCCAAAAGTTATGAAGAGGCGCAGAGGCCTCTCCATAACTTTGGCGCATCCAGCACCAGTTCTAAATGCAAGACCGCTTCCGGAACTCCCACAGAAATGAATGCAAGCGCCACCACCTCTCCATTCACCTGTATGGGAATTTCGGAAATAGCCGAACTAGCGCTCAGCTATTTTCAGCACTCCCATAGAAGCGAATGGCCGTGCTTGTGCAGTGCGCCCTTGTTCACTTTGGGGGCCCAAATCCAGAAATATATGCGGGTCTCAGAGGTGGGACTCACATCTATTTAATATTGGTGGCATATCCTAGCAATATGCCATCAATGTATGAGATGGGCAAAGTCCTTAAAATGGGAATTGAGATGCACAAAGGCCAATGGAGGTGACATTACAGACTGAAGAAGAGGCCGCAGTGCTCGAATGAGTGCCTCCGCCAGTTGCAATAGCTGATCTGTTTTTTGCTTGACTTAATGCCCTACGAATAATTTGCAATCAGACTATGGTCATCCCTATTTCAGTTACCAATAGTATCTGAAAACTCAGCGCTAGCAATGGTGTTAGGATAACAGTACCAGTGTAAAGCTGCCAGCACCAAGACATTCCTCAGAGGCCATCCAGGGTACTGGGCCAAAGTGCATGGGTCATATACTCCAAGCGTTACCTAAGGGAAAAAGGGACAAGAAGAGCTTTAGGTCCAGCAAGCAAATCACTGCAGTTAAGATAGAGAAAGGTATCAAGTAGTAGTTGTATATTACAATGGCACTTAGACACCGAGAACCTCACCTAGAGGGACAGACCGGGTGAGGATCTCTTTGACTACTTAAAGGGAACCTATCACCGGGATTTTGTGTATAGAGCTGAGAACATGGGCTGTTAGATGGCCGCTAGCACATCCGCAATATCCAGTCCCCATAGCTCTGTGTGCTTTTATTGTGTCAAAACGATTTGATAGATATGTAAATGAGGCTACTAACGTTTCCGGAGCCCAGCCACGCCCACTGTAAAGGAGCCCAGCACCGCCCCGCATCCTCAGAATCTCCTCCTTGCTCCCAGACGTCACAAAGCTAGAGCGCCGTAATCTCGTGATGCGCGAGCTAGCGCATGCGCAGTGTCGGTATAGTGTTCCTTCCCTGTGCTGGCATCAGCCTCAGGGAACGAACTGCACATGCGCTAGCTCACACATCACGAGATTACGGTGCTCTAGCTTTGTGACTTCAGAGAGCAAGGAGGAGATTCGGAGGATGCGGGGAAGTGCTGGGCTCCTACACAGTGGGCGCGGCTGGGCTCAGAGTCAGAGAACGCTGGACTCATCTCTCAAGCATGGAGGAGACAGGACTCATCTAAGGTTCATTTACATATCTATAAAATCGTTTTTTTTGACACAATAAAAAGCACACAGAGCTATGGGGACTGGATATTGCGGATGTGCTAGCGGCCATCTAGCAACCCATGTCCTCAGCTCTATACCCAAAATCCAGGTGACCGGTTCCCTTTAAAGTGTAAGGCTGGCTGGGGTAGGGTTGTCACGATGCCGGAATTTGAACTTTGATTTAGATACCGAGTAAAGGATCACGATACTCGATACCAAAATCGTCACTTTGCAAAACTTTGTCTGTCCTGCACCGTTGTGTTATAGGTTTTGTTCACCTTAAGCCACCTAGTTCATGAATCGAATGCCAGACTCACAGTGCATACTGACAACAAGCAGAGCTGGAGGACAAAGGAGGTGGAAGTACATAATACAGATGTATGATCCATTGCAGGTCTGGAGCTGGGTGAACCCCCTATGAGCACAGTGATGGCTGTCGCCCAGCACCTGTTGGCTGTACACCGGATAATGATATACTGTGCGCTCCCCCCAAAGCTGTTAACCTCTGATGTGCCAGCGACAAGCCGCTGGTGCAGACCACCGCTGTGTTTGCCCAAAGGTTGCTCCCAGTTGAGTCATGACACTGAAATGAACAAAAAATGTAGCTGATCCAGCTCTGCGCGCAGCTGTTCTCAGGAGTGACCGAGCATGCCGGTGGAGCACTCTGAAGTTTATGTTCATCTGTCTCTGGGGCAGATATCACTGATGTCCGTCCAGGTCCTATACTCTCTGTATGTTATGCTGTGGGGAGGCTACTAAGTGCCATTAGCAGGAGGGTATAATGACCCAGGTTTGTGTGGATGTCAGCTGCTCTCCGAAGATCACATTTCACCATTAAGTAAGTGGCACTTAGAAGTTCCTGGAAAGCAGGACGCATCCCCTCCAATACTGCACAGTACAAGGACATCATGAGGGTCAGCACTGCGGACATCTATAGAGATACGTGACACAGAGTGTGGCTGCTGATCAGAACATGGTGAGCGCTAGCGGGTAGTGCACGCTCTGTTTTCTCTGTTAGACCTGCTACTAATGTTAGTTTTGAACCAAGCAGGGCTTGAAATAGTTGAAATTGAAAAAGTATCGATACCCAATGCAACCCTAAGCTGGAGGAGGCTTGTTGAAAGGCTACAGGGAAGAGGTGGGGGACTACTATGTCTACTGGAGAAGAGGGGATGAAATGTGGGACTTTTTACTTTACATGTTGTGAGGGATCGCATTCTCTCAGGGGTTTTCAAGCACAGATTTCTTCCTCAGACAAGGGTTTTAGTGTCCAAACACCAGCATAAACAAAGCAAAAGAAACAAACACCTGCCCGTCTAGGCACTACCTATTTCACAAATAACGTATACAGTTCACACCAGTGATCAGATGCGGCTTTCCCAGCCCAACCTCCAGCAGCCTCCAGGCTGCTCCCACACCAGTGTCTCTTGGAGGATAGTGGTCTAGGTGTCTTCCCAACAATGACCGTGCGACCCTCTTCCTTAGGCGTCGCTGGACCCCCCCAAACCTTAGGCTAAACCCAGTCTTATGGTCTCTTAGCCCTCCCGGCTCAGACCACACAGAACCACTGCAGGCTTCTGTGTGCAAGACATCACCCCTTCTAAGGCCTCATGCACATGACCATTGTTTTGGTCCGCATCCGAGCCGCAGTTTTTGCAGCTTGGATGCGGACCCATTCACTTTAATGGGGCCGCAAAAGATGCGGACAGCACTCCGTGTGCTGTCTGCATCCATTGCTCCGTTCCGTGGTCCGCCCAAAAAATATAACCTGTCCTATTCTTGTCCGCGCTTCGCGGACAAGAATAGGCAGTTATATTAAAGGCTGTCTGTGCCGTTCTGCAAATTGCCATCCGTGTTTTTCAGATCCGCGATTTGCGGACCACAAAACACACAACGGTTGTGTGCATGTAGCCTAAGGGCTTGTTCTCACATGTGAAGCCCGTGCCCGTGCTGTAGACCGCAAATTGCGGTCCGCTAAGCACGGGCACCTACCGTGTGGCAACCGCATAGGGATCGCGGCCCCATTCACTTGAATGGGGCCGCGATCCCTCCGTTCCGCAAAAAGATAGAGCAAGCTCTATCTTTTTGCGGTGCGGAAGCACGGAACGGAATCTCAGAAAGCACTCCATAGTGTTCCATTCCGTGGTTCCGTTCCACATCTCCGGATTTGCGGACCCATTGAAATGAATGGGTCCGCATCCGTGATGCAGAATGACCATGCGGTCTGCAATACGGGCACAGACTTCACACGGTCGTGTGAACAAGCCCTAAGGCCTCATGCACACGACTGTTGTTCGGGTCCGCATCAGAGCCACAGTTTTTGCGGCTCGGCTGCGGACCCATTCACTTCAATGGGGCCGCAAAAGATGCGGACAGCACTCCGTGTGCTGTCCGCATCCGTTGCTCCGTTCTGTGGCCCCGCAAGAAAAATATAGCATGTCCTATACTTGTCCGTTTTGTGGACAAGAATAGGCATTTCTACAATGGGCCGTCCATTCCGTTCTGCAAATTGCGGAAGGCACACGGGCGGCTTCTGTTTTTTGCGGATCCGCGGTTTGCGGACCGCAAAAAAGGGAACGGTCGTGTGCATGAGGCCTAAGGCCTCATGCACACGACCGTTGTGTGCATCCGTGGCCGTTGTTTCGTTTTCCGTGATTTTCTGCGGACCCATTGACTTTCAATGGGTCTGTTGAAAACTCGGAAAATGCACCGTTGTTAATCCGCGGCCGTGATCCGTGTTTCCTGTCAGTCAAAAAAATATGACCTGTCCTATTTTTTGGACGGACAACGGTTCACGGACCTATTCAAGTCAATGGGTCCGTGAAAAAACACTGATGCACACAAGATTGGCATCCGCGTCCTTGGCCGTAGGCTACTTTTACACAGACGGATCCGCAGATCCGTCTGCATAAAAGCTTTTTTAGAGCTGAGTTTTCACTTCGTGAAAACTCAGATCCGACAGTATATTCTAACACAGATATTCTAACACAGAGGCGTTCCCATAGTGATGGGGACACTTCAAGTTAGAATATACTACGAACTGTGTACATGACTGCCCCCTGCTGCCTGGCAGCACCCAATCTCTTACAGGGGGCTGTGATCCGCACAATTAACCCCTCAGGTGCCGCACCTGAGGATTTAATTGTGCGTATCATAGCCCCCTGTAAGAGATCGGGTGCTGCCAGGCAGCAGGGGGCAGTCATGTACAAAGTTCGTAGTATATTCTAACTTGAAGCGTCCCCATCACTATGGGAACGCCTCTGTGTTAGAATATACTGTCGGATATGAGTTTTCACGATCTAACTCAAATCCGATGGTATATTCTAA
Source organism: Bufo bufo (assembly GCF_905171765.1). Classification (NCBI taxonomy): domain Eukaryota; kingdom Metazoa; phylum Chordata; class Amphibia; order Anura; family Bufonidae; genus Bufo; species Bufo bufo. The sequence continues at coordinate 178,352,041 of NC_053397.1, forward strand.
CATAGAGGTGTTCCCATGGTGATGGGGACGCTTCAAGTTAAAATATACCATCGGATTGGAGAAAACTCTGATCCTATGGTATATTAACTCCTGACTTTACATTGAAAGTCAATAGGGGACGGATCCGTTTGAAATTGCACCATATTGTGTCAACGTCAAACGGATCCGTCCCCATTGACTTGCATTGTAAGGATCCGTTTGGCTCTGCACGGCCAGGCGGACACCAAAATGACTTTTTTTTTCATGTCCGTGGATCCTCCAAAAATCAAGGAAGAAAAAAAGGTCACGGATCACGGAACAACGGAAATCCGCAAAAAAAAACGTCCGTGTGCATGAGGCCTAACTCTGAGGATTCCTTTATCCCCAGGTGATTACTGCACCTGGTCTTGCTTCAGACCTGGTGATTGTGGGGAAGACGCAGCAAATCCTGCCATATATCTCCCCTAACAACCATGAGGCCCGTCACTGCCTCACAATGTTTACTACCGGACTCAGACCTACAATACGTCCTAAACTAAAGCCAAAGATTTGTCTAGGTATTTAGCTAGGTCATTAAAGTTTAACTCCAGCGAAAAACCAACAAACCGTTGTGCACTAGGTACAATTTCATGACACCTGCTTATTTACCTTGTCCTCATCCGTATAGAATTCCTGGAATTTCAGCAAAGGGGACATTGAAAAAGTATCCCCCGTGTAACGGATTAAGAAGTAAGGTTGTGGAACGCCTCCTTCTGCTTGACAGAAATCATCATAGGCTTTCTGAAATGCGAGCACCTATGGAAGAAAAACAAAATCACTGCTACTGAAATACATGTGCAGATAACGTCACCGAGAGAACAACAGCATCCGCTGTTCTATTCCGCGACCCGCAAAAAATATAGAGCATGTCCTATTCTTGTCTGCAATCGCGGACAAGGATAGGCATTTTCTATATAGCGCTGGCCATGTACAGTCCGCAAAATGCGGTATGCACACGGCCAGTATCCGCGTTTTGCGAGCCGCAAAACACATATGCGCAGGGCAAGGCCTGTTTTTTTACAAAACTATACTAGACGGAGCCTGGTAACGTTAAAGGTTTAAGTGGGCAGTGTATAGCGCTGTTCTGGGCGGTTCTAGAGGGGGGTACTAGTAAATAGCACCCAGAACAGCGCTCTACACCGCCCACGTAACTGTGGTATTGTTCTCTTGATAGGCCTAGACAAAGATGTCCGCAGTAGAGCATTGCACTAAGGCCGGAGCCATCACTGCGTGGAGCTGCCAGAATTCCGTTCAGCCCCATTAACTATAATAAAGAACAGCGGAGATCCTCCCATAACTCAACCGACTGATTCTCGGCATGTTTGCCGGGTTGCGGCCTGATGTCTGCCGGTCTCCATTATAGTGAATGGGGCCAGCGGTTATCAGGTAGCGTTCGGCAGTGCCTGATCCAGACATCTTAGGCGGGCTTCTCGCAGATGTGAAACAAGCCTATTTAGTGTGATCTGTGATGCTCTAAGTGGCTCATCCCCTTCCCTCTCTGGCTGCTGTGAAAATCGAGCCAAGCCGTTTGCCATGCTAATGGTCCAAACAATGGAGGAAGTTAAAGAGCCAGGACAGGGAGCAGAATACACAGAGTGACATTAAAAACATTGCCAGCTGATGATTGTCTGATCATGGGCGGAGGTGAGAGCTGCGTTTACATGCAGCAATCCTCTCCTCTGTATGGGATGAGCAATCACTGCTGTGAATTCTCCACCCCGTACAGATTCATTGTTTCTCGGCAGCAGATCACAGAGCAAAAGACAATCTGCTGCCCAAAAACGACGTTTGTGTCCACATCAACAATGCTTCCACCTGATGGATGAGCGTTTGCTTGCACATCAGGTGACCGGAGGCACTTTTACACATGGCAATTATTGGGATTTAATTTTCCTAGGCACATTCCTTCCCAAAAATCGCCCCGATTGTTGGCTTGTGCAAAGGGGTCATAAAGATAACCTGTCAGTACAAAATGCAATGCAATCTGCAGCCAGCAGGTTATAGAACAGGAGGAGCTGAGCAGACTGAGGTGTAGTTTACGGGAAAAAGTAAAACTTGTAATTTACACATTTATATTTCTGCTGACTTCAGTTGTACATGGTAGAGGTGTTGTCAGTGACTGATAGCATTCTCTTTCTAGGTGTGTATATAGAGGTAGCTCACCGTATATGGCATAGACGGATTGCTGGTCCTATTGACTACAATGGGATCCAACAGCGATCCAATCGCTTTTCGTTATAAGTGCTGGCTTTTGACCGGACAATGTGCATGCAGGGGCAGCGCGGTGGCTCAGTGGTTAGCAGTGCTGGGGTCTTGGGTTTTGAATCAGATAACATCTGCATGGAGATTGTATGTTCTCCCCATGTTGCATGGGTTTTCCTGCCAAGTCTCACATTCTTCAAATCAGTGCTGTCAGTGTCAGACTGTGCAGGGGCAACACCCCTGACTGGTAACACCCATCTGGACCTTCAGAACAGATTGCTAATACAATTCAAAAGCCTCTACTGTGAATAACAGAGGAACGGCACTAAATTGAGTCGTAAGAATAAATGTATGCAAGTTACCAAAAGAGACATGTCAAGGGAGGTGAGAGGTCCTCTTTATGTTAAAAGGATTTTCTGACTTTTACTGGTGACCTATTCTCAGCCGTTTGAGGAGGAGGATGGGCATCACAGCCTAACTGTAGCTTACCAAGCACAGCGCCGTCCATTTGATATTGGCAGTGCTCGGTATTTCACTTAAACGGGAGTGAGCTGCGCCGAAGCTACGTGACCGGTGAATGTGGCATCACTGGCCTAGGGTAAGCGGTGAGAAACGCGTTGCTCAAACAGCTGATCGGCAGAGGTCCCGGATGTCCGACACCGATCAGATACTGATGACCTAATCAGAGCATAGGTTATCAGTATGAAAAAGTCAGAAAACCCCCTTAACTACAAAAATATCTGAACTTTAAGCTTATATAGGTCTCATTTTTCTTCACCACCCATCCCCCCACCATCCTAAAAGGGAAAAAGTTACCTGAGCTTCAGAAAACTTTTCACCAATAGACACTGGAGGCTTAATCACTTCTATGCCATCCGAAAGGCACAATGCAGGAAAACAAAACCAATAATAGAAATGATACTTCTTCAAATCCTACCAAAAAAATGAAACATAACACATGGAAATGTCAAAACTTCAGGTTCACATTGTTCATATTGAATGTACTAAAACTTAAAGGGGCTAGCCTCCATTTTTTTGGTCCTTCCCTTGAAAATATTCCTACTGGGCCAGCGTTGCGCTCCCTAGTGTAACTAGGTTGCATGCCTTCCTGGATCACGTGTCGTATATTCGTCATGTAGCCCTAGCCCGGTTGCACCTCATGATGTACGCGGTTTGCGCCTGCACAGTCAGGCATGCACACTACTGCTCCATACAAAGTCTATGGGACTGATAGAGATAGCCAAGTCTATCGCTCCACCGTGTCCATCAGCTAACAGACACTGAATGGAACTCATTTAACCCCTTGATGACCCACAGTGAGAGTCTGAAGAGGACCTGCATTATATTATTACAATGCTCTGTTTATGGGGCCACTGTGCCTGTGTGGTCAATTCAGGACCCCAGATCTAACCCCCAGTCATGGTCCTTCCTTTAAGAGACATTCTTTGTATTCATTTCTTAATGAATAAGCACCTATCATTTACCATTACAAGTGAAGAAGAACTTGAATCTTTCTAGTAAAAGCATTAAATATATTCATCCAGCGTGGCACAATTGCTAAAAATATCCGCCCGGAACCTTTTCGGTATGCAGGTTCAAACTGTGGCGTCCATCTTGAATCAGCTGTCTAAAGCTCCTGCACCACGTTGCTTAAGTTATCTATACGGTTTATCAATAGTTCATTAAACATCTTTTGTCGACCCATATTTTCATGCAGCAAACTGATATGGACTGTGGAAAGGTGACGAGACAGGAGAAAAAACTGCTCTGAGATAAATATCAAAGCTCTCATGAAGTGATTTGTCAGGGAATAACCTTTATGGAGTACAAGAGCCTGGGCTCCGAGGAACCTCAGCATTGAGCATATTAAAAATGTCACAATTTAATCTGGAAAATAACAGCCGGAATACATTAGGAGATGGAAACACAGCTTTTTGTGATCAGCATAAAATTAAAAAGACACCTTCATTGTATGAGAGATTATTCAATTATACATTTTCTCTGTTCTAGGGCACAAAGAAATTAAAGCTGAAAAAAGCATAATAGGCCTATATATAGGTTGTAAAAAGTTAAAGGGAATTTGTCATGTCGAACATGGTGTCTGAGCTGAAGGCAGCATGTTATAGAGCAGGAGGAGCTGAGCAGATTGATATATAGCTTTATGGGAAAAGATTCAGTAAAACTTTTATTTCATTCATTTATATCTCTGCTCCTTCTGGGCTTTGAAGTCCAGGAGGCGGTCCTATCAGTGATTGCCAGCCTTCCCTCTATGACGGTGTATACAGAGATAACTGTCAATCACTGAAAGGACCGCCTCCTGGACTTCAAAGTGCAGAAAGAGCAGGAATTTAAATTAATGAAATACACATTTTACTGAATCTTTTCCCACAAAAATATATCAATCTGCTCAGCTCCTCCTGCTCTACATCATGGTGCCTGCAAATTACTTAGCATTTTTATGGTGACAGGTTCACTTTAAAAGGGTTTTCCGGGCTCCAAATTTGGTGATCTATCCTCAGTATAGGTTATCAATATCCGGTGTGTGGGGGTCCGACATCTGGCACCTCCACTAAATAGCTGTTCTCTGCAACTAGTCAGAAAAATTTGATTTTTGTACTTACCGTAAAATCCCTTTCTCGTTCAATGCATTTGGGGACACAGCACCATGGGTATATGCCCAGCTGCCACTAGGAGGCTGACACTAGCAAAATAAAAGTGTTGGCTCTGTTTAGGTGGGCTATACCCTGTCCACAGCCACTAGGCTAATCAGTTTGTACCAATAGCAGAAGGAGAGAGAAACAGAAGCAAGGAACCAACAAGTCCAAGAGGGGGAAAATGATTGACCAGGGCATACAAGAAAGGCACGGCCAGGTAAAAAGAGCGTCCGAAAACAGAAGGGAGTACAGAGGATGCCTGGATATGGAAAAAAAACAAGGGACTATATCAGATACGGCCAGCAGTGGAAAACTCACCCCACCTAGACAGGTCTATGGTGCTCACCAATCCTTCCACGGCCATGTCAGAAAGGACTTTCAACGATGACCCGAGAACTCCAGTAGCAGCTGGTGCTCACATTGTGGCGAATCCATGTCGTATAGAGCATCCAGTGATGATCCAGGTACTCCACCAGGATCATCCACCTACACGTCTGAAACCAAGCAGAAAGATAGCAACAACAGTGCAAATACCCCATCAATAAATAGGGTACGTCCTAGGGTTGTCAAAGGACACACCTAGTATAATACCTGACAACCAGCCCAAGGTGGAGGAAATGTGGTTGCCTGGTTCATATCAGGGCCAAGAGGTCTGGTTAGCTAATGCATCATGCAACAAGGAAAAACAATGCCCAGGATAGGGGCAATGAGAGGACTCGGTGCATTCAAATAGATGCGAGAGGTGGTGCCCTACACACACTGGAATACACCACTAATGAATGTGCTAAAGAGAGGGCTTGGGGCACCCAGGTAGGTGTGACCGAGACAGTGTCCAGCACACACCCGAATACAGCACAAAATGAAGGGACTAATGAGAAGGCCTGGTGCAGAGATACCGCACATACGGAGTCTAACAGACACAGTACCACACAATTGAGTACTCACAATGCAGAGATGCCCGCTGGCTCAACTTCTTCCCCCCACCCCTCCGAAAGGAGGGGACCCATGGTACTAGGTACATACCGCAATTGGGATGGTTGACAGAGAAAACACCCGGATATGGTACAAGTACACCACTGGAGGGGGACGTAAATGGGTTTCCAAGTGCATACTGGAACCAGGAAGGAGGGATGAAAACCACAGTTGGGGATGGTACCATGAGGGAGGAACCTGATGCCCAGCCCACAGTAAAACCAGAAAGACTCGTGCAAGTGCCAATAGACCACAGTTTGCACGAACAGGGCTGGAGATGGTACAAAAACCTCACCTGATGAGGGAGTAAAACGGCTACGTGGTGCACACTAGAACCAGGATGGTGTCATAGCGACAGTAACTGGAGAAGGTACAGATCCAGGAATGTGTGTCGAATAGAGCCCCTGCTGATAGTGCAGTTACCCTGGCTGAAAATGGAGACCTTGCAACCAGGAAGGTCTGCCAGATACATCATATGGAGGTGTGTGAAAGCCTCCCCCTGAAGGGGAAAGCGTACAGTACGTACCCATGGCACCACATAGGCATGCTAATGGTCTTGCGAGGGCACCACCACACACTGGAGAGTCGGCCAACTGGCGTACCTTAGTGGATGGGAAGTACCTTTACAACCAGAGGAGTTCTACTTTTATACTCACCATCTGGCGTCTTCAGGCGCCGCAGGGTCACCCCTTCGGTAAACTCGCACTAGAGTGGGATTACCGGTACTCCACTGCGGAAGCAGTAATGGGGGACTGGGTGACCAGCGAGGTACTGAGGTAAGCGCCCGCAGGGGGTGCTACTAAAGTGGACTTCCACGATGAAGACCCCCTGCTGCCTGGGCGGACGAAGAATGCAGCCTAGAAAGAGGAAAAGCAGGGGCCTCGATTTATGAAGTAGCCGAAAAAGGTGCGCCGTCGGCGGGTAGGAACCGCTGAAAAACGGGGGCCCTCCAGAGATAGAAAAACAGGTGGGAGGGGCTTCTGTGGGAAAGCGACACACGGGGAGGGGAAAAACGGAGCAAAAGGAGCACCTGGGACCAGGGGACAGGCTGGAGAAAAATGTGACGTAGTCCCGGCCGAAGCTGGGGACTAAATTAGAATGAGAGGCCGAGGAGAGGAGTGGGTGGCCAGGGAGGAGAAGGGAACCCGGAATAATAGGGAATCCCGTGGCCTGAAAAGGGGGGCTAACCCGGGGGTCCCCATGGGGCAAGGACGCCGTCCGCGTCTACAGGTGCTGCCAGGTCACCCCTTCAGCAAACTTGCACATACATGGGATTGCCAGCATGGCACTGCGGATGCAGTAATGGGGGACTGGGTGATAGGCGAGGTACTCAAAGTACCTGCCCGCAGGGGGTGCAACTAAAGTGGGTATCCACTCCTGCGCCATCCTGCAGCAGGCAGAGACCTGCAGAAGAAAAGGAAAAAAAGAATAAAATAAAATAATAAAAATAAAAGAGCAGCAAGACCTGCAAAAAAACATAGCAGGTCATGTTTGCCTCCTACGGACACTAGACTAAAACTGATTAGCCTAGTGGCTGTGGAGAGGATATAGCCCACCCTGGCGGAGCCAACACTTTTCTTTTGCTAATGTCATCTGCCCTGCTTCCTCTCCTCCTCCAGGTTTTTCTTTTTCCCCAGCCTTGGGTCGAGCTGGGTGTTTCCCTTTGCTTTTTTCTTGCATTTGGGATTTTCTCCCACTTGTCCTGCGATTCCAGCAGTCTCCCACTATTTATCCTTTGGGATTCTTGCTGGTCCTGGAGCCTTTTGGCCCATCCCTTAGTTTTCCTATCCCCCAATTCATGCAATGGCCTCTACTGGTCCTGTTGGGTCACATGGTTTTCCTGCACCTGTACACCCAACCGTTTCCATGGCTGTTCTTTCCCACCCTCGGGGACGGCTTTTGGACGTCCCATGGTGCCGTGTCCCCCAATGCCAGTAACGAGAAAATTGGATTTTTGTACTTACCGTAAAATCCCTCTCTCGTTCAATGCATTGGGGGACACAGATCCCACCCTCTGTTTTTACTTTCTCTCTCTGTCACCGGGCTGTTCTCTTTTTCTTCCCCAGTCCAGGACTTGTTGGTTCATTGCTTCTGTTTCTCTCTCCTACTGCTATTGGTACAAACTGATTAGCCTAGTGGCTGTGGAGAGGGTATAGCCCACTTGGACGGAGCCAACACTTTTCTTTTGCTAGTGTCAGCTGGGCATATACCCATGGTGCTGTGTCCCCCAATGCCATTAACGAGAAAACACAGTTCTGTCCATTGTGTAGTTGGAGGGCCCATTTTGGAGATATATATATATATATATATATACACACACAGTGTCTAGGCACACCCCCACCTGAAATGATCTTGTAAGACTCCAGGAAATGTTTTCTTTATTTGCTGTACAATAAAATAAAATAAAATAAAAACACTTATTCAACCATTAATCACAGACATATAAAACAGATAAAACAGACTCCCTTCAAAAAGTTCTTCTAACCTTTAAAATCAATTGACTGTGTCAAGCACATTCATATGTGAAGTCTAGAGAAAATGAATCCACAACTCCGCTGCGTTTACAGCATTGATAGCTTGTTCCAGTGTGTATAAGATAAAACCAGTAATACGATGTTTAAGCAACAAGCTGCAACAATGTCTCCATAAAATGATTACTATTATATTATTGAGCTATTAGGCTCTTACCACCTCCTGTATCTTCGACTGCTTCGGGAGCAGATCTCTTTCCATGCACAGTTCCTGGTCAGCGTGGGACCGCGATTTACAATTATGTCCGTAGCAAACTAATACAGAGAACTCCTGAAAGGAGACGCTGTATTAGCTTGCTACAAAGATATTAGAACATTTTGAAAGGAGTAACTTTTATCTGTTTTATATTGTACAGCAAGGGCCCTGCTGAATTCATATACGGTATATTTTTGGAGTAGAATTATTTTCTAAAACAAAAATTTCCTTGTGTCTTGCCAGATCATTTCAGACGGGGGTGTTCCTACACCCTGTGTACATACAGTTATTATTTATCAGACATTGGGTTGAGGAGAGCCACCAAATTTTGCAGTTTCTGGGGATAAAAGGAGGGTCCTAGACGAGGGACCAGCACCTATCTGACATTGGTGGCATATCCTAGTGATATGCCACCAATGTCTGAGATGGGAATACCCCTTTAAGGCCCAAACAAGCTTGACGATAAAGGGGTCAAATGCAGTTTTTCAGCAGTCACAAAAACCAAAACTAAACATATCAAAGATAGTAGTGGTGTCCTTAGAAACTAGAAAGTAAATCAATTGCAGAAAAAAGGCCCAATAAAACATCAACTTTATTTAGATTATATTAAAATTTAAACCCAAAGATAGATGTCACTACTATGGGCCAAAAAAGCCCAACTAGTTTAGTAGAAATAGTATCCAAATGATAACAGGTCTGATAGAAATAGATAAGATAAAAAGGACAGGAAATCAACAGGGTTAATGGGCAGTGCAAATTGGAGAGGGTGGGATGTCCAAAGGGGAACACTTTCCCTATGGAGACCCTAGTACCATCTCAGCCCAGGGTCGACCCCTGATGGTGGGGTCTCCCTGTCCTCGTACCTGTCCTACAAAACCCTGGAATGCCCTAGATGACTTAGGTTATTTATAACATGACCCTGACGCATTTCCCCGGATGGGTTCCTCAGGGGGGTCGGTGCTAGTTAGAAATAGTCTCATCAAACAGAAGATACACTTGATACAGTTAGATAGACACAAAAATGAGTCAGACTAGGTAGAAATGGAAAAAGGGGCAAACATCATTATACATCATATGTTCCTAATGGGCTTGAGAAAGAGGATACAACCTAAAAGCAAAACACAGAGGCCCATAAGGAAAGAGCAAGTAGCCCAAAGATCACCAAATCACAGTAGTAGGGGGTCTTACTCACATGTGAAGTGCCCAAAAATTGCAGGATGTTAGGGAGGGTCATAAATAGTGAGCCGGTGCGCTCCAACTCGCATCGGAAGGAGCACTTCCGGCTGGTGGAACGCACATCACATCCAGGTCCGTGGACGCATGCGTCGCTTCCCATTTAGTGAATCGCATGCGTTCCAACCAACGCCCGGAAGCAGAGGTATGAGGAGGCGTGTGTGGGTTAACCTGCGGATAGCAATCGCTTGGTAGCGCTGCAAACCCAAGTGCTAGGATGTAAATGGCATCCACAGATAAGCACTATGGAGATCATGGGAATACACACAAACACCAGTTGGTCAAGGTGTTAGTAGGTGATGATAGGATATAGATATAGAGATATATATATATATAGAGATATATATATATATATATAGAAGATTAACCTCTAATTACGCCCCCCCCCCCCTTTTTTAGTTCCCTCCGCATGTTGATAAGATATAGACAATAAAAAATAGAATGGATGAAAATGATGATAAAAAAATCACTCAATAATAATAGGAAGGAGAGGCATAACTGAAAATGGAAAAGCAAAAATTTAAAAATACTGATTCATTGTGGGAGACGCTTAAATACTAAATGGAGCAGTTAAAGGTCAACCTCTCATTGAGACCAGAGGGTGACTGGGATTTACATCTGTAAATCCACTCTGCCTCCTTTTGAAGAATTCTGCTGTCCCAATCCCCCTTTCTAGGAGAGAGAGAGGGACCAATTCCAAAACAGAGAACCTCAAAACTCGGGGGTCACCTGTATGATGTTCGATTACATGGTTGGCAATGGGCATACCGAACTTTAGGATTTTTGGACCCCAGACCCGAACATTTCAGTAAAAGTTCGGGATCGGGTTCGGTGTTCGGCTATTTTATGGCGCTTTCTGAAAGGCTGCAGAGCTGCGAATCAACAAGCATATAACTTGTGTGCTCTTAGAAGTCATCACAGCCATGCCTACTAATGGCATGGCTGTGATTGGCCAATGCAGCATGTGACCCAGCCTCTACAGTAGGTGAACCCGATTTTGTGTCAATCTCGCTCTCTTTCTCGGCGAGATTGAGCACCTACGAGCCCCATCGCGGGAGCCAGCGCCGAGCTGGCTTGCCGCGATGGAGACAGAGCCGTCATAGAAGCGACGGGAGATCCTGAGATCCTGAGTTATGAATCCTGAGGGTGAAGTCCCCGCCGGATTTTAAATAAAAATCCGGCATGGGTCCCCCCCTCAGGAGCATACCGGGCCCTTAGGTCTGTTATGGGTTGTAAGGAGAGCCCCCCCAACGCGAAAAAAACGGCGTAGGGGGTCCCCCTACAATCCATACCAGACCCGTATCCAAAGCACGCTACCCGGCCAGCCAGGAAGGGAGTGGGGACGAGTGAGCGCCCCCCCCCCCCCCCTCCTGAGCCGTACCAGGCTGCATGCCCTCAACATGGGGGGGTTGGGTGCTCTGGGGCAGGGGGCGCACTGCGGCCCCCCCACCTCAGAGCACCCTGTCCCCATGTTGATGAGGACAGGGCCCCTTCCCGACAACCCTGGCCGTTGGTTGTCGGGGTATGCGGGCGGGAGGCTTATCGGAATCTGGGAGCCCCCTTTAATAAGGGGGCCCCCAGATACCGACCCCCCACCCTAAGTGAATGAGTATGGGGTACATCGTACCCCTACCCATTCACCTGCAAGAAAAGTGGTAAAAACACAAATAAGGAAAAAGAGTAAACTGGGCACACCTTGGATATTGGAAACTACTATTTATTAATTAATGAGTATTTAGGGATAAGAACACCAAAATAATGGAAGTCACTATCACATTATTGGGCAACATACATATTGAAACTTCTGCGTATCAGTGATCGGGATGAAGCTGAACTGGTCACCGCCGCGATGTTGGCAGACCCGACAGCCTCACTCCAGTCCCTGCATAGGCAGAGGGTATAAATTATATAAATATTTGGATTTTAATAAACAACAGTGTATTAACAGTATAATATGATAATAAAATGCAGTGGCAAATAAAATACGGTGTGGTATCGATACAATATAATTCAGGTGACAATATAAGAATTTATGAATATATAAATATATAAAAAAGGAAATTCGTTGATCCTGAGGATTTCCCAATGTCCAAATGGGCCAAGATGCCCACAAGTTCGTTATGGCAATGTGAATGGACAAGGTGATGTTGTAATTAATACCAACATAAAATCACTTGATATGTTCAGTCATTAGACCAGCGGCGTCCCGCTAGCGGTCTGAAATAAATCCGATAATTGGACAGTAGTACAAATAGGAACGTTCTTACCGATGCTGGAGGTTTCTCGCAATGGAGAGAAACCTCTGCCGTCTGTCGAAACTTGATCCCGGTTTAACTGCAGTCGGGTAGAACTCACAGTGGGTACTATGGATCACCTGTTAGCAGTCGAATCACTGCACGAGGTCCCGCTTGTTTGAGTCCAAATGAAGTATCCCAACCTTCCGGGTAGAGGTTTCAGATCAGCTGTGTTTGGTAACTCGGCTCAGAATTGTTCCTCTATGAAAACAATGCGGTGCACTCGCATGTAGTAGAATTGGGGGGTCAGACCAGACGCGTTTCGGGGTTAGAGTGTCCCCTTCCTCAGTGGCTATCCGACCACCCCTAGAGACCATTCTTTTATACTTTAACAAGGAGTTTTGCAAACCCCGGTTCGGACTTTGATTCCGGAAGTCCTGTGAAAATCCTTATACCGTCAGGGAATAATCCTTATAAGTGTCACAATGCCGTTTTACTTATTCTGTTTATTCAAAGTACTATTATTATATTCGCGCATTTTTACAACGGTGGTCTTTTGTGTATTTGTTGCAGTAGATAACAGTTGGTTGTATCGTTGCGATTCATTTGCGTTTTCCTTATCGCCTCCAGCCGTCCAAATGATTGCATATAGACTGCTACATGTGTAGATATATAGTGTATCACATATAAAGGACATTTCAAAGATATTGTAACATTTGTCTGACTATTCCACCGCTATATATAGGGGAACTTTTTGCACACGGAAAATCCTTTGAAAAATTTTTTTTTCTGTGTAAAATTGTTTTTTGAAAAGAGGAATACACAAATGTATAAAAGGTTTAAGATAGGGCAGAGGAAATTATGTTAAAAAGACGCAGATAATTCTAAACTAACAATATATAAATATTTTACTTAATTTCTAAAGGACCATATATTAATATCATTATAAAATTATATATCCCTATACCTTATAGAGGAAATAAATATGGGTGTTGATATATATCCATATATTAGTTCTTTACTCCAGTAGTCTATGTATATATAAATGGATATCCAAAACATACTCGATATCCACAGACCTTATGGGTGTATTGTTTGTAATATTATGTATGATCTAAAAATATGTATATAAATAAAAGACCATAAATTACTTCCATAAAAAGTTTTTTTGTTGTTTTGTTCCACAACATTATTAGATAAAATTTTCAATACGAATCCCCTGCAGATCCAAAAAGTTGTATTAATAAACACATAATTCCAAAAAAAAATAAAATATATATATATATATATATATATATATATAAAAATTCATATATAAAAATTAATAAAATAAGTAAGAATGACTTCCGGTTCCGGCGCCGCCATGTGAGGACGCAGCGCTCAGAGCTCCTGCATACCGCCGAACATTATTGTCATTTTGGAGCGCAGGGAACTGCTTTTCAGCCCTAAAGGACGTCCGACTGACACCACTTACCTGCATCTAGGAGCCGATGGAAAGATATCTCCTCCGGAGCGGGCAGAAGATCACAGGTGCGCAGCTAGCAGCCTCACAGAGCGCGGCAAAAATGGCGGACACTCAGCCACTAGTATTCAGGGAGGAGGGCTCTCAGAGTACCCAGGGAGAGGGGTCCCCTCTAGGTGGCACGGCCACAATAGATTATAAACAACTAGCCATTGAAGTGGCAATGCGTATAATGCCGGACATCCAGAAAACACTGGAAACGACAATACTGGCCTCTTTTAACTCCCTGAGGGAAGAGGTAAATCAGACCAGCATACAAGTTGGGGCCCTGGAGAAAGAGCTGCGGTCTTTGCAGCAGCAAGCGGGGGACACTGAGTCTATATTGAAATCCCAGCAGCACGACTTGGAATACCTGCGGTTTAAGGTGGATGACCTGGAAAACAGGTCACGCCGCAACAACCTGAGGGTGGTTGGGCTGCCTGAGTCCATTAAACAACTGGACCTTTTAGATATATGTGAGAAAGAACTGCCAGAGGCCCTGGGCCTAAAGTTTTTCTGTCGAGTGGAGAGGGCCCACAGGATTGGTCCGGAAAGAGGCGCCACTAGGGATTCTAATTCGGAGTCTCCCCGCAGTGGAGATGGGAGACCTCGCCAAGTTATTTTTAGACTGTTGGATTTCAATGATAAGGTGGCTTTACTCCGCAGTTTTCGTAGAAGGCGACACCAGATAACCATAAGGGGCCACAAAATTTTATTGTTTGAGGACTTCTCGGCTGAGGTGGCGAAGAAACGCAAGGCCTTTAGCCCGGTCTGCACTGCACTCTACCAAAGGGACATCAGATTTCAGCTTCTTTTCCCGGCGGTTCTAAAGATTCACAGAGCACAAGGAGGGACTATCACTTTTAGATCTCCCACTGAGGCAGAGGAGGCCTTGGATGAGATTATTGATTCAGAGCAGCATGATATACCACTCTCTCCCCAACGGTCTACCTTGAAGGACTCATTGGTTCCAGCTGTGCGACGAGGGAATGACCGTTCGTGCAATGGCCAGGAAAGACCCTCCAGAAGAGGACGTTGACATTCCTCAATTCTAAATGTGGTTGAAACTCAACCCTTAGGGGTAGAATCTTGTTAATGCTGCTAAGCTGTTCCAGATTAAGAATGTTTTATTATCCTGCTTTATGCTCCATACTAGGGCCGTTATTGTTCAGTTGTACAGATTGCAATTGTTTAGGCTAGGTATGTGAGAGTTCTGCCATGGCGGAAAAAAGGAAAGTCTATAACTAGATTTAGTGACGGCGGACACCACCTAGCCGTACCCGGTCCAGTGGACTGGTACCTGCTGCCACACACCTAGGCAGTTCTATTTGGTTGTACTTATATTGATTTTTGCTTGTGTTTTCTGTTCTCTTTCCCTCCCCCCCTTTTTCCTTCCCTCCTCCCTTCTTCCTTGGCTTTCTCTGTCTGGGGATCCGTACATACCGGAACTGAAATGAAAATTATATCCTGGAATGTCAAGGGCTTACGCTCCCCGCAGAAGCGGTCAAAGATTTTACGTCACCTAAAGCGTTTTCAACCTGATGTAGTCCTCCTGCAAGAGACGCATCTGGAAGATAAAGATTTCTTCCGTATGAAAAAATTTTGGGTGGGTTCTGTGGTTGGATCCTCAGCCAGGGAGCGCAAAGCTGGAGTACTCACTTTAGTACATAGAAATTTCTCAGGGAAAATACTTTCAGAGTCTCATGACAGTGAAGGCAGATGGCATAGGTTAGTGGTAGAGATAGGAGGGATTTCTTATAGCATTCATAATGTGTATGCCCCAAATGAAAATAATGCTCCCTTTTACGCTCTTCTGGAGAACAGACTGCATATGGATGGAACTCACAACAGAATTGTGGGTGGTGATTTTAACTCAGTCGCTTCTGTTCTGGAAGACCGGAAGAGAGAGGAGGGGATGGTCAGATCACAAAGACTCTCTGACAAGGTTATACCTCCCTTTTTAACTGCTACAGGATTATATGATACCTGGCGCTCTCTACATCCTGACGACAGGGAGTATACGCATTTTTCACATGCACATAATGTATGGTCTCGTATTGACTATCTTTTCCTTCCCCTACATATGTCATCTAGGGTGGTTTCCGCTGAAATTCATGACTTACTTATTTCTGACCACTCACCTGTCTCCATTTCCTTGCAGGATACCTACCCTAGAGGAACTGATTTTATATGGCGCTTTCCTTCCTTTCTTGCCAAGGATGACAATTTCAAAGATACACTACAAGGTTGGTGGTGGGAGTTTCAGGGTGACAATCCCCGAGATGCATCAGATGTTTCGACCCATTGGGAGACTGCAAAAGCGGTTCTGAGGGGTCGAATTCTCGGTTATGTTAGTAATCTACGCAAGGTGGTTGCTAAACAATATCAGGAGGCTAGTTCGGCCCTTAGACAGGCATACACTCAATTTCTCCGGGTGGCTACTACTCAGCACAAAGAGGCGTGGATTGCAGCTAGAAATACCTTTGAAGTTTGGGTAGATAAACGGGAGGCAATGTATAGGTCAGAATTCCAGACGGATCTGTTCAGATTTGGGAATAAGTCAGGCAAAATGTTGGCCAACTTAGCACGGGGCAGGAGGGCTCCTACAGTCATCACAGCCCTGAAAGGGGAGGGGGGAGTGGTCCAAACAAATCCTAAATTGATAAATGATTTGTTAGGAAAATATTATGAGCGTCTCTATAGCGACACCCCAGAAGACCCTGAAAAGGGTAGGGGATTTTTGACAAACGTCAAATTACCTTCCCTGACGGAGGAACAGCAGGGATCTATAAATGCGGAAATAACGGCTGAGGAAGTGCTACATATAATACGCTCCCTACATAATGGAAAGGCGCCAGGCCCTGACGGATTCTCAGGAGAATTTTATAAAGTGCTACAAGAAAATCTTGCCCCTACACTGACGGAATATTTTAACCATCTTTTACATACAGGTAGTTTCCCTGCCCATGTTAATGTTGCCCACATTAAATTGATACTTAAACCAAATAAGGACCCACAAGATCCAGGTTCGTACCGCCCGATCTCGCTCATCAATCAGGACCTCAAGATATTGACTAAAATACTGGCTGACAGACTGAGCCTATTAATGCCTACTCTGATAGGGCCCTCCCAGGTGGGTTTCATTAAAGGGAGGTCGGGGGTAGCAAATATTAGGAAGGTGTTGGCAACCTTGGATTGGGTCCAGCGCCGCCCTCAGCCAGCCGGAACCCCTATTTTGTTGGCGTTAGATGCGGAAAAAGCTTTTGACTCACTGCGTTGGGACTGGCTGGGGGCGGTACTTGATAAATTCAAGATTTTGGGGGACATCCGTACCTTTTTGAAGGGTCTCTATTCCAGCCCAGCGGCGCGCATACATACGGGAGGTTTCCTGTCTCGGGTGTTCCCCCTCCAGAGAGGGACTAGACAGGGTTGTCTGCTTTCCCCCCTCCTCTTTGACCTAGCCATCGAGCCCTTAGCTAGATTTTTAGAGGATTCGGACTTATATACGGGTATTACCATAGGCAAGAAAGAGGTCAAACTAACTTTATATGCGGATGATCTTTTGATCTTCATGGACACTCCACAGTGACACTTAGGCCCCCTAATGGAGTTTTTGAGTTTTTTTGGGTCCTTCTCAGGATATAAAATAAATTCGTCTAAAAGTGAAATTCTAGAGCTCCACGCCACTAACCCACCGCAGTTTTGGCAGGATATAGGTCTCTCTTTATCTGCTGTTAAGAAATATGTCACGTACCTAGGGGTTAAAATTGGTAAGCTGCCGGGGTCATTGTACTCACTAAACTATCCTCCCCTCATAGCGAAAATAATATCTGAACTACAGAAATGGCATTCACTTCCCTTATCTCTGCTAGGAAGGTGCCAGCTCATTAAGATGATGAGTTTTTCTAAGTTACTCTACCCCCTTCAAACGCTTCCGATTCTACTGAAACATACAGATGTCACTGCTCTAAACAAGGCTTTTACCACTTTTTTGTGGTCAGGTAGACGCCCTCGTATCTCTCTTTCGAAGCTTATGTTATGGAAGCCTGAAGGAGGAGTGAAATTCCCGAATGTACGGGGTTACAATCTGGCATGTCTTATGCGTCATGTTTCGGATTGGGTGCATGATACTGATCTTTTCTCTAATAGGGAAATAGAACAGAACTTGGTAGCTCCATGGAACCTGGTAGCGTGCCTCCACTCTAATTTGGCCGCATTACCCGGGGAAATTAAATCCTCGCTTTTATTGAGAGATACGATAGCAACCTGGAAGGCGGTTAGGAAAACAATAAATCTGCCTCATGCAATCTCTAAATGGATGCCGCTATGGGGCCATCCAGAATTTCCGTCAGGAACTAGTCTGAGACCTTCTGAGTTGTGGATATCTAGGGGTTTGACTAGGGCGGAACATCTGATGCATCAAGGGGAGAAACGTTGGCTAACTCCAAAAGAACTGAAGGAAAAATATGCCTTACCGGATTCCCATTTCTTGCAAATAATGCAGATTGTGGGTTTCTGCTCACACAGATTGCGTGATCTATCGAGGGAGGTGACCAAAAACTCCTTTGATGAGATCCTTAGTTTCTCTCCCCAAACAGTTTCCCTCTCTAGGTTGTACAGGGCCTTTTCAGGAAATTTCACGAAAGCTAAGGTTTCCACTCTTTTTAAGAAGTGGGAGCACATCACTATGGATGATGAGATTGGGGTAAAGATCTTGGAAGGTTGGAGTAAGGTACGTCAGTGCGTGATTGGTGAGATTTGGCGTGAAACGTTTTTTAGAATGATGCATCGGGCAATCTATGGATTTAACTTTCCAGCCTCTCCCCAGTTTCCAGACCGTATCACACATTGTCCTAATTGTAAATTGGCTGCTACGGATTTCTGGCATGGCATCTGGACATGTCCTGAGGTAGTCAAATTTTGGGTCGCTGTGATTGAGTATATCAAGACTAACTGGTTGGTGGAACTACCTATGGAACCCCAGACCTTGGTTTTCCATTATATCCGTTTGGAGAACCCAACTAAGATACCGATTTTAGTACACTCGATTTTGTTAGTAGCTAAAAGGGTCTTGCTCCAGAGATGGCTCACAGATGCCATGCCGGACATTCCTGCTGTGATTTCTGAATTGAAAGTACTTTTAGGATATGAAAGGATTGAAGCATCTAGGCACAAAGAAAGTTCAGCTTCCAAATTCTTTAATAAGTGGAGCACTTTTGTTATGACACACTTTGATATGGTAGAAATTAGAGAATTGGTTAAACCCTTTCAGTACACTTCATGGTACCTTAAAGCATCTCTAAGTAATACTTTGGGACCCCTGGCAGTATAGTCCTGCCTCCCTTCCCCCCTATACCTCTCTCCCTTACCCCTCTTCCCTTTCTTTTCTTTATTATTTATGTCTCCTACTACTTTTGAATTAAAATAGAAAATGCAGTCAGATTCATGTATATTAAACTCATGTTCCTAAAGTTACTGTAGGTGACTCCCTGACTTCCTTTAGAAGCCAGGGGGAGAAAGCGTGTTTAATGTATGTTATACGGGTTCATGACCCTTGCCTTGTATTCTGTGAATCTGCTCCAAATAAACAGAATTTAAAAAAAATAAAAAATAAAAAATAAGTAAGAATAATTTGATAAAATAATTCCTATGTTTTTATATAAAAAAATTCATATAAAAATAAAAATAAAAATAATTTCTATATGTCTATTTAAAAATTGGCACAAACAGGAGATTTGGTTGGGTAGACAAAACAAACTCGTGCCATGAACAGTCGGTCAGTAGTACGTGTTAAGGAACTACCGTCAAGGGGGAACTAGCCGGGGCAAAAAGCTACTCGGCAAAGCTCACCCTCAAAGGTAGGTCCCCAACTAGGTTTATAAAAAGCCGAATATTTCATATTCGGCATTTAGACCGTCGGGAATCATAGTCTCCATTTCATAGATTCTCTGAGTTTCCAATCTTGACATTTTGCTGATATGGTTCCCTTTTCTCCAGCTTTTTGGTACTTTATCCATGGCTGCAAATGTCAATTTGGATGGATCACTGTTGTGAGCAATTTTAAAATGTTTAGAAAGTGAGTGGGTTTCTACGCCCTTTTTGATATTTGATATGTGTTCCGAAAGGCGTTTCTTGAGAGTCCTTTTAGTCCTGCCTATATATTGGCGTTTGCAGGGACATTCTATCATATAAATGACATTTTCTGTACTGCAAGTTAAAAATTCTTTTATGGTATGTGTGTGTCCATTTGTGGTTGCAATTATTTCTTTTGTTTGTTTTGGAAATGATGTTAATTTGCAATTTCCGCACTGGCCACATCTAAAAAACCCTTTAAGGTCCATCCATTTTTGTATTGATGGAGCCTTTTTGGAATGGTCATCCTCCTTAATTGTGGGAGCTATCTTATTTCCTAATGTGGGTGCTTTAGTAAAGACAATCAAGGGTTTTAATGGAATTATTGTACCTATAGTTTTTTCTTTTTTAATGATGTCCCAATGTTTGTATATGATATTTTTTATCTTACCATATTCGCTACTATACGGCAATATTATTTTAATTTGATTATCTATTTTTTCTTTATGATTATTGGTTTTCTCATTAAAAAACTCCTTTCTGTCCATTTTAGTTACTTTATCTAATGCCAAATTTAAGATATCTTCTGGATATTGTTTATTTAAAAATTCTGATTTCATTTTTTCGGCCTCTATTTCAAATTGATCCATCATTGTACAATTCCTCCTTAATCGCTGGAACTGACCTTGCGGAATGTTAATTAGCCAACTTGGCAGGTGGCAGCTGTTAAATAAAATATAACTGTTCCGCGTAGAAGGTTTAATGAAAGTGCATGTTTTAAGAACATCCTCATCCACATATATTTTCAAGTCTAAAAATTCCAATGTTTCTTTACTGTTGGTTCCCGAAAATTTAAGATTAAAATCGTTACGGTTAATATCGTCTAAAAACTGTTTGAGTGATTCAGGGCTTGATTGCCATATAAAAAACACATCATCGATGTATCTCTGCCAGAGCACCAGGTCCGTCCCCAGTCTTGGGGTCACAAACTCATTCTCCCAATTGGCCATAAATAAATTCGCATAACTGGGGGCGAACCTGGTGCCCATGGCAGTGCCCCGAATTTGCAAATAAAAGGATCCATTAAAATAAAAATAATTATGATTTAGTATAAAATCAATGCCCTCAATTAAAAAGTTTATCTGTTTTTCTGTTAATGTGCCCTCAGTTGTAAGTTCTTCTCTTGTTGCTTTTTTACCCTGTTCGTGATCTAAAAAAGCAGTTATGCGAATTTATTTATGGCCAATTGGGAGAATGAGTTTGTGACCCCAAGACTGGGGACGGACCTGGTGCTCTGGCAGAGATACATCGATGATGTGTTTTTTATATGGCAATCAAGCCCTGAATCACTCAAACAGTTTTTAGACGATATTAACCGTAACGATTTTAATCTTAAATTTTCGGGAACCAACAGTAAAGAAACATTGGAATTTTTAGACTTGAAAATATATGTGGATGAGGATGTTCTTAAAACATGCACTTTCATTAAACCTTCTACGCGGAACAGTTATATTTTATTTAACAGCTGCCACCTGCCAAGTTGGCTAATTAACATTCCGCAAGGTCAGTTCCAGCGATTAAGGAGGAATTGTACAATGATGGATCAATTTGAAATAGAGGCCGAAAAAATGAAATCAGAATTTTTAAATAAACAATATCCAGAAGATATCTTAAATTTGGCATTAGATAAAGTAACTAAAATGGACAGAAAGGAGTTTTTTAATGAGAAAACCAATAATCATAAAGAAAAAATAGATAATCAAATTAAAATAATATTGCCGTATAGTAGCGAATATGGTAAGATAAAAAATATCATATACAAACATTGGGACATCATTAAAAAAGAAAAAACTATAGGTATAATAATTCCATTAAAACCCTTGATTGTCTTTACTAAAGCACCCACATTAGGAAATAAGATAGCTCCCACAATTAAGGAGGATGACCAATCCAAAAAGGCTCCATCAATACAAAAATGGATGGACCTTAAAGGTTTTTTTAGATGTGGCCAGTGCGGAAATTGCAAATTAACATCATTTCCAAAACAAACAAAAGAAATAATTGCAACCACAAATGGACACACACATACCATAAAAGAATTTTTAACTTGCAGTACAGAAAATGTCATTTATATGATAGAATGTCCCTGCAAACGCCAATATATAGGCAGGACTAAAAGGACTCTCAAGAAACGCCTTTCGGAACACATATCAAATATCAAAAAGGGCGTAGAAACCCACTCACTTTCTAAACATTTTAAAATTGCTCACAACAGTGATCCATCCAAATTGACATTTGCGGCCATGGATAAAGTACCAAAAAGCTGGAGAAAAGGGAACCATATCAGCAAAATGTCAAGATTGGAAACTCAGAGAATCTATGAAATGGAGACTATGATTCCCGACGGTCTAAATGCCGAATATGAAATATTCAGCTTTTTATAAACCTAGTTGGGGACCTACCTTTGAGGGTGAGCTTTGCCGAGTAGCTTTTTGCCCCGGCTAGTTCCCCCTTGACGGTAGTTCCTTAACACGTACTACTGACCGACTGTTCATGGCACGAGTTTGTTTTGTCTACCCAACCAAATCTCCTGTTTGTGCCAATTTTTAAATAGACATATAGAAATTATTTTTATTTTTATTTTTATATGAATTTTTTTATATAAAAACATAGGAATTATTTTATCAAATTATTCTTACTTATTTTATTAATTTTTATATATGAATTTTTATATATATATATATATATATATATATATATATATTTTTTTTTGGAATTATGTGTTTATTAATAGAACTTTTTGGATCTGCAGGGGATTCGTATTGAAAATTTTATCTAATAATGTTGTGGAACAAAACAACAAAAAACTTTTTATGGAAGTAATTTATGGTCTTTTATTTATATACATATTTTTAGATCATACATAATATTACAAACAATACACCCATAAGGTCTGTGGATATCAAGTATGTTTTGGATATCCATTTATATATACATAGACTACTGGAGTAAAGAACTAATATATGGATATATATCAACACCCATATTTATTTCCTCTATAAGGTATAGGGATATATAATTTTATAATGATATTAATATATGGTCCTTTAGAAATTAAGTAAAATATTTATATATTGTTAGTTTAGAATTATCTGCGTCTTTTTAACATAATTTCCTCTGCCCTATCTTAAACCTTTTATACATTTGTGTATTCCTCTTTTCAAAAAACAATTTTACACAGAAAAAAAATTTTTTCAAAGGATTTTCCGTGTGCAAAAAGTTCCCCTATATATAGCGGTGGAATAGTCAGACAAATGTTACAATATCTTTGAAATGTCCTTTATATGTGATACACTATATATCTACACATGTAGCAGTCTATATGCAATCATTTGGACGGCTGGAGGCGATAAGGAAAACGCAAATGAATCGCAACGATACAACCAACTGTTATCTACTGCAACAAATACACAAAAGACCACCGTTGTAAAAATGCGTGAATATAATAATAGTACTTTGAATAAACAGAATAAGTAAAACGGCATTGTGACACTTATAAGGATTATTCCCTGACGGTATAAGGATTTTCACAGGACTTCCGGAATCAAAGTCCGAACCGGGGTTTGCAAAACTCCTTGTTAAAGTATAAAAGAATGGTCTCTAGGGGTGGTCGGATAGCCACTGAGGAAGGGGACACTCTAACCCCGAAACGCGTCTGGTCTGACACCCCAATTCTACTACATGCGAGTGCACCGCATTGATTTCATAGAGGAACAATTCTGAGCCGAGTTACCAAACACAGCTGATCTGAAACCTCTACCCGGAAGGTTGGGATACTTCATTTGGACTCAAACAAGCGGGACCTCGTGCAGTGATTCGACTGCTAACAGGTGATCCATAGTACCCACTGTGAGTTCTACCCGACTGCAGTTAAACCGGGATCAAGTTTCGACAGACGGCAGAGGTTTCTCTCCATTGCGAGAAACCTCCAGCATCGGTAAGAACGTTCCTATTTGTACTACTGTCCAATTATCGGATTTATTTCAGACCGCTAGCGGGACGCCGCTGGTCTAATGACTGAACATATCAAGTGATTTTATGTTGGTATTAATTACAACATCACCTTGTCCATTCACATTGCCATAACGAACTTGTGGGCATCTTGGCCCATTTGGACATTGGGAAATCCTCAGGATCAACGAATTTCCTTTTTTATATATTTATATATTCATAAATTCTTATATTGTCACCTGAATTATATTGTATCGATACCACACCGTATTTTATTTGCCACTGCATTTTATTATCATATTATACTGTTAATACACTGTTGTTTATTAAAATCCAAATATTTATATAATTTATACCCTCTGCCTATGCAGGGACTGGAGTGAGGCTGTCGGGTCTGCCAACATCGCGGCGGTGACCAGTTCAGCTTCATCCCGATCACTGATACGCAGAAGTTTCAATATGTATGTTGCCCAATAATGTGATAGTGACTTCCATTATTTTGGTGTTCTAATCCCTAAATACTCATTAATTAATAAATAGTAGTTTCCAATATCCAAGGTGTGCCCAGTTTACTCTTTTTCCATATTTCTCTTCTCCCAGCAGCGGGGTGACGCTGCTAAAACTGAGAGCACCCTGTCTGGTGCATCAACCATCCTGTGCATCTAACTAAAATATTTTCAAAAACACAAATAAACCACACAGTGTATTAAAATATTTTATTTTTCTGCTCCGGAGGCCGCCCCCTGTCTTCTTTATTAGCTCTTTTACCAGGGGGGGCTCTTCTTCCGCTATCCCGACGGGTCTTCTCCGCTATCCGGGGGGTCTTCTCAACTCTCCGGGGTTCTCCTTCTGTCTTCGCCGCTCTCCGTTGTTGACTCGGCGCACCCCGGTTCTTCGTCTCGCGAGAACTCGGATTTTAAATAAAAATTTAGCGAGACGAAGAACCGGGGTGCGCCGAGTCAACAACGGAGAGCGGCGAAGACAGAAGGAGAACCCCGGAGAGTTGAGAAGACCCCCCGGATAGCGGAGAAGACCCGTCGGGATAGCGGAAGAAGAAGAGCCCCCCCTGGTAAAAGAGCTAATAAAGAAGACAGGGGGGTCTTCTCAACTCTCCGGGGTTCTCCTTCTGTCTTCGCCGCTCTCCGTTGTTGACTCGGCGCACCCCGGTTCTTCGTCTCGCTAAATTTTTATTTAAAATCCGAGATCTCGCGAGACGAAGAACCGGGGTGCGCCGAGTCAACAACGGAGAGCGGTGAAGACAGAAGGAGAACCCCGGAGAGTTGAGAAGACCCCCCGGATAGCGGAGAAGACCCGTCGGGATAGCGGAAGAAGACAGAAGGAGAACCCCGGAGAGTTGAGAAGACCCCCCGGATAGCGGAGAAGACCCGTCGGGATAGCGGAAGAAGAAGAGCCCCCCCTGGTAAAAGAGCTAATAAAGAAGACAGGGGGCGGCCTCCGGAGCAGAAAAATAAAATATTTTAATACACTGTGTGGTTTATTTGTGTTTTTACCACTTTTCCATCGTTTCCAATATCCAAGGTGTGCCCAGTTTACTCTTTTTCCTTATTTGTGTTTTTACCACTTTTCTTGCAGGTGAATGGGTAGGGGTACGATGTACCCCATACTCATTCACTTAGGGTGGGGGGCCGGTATCTGGGGGCCCCCTTATTAAAGGGGGCTCCCAGATTCCGATAAGCCTCCCGCCCGCATACCCCGACAACCAACGGCCAGGGTTGTCGGGAAGGGGCCCTGTCCTCATCAACATGGGGACAGGGTGCTCTGAGGTGGGGGGGCCGCAGTGCGCCCCCTGCCCCAGAGCACCCAACCCCCCCATGTTGAGGGGATGCAGCCTGGTACGGCTCAGGAGGGGGGGGGGGGGGGGGGGGGGGCGCTCGCTCGTCCCCACTCCCTTCCTGGCTGGCCGGGTAGCGTGCTTTGGATACGGGTCTGGTATGGATTGTAGGGGGACCCCTACGCCGTTTTTTTCGGCGTAGGGGGGGCTCTCCTCACAACCCATAACAGATCTAAGGGCCCGGTATGCTCCTGAGGGGGGGACCCATGCCGGATTTTTATTTAAAATCCGGCGGGGACTTCCCCCTCAGGATTCATAACAAACGCCGCACACGTGTAGAATTGGCGGGAATCCAAGTCGGATCTCCCGTCGCTTCTATGACGCGCTTGCTGGGATGTGCTGTCACTATTCCAGTGAGTGCGAGATCTCGGCACCATGTCGCCGAGTATCAGCGCGACGCTGTCGTGCTAAAAGCACAATATCACAAACACCTACTGTATATAAGCTGAAGTCACGTAGCGCAGCACGTCACTCTGCTGTTACTAGTGTAGGGATAGGATGCTGCTGCTGCTGTGAGGGAGAGAATAGGAAAGAATCTTTAATCAGAAGTGCTTGTTAACTCAGCGATCTACTTAGATTTTGTTTTGTGGGTGCAGTGCACAATCTTTTTACCCTGCCCTGAGCACAGTGACCCAGAAAAATAACTTTTATCCGTCTGTTAGTTAGGTGGGCGGCGGCGGCCATTTTATGCAAGTTCTGTGCACCAGCACAGCATATGTGCATTTGTGACAGTCAAATAGAAGCTTGAAATACTGCAATTATATTCTAGGTTTAAATAAATCACCCATTTTTGGCAAGACCCTACATCTGTGGCCTTTGCAGCATTAGTCAGTGTGCAATTTAAGCTAGAAATACAGCAATAATTTTCTAGGTTTTAAAAAACCCCCTGTTTGAGCAAAATACTCAATATTACAGCCCTTGCTGCATCTGTCAGTGTGAAATTCAAGCGTTATATACGGCTGTCATATACGGTTATTAAAAAAAACACCCATTTTGGGCAAAGTACTTAATATTGCAGCCTTTGCTGCATCTGTGATTGTTAAAAACAAGCTTGAAATACTTCAATAATTTTCTGGGTTTTAAAAACACCCATTTTTGGCAATACCCTACATCTTGGGCCTCTGCCACATTAGTCAGTGTGCAATTTAAGCTAGAAATACAGCAATAATTTTCTGGGTTTTAAAAAACACCCTTTTTGGGCAAAATACTCAATATTACAGCCCTTGCTGCATCTGTCAGTGTGAAATTCAAGTGTTATATACTGCTGTCATATTCTGTTATTAAAAAAAAAACACCCATTTTGGGCAAAATACTTAATTTGCAGTCTTGTCTGCATCAGTGTGAGATACAATCTTGAAATACAGCAATAATATTCTGGGTTTAAAAAAACAAAAAACAAAAAAAAAAAACACTCATTTTGGGCAAAGTACTTAACATTGCAGCCCCCTGCATCTGTCATTGTGAGATACATGCGTTAGATAGTGGTGTTCTATTCTGTTATTAAAAAAACTATGTGGACAAGCTCACGTTCATTAAAATGAACCAGTCATGGATCCCGCAGGACCTGTCCGTACCTTGTAAAGAATAGACATGTATACCGGCCTCACCCAGCCATTGTTATACTACAGCGCAATTGCTCATTGTTGTATTTTGGATATTTCACACTCTTTTGGAGTGTACCCTAATAAAAATATAAAGATAAAATTTAAACAAAAAAACAGTGTTGGCTACCTCATCCTCCTCCACCGCCGCTTCCACCTACACCGCTACATCCACCGCCTCCGCAAACTCCTACTCCATATGGACCTCCA
Source organism: Bufo bufo (assembly GCF_905171765.1). Lineage (NCBI taxonomy): Eukaryota > Metazoa > Chordata > Amphibia > Anura > Bufonidae > Bufo > Bufo bufo. The sequence continues at coordinate 178,379,328 of NC_053397.1, forward strand.
CCTCATAAATCAAGTTTATTTTTATTTATTTGTACGTATTTTATTTTATGTCATTTCACTAATTTGTCTGTTAAATTTTCGGGTAAAATTCACAAATTTTTGGCTGCGATATACCACTGCTATACCTAGTAGACAAGTAACATTTCACTAATTTGTCTGTTACATATTCGGGTGAAATTCACCAATTTCTGGCTGTGATATACCCCTGCTATACCTAGTAGACAGGTAAAAACATTTCACTAATTTGTCTGTTACATTTGACAATTTTTGCCGTGATTAAACCCCTGCTCTGGATAGGTGATAGATAATTTTTGGAAATTTATGTCCCTGTTACAAGGTGACATTTTACCAATTTTGCTGTATACAAACCCCTGCTCTGCATAGGTGACAGGGAATTACATTTCAAAAATGCTTCTTTAATTGATGCGCGCCCCCTCCTTTCATTCAATGCTTAAACTTTAACAACTTGTCCCACATTTGCGCTTTAATAATTTGTCCCACTTTTCCACTCGATCATATTTAATTTTAAAAAAATTAACCTCCCTTGGATGTGGTCTCTCTTTCTCACGCTCCCTTTCCGACGTGGAATCCTGATTCGCCGATAACCGTGATCAACATGGTAGGCTCAGAAAAGAACATTGAAAGTTGATAGGGAAGATATCCAAATGGATCGTGGACGTCAAAGTGACGTGCGATCAGGCAGAAGTTATCTAGAGTCAACAAAGCGGCAGCAGGGCCTCTCCTGTCTAACGTTTCCAAATCCTAAATAGCCCAGTGACATTCCCTATAATTTTTTAATAATCATTCCAATAACAGGGCATCTTAAGAGTCCTGTATTGTTATTTATCGTCACTACCTCCCCAAGTTGGGAATGGGTAATTGCCGCGCGCCCCCTCCTTTCATTCGATTCTTCCGTTTTTAAAACTTTTCCCACATTTCCGCTCGATCACAATAAAATGTAATTCATTGATCTCCCTTGGATGTGGTCTCCCTTTCTCACACTCCTTCCCCGGCGTGGAACCCTGATTCGCCGTTAACCGTGATCACCATGGTAGGCGCAGAAAAGAACATCGAAAGTTCATAGAGCAGATATCGAATTGGATGGTGAACATCACGGGGACGTGCGACATGTTGGGGCAGTATGTGGGCACACACCTACACAAACTGACTGATGGGTCTGCCCCTGCAACTTCTGGGTCTCCAAATTGGGCACATGGCCTGAGCTTGCCCTTTACCCCTTCGAGGTGCTGGCCTGCCCTGCAGCCAGTGTATTGTCTGAACGTGTGTTTGGCACAGCTGGAGGGGGTTATCACAGGTTATATTTCCCAATGTTTTGGGGTGTACCCCAATAAAATAAAGTTAAATTAAAACCAAAAAGCAGTGTAGGCCACCTCCTCCTCCACCGCCGCTTCCACCTACACCGCCACATCCACTGCCTCCTCAACCTCCTACTCCATATGGACCTCATCCTCCTAGATCAAGATTATTTTTTATTTTTACGTATTTTATGTTATTTATTCCCTATCCACATTTGTTTGCAGAGCACTTGCATGCTCTTAACCACATTTTGATGCCATTTGCAGCCCTCTAGCCCTTTCCATGACATTTTTAGAGCCATTTTAGTGCTCAAAAGTTCGGGTTCCCATTGACTTCAATGGGGTTCAGGGTCAAGTTCGGGTCCCGAACTCGAACTTTTTTGTGAAGTTTGGCCGAACCCGAACATCCAGGTGTCCACTCAACTCTAGTGGTGAGTTTTTCCCCCTGTTTGGAGACCTTCACATCCAGAAATGTAATACATTCAGTCTGTATTTCAAATGTGAATTTAAGGCCTACCTCATTGGTGTGAGAACCGTGCATCGAAGAGGAAAAATGTATGTTTAAGAGTGAATTCAAGGAGCGTCTTAACAAAATGTTTGTGAGCATTATAGTGTGTCCCTTTTGTACATAGGTAGTATGCCACCGCCATGAGTCCCTTTTTATGAGGAATGCTACTGTACAGGGATTAGACATTGATAATGGCGAGTAGACAGGAGGGATCAACAATAAAGAGTTTCTATTTTGTTTAAGAAGTCCATTGTGTCCCTAGATGGGAGGGAGAGGACAAACTGTCTTAGGAACGGATCTAAATATAGCCCACAATTCTGTGTCAGGGAATTGACACCTGACACTACAGGGCGGCCATTTAGAGGATTCGTTCCTTTATGGACTTTAGGAAGTCCATAGAACGTGGCGATTTGATGTGCGTCAGGTAGAATAACATTGTATTCTGCTTCACTGATAACTTTTGTCTCAAGTCCAGACTTCAAAATGGTCTGAAGTTCTACCAAAAATATGTTGGCGAGATCACCTCTTGGTCCTTGAGCAGATCCACACACATTCTACGGTAATTGTCATGGTTTATGATGACAAGGTTCCCACCCTTGTCTGACAGTTTAATGATGTTGGATCTGTCTCTCTCCAAGACCTTAGGGCCTCTAATTCAGTTACGGACAAATTCCTACTGTATGTAGATTAAATTTTTAATATCTCAAGCTCAGAAGTCACCAGTTGTTGAAAAATGTCAATATATTCGTAGTTTGATGGGGGGGGGGGGGCATTTTTATACTCTTAGGACTTAGCTTGGTGAAGGGCACCAGGATTCCGTGAGCCTCCACCCCCCCCCCCCCCCCAGTGTTCCATAAAGAGTGCTAGGTCTGCTAATTCGCTCTCCTTAATCCCCAGTTCTTCATAAAACTGTTTATTGGTATTATTAAAAAACTTCTTCTATCTTAGTTTTCTACAAAAAAGCTTTAGGTCCTTCACCCACGTGAATACTTTAAAATCTGTGGTAGGGACAAAAGACAAACCTTTCTTCAAAACCGAGGTCTCAACTTCATTGAGATTACGTGAAGAGAGGTTGATCACCTGCAGGTTCTCATTTTTACCCGATGTTCCCCTCACTTGCTCCTGTCTCGTAGTTGGTATGGGGTTTGACCTTGTGCTAAAAAAGATGTAGTTGTACTGACTGATGATGCTGCTGAGGAGGATGAGGAGTTGGGGTGCCCTGAAACCCAACTCCCTGTGGACTGTTGGGATCCGTTCCCCATCTCAGCCATTACTTACCCTGCTTTTTGGAGGTAGGTGCTCCCTACCTGGGACCACCTCTTTCCCCCTTATACAGGGTCTCTAAGTCTGAGAGGTCTGCGTCCGAAGAAGAGATTTCGGACACATATAGGGTGACCCCTTTTTTTCAAGCTTTATTCTCCCGGAACTCACTAAGATCCTTGATGAATTGTCTAGGTTTGCGTTCTTTGAGCAAGTTTTGAAACCTCTCTACTGACGACTGTAGAGAGGCCTCCCATTTTTTTTTAAATCCGGGTCAGTTTCGAATTTCAAAGCTGTCTCTTTCAGATCACGCAGGTTTTTTTAAACAGGATTTTTTCTTCCTCTAAGAGGATTTTCATAAGATTCAGTGTGCTCTGGGTTAACTCTTCCTCCCTGCAGTTTTTTAGCAGTCACTGGAAAGCAGTTTGTTAAAGAGAAATTTGCATATAATTTAAGATATTCATAACATTAAAACAAAAGAACATTTTAAAGAATGAAGGATTCATCCAACATAAGGGCAGACACACGACACAAAAGACTTACTGCAAATGTCAGCAGAAGGAATTTATTCAGGAGAATTGGGTTCTTGACAGCTTCGCCAGATTTGATTGCTTCCCATATCTGGAGAACAAGAAGAGCTTAAAGTTAGAACACATTTAAGGAGATTTAAAAAAATAAATAAATAAATAAATAAATACTGCAAAAAAATGCATTTCAATTTCAGATTTAAACCTTCTATATATCTATAGCTAAAATGCATGGAATTATAAACCCAGTCTTCAGTGTTAAAAGCAACTTTACCTTTTCCCTATGCTTTTTTCATAAAGTGATACTAAGAAATGTAAAGCCTATTTTTTTATAACTTAGACTACATGCACACGAATGTCCGTTAAAAACGGACACACTCAGTTTTTCATGGCCATTTTGCATCAGTGTGTGCATCCATTTTCTGTCTGTGTGTCCTTTTTTAATGTCCGTTTTGTATCCGTTAAAAACGGACATGAAAAATGGATGAATTTGATTGGTAGTTATTTCTAGACCCACCCTTCTGAGAACACCCACAGGATGGTAGGCCCCCCAGCTAAAAAAAATGTCCCCATAGTGTAGGAATTTTTTTTTTGCTGCCCACAGCTTTAATAATGCCCCCAATGTAGGGCCCCATCTTAAATAATTTCCCCCATGATTAAAATAATGCCCCCATAATGACCCACAGCTGTTTTTTTTCGTTGATTTTACAAAAATAGTACCATTCAAACAGACATCTCATACCCAAAAAAATGAGCCCCTACATAAGACAATCGCCCAAAAAAAAAAAAAAAAATGTGGCTTTCAGAATATGGAGACACTAAAAAAAAATCTTTTTTTTCAAAAATTCTTTATTATGTAAAACTAAAACAAACAACCACTTTATGTCAAGGATCTAGTTTATTGGCTATTTTGCTTTGTAAAATGAGTATTTTTACACTGTACTGAACAAAATACGTTAGACAGTGGCGGATTACAATAGGGACGTTCGGGTCGGCAGCCCCGGGCCCAGCACCGCTGGGGGGCCCATCACCGACCCGAACGCCCACATACTGCGCATAGCTCCCTGTCCCGTAGCCTATAACCGCCATAGGCTTCAGGCCTAGTAGGCCTTAGGCCTATGCGGTAGTGAAATCCCGGCGCAGGCATGCGTGATGACGTCATCACGCGCCTGTGCCGGGACACAGCACATTGCCGTGTGCACACCCGCCTTCATCTGCGATCAAGTGCCTGGCCCTGGACGGTGAGTATTTAGCTTTTCATTTTTATTTTTATTTTTTATGTGCCTACTTTGGGGGACATGTGGGGGACGACACACAGAGGAGGACATATTAGGGAAGAGACCTTGAGTACATGGGAGGGGAAATGTGGGGGCTGTGTGGAGCTAAATTATTATGGGAGGGACTACTATGTGGGGGCAAATTATTATGGGAGCCAGACTACTATGTGGGGGCAAATTACTATTTGGGGCAGTGTGGGGGGAAATTACTATGTGGGGGCAGTGTGGGGGCAAATTACTATATGGGGGGAGTGTGGGGGCAAATTACTATATGGGGGCAGTGTGGTGGAAACTATTGTGTGGGGGCAGTGTGGGGTAATTTCTATGTGGGGACAGTGTGGGGAAATTGCTATGTGGGGGCAGTGTGGGGTAATTTCTGTGTGGGGGCAGTGTGGTGGAAATTACTATGTGGGGGCAAATTACTATGTGGGGGCAGTGTGGGGGAAACTATTGTGTGGGGGAAATTGCTATGTGGGGGGAGTGTGGGGTAATTTCTATGTGGGGGCAGTGTGGTGGAAATTACTATGTGAGGGCAGTGTAGGGGAAAATTACTATGTGGGGGCAAATTACTATGTGGGGGCAGTGTGGGGTAATTGCTATGTGGGGACAGTGAGGGGGAAAATTACTATGTGGGGGCAGTGTGGGGTAATTGCTATGTGGGGGCAGTGTGGGGTAATTTCTATGTGGGGACAGTGTGGGGGCAGTGTGGGGTAATTTCTATGTGGGGACAGTGTGGGGGCAGTGCGGTGGAAATTACTATGTGGGGGCAAATTACTATGTGGGGGCAGTGTGGGGGAAAATTACTATGTGGGGGCAAATTACTATGTGGGGGCAGTGTGGGGTAATTGCTATGTGGGGACAGTGTGGGGGCAGTGTGGTGGAAATTACTATGTGGGGCAAATTACTATGTGGGGGCAGTGTGGGGTAATTGCTATGTGGGGACAGTGTGGGAGAAAATTACTATGTGGGGGCAGTGTGGGGTAATTGCTATGTGGGGACAGTGTGGGGGCAGTGTGGTGGAAATTACTATGTGGGGCAAATTACTATGTGGGGGCAGTGTGGGGGAAACTATTGTGTGGGGGAAATTGCTATGTGGGGGCAGTGTGGGGTAATTTCCATGTTGGGGCAGTGTGGTGGAAATTACTATGTGGGGGCAGTGTGGGGGGAATTACTATGTAGGGGAAATTACTGTGTGGGGGCAAACTACTGTATGGGGGCAGTTTGGGGGAAATTACTGTGTGGGGGCAAATTACTATGGGGGGATTACTATGTGGGGCAGTGTGGTGGAAATTACTATATGGCGGTGTTGCTATTGGGGAGGCACTGTAGGGGCAATTCTATTATTTTTGGGGACACTATACAGGGATTATTGCCTGGAGCACAATAGAGGGTGGTATTATTACTCGGGGCACTCTAGGGGACATTATAGCTGCTGTGGACACTATAGGAACATTTGGGGTAATTTATCAAACTGATGTAAAGTAGAACTGTCTTAGTTGCCCATAGCAGCCAATCAGATTCCACCTTTCATATTTGACAGCTCTTTTGGAAATCCAGTTCTACTTTACACCAGTTTGATAAATGACTCCAATTATGTCTATTGGGGTCACAATTTTTTCAGCAGTACAGTACCTTGGACATTGGGGAGCAAAATGGGCACAGTATTGGGAGTGGCAGCAGGATGACACTGTGGGGACACTAGGATGAGGAGGTTGATGGAAAAATTTAGAAATCTAACGTGTCTGTGTTACAAACTGTAGAGACGAGATGCGGCTAAAAGAAGTTGCCATGGTGGTCTGGGTCAAACGAGGAGAAGAGGAAAGAGAAGGTCTACATGACAAGAGATGTCACTGGATGTAAGAGGTATGTGGTGCTGTATTCTCCTCCATGTCTTTTTTATTATAATTATATGTATTTTAAATTTGGCGACCAGATTTTTCAGTTTAGGACCCAATTTGGGGTATTTTTTTCTCAAATGTGACATGGCAACTTAAAATTATCCCAGTGAAATCTGCCTTCCAAAAACCATATTGCGTTCCTTTCCTTCTGCGCCCTGCCGTGTGCCTGTACAGCAGTTTACAACCACATTTGGGTTGTTTCTGTAAACTACAGAATCAGGGTAATAAATATTGAGTTTTGTTTGGCTGTTAACCCTTGCTTTGTTACTAGAAAAAAAATTATTAAAATGGAAAATCTGACAATAAAAATTACATAATTAAATTTCTTCTACATTTTCCTTTAATTCTTGTAGAACACCTAAAGGGTAAACAAAGTTTGTAAAATCAGTTTTGAATACCTTGAGGGGTGTAGTTTCTAAAATTGGGTCATTTATGGGTGGTTTCTATTATGTAAACCTCACAAAGTGACTTCATACATGAACTGGTCCTTAAAAAGTGGGTTTCAGAGATTTTCTGAAAAATTTCAAGATTTACTTCTAAACTTCTAACGTTCCAAAAAAAGAAAATGTCATTTATAAAAAATTCCAAACATGAAGTAGACATATGAGAAATGTAAAGTAATAACTATTTTAGGAGGTATCACTATCTGTTTTAAAAGCAGAGAAATAGACATTTTGAAAATTACTAATTTTTCCAAATTTTTGGTAAATTTGGTGTAATTTTTCCAAATTTTTGGTAAATTTGGTGTTTTTTTTATAACTAAAAATGAACTATTTTACTCAAATTTACCAGTGTCATGAAGTACGATATGTGACGCGAAAACAATCTCAGAATGGCTTGGATAAGTAAAAGCGTTTTAAAAGTTATCACCACATAAAGTGACATGTCAGTTTTGCAAAAAAAATGGTCTGGTCCTTAAGGTGAAAAATGGCAGGGTCCTGAAGAGGTTAAAGACTATGGACAACTTTGGTAGCAAAAACATGTTTATTTTTGGCTGAAAAAAATTATTATTACAAATTTTGCACAGTTTGGCTACTGCAGCTTCTATGCATCACAGTATACAGCAAGCTGCAGAATGCGGTTCACAGTGAAATCCGTCTGATGTCTCAGTGTCCGTCCCCTCTCAAGTTCAACTTTAATTTGGTCATAAATGAGCACCGAACATCATTCAGGAAAAGACAGAAAGGAACTGCAGAACAAGCAGTCAGACAAGCTTTCCAACAGTTTTTACTCTGAAAAAGTATTCTGCAGCTGCTATGTACAGTTATACAAAAAGATAAACAGTGGGAAATGCTTAATAAAATGCTTTTCTGCTGAAAAGACATGCATTTAAGTAAAATACATTTCCCCACAGGTAACGTATCAATGAATAAACCATGGGACTTAAGCTGCTATCCCGCAGCTAGGTTCATTGTTGGACTGGAGATTACCAATACTAATATTGTGTTTTATTTACATTGTAATATTATATTCTATTTGCATATGCATTAGGGCACATTTGGTGCATTTATGAGGCATGAATTGTGTATATTAATGATATGGGGGGGGGGGGGATTATATATTTTTACCTGTGTTTTCTTGATTTATATATATTGACAAATATGAAAAAATACTTTACAATATACCGTAGTCAATTTATGCCTTGAGGACCTTACTATATAGATTACGATTAGGACCTCTAACTTTACAAGCAATTAATGACTGCTATGTGGCAGTTTTGCCACTTTAGTAACCAGTTTAGATGATGCATCTTCATTTACCTAATGCACTGCATATTTATGACTATAATTGTAATATTTATTTTACAGACCATGGACAATACACCTAAATCTACCTCACCACTGCAATAATAAACAGTACAAGTATGTCACAATACAGGGGCAACATAAACAGTGATCTCACAATAAAAGGGCAATAAAACACAGTGATGTCACAGTACAAAAGTAATTAACACACTATATAGATAATAAGTCCTGTCAAGTCATAGGAGGGGTCTAGTGCACATAATTCTCACAGTGACATCACATAACAGGCATGGTAAACATAGTGATGTCATAGTTAGTGGACGATAATAAATACAGCATCATAATACAAGGATGAACAGAGAAGTACAAAATCATTTACTTATGTCAGTCCACCATGCATTTTTGCGTGAACATTACACAATGTTGAGGGGTTGTGAAGATGCACTACAGGAGAACTGAGGTCCTGCAAAGTGTGAATTTAGTACATTACTGAATTTATCAATGCTTTGTATATATTCCCAAAAGCTGTCTATAGGTGGCACTGTCTAGTTAATTATGCCTGGACTTAGTAGAGGGAACTAGCTTTCCCCTCAGAGGGAGGAGCTTTCTAGTCAGCAATTGCATCAGCTACTTCAGTTTTTGCTCTGCCCGTAAAAGGGGTAGCTGCCAGTTCAGCTCCAGGAGAAACATCATTTCAGTTGAGAGAACAATCCCTGAGGGAAAGCTGGAGAAGACATTTTATAGACTGTCCAGGATCACAAGGCCGTGCGAGTTAGCAAGGTTTTCGCTGTTTATGGCCGATAGAGACTTTTCTGCTTGTGAAAGGATTAACAGTTTACGGCAACTTTCACACTTATATTACGGTTTGGCCGACCGTTTGACGATATGCATCCCCCAGTTCAAAAATTGTAGTGCTGATTGTGAGACTTTTTGCATGTGGATGAATTGTAGTCTCTGGCGACTACCACACTTTCTTGCTATGTGTGTGGATGGTTTATAATCTGGGACACTTACCACATTTTTGAAAGTTTTGCACACCTATGATCATCTTGGAAAGGTTGCAAAGTGTTTAGAAGGAGCTTAGGATCTACTACTCCTATTATCATTATTGTTGCTGTTGCCTACATATAGCTATTGGAAAGAGACTGCTGTGACTCACCCTAGAACTGTGCTTTGATATTGTTGGATGTACTACAACTCCCAATCCGCACCTTAGTAAAGAAACGTATTTTCTACCACTGGCCTGGTTGCTGACTCCAGCACCATATGCCGGGCACAGCACCTACTCTTCCTGCTTTGCACTCATAAAATACTTATAACATCAAGGGCACACCAACATTAGGGTGTGCCCCGAGGGAAGAACGGGTACGCCTTCCTATCACTGCCCTGGCCCTAGGGAGCATTGGTGTGAGGATTGCCACCATTAACAATTATTGCATCCAGAGTCACTACCACTTGCAAATTTCGCTCCTCCGAGGCTTGGGGCATATACAGTTGCAAGAAAAAGTATGTGAACCCTTTGGAATTATTTGGATTTCTGCACAAATTGGTCATAAATGTGATCTGATCTTCATCAGACATAGACAACAATAGACAATCACAGTCTGCTTAAACTAATAACACACAAATAATTAAATGTTACCATGTTTTTATTGAACACACCATGTAAACATTCACAGTGCAGGTGGAAAAAGTATGTGAACCCTTGGATTTAATAACTGGTTGAACCTCCTTTGGCAGCAATAACTTCAACCAAATGTTTCCTGTAGTTGCAGATCAGATAATTCTTGACCATTCCTCTTTACAGAACTGTTTCAGATCAGCAATATTCTTGGAATGTCTGGTGTGAATCGCTTTCTTGAGGTCAGGCCACAGCATCTCAATTGGGTTGAGGTCAGGACTCTGACTGGGCCACTCCAGAAGGCGTATTTTCTTCTGTTTAAGCCATTCTGTTGTTGATTTACTTCTATGCTTTGGGTCGTTGTCCTGTTGCAACACCCATCTTCTGTTGAGCTTCAGCTGGTGGACAGATGGCCTTAAGTTCTCCTGCAAAATGTCTTGATAAACTTGGGAATTCATTTTTCCTTCGATGATAGCAATCCGTCCAGGCCCTGACGCAGAAAAGCAGCCTCAAACCATGATGCCCCCACCACCATACTTCACAGTTGGGATGAGGTTTTGATGTTGGTGTACTGTGCCTCTTTTTCTCCACACATAGTGTTGTGTGTTTCTTCCAAACAACTCAACTTTGGTTTCATCTATCCACAGAATATTTTGCCAGTACTGCTGTGGAACATCCAGGTGCTCTTGTGCAAACTGTAAACGTGCAGCAATGTTTTTTTGGACAGCAGTGGCTTCCTCTGTGGTATCCTCCTATGAAATCCGTTCTTGTTTAGTGTTTTTACGTATCATAGATTCGCTAACAGGGATGTTAGCATATGCCAGAGACTTTTGTAAGTCTTTAGCTGACACTCTAGCATTCTTCTTCACCTCATTGAGCAGTCTGCGCTGTGCTCTTGCAGTCATCTTTACAGGATGGCCACTCCTAGTGAGAGTAGCAGCAGTGCTGAACTTTCTCCATTTATAGACAATTTATCTTACCGTGGACTGATGAACAGCAAAGCTTTTGGAGATACTTTTATAACCCTTTCCAGCTTTATGCAAGACAACAATTCTTAATCGTAGGTCTTCTGAGAGCTCTTTTGTGCGAGGCATCATTCACATCAGGCAATGCTTCTTGTGAAAAGCAAACCCAGAACTGGTGTGTGATTTTTATAGGGCAGGGCAGCTGTAACCAATACCTCCAATCTTATCTCATTGATTGGACTCCAGTTGGCTGACACCTCACTCCAATTAGCTCTTAGAGATGTCATTAGTCTAGGGGTTCACATACTTTTTCCACCTGCACTGTGAATGTTTACATGGTGTGTGCAATAAAAACATGGTAACATTTAATTATTTGTGTGTTATTAGTTTAAGCAGACTGTGATTGTCTATTGTTGTGACTTAGATGAAGATGAGATCACATTTTATGACCAATTTGTGCAGAAATCCATATCATTCCAAAGGGTTCACATACTTTTTCTTGCAACTGTAAATATATAGATAACTAGATAGATTTATAGATGGTTGATGAAACAAATATTTATCAGCACAGAAATGTATCTTACCTCATTAGCTGCTTGATCCAGCAAGGCTTTCTTGTCACATTTCTTGAAGGAATCTAAAGTGTTTGTGTTGTATAAAGAGCCAAGAGACGGACAAGAGCGCGCTGGGGTGGGAACATTCCTGTCAACACAATGAAGGCACGATATGACATACAAAAAGGTTAAAGGAGAAAGATAGCCAGCTCACCTCCGATGTCCAATATAGCGGTGCACGGGGCGGACCCAAGTCAGTCCATGTGGTAAATTCAAAAGGAAAGAAGGCTCCAGCACCAAGTGTGGACGTACAAAAATCCCAGTCTTTATTCAGCAATATTCCAAAGGTATACAGCAATCAGTGGCACCAGCTCCCGCTTAATCCCAGGAAATCAACGCGTTTCGAACAGTAGTGTTCTTACTCATGATCTGAGGTGTCTGACATGACGGACATTGAACTAGGGTCCAACTCCCATTGCTCCACCCTAAAGGAGGGATTTTGGAGAAATGGGTTGGACACATAGGTGATCAAGTCCATGTGAGACACCTGTACACATATATTCACCCGTGTCATACAACATAAAATAACATATATAAAACAACTAATATTAAACAGACTTATAATTAGACGATTTAAAAACTTATGGTCCATCCCCTCAATATATATAGAGACAGCATCAACCCCACATATTAGATGATATCCATATCCACAAAGCGATCTAATAATCATAAATAAAAATATGAAAAGCAAATATTTAACAGACAGTAGGATATAGGCTGCAAAAAAATGCACAAAAAGATCATATGAGAAAGATCAGGTATGTGTGCACTCCATTGCATGTCCGGCCATAACATATTTGAACAGGATAAAGCAACACAGCTCCTCCGTTTCTGAATCCGGATCCATATTTCCTGGTGGTCATGATTCTAAACAGTTGAAAGTCTCTAAGTAAGGAGGAGATACTACATATAAAGAGAATGGTATTAGTAAAAGATCACAATCCAAAACGGCATCATATATTCCTAGGAATCGCTTAATGTGAATTCCTACCCTAATCAGCGCTTATCCAGCGGTCAGAGGGCTGTGGCCAGTATAAGTCTAATTAGCTACCACACCTCATAGTGTTTCTCTTCTCTCTCGCTACATAGGGTGAAGGTTGCATAAAGCAATCACCTTGGTTTATGTAAAGAAGATATGATGTGAATAGGGCCCGAAATTCTGAATGAATGAGAGAGAACAGAAAGGCCGAGGGATTAATAACACAAGATCATACCTCCATATGTATCGTATTTATAATTAATAAGTAGGGTTTCATCCCTCACAATCTGTTACTTGATAATAATTTCTATCTTTAATTGTGATATTAATTTCTCCTTTTGTTCTTATTATCGAAAAACAATAATAAATTCCATTGTGTCAGGGCATATATTCCATCCGTATAGTGATGGGAAGTTATTGATCACCTCATCGCTGTATAATATAGTTGTAAATAGGCAAGAATGCCCAATATATACCAGCTGGATAGAACACCATCACTATAGGGGGATCTCAAAGTGGATAAGTAAGTAGAGGGGGAAGAGACCAAATATCTAAAAAGAAAATTATTCTAGATGACTAAGCATGGAAGCAGAAGTCTGCCTGCATAGATATAAAATAATGTTATATTAAAAACAAGGTGGTAATGGCTTGACTGCATAATGCCTTTAGTATAAATACATTAGTTCCTTTCTAAGGTTGAGGCCCTGTGGGTATCTTGTGTTTAGCCTCCAGATCCAATATGCTTCTCGTAAGAGGGTCTTTTGTTTGATGTTGCCACCCCTTTGTGGTGGTGTGATACGCTCAAATGCGAAGGTAGAAAAGGTATCTATATTACGGTTGTGAATATTTATAAAGTGACTAGCCGCATTAGAGATCCCTGTTGTTAAAGGGTTGGCAATATAATTCAGATGTTCCCGTAACCTGTCCTTAAACTTCCTAGTGGTACATCCTACATACATCAAATCGCATGAGGTACATGCGATGATATATATGACCCCACTTGTATTGCAATTCATATAGCTTTTAATAGGAAATGTTTCAGAATGTGTGGAATTATAAAATTCCTTGGTGGTTTTAGAGACCTTGCATGTTTTGCATCTCTGACTACCGCATTTGGAGAATCCTGTATATTTGAGCCAGGTAGGTTGATTTTTATTTGTTGTTTGTATTGGGGTAAACATAGAAGGTGATAATGTTTTGCCCAAAGTATTAGGTCTTTTAGAGACAATACGGCAGCCATCCTTAAAGGGTTTCTATCACTTTGTTTCACCTATTTAGATTTCAGACACTAGCGATCCGCTAGTGTCTGCTCTATCTAACCATCCTAATATAAGAGCTTATTGTCCTGCCGTTTAGCTAAAAAAATAACTTATATAGATATGCAAATGAGCCTCTAGGTGCTATGGGGGCGTGATTAGCACCTAGAGGCTCCGTCTACCTTAACAAACTGCCGCCGCCCAGCGCGTCCCTCCAGCCCGCCCATCTCCAGCTGAAGCGATCCTCTCCGTGCGCGTCTCTGTTCTGCGCATGCGCAGTGAATGTCTGACGCTTCCCTGCTCAGACATCTCCACTGCGCCTGTTCCTCGGAGCACTATGACGTCATCGGCGCAGGCGCCGTGGAGATGTCTGAGCAGGGAAGCGATCAGACATTCACTGCGCATGCGCCGAATACGAGGAGCATCGCATTCCGGAGGAGATGGGCGGGCTGGAGGGACGCGCTGGGCGGCGGCAGTTTGTTAAGGTAGACGGAGCCTCTAGGTGCTAATCACGCCCCCATAGCACCTAGAGGCTCATTTGCATATCTATATAAGTTATTTTTTTAGCTAAACGGCAGGACAATAAGCTCTTATATTAGGATGGTTAGATAAAGCAGACACTAGCGGATCGCTAGTGTCTGAAAGCTAAATAGGTGAAACGAAGTGATAGAAACCCTTTAAGTACACCTCTCAGAATATCATCCTCATATAGAATCGGTAAGCAGTTTTGGATAATCTTCTTAATCTTGGGAAATTGTCTGCTGTAGGTTAAGACTATAGTGGGTATAAATTCACACCTTTTGTCTTTATTTTGCCCAGCATTGTTTTTTCTTCTATTTTTATTGCTGTTTTTATTATTGTTATTTTTGGTGTCATGATAGCCTGTATTTTCTCTGATCGGTGGTTAATTCTGTTTTTTGGGCATCAAACCAAGTAACTCAAGTCTGTTTTTATTGTTAGCTATTTTGAGGCCCCTGGACAACATCCAATGCGGGTATCCTCTAGCTTTGAGGCGTGTCCATATATTTAGACATTCTTCATCAAAAGCCTCGCTAGTACTAGAGTTTCTTTTCGCTCTTATGAATTCTCCTACAGGGATGCTTTTTATGGTGTGAGGTGGGTGGTGGCTGTTAGCCTTAAGAATGGTATTGCCCGAAATCTCCTTGCGGTAGGTTTCCGTCAGTACCACCGGGATCCCAGTTAATTTTAGATCCAAGAAATTAATTGTTTGGGGATGTTGGACGCATGTAAATCTCAAGTTATACGTGTTTGCATTGACATAGGTAACAAACTCTGGTATGGCAGATACATCTCCCCCCCAGACGAGGAGCAGGTCGTCGATGTATCTGCCATACCAGACGAGTGCTCCAGAAAAAGGGTTGTCCACAGAAAAAATATATTTCTCTTCCCAGAAGGCCATGGATAGATTTGCCAGGGATGGAGAAAATTTGGCCCCCATGGAAACTCCTGATATCTGAACATAAAATATCTCATTGAAAATGAAATAGTTATGTGTAAGGAGATAGGAGGTAATCTCCAAGACAAAATCAATGAATAAATCTGAGAACTTACTATATCTGTGCAGATTGTATTCCAATGCCAAAAGGGCAAATGAGTGAGGAATGGAAGGATACAGGGCCACAACGTCTAGTGTTATCCATACATAATTTTCTGCCCATTTGCAGTTGTACATATATCTGAGAACATCACTCGTATCCCTGATGTACCCCGGTAATCTTTTCACCAGAGGTTGTAGGACTGAATCCAACCATTCACTCAATTTTTCGGTTAAGGAACCTATGCCCGACACAATCGGTCTCAATGGTGGAGGATTAACTCCCTTGTGAATTTTTGGGAGGGCATGAATTATAGGGGTTACGGGAAAATCCACATTTAAAAACTCAAATTGCCTCTGACTGATATGACCCTTCTCCAGGCCCTTATCCAAAATGTGGACCAAATCCCTCTTATATACATCAAGAGGGTTATGTTTTAAACTTTTGTACGTGGTGGCGTCTAATTATAAGTCTGTTTAATATTAGTTGTTTTATATATGTTATTTTATGTTGTATGACACGGGTGAATATATGTGTACAGGTGTCTCACATGGACTTGATCACCTATGTGTCCAACCCATTTCTCCAAAATCCCTCCTTTAGGGTGGAGCAATGGGAGTTGGACCCTATTTCAATGTCCGTCATGTCAGACACCTCAGATCATGAGTAAGAACACTACTGTTCGAAACGCGTTGATTTCCTGGGATTAAGCGGGAGCTGGTGCCACTGATTGCTGTATACCTTTGGAATATTGCTGAATAAAGACTGGGATTTTTGTACGTCCACACTTGGTGCTGGAGCCTTCTTTCCTTTTGAATATACAAAAAGGTTGTCAAGATAAATGATGCACATGAAAACGATGGGGGACATTCATTATCGTATTTACAGCACAATTGTGGTGTAATAAAAATGTAGATTTTGGTGCATGCCATATTTGCGGCAAACTTTTCCCCCTTCTTGCTATTTTATAGAAGTGGCAAGAAAAGTTGGGTAGCAAAGCCAGGGCCAGCAGGCACATTTAACTGCATGCACACCAGTTTTCTGGTGTGAATTTAAAAAAAAGTCTACAGTATCTAGGAGGCTGCTGTAGATTTTGGTCTGTCGCATGGCCAGGATGAGTCAAATTTCTAAAAGACATAAATTTGGAGCATCCTTCAGCTGTGCAGAAGGACTCAAGAACAGTGATGAAAACACTGGTCTTGATAAATGTCCACCTATGTGTCCAAAACAAAAAATTCTGCATCTCACCACTGCCAATTTGCTTCTGAAATTTTCAATGTGGGCAGCTAAATAAGCGAGGGACTAAAATGTGATTTCAGTCTCTGCTCCTGGACACTTTTATGGTACAGTCTAGTTCTGGGAAAATCTGTGCAAAGAGCATGAAGAAACCTGCCTTGGACCAGATAACATTATAGCAAATTCTCCACTGACATTTATTTTGGGAATGAAGAATTGAAACAAAGGGGAGAATTTATGAAGCCTTGTAAGCCAGTTTTCTGAGGTAAAGAAGTCAAAGATTTTGATACACCACTAAGGGGATTGTGTAAAAAAAAGCCTAATATGTCTAGATAAAAGTACTATTTGTAAAGATGCACCACATTTATCAAACAAGAGATGCTTGATAAATTTGATGCAAATTACATCACTACAGACTCAAGCAAAAACTGATTATAAAAGTTTCCCGATCCCATGATAAATTCCCTCCAGAGTATATTAGAATTGGAAGTGTAATTACACTCAACGGTAATTTGGTTTCCTGGAAGTCTCCACAACGGCCCCCCTGAGATGGGCCCACAGAGAGGTAGAATTTTCCCTCCATATCTCCCACCTTCAGTGACTTCCAAGAACCTTAGTAGGAGGATCAACGATCTAAGAAAACAAACATAATTACGGTAAACTGAAAAGAGTAGATATTACTAGCATATCCACTCCATATCTTTTTTTTTTTTTTTAAGGAAAGTGTAAAGTATGGGTGCCGTCATGGAGACTTCTAAGAAACCTAATTACCGGTAAGTGTAATTTCATTTTTCTCCTAGTCATCTCCACAACGGCACCCGAGATATGAAAGATATATTTTTTAGGAGGGGACAATTGCCCGAAGGATGTTGTGTTCAATCGTATTGGATTGTACATCTTCGCTATAATGCTTGGTGAGGGGGTGGGTTGATTTCCAGGTAGCAGCCCAGCAGTTATGTTCTATAGAAGCCGATGCCCTTACTGCCCATAACACCACTACTACCCTACTCGAATGAGCTCTTAGACCCTAAGGAATCTCTTTTGCTGCTGAGCTGTAGTCCGTAGCAATGCTCTGTCTGATCCACCTAGCAATGTAGGTTTTGGCAGCTTTCTTTCCCGTTTGGACCTGCAAAATGCAGTTATAAATTCTTGTCTTTTCTCCAGTTCTCAGTCTTTTGTAAATACACAGATCTGCGAACATCAAGCTTATGAAACTCTTTTTCATTTTTTGGTTTACCACAAAAGGAAGGGATAACAATACCTTGTGATTTATTAAATGAAGACACTACTTTAGGTAAAAAAAGAAGGGTTTTAGATAAGTCTATCTTCAAATGTCTGAAAAAAAAGGAAAATCTGCAGAAAGAGCTTGTATCTCACTGACTATACGTGCCGATGGCTAACAGAAAAATAGTTTGTCAAGTGAGAAACGTAATTGGCATGTACTCAATGGGTTCAAAAGGAGGTTTGCAAGACTGTTAAGAACTAAATTTAGATTCCAAGGTGGAACCAGATTACAAATACAAGGTTTTAAGGGAACCTGAAATCAAAGAAAGTACTCAAAGCCGCCACTTGGATCCTAAAAGTTCTGCTGGGTCTAAGAACCAAATCAAGACAATTATGAAAAAAAATCTAAAATGACCAAGATACACAGGGTTTAGTCTAAATCCCTGGAAAGACACACCAATTGCAAAATGTATTCCATACTTTATGGTACATACTATTAGTAGAAGATTTACAGCTTGCCATTAAAACATTTAGCCCTTTATAAGAAAGCCCACTGGTTTCTACGTGTGCTCGTTCAAAATCCATGCCCTCAAGTCTAGAGACTTGAGGCCTGGATGTAGCACTGGCCCCTGGGTTAGAAGCTGTGAAAAGAGGGACAGTACAGGTCCCCTTAAACTTATTTCCTTCAGAAAGGAAAACCAACATCGCCTGGGCCAAAAGGGAGCTACTAATATCACTTTGGCTCTTACATCTGAATCTTTTTGCAGTACTAGTAAATTGAGAGGAGGGAATGCATAATACAGATGTAGAGTCCATTTTATTGAGAAAGCATCTATGTTCTTTGGCTGATCTTTATGTTGGATGGAGCTTCTATAGTTTCCTGCTTGTTCTTGCAACGAATAGATACATTTCTGAGAGCCCCCAAGGTTCTTACTATTTGGTTGATCACTTGATCCGCAAGGCACCTCTTCATGGAAGAACCCGTTTTCTGAGATGTTTCTTTTTCCATTAAAATATTTTCTTGGTTAACTTTTGAAGATGGTCTCTTCTTTTGCCTTCTTGATGTTGAATGAACATCACTGCTGTAATGTGGTCTGAATATATTTTCAGGCGAGTCACTGTTTTTAGGTGTGCGAAGGCTTTCCAAAGTGCTCTGAGTTCTCTGTGATTTGCTGAGGTATTGGCTATGTAATTGCTCCAGGTTCCTTGAAAATAGATCTGATTTATGCGAGTTCCCCATCTTCAGGCATCCGTAGTCATCAACTGTTCTGGAATCCAGTTCTCTCTTTTCTCTAGATGTGCTTTCATCATCCACCGTACTAACAAATCTTTCACTTAAGTTGAAAGAATAATGGTCTGGTCTAATGAGAGAGGACTTCTGTTCCATTTCTTCAATACCAACTTCTATATGGATCTGGAATGGTACGGAGCCCAGGGATCCATAGGAATGCATGCTTTCATGTGACACACATTTTATTCTAAACTTTCTGATGAGACAAATCAAATTCATCATCTTGCCCTTAGGTATATAAGTTTTCTGGTCTCCAAAAAATGTTCCTACTTTGACAGAATCAAATCTGATTTTTGCCAGTTTATTATTCATCCCAGATTCTGTAGGGTACAAAGGACTTACTGTATTTGATCCTGAAAAATGTTGAAACTATCAGCAGGAGGTCATCCAGATAGGGTACCATTAGTTCCCCCTCTAATTTTACTAAGGCTGAGACCTCCGCCATGACCTTTGTAAATAATCAGATTGTTGAAGGGCAGATATACAAGCTGATAGACATATTTTTCCCCTCTTGGACTACAAACTTGAAATATCTTTGATGCTCTTTGTTTATTGGATTATGGTAATAGTAATCTTTCAGATCTATAGTTACGATCCTCATATATTTTTGCTATTCGCTGATTTTATCTTTAATCTCCTGTAAAGTACATACTAGTTCAGGTTGATTGTCGTCCAAAAGGATCCATTTGGTTTTCTTACCCACCAAAAGATATGAATAGCGGCCATGAAATCTGTTATGGAATGGGTTGAACGGCACCTAAACATAAGAGATCTTGAATAACCAACAACAGATTTTTCTGAAGTACAGAAGAAGGAAGGGAAGTTAAACTGAACTTTTCTGGGGGAGAAGCTAAAAAAATTCTATTTTGTATCATTCTTGAAAAATTGTCATTGAGGTACAAACTGAGCTAATTTCCCCCCACCACTCCTGGGGTTATTTACTGGAGAGCTGCTGCATGATTCTAACAGATAAACCTTGTTTTACCCCCTTTCCTATAGTTACATACTGGCCATGGAAAGCAAAGGAACATATCTCATTTTTGGAGGTCATATCATCCTTCCAAGATCTCAACCATAATACTCTCATTACAGAATACGTCTGAACGGATGTCCTGGCAACCATTAAAACTGATTCAACAGAGGAAGTATCTCCCAGAGGAAGAGAACCATCTCGCTAATGCCATCTTCTGAAAGTGGTTCCCAATGAGGCCATTTTTAAAAAGGGAAGAGAGGCAAGAATCTGATCCCTGGGTGTTTTCTCCCTAAGATGTAACGCTAACTGGTCTAGCCAGACACACAAGGCTCTAGCTACTCAAGTAGGAGAAACCCCCGGTCTGAACAAGACAGAAACAATTTCTCTAGTCTTTTTAACAAGACCTTCATCTTTTTTATCCACATGGTCCTTAACCTGCGTGGCGTCTTCAAAGGGAATCAACATATTTTTTATGAGTTTGGCTACAGAGGCATCAATCATGGGAACTAAACCCCATTTTTCTACATCTGTCTCATTCAAAACCAATCTGTTTTCAGGGATATATCACTCCTTATACATTAGCTTATGACGCGTCTCTTGTATAGAAAAGTCTTGTCTGTCTCTCACCTCCAAATATATGTTATCTTGAATAGACCTAGATTTTTAAACTTCTTCAAATTTCCAAAGTATTATGTATAGCCTTAATCAACTGATCCAAGTCCTCTGATGCAAAGACTATTTTTTCTCTTCTTTTTCTGAAGAAGAATCTATCATTTCACTCTCCTCTTTATCTGAACACTCAATATCTGAGAAATCCTTTGAATCATTTTCTGGATCTTTCCTTATGTTTTTTAATGGACAAAGCAGCAGAGAGACCTGACATCGCTGACTGATTCTCCTCTTTACCTGTAGACTTAATGTCATTCATAAAGACTGATGTTCCATCCTGAACAATCTTCAAAGTACATGATGGGCATAAAGGATTCTTGTACACTTCGTTCTTTTTCTTATTGCACAGAGGAGACTTAACAGAACATCCACTTTTTTTTTTTTTTTGCTTAGTGCCAGTATCCTTGTCTCCCTACGAGAGAGAACAAACCCTCAAAGCACCATTAAACTTTGGAAAAAGAAAAAAAAAAAAAAAACACTTCTTAGAAACTATAATGGATATCCCCCCTTCGCACTCAGTTAGGGCTCTTTCACAAGAGCGGATCCCGTGCGTGGAATCCACTGGTTGAAAGAGTGCCAAGCCCCGTTCTGGACAGCAAAGACACGGAGTATTAACATGATTGATAATGCTCCGTGCCTCTCTGTGACCTTTTTACTACAAAATCACGGTGACAACTTTATCTGTGATTTGTAGTAAAAAGATCACAGAGAGGCACAGAGCATTATCACTCATGTTAATACTCCGTGTCTCTGCTATCCAGAACTGGGATTGGCTCTCTTTGACGCAGCAGATTACCCGCTCGTGTGAAAGAGCCCTGAGGCTGGGTTCAGACCTGAGCGTCTTTGATATGCGCGTTTAACGCACGTTTTTGACGCACGTTTTTTATGCGCGTTTTTTGCAATAGTAAACGCGCGTTCGACGCGCGTTTGTGTGATTGACTGCAATGTCCTATGGCCACAAACGCGCTGTAAAACGCCCCAAAGAAGCTCAAGTACTTGTTTGAGCGTAGGGCGTTTTACAGCGCGTTTTTCAGCGCTGTAAAACGCTCAAGTGAGAACCAGGGCCATAGGGAAGCATTGGTTTTCATGTGTTGAGCGTTTTACAGCGCGTTTGAACGCGCTGTAAAACGCTCAAGTGTGAACCCAGCCTAAGAGATAGTGACTTGCAGGACCCAAAGCTGAGGAACCAGCATGAGATGGGCTGAAATCCATGTTTAGGCCAGGAACTGGATCAGATGAGCCAGAAAGATGTCTGGTGAAGTTCCCTCTATCAAGCACGAAGTTTTCCTAGGCATGGTGTGCACTAGCTTTCACCCGCTATACAAGCAGGGCCGGCGCCACCAGTAAGGCGACTTAGGCAGTCGCCTAGGGCGCCATTTAGCAGGGGGTGCCCGGCGTAGAGTTGTTGCGATACCAAATTTTTGATTCGGTTTCGATACCATGAAAAAGTATTGCGATACTCGATACCATTCGATACCACGCGAAAAAAATAAACAAAAAAAGCCACGTGCATTCCTCATTTTTAAAAATGGCGAATCGCGCAGTTTTTATTTTATTTTTTCTGTTCCGGCATTCACCACCTAGATTTTTTTTTAATATTTTAATAGTTTGGACTTTTCTGACGTGGCGATGTAATATGTTTATTTATATATTTTATATGTGAAATTGGGAAAAGGGGGGTGATTTATACTTCATATTTTAGTGTTTTTTTTTTTTTCACTTTTTATTTAATAACTATTTCCCCCTTAGGGGCTAGAACCTGGGATCTTTCATCCCTTTTCCTATTCACCCTGATAGATCTCTATCAGGGTGAATAGGACTCCACACTGTCCCTGCTGCTCTGTGCTTTGTGCACACAGCATCAGGGATGTTACCATGGCAACCAGGGCTTCTGTAGCGTCCTGGCTGCCATGGTAACCGATCGGAGCCCCAGGCTTAGACAGCTGGGGCTCCGATCAGAAGCTGCCACTGCACCACCAATGAGGGGGAGTGGAGAGGTCCCTGTGGCCACTGCCACCAATGATTTTAATACTGGAGGGTTGAGAGGGGCCGGCGCACTGTGCCACCAATGATTTAATGGGATGGGGGGATTGAGGGGGGGGGGGCACACTGCACCACCAATGATTTTACCCCTTTATACAGGAGGCGGGTACTAGCAGATCAGCGGCAGTTAACTGCCGCTGATCGCAGCTCCCTGTCAGGGGCAGGGTGCCGGCAATGCGATTCTGCTGCCGGCACCCGCCTCCTGTATGTGTTAAAGACTGACTACTGTATATGAGTCCAGACTTTCACTATTAGGCCACACAGAGCGGCGCCCAGCGATGTCTCAGCACTCACCATTTAGTCCTGGGCGCCGCTCCGTTCGCCCGCAGTGCCCCATTACTGTCTCCTCTCCTGCTCCACATGCTGCTGATTACTATCGGAGCGATGGGAGGAGACATCAGCTTCACTAGTGGGCGTTCCTTCTCCCTGGCTGTAGCGCTGTCCAATCGCAGCGCAGGGAAAAGGAACGCCCACTAGTGAAGCTGATGTCTCCTCCCATCGCTCCGATAGTAATCCTATCATTGGTGGCGCAGTGCGCCCGCCCCTCCTCCGCCCCTCTCTTCTCATTGCCGCCCCTCCTCCACCCCCTCTCTTCTCATTGCCGCCCCTCCTCCGCCCCTCTCTTCTCATTGCCGCCCCTTCTCCGCCCCTCTCTTCTCATTGGTGGCAGCGGCAGCAGCACAGGGCGGAGGGAGGACAGCTTCCTTCTCCCCGTGCTGCTGAGTGCTGAGATAACATGAGCGCGCCGATAGCAGCGCGCTCATGTTCAGAGAGTGACTAGACAGCGCAGAAGCGCAGCCCAGTATCGAAAAAACGGAAATCCCGGTATCGTATCGATACCGGGACAAAAGTATCGATTGGGTATCGAAATTTCGATACCCGCAACAACCCTAGCCCGGCGCTCGTTGCGGTTTAAAATAAAAAAAAAAATTGCTTATATAAGTTCGGGCGGCCGGCGGCGCCCCTCATGCTGCGCCGCTGAGGCTGAGCGCTTGCCGCTCTAAAGAATCCTGCCTGCGCCTGCTGTCATGCTGTGTCTGCTCTGTGCTGTCCGTGGCCGAGCTCTGTTCGGTCCGCGGTACAGGAGCTGCATCTGGGTCCGCAATTCCGGATCGGGGCCGCACAACGTGGGTATGGGTCCGCAATTCCGTTCCGGAAAAAGAGACGGCTACAAGAAGCTGGATTAATTCTCAGGGAAACATAGCAGTTCTTTTAATTTAAAAGCTGAGAAAGGGGTGGAACATGATGTGGGCAGATCATCTGATAAGGGGGGGGGGGGGCCAGCAATTTTTATCTTGCCTAGGGCGGCAAAAATCCTTGCACCGGCCCTGTATACAAGTGAACTTCTGAAGTCAGCGGAAATGGTGTTCTGTTCCAGATGTGATGTCAGCAAGATGGCGCCCTCCATCTGCCATGGACTTTCCACCCTGTCCAGTGACCTCATTGACATGCCACCTGCAGTCCAGCCGACATGAGCTGCAGCGCTTACCTGTAAGACTTCAATGCTGATTTTATACTTGGAAACCTCCATTAGAGTAACCACATGGGTAAAGAAAGCATCCTAAGCAGAGACTGGCTGAAGAAGACAGGGACCAACTGGCTTTGCCAGCTTCCTCTGTTAACCCCAAATAAATGATATCTTCATCAAGGCTACAGACCTGACCTCTCTGCATATCTTTCCTGCACAGGGACAGGAAAAAACTAAAGATGGGAAGTGGACAGGGGAAGTTTAACCTCTCTGCGTATTTTTTCCATCCTTAGCAGAGACAGGGGCATCTCAAGATAGGCCATCAATAATGGATTGGTGGAGGTCCGATCCTGGGCACCCCTGCCAATCAGCTGTCAATCCAAGAAAATTACATGTGAGGCTTCTTGCACTCCGTATTTTTGCAGATCTATATGGCCGTTCCGAAAATGATAGAACATATCCTATTCTTCTCCATATTGTGGACAAGAATAGTCGTTTCTATTGATGAGGGTGAGAAAAATATGGAATGCTCATGGAAGGCATCTACATTTTGTGGATCCATCGCTTGTGGACGAAAATTCTGGTACAGACATGTGTATGAAGTCTAAAGAAGACAGACTTTTGTTGAACTTACATGTCAAAGGCACTGAATTCCAGAGTGAGCCGAGTTGGAAGCCCAGCAGGATCACCTGTCAAGAGATCACCAGAAACATTATTATCTCATATAACTTTACTCTAGGCTACAAAATTGTTCATCTTTGCAAGCAGCATCAAAAATTGTAGAAACTCCATTTTACGATTCCCCACATATGGCCAAGTCAATTATCAACAAATCATCAGAATGGGTTAAAAATAAAAATAATCAATACTCGCCCTCCCCCACTGTTAATCTGTTCTCCCCACTCCCTGGTCCCAGGCTTTAAGGGGTTATCTAACTCTAACAGAGTGGGCCAGACTTGCCCGACCCAGGGTGGGGGTGATGATGCTCACCTGATCCCCGCTCCTGGATCCGAACTGTGGGGATCCTGGGCTGGCAGTTCCGGTCCCACCGTGGAAAACATCAGTCGACGGGGGACACACTTTACCGCTGCAGAGTTGCGTCACGCGAGACGCAGGGGGAGTAGGTCACATGTGCCCTATTCGACGGATATTGTCCTTTGCGCACGTGGTAACAGAACTGCAGGCCCAGGAGCCCAAAAGACCAGATCCAGCAGAGAGGATCAGGTGAACATCATCCTCATTCTGGTCCAGCAGGTAACACACAGAAAACGTCTTGGACTGCCCGCTTAGCCAATCACTGGTTGGGGTGAGTCACTGCTGCAGCAAGTGATTGGCTGAGAAGGAGGTCCAAGTACTTCCTTTGTGTTGATTCCGGGATCGGTAAGTGGACGGCGTGAAGAGGGAACCATAGAAATGTCAGAATGGTGGCACTGGGGATTGATGAGGGCAAGTATGGTGCATTTCTTTTATTTTTAACCAATTCAACTTGTTTTAAAAAAAATTATATATACACCGATGAGCAAAAGGGTAACAATGTTTTGAACTTTTGACTTTCACGAATCATATCTCACCATCCACTACAGCTTCCAACGAGAGACTACCATCATTTTATAGACAATCTCCATGGCTCTCACATACATACATTGAACTTGCAACTATTTAGCATATGATTAGTTATGCAGATTCTTGTAATGTAACTGCATTGTTACTGTTTTGCTTTCAACACTTCCTGAATCCTTCTGGACATGCTCTCGATCAGATTCAAGCATGTCTCGACTGAAATCTGTTCCCAGGTCTCTTCTACACGTTCCCAATGTTGATGCATAATGGTCGACTCACTTGGGCACGAATACAGCTTTTTCTTCAACTCTACACACAAGTGCTCGATTGGTTTGAGATCTGGGGACTGTGGGGGTCAATCCAGCACCTCTACTACCTTCTTCGCCAATCTCAACGTATGCTATGGGTCGTTGTCCTGCTGGAAAACTATGTTGTCCTTTTCATACCCATAGTACTCGAGTGTACAAAGTAACTCGTCTTGTAGGATACTCACATATAGCAAAGCATTGAGACCACCATAGATCCTGGTCTGTGAAACAACCCAATATCATCAGGCTTCCTCCATCGAGCTTGACAGTTCCTTCAATTTCTTGATCCGTTAGCCCCCTTTTCCCTCATTTCTTCCAGGCCTATTTGCACCCATCAGAGCCCAGTCAATTGACTTTCGTCTCATCTCTCCAAATCACCCATTTCCAATCTTCTACAGTCCACTGTTCGTACTTTTTTGCAAACTCGAGCAGATGCTTCTTACGATGATATTGAAGTTGAGGCTTCTTCACCTTTTTTTGGGCCACCATTCCAGACTTGTGTAATGCTTGTTGCACGGTGCTTGCATGGACATCTGTGATCTCACTATTACAAAGCATACGAGCCACCACCACTGCCGTGTTTTTCTTGTGATAAGCCGACTTGTTGATTCTAATATTTTGCCTGGACGTCCACCTCTTGGATTTGGAAGGGGTAGACAGATCTCATTTTGTATTCTTCCAACTGTCATGGCCCTCACATGATCCAGTTTAGTGGTATCTTGGCCAAGAAAATTGCCATCGATGAGCTGGAATATGCTGATGCTGTTTCTCTTGGCTGCTCCTAGATTCAAACCAGTGACCTTTCGCTTGGGAATCAACCTAATCACACACTGAGCTATTACCCTAAGTTCACACCTGAGCGTTTTACAGCGCGTTCGTACGCGCTGTAAAACGCTCAACAAGGAGAAACCAATGCTTCCCTATGGGAATGGTTCTCACCTGGGCGTTTTACAGCGCGTACGATCACGCTGTAAAACGCCCGAGGCTCAAACAAGTTCTTGAGCTTCTTTGGGGCGTTTTGTCGCGCGTTCCCGTACATAGACTTTCGGGAACGCGCGACAATGAGTGTTCGCTTGTCTCTGTATGCGCGATTGTAAACGCCCGTACAATCGCGCATACAGAGCGCTCCTTTCAGAACGCTCAGGTGTGAAACCAGGGTCAGGGAATGTGAGAACAGGTTGTAATTTGTAGTATACAAGAAGAAACAGTAACATGGCAAGAATCTGCATAACCAATCATATGCTAAATAGTTGCAAGTCCAATATATGTATAAGATAGCCAAGATGATTGTCTATAAAATTATGGCAGTCTCACATTAAAAGCTGTAGTGTTTGGTGAGATATGGAGCCGGAAAGTCAAAAGTTCAAAACATTGTTGTAAACATATATATACACACACACACACACACACACACACACAGGTATATAATCCTGGAAAACCTCTTGAAACAACGGAAAGGAAAGTAGCCCATTAGTAATGCTGGCCTTGTTAGTAGGTTGCACCTCACAAAGTGGAGCAGAACAATAGGAGAAGCAATAACTGCTCTTACCATTATAATAATAACCCTTGATCGCTTTGGCCGATTCGTCAAGCCGGTACTCATTCAGTTTCTTTTGAGTGAGCTGATGCCAAAATCCTGCATCTAGCGCACTGGCGAAAGGGACGAACTGCAGTTTGGGGCTGCCAGACTCGCCCTTGTCGCCCACATCTTGACTCTCAGATGCCATTGATGACTTCAGGGTTTAACTATAAGAGAAGAAGAATGATCATACTGTACATAAGAGCATTCATGTCCTAGGGCTGCATATTATAGGCCAACGTATTTACTTTCCATTGTGGCGACGCTTCTATTCACTCAGATTTACAATAACCGTCATCACAGCTTTCACCTAATTTAACAGCAGGCTATGTAAATCAGCCATAGTACAGGAAATTACCTTTCAAAATTCTCCTCATCGCCACAATAAAAGGCATTATGCGATGGGGAATTGCGCACACCTTAAACATTCTTCAGAGATTACTGCCTGAATAACATAAAGAATTTTCAGGTAGCCAACACGAACACAGCGGAGACAATGGATTTTGGCTATAATTCACAATTTCATGAAAATGCAGCGCTTGTTGTGACTTCAATGAATAAGGCTTAAAAATGGCCGACGCCCAAACGAAACATGGCACGTGGGTGACAAATACAAAAAATCTATGACACTATATTTTTTTTAGCAAATTACTCCCAAAACATCACTGCCACAGTGGCCTTAGAACAGTGACATTGTCCCAAAGGGTCCATTCACACGTCCGCAATTTCGTTTGCGGACCCAACGGAATTGCGTACCCATTCATTTCTTTGGGGCAGCACGATTCCGATCCCGAAAAAAATAGAACATGTCCTATTCTTGTCCGCAATTGCGGAACGCACATCGCGATGTCCGTGTTTTGCGGATCCACGGATGCGTGGATCCGCAAAACACATATGGACGTGTGAATGGACCCTTAAAGTCAACCTATCGGCAAATTAACGCTGCCCTAAGCACTGATAGGATGAAATACAGACAGACTCCCTTCCTTAGGGTACTTACACACTTGCGTTATTCTTTTCCGGTATTGAAATTTGGTAAAGGGTCTCAATACGGAACAAAAACGCATCAGTTTGGTCCTAATGCATTCTGAATGGAAAGCAATCCGTTCAGTATGCATCAGGATGTCTTCCGTTCAGTCCCTTGTACGGTATCTGACCAGACAAAATACCGCACTTGCCGGATCCGGTATCAATTTTCATAGAGATGTATTAATGCCGGATCCGTACCAAGTGTTTCTGGAAATTGCCACCTCGTCAGATCTGGCTTTTCTGGTCAGGCGCATGCGCCGGGATATCGGAGGAGCTAGTTTCGCTTTTGATCTTTGTAAAAATGTAAACACCGGATCAGTTATTCCGGATAAGATGGATCCGGTATATCACCAGATCCATCTAATGGATCTGGAAAAAAAAAAGCTATCTGTCTCTTATACAGTTTGCCCGGATTCTAACAACGCTAGTGTAAAGTACCCCTTACAAAGAACAGCTTTAGGCGAGAGACACTTGAGCGAGTTTGAATGCAAGAAACTCGCAGCGTGTATCCGCGAGAGGGCCCCATCCTGACCTCCCCTCCTCTGACAGAATTGCAAGGCATTATACTGATTATAATGCTGTGTAACCTTTAGAGCCCTAAAATCTATGGGTATTAGGCCTCATGCTCACGACAGTTGTTCTGGTCCGCATCCATTCACTTTCAATGGGGCCGAAAAAGATGCAGACAGCACTCCCGTGTGCTGTTTGCAGTCCGTTGCTCCGTTACATAGCCCCGCAAAAAATATATAACATGTCCTATTCTTGTCCGTTCGCGACAACAATAGGCAATTTCTACAATGGGGCCGTCTGTTCCGTTAATTGCGGAAGGCACACAGGCGGCTTCCGTGTTTTGCGATTCGCAATTTGCGGACTGCAAAAAGACTGAACGGTTGTGTGCATAAGGCCTTACACTGACAGAATTATCTCGGTGTAATACCAAAGTATACACAGCAATCTGCGTCAGTGAGGTCGAATGGGATCTCACACTGACACATGCTGCAAGTTCCGCGCATTCAACTCACTAGTTTGTCTCTGGCCCTACTCTGAAACACTGCGGGCATGGGTACAAATCTCTGCTCGACGGCACTCATTCGGGTTCTCCCCACCTGTCCTTTCCTGTACACAACAAGGGAGAACTTGCAGTACAATCAATATTTAAGTCATAGAAAGCCCCTTTAAATGGGCCCCTAATTGTCCCTAATGCACAGGACCTAACAAATCATATGCTCCCTCGCAGGGATAATATTTCTCATGCTGGGCAGCAGTTTTTATCACAGATTGAACATATTCCTGTTCAAGAAATCGTATGGTAGAATGTGGTCAAAAGAACAAGGGATCACAGCAGTACCATCATTCTAAAATATAACTTTTATATTAGTGCGTATAAAAAAGTCAGAACCACCCTTATAATTATTAAATTAATGAGAGAAATAAATGAGGAAAATAGAAAAATAATAGTAAAATCTAGGGTCAGATAGAGGTCCCTAATGCAAGATAACTGCAGTTTGGTTAGTTGGTGTTAATGGGGCCTAATGGGAAGATGTCCCTAGTTCTAACCCTAATATTAGTAGAGCCCTGCCTAGATACGGAATAGCCGCCCCGATAGGGGCGATCCCGTTTCTCGTGCCTCCTGGTGTCCCTGGTTGACCCCTAGCAAGGAGTGGATACCTATTGGGGGGGGGGGGGGGGGGGGGGGACCCTATAGGAATGCCAGAGCTAATCTACACAATAGAAAAAAATAAATAAGTGATTAAAGTGAATACCCATAGTGGATTTACAGACAACACCATACTAATATATGTGAGATACAGAAAGAAATCAATTGTCCAATAAGGTCCCTACGCGTTTCGCCTGGTTAGTGTCAGGCTCATCAGGGGACATACATGGCAAAGGAGTGGCCTATCACCAAAGATAACACCTAAGTAATACAAATATTTCTATAAACATCTAGATTGATTTAGGTAGTATGTTTCTCTCTTTTATGATAGTTGGAGAGATATGGGCACATATGCTAAAGATAGGCCAATAGTGCACAATGCTAGTCAATCACTAGATGAGAAAATCAACATAATTACTGTACCAGAGAACATAGAATAGATATAGAATGATCCATGATAACCCAGAGCCATTCATGTGTCTCGTACCGTAAATACCGGCCCGTCTTATATATACCAATTCATATATTTTAGGTATATCACCAACAATTGAAAAGACAGTCTAGATACTGCTAAGGCTGCGTTCACACGGGCGAGATTTCGCGCGGGTGCAATGCGGTAGGGTGAACGGCATTGCACCCCGCACTGAATCTGGACCCATTCATTTCAATAGGGCTGTTCAGATGAGCGATGATTTTCACGCATCAACTTATGCGTTGCGTGAAAATCGCAGCATGCTCTATATTCTGCGTTTTTCACGCAACGCAGGCCCCATAGAAGTGAATGGGGTTGCGTGAAAATCGCAAGCATCTGCAAGCAAGTGCGGATGCGGTGCGATTTTCACGCACGGTTTGCTAGGTGACTGTCTATACACCTGTATTATTTTCCCTTATAACATGGTTATAAGGGAAAATAATAGCATTCTGAATTACAGAATGCTTAGTAGAACGGTCAATTGAGGGTTAAAAAATAAAAAAAATTAACTCACCTTCTCCTCTTGTTCGCGTAGTTCTCCCGGTCTTTAGTTCTTTAAAAAGATGAACTATGGGCTAAAGGACCTTTGATGACGTAAGATCACATGCTCCAATCACATGGTCCATCACCATGTGATTGGAGCATGTGATCTTACGTCATCAAAGGTCCTTTAGCCCATAGTTCATCTTTTGAGAAGTAAAGAAGAGACCGGGACTTACGCGAACAAACGGAGAAGGTGAGTTAATTTTTTTTATTTTTTTTAACCCTCAACTGATCACCTACTATGCATTCTGTTTTCAGAATGCTATTATTTTCCCTTATAACCATGTTATAAGGGAAAATAATAACATCTACACAACACCGAACCCAAACCTGAACTTCTGTGAAGAAGTTCGGGTCTGGGTACCACAGTCGGTTTTTTATCACGCGCGTGCAAAACACATTGCACACGCACGATAAAAACTGAACAACGGAACGCAATCGCAGTCAAAACTGACTGCAATTGCATTCCTACTCGCGCGGGTTTGCCGCAACACACCGGGACGCATCCGGAACTAATCCGGACACGCTCGTGTGAACCCAGCCTAATAGGTGTATAGCAAACCACAGATAAAGCCAATGGAGTATGCCAGATGTACGATACCACCCCCAAGTGGTGTGGGTGGTTTAGTAATTATTTTCAATAGCCCATGTGTATTCACATCAATCGCATATAGCAACCATAATCAGTATGGACTGATGAGAAATAGTTTTAGGGCGATACTTGCGTGCCTGTCCATGGCTAGTTGCGTGGCCCAGTGGTGGTGTCACAGGAATAGGGATGCCAATATTGATTGCGGCATCACGAGGCCCAGAATCTGGTTATGTCCGGCAGGTAGGCAGCGCGATCTTACCGGCGTTACTGCCTTTTAAAGTATTGCTACTTCCGGGTAGGAAGTCACGTGGGGAAACCACCCGATATGAATGCCCGATTGGCGTCTGACGTCAGACGCCGGAGAAGTAAACACGTGATCCGCTGGTAATGATGTGTCGCGTCTGACGTCAGACGTCCCCACATGATGGCTATGCCGGTCAAGTGATTCTCGGTCCCGGCCGGTCACATGATCGTGATATAAATCCGATTGCATAGCATGTCCCAACAAGAATAGGGGAAAACGGAGCCGGAGAAAAATAATAAGATTAATTAGTAGGTACTGTTTATGCATATCCCACTAGGTTAAATCTATGGCCACATATATAGAATATTATAAAGGAGAACCTATTAAGATTGTTGAATACATATCTGTTCAAGTCTGCCAGATTAATCAATTGATATGTCGGTGCCCAATAAATGAATAACTTAAATTATATAAGGGTGATTGGCAAATATACAGTTGGGGTCCATTATAGGAACAAATACCCCCAATATTGATAAACATAATGATATAAGGGATATGATGATCCTCAAAAATAAATAAATAGGACGTCTTAAATAAAGCACGCAAAATCTATGGATTCATTTAGACCCGCTGGTGTGACAGTGTCCAATCTAAAAATCCACCTAGATTCCTTTTGTTTCAATAATTTGTCTAGGTCCCCGCCCCTTTTGGACATTTTAATTACCTCAATCATTGAGAAGTGTATGGTTTTAACAGATCCAGCATGTTTATTCCATATATGTCTTGAAATTGGTTTATCGCGTTTGTTGCGAATATCACCAATATGTTCAAGGATCCGTTTCTTGAAAGTCCTCTTGGTTTTGCCAATATATTTCAGTCCACAGTCACATTGAGCCATATATACCACCCCAGAGGTGTTACAGTTAGCAAAATTACGGGTATGGTAGATGTGATCTCCCTGGCTGTTAGAGAAGGTTTTACCTAAAGATATAAATATGCAGGCTTTGCATTTTCCGCACTTGAATGTACCCACCTGTCTATTAGACAGCCATGTATTTTTTTCTGGAGGCTCAAAGTGACTGTGGACTAATGTGTCGCCAACATTGCGCCCACGTCTAAAGGTTATGGCCCGATTTTCGGATAATACCTGAGTAAGATCAGGAGCAGTTTTTAATAGGGACCAATAACGATTTAAAATGTCTCGGACCTGTTGGGACTCTGAATCATAAGTGCCAACAATTCTAATTGGTTCTGGATCAATTGTTTTCTTGATTTGCGGACGTAGTAAGGTCATACGATCCCTCGAATTAGCCCAGTCCCAAGCTTCATAGAGGCAAGGATTAGGATAGCCCCTCTGTTTAAACCTTTCAAAAAGCTTGGATGCTTCATGATTAAAATTTTTCTTATCAGAACAGTTTCTACGGACTCTTAAGAATTGGCCCTCATGCTGGGCAGCAGCAGGGTTTCTCAGTAGCAGATCTGCTTTAAGTGTGAAGACTGTGAATAAGTACAGCACCACTTTATACCTTGTAATAGAGGTATATACGGTCAGCTGTACGTAGTGGCAATGTCTGTGAGGGGCAGATATTATGGGAACTAAGTCCTGGCAGCATCTTGATAAGGGGTGCATCACACAGAAGAGCAAGATCATCAAAATGGTGGCATCTCCCAGTGAGCCTTCAGTAGGTATTTTGCTAAAACCTTTTAGGCCTCATGCACACGGCCGTTTTTTTTCCCCGTTTACTGGCCGTTTTTTGCGTTCCGTATACGGTCCGTATACGGAACCATTCATTTCAATGGTTCCGCAAAAAAAAACCAGAATGTACTCCGTATGCATTCCGTTTCTCCGTTCCGTTTTAACATAGAACATGTCCTATTATTGCCCGCAAATCACAGTCCGTGGCTCCATTCAAGTCAATGGGTCCGCAAAAAAAAACGGAACACATACGGAAATGCATCCGTATGTCTTCCGTTTCCGTTCCGTTTTTTTTGCTGAACCATCTATTGAAAATGTTATGCCCAGCCCAATTTTATCTATGTAATTACTGTATACTGTATATGCCATACGGAAAAACGGAACGGAAAAACGGAACAAAAACGGAAACACAACGGAAACAAAAAACGGAACAACGGATCCATGAAAAACGGACCGCAAAACACTGAAAAAGCCATACGGTCGTGTGCAATAAGCCTTAGAGTGCTATTAACCTTACAGCTAGTGCCATTTAGACATACCCCTCGAAACCTAGGTGCAGTCCAGGCTACGGGCTCATTCAGAGGGCTGTATGTTGCTTTCCGCTAGGGGTGCACCGAAATTCCGGCGGCCGAAAATGGGCCTGATCCATTTCGGCCGATATTGGTACATATCGGCAGAAAATATGGGGTTTGGGATTTGTGCGGGCGGGCGGTTTACTTTAAGTCACTGCATTTTTATTTTACCTTACAATCGTGACGCTCCAGTAACAACTCTGCAGGCAGAGTGGAGGGCGGCGTAACGTCACTTACTCACGTGACGCGCCTGCTCCGCCTCCTTCATTCATAAAGTGGGCGGAGCAGGTGCGTCGCGTGAGTAAGTGATGTTACGCCGCCCTCCGCTCTGCCTGCAGAGTTCTTACTGGAGCGTCACGATTGTAAGGTAAAATAAAGATGCAGTGAGTGATTAGTCTGCTGTGAGCAGCAGGGCCGGGGCTGTTATGGGTAGGGGGATCGGTCTATGGCACTGCTATGGGGAGGGGGGATCTGTGCACTGTTATGGGGAAAGGGATCTGTGCACTGTTATGGGGAAAGGGATCTGTGCACTGTTATGGGGAAAGGGATCTGTGCACTGTTATGGGGAAAGGGATCTGTGCACTGTTATGCCCATAACAGTGCACATATCCCCCCCCTCCATAACAGCGCCACCCACAGATCCCCCTCTCCATAACAGCGCCACCCACAGATCCCCCTCTCCATAACAGCGCCACCCACAGATCCCCCTCTCCATAACAGCGCCACCCCACAGATCCCCCTCTCCATAACAGAGCCACCCACAGATCCCCCTCTCCATAACAGAGCCACCCACAGATCCCCCTCTCCATAACAGAGCCACCCACAGATCCCCCTCTCCATAACAGCGCCACCCACAGATCCCCCTCTCCATAACAGAGCCACCCACAGATCCCCCTCTCCATAACAGAGCCACCCACAGATCCCCCTCTCCATAACAGAGCCACCCACAGATCCCCCTCTCCATACAGATCCCCCTCCCAGCAAAAATTTGTTCTTGACCTGAGGCTACGTCTGTTTACAGTTTGAGGTTGGTTTTACAACTGTTTCTTGCACTGTTGTTTTGTACAATCACTTGTGTAGGAGGAAGCACCATGTTATATAATATGACTTATTAAATTCATGAAAAAGAATTATTAATAAAATCATTAAAAAAAAAGTATTTTAAAAGTATTTGGGCAAAAAGGCAGTTTCGGTTTCGGTTTTCGGTCAAGGGCATCCTGAATTTTCGGTTTCGGACCAGAATTTTCATTTCGGTGCACCCCTACTTTCCGCATATGGTCCGCAATTTTTTACGGACTAGATGCGGACCCATTCACTTCTATGGGGCCACAAAAGATGCAGACAGCACTCAGCAACTTTTCTTCCGTCCAACAGCCTCGCAAAACAAATAAAGCATGTCCTAGACGTGTGAAAATCTGGATGTTGCACCATTGAAGTCTATGGGTCGGCAAAAATGCGGAATGCAATCTGTTTTTTTGAAGGCACGCTGAACCGAAAAAATGAATGAGCCCTAAACATGTAATAGCACCCTTAAATGGGTCATCCCAGGTCCAGCTTTTTGGGGAGGGGCAGACTGCAAGGAGGCAGTTAAAATAATAATCATTATAAAAACATTAAACTCACTTTCTGGAGCCTCCTCCGATCCAGCCCCGCAGCTGGGCCTCATCATGTGGTCCGTGATCAGATATGAACCGCGTGCATCATAAACCCCTGTGATACAGTCAGTTCAGGGAAGGGAGATCCGGCAGACGACGCACGGCCCGTTTTTCCTGGGTTGATCCCATTCGTGTGACACAGCCCAATTTTTTTTCTATATTGTTTCAATGGTCTCCTTGCAGTTTTCCCCAAAAAACTGGAACTCTTACAAACCCTTTACAGGGAATCTGTCACCAGCGACCTCCCTATGTAATGGTTTGCACAGACACATAGCTGTGGTTCACCTGATTAAAACAGTGGGTTTTTTTCTTTGTTGATCCGAGGCTCCAATCCCAAGTTATGATACTTTTTCTTATTTTGCAAATTAGGCCTTTGGTGCAATGAAGGTGTTACCATTGCTCTTATTGCACCCAAGCTCCACCTCTTTCTGTGGCCAGCCCCTCCCTCGCTGCTCTGCCACTGCCTGGCCCTGTCAATCAAAGCAGTGGATAAAGGGTTGGCCACAGAAAGGAGCAAAGCTTGGGTGCAATAAGAGCAATGGTGACGTCCTCATTGCACCAAAGGCCTAATTTGCACATTAAGAAAAAGAATCACAACTCGGGAACGGAGCCACGGATGAACAAAAGAAAACCACAGCTATGTGTCTCTGCAGACAGCTGGATAAGGAGGTCTCTGGTGACAAGTTCCCTTTAAAAGGAACGTGGCATCAGAAAATGACCTGCTGTTGAAATCACTTTTTTTATATTTAACATCTTTTTAAATCCTTTTGTAATTTTCCATGCCACTTTTTATATTGTACAGTATGCTGTGATCTGACACTATAAAGTGTACATATAAAATCAGAGGAGTCAGAACTCGCAGCAGTTCTTGTGAAATGAATCAACACATATAGGGGATAGTTTATGAACAGATATACACCACTTTTGTGGCATCTATCTGGCGCAGGGTCTGTCGCACGCCATGGTGCGACAAAATCTGCGACTTCTTCCCCACTCACGCCAGGTCCATCTCATTCATCATTTTCTACGCCTGGTGAATGATCTAAATGGAAGACAGCAAGGAAGCGGTCAGTGGATAGAGGCCGGCGCCTCTACATAAATGCGGCGGATCCATCACCAGCTAAAAGGCCAATATGTTGGTCCTAATAAATGTGCCTCGTAATTGTGGACCTGAAAAAAGTTAAAGGACAGATTCCCTTTAAAGAAACTAATTCCAAGCTTCACAATGAGTGGTACGGTATCCTGGAACTGACATTAAGCAATAGGATGTGAGGCAATAGAATAAAATCCCCAGTGTGTGTTACAACACGGACATAATGGTCGAGCCCTTGTGAAACATCAGACACACCACTAAACATGCAAATGTTGATGAACTCAATGCACATGTTCAATTAAATGGACCAAAACTCAACCAATCAAAGCCCATGACTCCGCGTGGCAGATGCATGGCATGGCTGACACTGGTGCCTGCTGACCGTCACCACATGGCTACAGCTTTGCCAGAAATGCAATTTCTAATAAACACAGAACACCTTAAAGAGATTGTCCGACCCTATAACAAATAGTTGCAAGCGCCAAGAGAACGTTTAAAAGGGGTTGTCCAGGCTTTTTCTATTGATGACCTATCCCTCAGGATAGTCATCAATATCAGCTCGGCTGGGGTCTGACACACCCGCCAATCAGCTGTATGGGGAGATGAGGCGTGCAGTGCGCACGGGCCGACTCCTGTCTCTCTTCCTGTCCGCTGCTGATGTTCCATAGACATACAGCAGCAGAGCAGAAAGAGAGAAGGAAGAGGGCACGTGCCCACTGCACGCGCCTTCCCATCATACAGCTGATCGTCGGGGGTGCCAGATGTTGGAACCCCGATGATCTGATATTGATGACCTATCCTGAGCATGGGTCATCAAAAGAAAAAGCCCAGACAACCCCTTTAATTAACTCAGCTTTTGAATGCTATTTCGATCCCATTCCAAGGCTCCCATCACTGGGACCCCCATTCTCCTGATCGGTGAGAGTCTAGGCCAGGGATGGGCAAACTGCAGCTCTCCAGCTGTTGTAAAACTACAACTCCCAGTCTGCCTACAGCTATCAGCCTACAGCAGGGCATGATGGGATTTGTAGTTTTAGAACAGCTGGAGAGCCACATTTTTCCCATCCCTGGTCTAGGCAGTCAGAACCCCACTGATCAGCTAGTTATCTCCTATACTATGGACAGAGGATAACTTTAAAAGGGGCTGTGACAAGTTTATAACACTTTCCCGTTCCTTGCTAAAATTTATTTTGGGGTCGGACAACCACTTTATTCAAACATCTAGGCAGCGTAGGGGAAAAAAAATTCAACAATTTTAACTCACACCCTTTTCGCATTACGATTTGCAACTTTTTACACTTCTCAAAAGTGACAAGATAAGTGTGTGTGGGGAGGCCTGACCGATTCACTACAATGTGTACGACCTCATGCACACAATCGCCCGTGTCTTAATCGCGGCCTGTAAACAGCGGGTCCATAATATACCGGCATCGGCCGTGTGCGCTCCGTATCACAGATCACTTGAATGAGTCAGAAATCCGCAAGATACTGAGAGGAAGTGCTTCATAGAACGTGTTTTTTTGCAGGGCGGACTGAATCTCGTTGGATCGCGGACCCACATAATTGAACGGGTCCGCATCTGCAATCGGCAGGCACACGGCTGGTCCCCGTGCATTTTTCTGGTCTGCAATGCACGGGCACCAGCCGTGTGCACATGTTTGTGTGCATGAGCCCTAAATATTCGTTCCAATCAATGCCTAGTCACAGCAATTTTCTGATACATGGATTACAAGAAGATGAGCCAAATTTATTAGGAAGCCGGTGCACCTTCTTAGACTTACTCCAGGGCATTAAAAGAGTTTTCCTGTAAAAATTACTTTTTTATCTAATGCCCGCAGACTGCCTCCTGAACCAGAAGATTCATACTTACCTGCTCTCCGCTGTGTCCATGTTCCAGTCCCCGAAGTGTTTCATCTGGCACTGCATCGTGACATGGCAGCCAACGACGTGCCAGAACGTGCCACATGTAAATACTTCGGGGACTGTTTATGGTTTCATTTTATATGAACCCTTAAAAACTACAGTTCGTCCCACAAAAAACAAGCTCTCATATTGGTACACAAAAAAAAGATTAAAAAAATATATATATACACTCACCTAAAGAATTATTAGGAACACCTGTTCTATTTCTCATTAATGCAATTATCTAGTCAACCAATCACATGGCAGTTGCTTCAATGCATTTAGGGGTGTGGTCCTGGTCAAGACAATCTCCTGAACTCCAAACTGAATGTCAGAATGGGAAAGAAAGGTGATTTAAGCAATTTTGAGCGTGGCATGGTTGTTGGTGCCAGACGGGCCGGTCTGAGTATTTCACAATCTGCTCAGTTACTGGGATTTTCACGCACAACCATTTCTAGGGTTTACAAAGAATGGTGTGAAAAGGGAAAAACATCCAGTATGCAGCAGTCCTGTGGGCAAAAATGCATTGTGGATGCTAGAGGTCAGAGGAGAATGGGCCGACTGATTCAAGCTGATAGAAGCGCAACGTTGACTGAAATAACCACTCGTTACAACCGAGGTATGCAGCAAAGCATTTGTGAAGCCACAACACGCACAACCTTGAGGCGGATGGGCTACAACAGCAAAAGACCCCACCGGGTACCACTCATCTCCACTACAAATAGGAAAAAGAGGCTACAATTTGCACGAGCTCACCAAAATTGGACTGTTGAAGACTGGAAAAATGTTGCCTGGTCTGATGAGTCTCGATTTCTGTTGAGACATTCAAATGGTAGAGTCCGAATTTGGCGTAAACAGAATGAGAACATGTATCCATCCTCTGATGGCTACTTCCAGCAGGATAATGCACCATGTCACAAAGCTCAAATCATTTCACATTGGTTTCTTGAACATGACAATGAGTTCACTGCACTAAAATGGCCCCCACAGTCACCAGATCTCAACCCAATAGAGCATCTTTGGGATGTGGTGGAACGGGAGCTTCGTGCCCTGGATGTGCATCCCTCAAATCTCCATCAACTGCAAGATGCTATCCTATCAATATGGGCCAACATTTCTAAAGAATGCTATCAGCACCTTGTTGAATCAATGCCACGTAGAATTAAGGCAGTTCTGAAGGCAAAAGGGGGTCCAACACCGTATTAGTATGGTGTTCCTAATAATTCTTTAGGTGAGTGTATATTGCTGTCAGAATATGGCGATGCAGAGGAAAAGTTTTTTTCAAAGACGTATTTTTAACAAAGTAGTAAAACATAATAAAAACGATATAAATTTGGTATTGCTGTAACCGCACTGACCCGCAGAATAAGGTCTTCACATAACATCGTAAAAACAAAACCCCAAAAACCTTGGCAGAATTTCTATTTTTTTCCCCCCCAATTTCATTGCACAAATATTTTTTCCCCCCATTTTCCAATACAAGCTACGGAAAATAACATGGTGCCATTAAAAAAATACAACTTGTCCTGCAAAAGCAAGTCCTTAGACGCTACGCAAACAAAAAAAAAAATAAAAAAAAATGATGGCTCTTGGGAGGCCGGGAATGAAAAACAAAAATGAAAAAAATTACAATAGAAAGGGTTAAAGGGGTTTTCTCATCGCAACATTTATGGCATATCGCTAGTATATGCCACAAATGTCAGGTAGAATAAGGGTCCCACCTCTGGGACCTCCTCGGTGTCCAGAATGGGCCCCCCGAAGTGAAGGAAGAGAAGGTGTGGGCGAACGGCTATTCCCGACAGTCCACTAGCAATGAATAGAGTGGTGGTCTTGCTTGCACCCGTTCCTATCTCCACAAGGGAGTACCCAAAGTGAACGACAGTGCATTGTACCAACCAAAGGGCCCCACAACAATGTGGCAAACTCAGAAACCCATATAACACCATGTCAGCTAGCAGTGCCATGAATATACTCTGCCAGCTTAGGGAGTCCCATAACTTTGTAACAGCCACAAACCCTTCATAACACCCATCAGAATCACAAATATACATAAGACTATGCTCACTTAAAGGGGTTGTCTCACTTGAGCAAGTGGCATTTATCATGTAGAGAAAGTTAATACAAGGCACTTACTAATGTATTGTGATTGTCCATATTGCCTCCTTTGCTGGCTGGATTCATTTTTCCATCACATTATACACTGCTCGTTTCCATGGTTACGACCACCCTGCAATCCAGCAGCAGCGGTATCTATAGTGTACAAGCACAACCACCGCCAATGTATTGCAGAGTGGTTGTAACCATAGAAACGAGAATGGTCAGAACTCTGGCAACTGAAATTTAATGTGGATAAGTGCAAGATAATGCACCTGGGGCGTAAAAACCCAAGGGCAGAATATAGAATATTTGACACAGTCCTGACCTCAGTATCTGAGGAAAGGGATTTAGGAGTAATTATTTCAGAAGACTTCAAAGGTGGGAAGACAATGTAATAGGGCAGCACGAAATGCCAGCAGAATGCTTGGATGTATAGGGAGAGGTATAAGCAGTAGAAAGAGTGAAGTGCTTATGCCGCTGTACAGAACACTGGTGAGACCTCACTTGGAGTATTGTGCGCAGTACTGGAGGCCATATCTCCAGAAGGATATAGATACTCTAGAGAGAGTTCAAAGAAGAGCTACTAAACTAGTACATGGATTGCAGGATAAAACTTACCAGGAAAGGTTAAAGGACCTTAACATGTATAGCTTGGAAGAAAGAAGAGACAGAGGGGATATGATAGAAACTTTTAA
The DNA here is from genome assembly GCF_905171765.1 of Bufo bufo. Classification (NCBI taxonomy): domain Eukaryota; kingdom Metazoa; phylum Chordata; class Amphibia; order Anura; family Bufonidae; genus Bufo; species Bufo bufo. Next base: position 178,421,448 of record NC_053397.1, read on the forward strand.
ATACATAAAGGGAATCAACTCGGTAAAGGAGGAGAGAATATTTAAAGGAAGAAAAACTACCACAAGAGGACATAGTTTTAAATTAGAGGGGCAAAGGTTTAAAAGTAATATAAGGAAGTATTACTTTACTGAGAGAGTAGTGGATGCATGGAATAGCCTTCCTGCAGAAGTGGTAGCTGAAAATACAGTGAAGGGGTTTAAGCATGCATGGGATAGGCATAAGGCCATCCTTCATATAAGATAGGGCCGGGGGCTATCCATAGTATTCAGTATATTGGGCAGACTAGATGGGCCAAATGGTTCTTATCTGCCGACACATTCTATGTTTCTATGTTTCTATGATGGAAAAATGAATCCAGCCAGCAAAGGAGGCAATATGAACAATCACATTACATTAGTAAGTGCCTTGTATTAACTTTCTCTACATGATAAATGCCACTTGCTGAAGTGAGACAACCCCTTTAAGGCCTCTTTCACACGGGCGTGGCGGGAAAATGTGCGGGTGCGTTACGGGAACACCCGTGATTTTTCAGCCCGAGTGCAAAACATTGTAATGCGTTTTGCACTCGCGTGAGAAAAATCGCGCATGTTTGGTACCCAAACCCGAACTTCTTCACCGAAGTTCGGGCTTGGGTTAGGTGTTCTGTAGATTGCTATTATTTTCCCTTATAACCATGTTATAAGGGGAAATAATACATTCTGAATACAGAATGCATAGTAAAACAGCGCTGGAGGGGTTAAAATAATAATAATTTAACTCACCTTAGTCCACTTGATCGCGGCTCGGCATCTCCTTCTGTCTCCTTTACTGACCAGGACCTGTGGTGAGCATTCATTACAGGTCAAGGACCTGTGGTGACGTCACTCCGGTCATCACATGGTCTTTTACCATGGTGATGGATCATGTGATGACCGGAGTGACGTCACCACAGGTCCTTGACCTGTAATGAATGCTCACCACAGGTCCTGGTCAGTAAAGGAGACAGAAGGAGTTGCCGGGCCGCGATCAAGTGGACTAAGGGCTCTTTCACACTTGCGTTATTGTCTTCCGGCATAGAGTTCAGTCGTCGGGGCTCTATGCCAGAAGAATCCTGATCAGTTTTATCCTAATGCATTCTGAATGGAGAGAAATCCGTTCAGGATGCATCAGGATGTCTTCAGTTCCGGAACGGAACGTTTTTTGGCCGGAGAAAATACCGCAGCATGCTGCGCTTTTTGCTCCGGCCAAAAATCCGGAACACTTGCCGCAAGGCCGGATCCGGAATTAATGCCCATTGAAAGGCATTGATCCGGATCCGGCCTTAAGCTAAACGTCGTTTCGGCGCTTTGCCGCATCCGACATTTAGCTTTTTCAGAGTGGTTACCATGGCTGCCGGGACGCTAAAGTCCTTACAGCCATGGTAAAGTGTAGTGGGGAGCGGGGAGCAGTGTACTTACCTTCCGTGCGGCTCCCGGGGCGCTTCAGAGTGACGTCAGGGCGCCCCAAGCTCATGGATCATGTGATCACATGGATCACGTCATCCATGCGCATGGGGCGCTCTGACGTCATTCTGGAGCACCCGGGGAGCCGCACGGACTGTAAGTATACCGCTCCCCGGCTCCCCACTACTACTATGGCAACCAGGACTTTAATAGCGTCCTGGGTGCCATAGTAACACTGAACGCATTTGGAAGACGGTTCCGTCTTCAAATGCTTTCAGTACACTTGCGTTTTTCCGGATCCGGAGTGTAATTCCGGCAAGTGGAGTACACGCCGGATTCGGACAACGCAAGTCTGAAAGAGGCCTTAGGTGAGTTTAATTATTATTATTATTATTTTTATTTATTTTTTAACCCCTCCAGCGCTGTTTTACTATGCATTCTGTATTCAGAATGCTATTATTTTCCCTTATAACCATGTTATAAGGGAAAATAATAATGATTGGGTCTCTATCCCGATCGTCTCCTAGCAACCGTGCGTGAAAATTGCACCGCATCCGCACTTGCTTGCGATTTTCATGCAACCCCATTCACTTCTATGGGGCCTGCGTTGCATGAAAAATGCAGAATATAGAGCATGCTGCGATTTTCACGCAACGCACAAGTGATGCGTGAAAATCACCGCTCATGTGAACAGCCCCATAGAAATGAATGGGTCGGTATTCAGTGCGGGTGCAATGCGTTCAACTCACACATCGCATCCGCGTGGAATACTCGCCCGTGTGAAAGGGGCCTAAGAGCCTCCATAACACAGTGCCAACCTCTGGAATCTTCATAACGCTATACCAGCCTAAGGAGCCTAAACAATACTGTGCCAGTCCAGTGAACCCTCATACCACTGTGTTGGCCTAAGCAGCTTCCATAACACTGTGCCAGCCTATGGAGCCTAAATAACAGGGTGCCAGCCTAGGGAGCCTAAATAACAGGGTGCCAGCCTCGGGAGCCTAAATAACAGGGTGCCAGCCTCGGGAGCCTAAATAACAGGGTGCCAGCCTCGGGAGCCTAAATAACAGGGTGCCAGCCTCGGGAGCCTAAATAACAGGGTGCCAGCCTCGGGAGCCTAAATAACAGGGTGCCAGCCTCGGGAGCCTAAATAACAGGGTGCCAGCCTCGGGAGCCTAAATAACAGGGTGCCAGCCTCGGGAGCCTAAATAACAGGGTGCCAGCCTCGGGAGCCTAAATAACAGGGTGCCAGCCTCGGGAGCCTAAATAACGGGGGCCAGCCTAGGGAGCCTAAACAATGGGGTGCCAGCCTAGGGAGCCTAAATAATGCAGTGCCAGTCTAGGGAGCCTAAATAATGCAGTGCCAGCCTTAGCAGCTTCCATAACACTATACCAGCCACCGGAGCCTCTATTAACACTACTCTAGAATACTGCATGACATTTCCCATCACGTATTAGTACGGACTCATGCTCCCTTAGGAGTCAGCCAACCCCCCCCCCAACCACAGCCGCACGATGTGTGAGGCAGCAGGGCTGACACAGAAGGAGGCGCCGCTCATTACCAGTCTATAACGAGCGCAGTCACAGGACCCGGCTCATAGCAGCTGACAGCAGCCTGGACTCTGGGCTGCTTCCTGGTGTACTGCTGTCACATGACCTGCAGCCGTCAGCTGACAACGGAAGCACGAGTGGGACAAAGAGCTAATGACCTGTGCGCTGTGTGTTGAGTGCGGGTGTTTTCCCACGTGACACATGGATTTTGCCGCTCACCCAATCAACACCTGGGTCATTGGTGACAGGGTGAAAAAAAGTAAAACCGCAGTGAAAGCGCTCCCCCTACTGGCGGCTGGAATTATTGGTCTTGTCAGTTATAGGACAGATGATCAGAATTGGTATCCTAAATTTTTCTTTTTTTCTGAACAGTTTATCCAAAAATCATAAACTTGGCCAACATTTTTTACAGAAAAATTGGAAAAGAATAACTATGAATGAACTGTAAATATTCAAAGTAATACATTTGTAAAGGTCAGATACTAATACAGTGAACGTCAGCAGCATTAAATTGGTTATCGAAGACTGGATAACCCCCCCCTTACAATGGCCGGACCTGCGACACTGAGCATACTTACCTGGTCCCAGACGCCGATTTCCTCCCAGATCGCTCCACGGCCGTCTTCGCATCTCGCCTATCTGCAGAAAACAACATCTGTCGACAGTGTGGGGATGGGGGTTGGGTGTAGCCAATAGCAGGCTGTGGCGGTGACCTGCCCACTTGTGCCACGTGTCGCGGGTCCGGGCATTGTAAGGGGTGGTATCCAGTCTTGTACAACCTCTTTCAAGGGGTTCTCCAGGAATTAAGCAAATTAAAATACTTAGAGGGGTTGTCTCATCATAGACAATGGGGGCATATCGCTAGATATGCCCCCATTGTCTTATAGGTGCAGGTCCCAGCGGAACCCACACCTATATCGGGAAGGGAGCCCCGCAAGGTGGTGGATGTAAGATACAACCAATCCGGCTCCCATAGAAGTGAATGGGAGCATACCGTGCATGACCGGCCACCGCTCCCATTCACTTCTATGGGCTCGGCGGAAATAGCCGAGCCAGCGCTCGGCTATTTTTGCTGGCCCCATAGAAAATGAATGGAGGGCGGCTGCGCATGCGCAGTGCGCCCTACTTCACTTTCGTGGGCTCTGTCCTCTATATAGGTGAGACACACACCTATAAGACAGTGGGGGCATATCCAGGGCCGGTGCAAGGATTTTTGCCGCCCTAGGCAAGATAAAAATTGGCCCCCCCCCCCCCCCCCCGGCTTCACTGAGATCTGTGGATGCCGCACTGTTATGGGAGGATCTGTGGATGACGCACTGTTATGGGAGGATCTGTGGATGATGCACTGTTATGGGGGGATCTGTGGATGACGCACTGTTATGGGGGGATCTGTGGATGACGCACTGTTATGGGGGGATCTGTGGATGACGCACTGTTATGGGGGGGATCTGTGGATGACGCACTATTATGGGAGGGGATCTGTGGATGACGCACTGTTATGGGGGGATCTGTGGATGACGCACTGTTATGGGAGGGGATCTGTGGATGATGCACTGTTATGGGAGGAATCTGTGGACGACGCACTGTTATGGGAGGATCTGTGGATGACGCACTGTTATGGGGGGAATCTGTGGACGACACACTGTTATGGGGGGAATCTGTGGACGACACACTGTTATGGGGGGAATCTGTGGACGACGCACTGTTATGGGGGGAATCTGTGGATGACGCACTGTTATGGGAGGATCTGTGGATGACGCACTGTTATGGGAGGATCTGTGAATGACGCACTGTTATGGGAGGATCTGTGAATGACGCACTGTTATTGGAGGATCTGTGGATGACGCACTGTTATGGGAGGATCTGTGGATGACGCACTGTTATGGGAGGAACTGTGGATGACGCGCTGTTATGGGAGGATCTGTGGATGACGGACTGTTATGGGAGGGATCTGTGGATGACGCACTGTTATGGGAGGGATCTGTGGATGACGCACTGTTATGGGAGGGGATCTGTGGATGACGCACTGTTATGGGAGGGGATCTGTGGATGACGCACTGTTATGGGAGGAACTGTGGATGACGCGCTGTTATGGGAGGATCTGTGGATGACGGACTGTTATGGGAGGGATCTGTGGATGACGCACTGTTATGGGAGGGATCTGTGGATGACGCACTGTTATGGGAGGGGATCTGTGGATGACGCACTGTTATGGGAGGGGATCTGTGGATGACGCACTGTTATGGGAGGATCTGTGGATGACACTTATGTCATCCACAGATCCCCATAAGTGTCATCTACAGATCCCCCATCAGATGCATCAGTGTGGAGGGAGGAGGCAAAGACACTCATGGTGGGGCCCGTTGCAGTGATTCTACTCTAATACACCGGGCCCCGCCGCAGCTGTTAAGTACATTCAATCTGAATGGGTCCGCAATTACTGTACTTACTGTAGTACCTTATGTATAGCATTAAGATGGCGCAGACTGGCAGCTCCCTCCTCATGCGCCGCCTGCCTGCTTATCTCACTTTATGAATGAACAGGCAGACGGGCAGGCGGCGCATGAGAAGGGAACTGCGGCAGGCGGCGCATGACCGAGGGAGCTGACGGTCAGCGCCATCTTAATGCTATACATAAGGTACTACAGTAAGTACAGTACAGTAATTGCAGACCCATTCGGATTGAATGCACTTAACAGCTGCGGGGCTCGGTGTATTAGAGTAGAGTCACTGCACCGGGCCCCGCCATGAGTGTCCCCGCCTCCTCCCTTCACACTGATACTTCGCTGGCTGCGCTGTGCAGCATAGCGGCCAGCGAAGTATCCGCAATCCGCTTTATAAGACGTACGGCCATTTTCCCCCCACTTTGGGGGGGGGGGGGAGTGTGTCTTATAAGGCAAAAAATACAGTAAATAATAAACATATTGCATTATCTACTGACTACTTACCAGTCCAGGACAATAAGATGAGCTGGTCTCTCGTCTCTGGCTGCAGTCTGGCTCTGGGGACTGGTCCTGGAGACAAACACACGGTAGTAAGTACACCATTCACTGTGACCAATGTCGCCCTGGGGTCCGTCCTGGGGAAGAAGAAAGCAGCTGCACCTGTCCTGCACTCCAATCCAGGTAGGATGGTCTGGAGCCCACTTCTGTTCTGTCCCAGAACTAGGAGAAGGCAATTTAGGCACTGCCTACGCTGGTTCCTCACTGGGGGTCGGGGGAGGCAAATTGCTGGTGGTGGGACTGCTGGACCGCGGCCATGGCTGGCTGCTCGGCTGCTGCTCAGTGTGCGGCCTGAATCGCTCCACCCCTCTCTCTGCGTCACGTGCTCAAGGTGGGAGGAGTCAGGGGGTTCAGTCCAGATCAAGATCATTCAGGGAGGGCGGCAGAGCTCCGCCTCCGCTCCACCCTCAGCAGCCCAGCAGCCACAGCCAGCCAGGTAAGCTAGCACAGCAGCAGACGACGCAGTTTGTTACTCAGTGACGACAGCAGAGCAGTCAGCACTGAGCGGCGCCGGCGGCCGGAGATTCTTAGAGCGGCAAAGCGCCCAGCCTCAGCCGCCCAGGCAGCGCAGCGCAGCATGAGGGGCGCCGCCGGCCGGCCGCCTGAACCTATATTATAACCAACTTTTTTTTTTTTTTAAACTGCAACGGGCGCCCCCTGCTAAATGGCGCCCTAGGCGACTGCCTAGTTCGCCTTACTGGTGGCGCCGGCCCTGGGCATATCGTAGCGATATTCCCCCATTGTCTATGATGAGACAGCCCCTTTAAATATTACTTTATTATAAATATATTCCCAAATACCTTTCATTAGTTAGAATGGGTTTTTGTGTCTGGGGACCAATCATTAGGGGAAATAAAATGGCCACCGTCCTATAAGTACACACAAAACCTGTCCTAATCACACAGGAGGACAAGTTACTTCACAACACTGAGCGAAAGAGCTGCCTCATCCTCCTCTCCTACATGTCAGGAATTATGATTCTGAATACCACTTATAGGATTTTCAGCTGAATCTCTGTGGGAATGGAGTTCATAAGGAGACATGAAGTACTGAGAGGAGGTGGCGTGTGGTAATGAGCAGCAGCACTTGTATGAAGTCTCCATTACCCCAGCCCCACATTACCACAGTCTGTTCTGTCCGTCCTCTCTGTATTTCATATCTCTTCATGGACTCCATTCCTACAGAGATTCAACTGAAAATCCTATAAGTGGTATTCAGGATCATAATCCCTGACAACTAACGCTACTTTCACACTAGCGTTTTTCTAGATCCGTCATGGATCAGCAAAAACGCTTCAGTTACTGATAATACAACCATCTCCACCTGGTATGAACGGATCCGGTTGTATTATCTTTAACATAGCCAAGACGGATCCGTCAAGAACTCCATTGAAAGTCAATGGGGGACTGATCCATTTTCTATTGTGTCAGAGAAAACGGATCCATCCCCATTGACTTACATTGTGTATCAGGACAGATCCGTCTTGCTCCGCACCACATCGCGGACAGAAAAACGCTGTTTGCAGCATTATTCTGTCTGCGATGGGAACACAACCAAACGGAAAGAAATGCATTCTGGTGCACTCAGTTTCGTTCAGTTCAGTTTTGTCCCCATTGACAATAAATGGTGACTAGGGTTGAGCGAACCCGAAATGTAAAGTTCGGGTTCGTACCGAACTTTAGGATTTTTGGACCCCAGACCCGAACCCGAACCCAGACATTTCAGTAAAAGTTTGGGTTCGGTGTTCGGCGCTTTCTGAAAAAGGCTGCAGAGCAGCCAATCAACAAGCGGTTAACTATCTGACCTTAGAAGCCATCACAGACATGCCTACTAATGGCATGGCTGTGATTGGCCAGAGCAGCATGTGACCCAGGCTCTATATAAGCTAGAGTCACGTAGCGCTGCACGTCACTCTGCTGTTACAAGTGTAGGGAGAGGATGCTGCTGGACTTGTGATTTCCGGGAGAGAATAGGAGGGAATCTAACTCAGCGATCTACATAGAAATAGTTGTGTGGGTGCAGGACACAATCACTTTACCCTGCCCTGAGGCCATTGACCAAAAAAAATATAACTTTTATAATTCTGTTAGTTAGGTGGGTGGCGGCGGCGGCCATTTTATGCAAGCTCAGTGCACCAGCACTGGGACATTGCAAATCACAATTTTTTTGGCAATCTATAACATCTGGATTAGTCAGTGTGCAATTTAAGCTAGAAATACACCCATCATTTTCTGAGGTTTTAAAAACACACTTTTTTGCCAAAAAACAGTATTTTCCTGATCTGCAAGTGTTAAATTTAAGTTTAATATATACAGCTTTCATATTCTGTTACCAAAAAAACACTTTTTTGGCAATCTACAACATCTGGATTAGTCAGTGTGCAATTTAAGCTAGAAATACACCCATCATTTTCTGGGGTTTTAAAAACACACTTTTTTGCCAAAAAAACTGTATTTTCCTGATCTGCAAGTGTTAAATTCAAGTTTAATATATACAGCTTTCATATTCTGTTACCAAAAAAAACACTTTTTTGGCAATCTACAACATCTGGATTAGTCAGTGTGCAATTTAAACTAGAAATACACCCATCATTTTCTGGGGTTTTAAAAACACACAATTTTTTACAAAAACCAGGCCTTGCAGCATCAGCACGTGTGAAATTACAGGCTTATATATTGCTGTCAAATTCAGTTGTTAAACACTCGTTTGGGCAAAAAATTTTTACTTGGCAGCCTTTGATGCAGATGTCATTGTGAGATACACCCCAACCCTTTGAGGACCAAGGGACGTATTTGTCCCATGTTTTTAATTTCCTGTATCGTCTGATTAAGAACTTAAAATACTTTTTTTTTTTTTGAGTCAAAATATAAGTTCTTATCAACAAATGGTTCTAGCTTTTTGCCATTTATTTCATGAAATGGCTTAGTTACAGCAACTGAAGTGTACGAACTTCAGTTGTCGTAAAAAAAAATGGAGCTTCTTTTGGCCTTCCATTAAAAGTAACCTAAATATTCACATTTGTCCCGTGTCATAACTCCTCCCCCAAAAATGACACAAGTGTGGAAATGGTTTTATTTATTGTTCAAATACATTCTTAAATGGAAAAAAATATAATTATTTTTATATTGATGACGGTAATCTTATGGTCCTCAAAGGGTTAATACATTTGGGTTTGATTCAAAGATTTTAAATACCGCCATTTGGTGCACCAATATTGAATTCAGACCTACACTGGTTCAGGCCGTGTGAGATACACCCTCTACATACAGGGGTTTGATTCAGGCATTTAAATACAGCCATTTTGGGCAAAGAAATCTTTAATTTAGGCCTACACTGATTCAAGCCGTGTGAGATACACCCTTTACATACAGGGGTTTGATTCAGGCATTTGAAATACCGCCATTTGGTGCACCAATATTATATTCAGTCCTACACTGGATCAGGCCGTGTGAGATACACGCTCCACATACAGGGGTTTGATTCAGGCATTTGAAATACAGCCATTTAAAATACAGCTGTCATGCCCTGCTCAGGCTATGTGCGGAGGTCTGCCAGGTTAGCAGCACATATGTAGCCTTTTGTTTGTGTTTTGGAGTTGCGCTATATCCGCCTCCCTTCAGGTGCACTGGGTGGGGTCGTTGGTTTGAGTTTAAATTACGCCCACTCCCAGTGTCCTGTGCGGGTTATACCTTCTGTCTGGTTCAGAGGAAGGAAGAAAAGAAGCAAGGAAGGAAGGATTTGCTGTTCCTGCTCAGTAAAGATAAGTTGGTTTTGTTTTACTTGTGGTTGTCTGTCTGGGCTGTTAGAGAGATGCCTGCCCCCTCCAGGTCTGAGGGAGCAGGCTGCCTCTTTCCCCCTTTCACCATCTTAGGGATTTTAGGGAATCTTCAGCCCAGGCACGAGGACACGTTATTCCCACCTTCAGGGTCTGAACGTGGGCATAGAAGTTTAGGGAGAGCTGGTAGGGATTTGTCAGGAGGTGACCTTTATCCCCAGCTTCTTGCCTAGACACTTGTTTGTTTATTTTCTGTGTATCTTGTATCCTGTCCGCCGTGACAATTTTGGGCAAAGAAATATTTAATTCAGGCCTATACTGGTTCAGGCCCTATGAGATACACCCTTTACATACAGGGGTTTGATTCAGGCATTTTAAATACAGCCATTTTAGGCAAATAAATATTTAATTCAGGCCTATACTGGTGCAGGCCCTGTGAGATACACCCTTTACATACAGGGGTTTAATACAGCCATTTGAAATGCAGCCATTTTGTGCAAAGAAATCTTTAATTCAGGCCTACACTGGTTCAGGCCCTGTGAGACACACCTTCTACATACAAGGGTTTGATTCAGGCATTTGAAATACAGCCATTTTGTGCAAAGAAATCTTTAATTCAGGCCTACACTGGTTCAAACTGTGTGAGATACACCCTCTACATACAGGGGTTTGATTCAGGCATTTGAAATACAGCCATTTGAAATACAGCCATTTTTGGACAAAGAAATCTTTAATTCAGGCCTACACCGATTAAAGCCGTGTGAGATACACCCTCTACATACAGGGGTTTGATTCAGGCATTTGAAATACCGCCATTTGGTGTACCAATATTGATTTCAGGCCTACACTGGTTCAGGCCGTGTGAGATACACCCTTTACATACAGGGGTTTGATTCAGGCATTTGAAATACAGACATTTTGGGCAAAAAAATCTTTAATTAAGGCCTAGTCTGGTTTAGGCAGTGTGAGATACACCCTTTACATACTGTCGTTCTATTATACTATTAATTAAACACCCATTTAGGGCAAGATCCTAAATTCGAAAAATATGAGGAGAGCGTCAAATAAGGGACGTGGCCCAGGTCGTGGTGCTGCTTGTAGAGCTCCTGTTGAAGGGAGAGGACGTGGTCAATCTGTGCTAGCTACACGCACAAGTGAAACCCCTTCCTCAGGTGCGAGTAGACGACAAAACCTGCAGCGGTATTTGGTCGGGCCTAATGCTGCTCTACGAATGGTGAGGCCTGAACAAGTACAGGCGATAGTAGATTGGGTTGCTGACAGTGGATCCAGTTCCTTCACATAGCCACTTATCTTTCAAGATGAGTACATGGGATGACCATCGCAGCACGTCTCGGATGATGACGAAACACAGGTGCCAACTGCTGGGGCTTTCGAAAGTGTGCAGACCGACAAGGAAGGCAGGGGTGAAGACTGGGTGGAAGATGATGTGGAAGTCGATGAGGTCCTCGACCCCACATGGAATCAAGGTCATGCGAGTGACCTATGTAGTTCGGAGGAAGAGGCGGTGGTCGCACAGAGCCACCAGCACATCAGAAGAGGGAGCAGGGTGCAAAAGCGGAGCGGATGTCCTCTAGACAGTACGCCTGCTACTGCCCACCGCAGCAAGGGACCGAGCACACCAAAGCCAGCTCCAAGGAGTTCCCTGGTGTGGCAGTTCCTCAGACAATGTGCTGACGACAAGACACGAGTGGTTTGCACGCTGTGCAATCAGAGCCTGAAGCGAGGCATAAACGTTCTCAACCTGAGCACAACCTGCATGACCAGGCATTTAAGTGTAAAGCTAGAGTTGCAGTGGAGTAGATACCTCAAAAACCAAGAAAGATCTCTGGCTCCTCCTGCTTCCTCTTCTGCTGCAGTCTCGGACTCTTCATCCACCTCTGGAGGGACAGTGCCACCTGCCACCCCGCAAACAGACGATCTGCCAGCAACACCAACACCTGGGTCACCAAGCATCTCCACAATGTCCCACGGAGGCGTTCAGCTCTCCATCTCGCAAACGCTGGAGAGGAAAAGGAAGTACCCCCCTACCCACCCGCAATCCCTAGCCCTGAATGCCAGCATTTCAAAATTACTGGCCTTTGAAATGCTCTCATTCCGTCTGGTGGAGACGGATAGTTTTAAAGGCCTTATGGCGGTGGCTGTCCCACAGTACGTCATGCCCAGCCGCCACTACTTTTCAAGGCGAGCCATCCCTTCCCTGCACAACCAAGTAGGGGACAAAATCAGGTGTGCACTGCGCAACGCCATCTGTGGCAAGGTGCACCTGACTACGGAGACGTGGACCAGTAAGCACGGTCAGGGCCGTTATATCTCCATAACAGCACACTGGGTAAATGCAGTGGCGGCTGGGCCTGAGGCGGATAGCAGTTTGGTGCATGTCCTTCCACCACCGAGGATTGCAGGGCGCTTCAGTTTGCCTCCTGTTGCTTCCTCCTCCTACTCTGCTTCCTCATCATCTACCAGCTCCTCATTCCGTCAGCATAACACCTTTACCACCAACTTCAGCACAGCCAGGGGTAAACGACAGCAGGCAGTTTTAAAACGTATCTGTTTGGTGGACAAACCCCACACTGCGCAGGAGCTGTGGACGGGCCTTGAACAACAGACCGGTTTGTGCCAGTCAGCCTCAAGCCCGGCCTGGTGGTGTGCAATAATGGGCGAAATCTCGTAGCAGCTCTGGGACTAGCCGGTTTGATGCACATCTCTTGCCTGGCGCATGTGCTGAATTTGGTGGTGCAGAGATTCCTTAAAAGATTCAGAGCTGCTGCATAAAGTCCGGGCCGTCTGTACGCGCTTTTGGCGTTCTCACCCTGCTGCTGCTCGCTTGTCAGCGCTGCAGTGTAACTTCGGCCTTCCCGCTCACCGCCTCATATGCGACGTGCCCACAAGGTGGAACCCCACCTTGCACATGCTGGCCAGACTGTGCGAGCAGCAGCAGCAGGCGATAGTGGAGTTTCAGCGCACGGGTGAGTCGCTCGGCGGAACAGCACCACTTCACCACCAATCAGGGGCGTAAATAAGGGGGGGATAGGGGGGTTCAAACCCCCCCCAGGCGTGTCGCTGACCCGAACGCCCACATACTGTATTGCTACGGCGGGGCACGGGAGCGCATAGCTCCCTCTCCCGTCGCCTATAACCGCCATAGGCTTCAGGCCTTGTAGGCCTGAGGCCTATGCGGTAGTGAGATCCCGGCGCAGGCGTGCGTGATGACGTCATCGCGCGCCTGTGCCGGGACGCAGCACTGTGACGCGCCTGACTCATCCCGCCTTCCTCTGCGAGCAAGCGCCTGGCCCTGGACATAGGTGAGTATTTAGCTTTTCATTTTTTGTTCATTTATTATTTTTTTTTATTTCATGTGCCTACTTTGGGGGACATGGAGGAGGGGGAGGAGGACATATTAGGGAAGATAAATTGAGTACATGATGGGGGGGGAATGTGGGGGCTGTATGGGACCAAATTATTATGGGAGGGAATACTATGTGGGGGCAAATTATTATGAGAGGGACTACTATGTGGGGGCAAATTTCTATATGGGGCAGTGTGGGGGAAACTATTGTGTGGGGGCAGTGTGGGGGTAATTGCTATGTGGGGACAGTGTGGGGTAATTTCTATGTGGGGACAGTGTTGGGAAATTGCTATGTGGGGACAAATTACTATGTGGGGAAATTGCTATGTGGGGGCAAATTACTATGTGGGGGCAGTGTGGTGGAAATTACTATGTGGGGGCAGTGTGGGGCAAATTACTGTGTGGGGCAAACTACTATATGGGGGCAGTTTGGGGGAAATTACTGTGTGGGGGAAAATTACTATGGGGGGATTACTATGTGGGGGCAGTGTGGTGGAAATTACTATACGGGGGTGTTGCTATTGGGGAGGCACTGTAGGGGCAATTCTATTATTTCTGGGGACACTATACAGGGATTATTGCCTGGAGCACAATAGAGGGTGTTATTATTACTGGGGGTCTCTAGGGGACATTATAGCTGCTGTGGACATTATAGGAACATTTGGGGTAATTTATCAAACTGGTGTAAAGTAGAACTGGCTTAGTTGCCCATAGCAGCCAATCAGATTCCACCTTTCATATTTGACAGCTCTTTTGGAAATCCAATTCTACTTTACACCAGTTTGATAAATTACCCCAATTATTAGGGTCACTATTTTTTCAGCAGTATAGTACTTGGGGCATTGGGGGGCACAACGGGCACAGTATTGGGGGTGGCAGGAGGACACTGTGGGGACACCAGGATGAGGAGGTTGATGGAAAAATTTCGAAATCTAACGTGTCTGTGTTACAAACTGTAGAGACGAGATGCGGCTGAAAGAATTTGCCATGGTGGTCTGGGTCAAATGGAGGAGAAGAGGAAAAAGAACGTCTACATGACAGGAGATGTCACTGGATGTAAGAGGTATGTGGTGCTGTATTCTCCTCCATGTCTTTTTTATTACAACTATATGTATTTTAAATTTGGCGACCAAATTTTTCAGTTTAGGACCCAATTTGGGGTATTTTTTTTTAGTCTGAAGATGTCATATGGCCTAAGAAGAGACTGTGGCGCTCATGAAGCACCGCAGTCTCTTCATACAAAAAAAAACTAAACTAAAATGGACGGGGGGGGGGGGGGGCCCAAGTTGGGTAGACAGCCCTGGGCCTATCATGCACTTAATCCTCCCCTGGGCAGGATAGGCGTGCGCATGGGGTGTGCCGGGTGTGCCTGGGCACACCCTAATCACACCCCTGTGCTCCGCCGCCTGCCAGCCCCGCACTAGTGTAATTTGAGAAAGCTGAACCCCCCCAGGAAAAAAAATTATCTACGGCCCTGCCACCAATGACTGGGCCTCCATGCGAGACCTGTGTTCCTTGTTTTGCTGTTTCGAGTACTCCACCAACATGGCCAGAGCCGATAACACCATTCTCAGCGTTACTATCCCACTTCTATGCCTCATTGAAAAAACGCTCCTGGCGATGATGGAAGAAGATGTGGCACAGGAGGAGGAGGAGGAAGAGGGATCATTTCGTAGGGTGTCATTACCAAGTGGCTCCGAGGGTGGGTTCCTGCACCCACAAACCCAAGGTACACAATTGTCCAGCACAGTTCTGGAGGATGACGAGGTGGAGGATGAGGAGGAGGAGATGGAGGAGGAGGAACCATGTTAACAGCACGGTGGCACCCAGACCAGCTCATGGCCATCACTGGTGCGTGGATGGGGGGATACAGAGGACACAGACGATACACCTCCCACAGAGGACAGCTTTTCGTTGCCTCTGGGCAGCCTGGCACACATGAGCGATTACATGCTGCAGTGTCTCCGCAACGACCGCCGAGTTGCCCACATTCTAACTTGTGCTGATTACTGGGTGGCCACGCTGCTGGATCCCCATTACAAGGACAACGTACCGTCTTTAATTCCCTCACTGGAGCGTGATCGTAAGATGCGCGAGTACAAGCGCACGCTGGTAGATGCGCTGCTGGTGGCATTCCCACCTGACAGCGGGGGCATAGTGGAAGCACAAGGTGAAGGCAGAGGACGAGGAAGAGGTCGCCAACGCAGCTGGGGCACCGCCAGCACCTCAGAAGGCAGGGTTAGCATGGCCGAAATGTGGAAAAGCTTTGTCAGCATGCCACAACAACCAGCACCACCAGCTGATATGGAACGTCTTAGCAGGAGGCAGCATTTCACCAACATGGTGGAGCAGTATGTGTGCACACGCCTACACGTACTGAATAACAGGGTCTGCCCCCTTCAACTTCTGGGTCTCTAAATTGGGCACATGGCCTGAGCTTGCCCTTTATGCCTTGGAGGTGCTGGCCTGCCCTGCAGCCAGTGTATTATCTGAACGTTTGTTTAGCACGGCAGGGGGCGTCATCACAGACAAGCGCAGCCGCCTGTCCACAGCCAAAGTGGACAAGCTCACGTTTATTAAAATGAACCAGGCATGGATCCCTCAGGACTTGTCCGTACCTTGTCCAGAATAGACATGTATACCGGCACTAACCAGCCATTGTTATACTGCAGCGCAATTGCTCATTCTTGTATTTTGGATCTTTCACACTCTTTTAGAGTGTACCCTAATTTTAAAAAATAAAATTAAAGCCAAAAACCTGTGTTGGCTACCTCGTCCTCCTCCACCGCCGCTTCCACCTACACCGCTACGTCCACCGCCTCCTCAAACTCCTACTCCATATGGAACTCCAGCTCATAAATCAAATTTTTTTTTTTTATTTGTACCAATTTTATTTTATATCATTTCACTACTTTGTCATTTACATTTTTGGGTGAAATTCACCAATTTTCTTGTGTATAGTACTACTGCTATAGCTAGTAGGGCAGTAAAAAAAAATATATAAAAATTGTAACTTACATTTTCTGGTGAAATAAACAATTTTTTGGGTGTATAGTACCACTGCTATACCTAGTGGACCAGTAAAAAAAAAGAAAAAAATTGTCAGTTACATTTTCAGGCGAAATTAACAAGTTTTTGGGTGTATAGTACCACTGCTATACCTAGTAGACAGGTTAAACAAAAAAAAAAATTGTGAATTATATATTCTGGTGAAATTCACCAATTTTTGGGTGTGATGTACCACTCCTATACCTAGTAGACCGAAAAAATAATAATAATTTGTCAGTTAAATTTTTTGGTGAAATTCACCAATTTTTGGGTGTAATATACCCCTCATCTACCTAGTTGACAGCTTAATAAATTTCAATAATTTTTCTGTTACATTCTTGGGTTGACGTTATACAATTTTAGACGTGAATAAACACCTGCTATGCATAGGTGACAGGGAATTTTTTTAAATATATTATTCAGTAATTAATGCGCGCCACATCCTTTCATTCAATGCTTAAACTTTGAAAAGTTGTCACACTTTTATGCTTTAATAATTTCTTTCATATTTCAACTCTATAATTTTAAATTAGAAAAAATGAATCCTACCTTTCTCACGCTCCCTCTCTGGCCTGGAATCCTGATTCCCCGCCACCCGTGATCACCATGGTAGGCGCATAAAAGAACATCGAAAGTTGATAAAGCAGATATCAAATTGGATCGTGAACATCATGGGGATGTGCGACATGGTGGGGCAGTAAGTATGCACACGCCTACACGAACTGACTGACAGGGGTCAGCCCCTGCAACTTCTGGGTCTCCAAATTGGGCACCTGGCCTGAGCTTGCCCATTAGCCCTTGGAGGTGCTGGCCTGCCCTGCAGCCAGCGTATTGTCTGAACGTGTGTTTAGCATGACTGGAGGGGGTTATCACAGGTTATATTTCCCAATGTTTTGGGGTGTACCCTCATTTTAAAAATAAAATTTAAAACCAAAAAGCAGTGTAGGTTACCTCCTCCTCCTCCACTGCCGCTTCCACCTACACCGCCACATCCACCGCCTCATCAACCTCCTATTCCATATGGACCTGGTCCTCCTAGATCAAGATTATTATTTTTTATTTTTACCAATTTTATGTTATTTAAAGTTCCCTATCCACATTTGTTTGCAGAGCACTTGCATGCTCTTAACCACATTTTAATGCCATTTGCAGCCCTCTAGCCCTTTCCATGACATTTTTACAGCCATTTTAGTGCTCAAAAGTTTGGGTCCCCATTGACTTTAATGGGGTTCGGGGTCAAGTTCGGGTACCGAACTCGAACTTTTTTCTCAAGTTCGGCAGAACCCGTCTAACCCGAACATCCAGGTGTCCGCTCAACTCTAATGGCGAAAAAACGGAAGCATTTACCCCCGCTATTGAGATCCTATGACGGATCTCAATAGCGGAAAGGTAAAACGCAGATGTGAAAGTAGCCTAAGAGAGGAGGATGACGCAGCTCTTTACCTCAGTGCTCTGAAGTAACTTGTCCTGCTGTGTGATTAGCACAGGTTTTGTGTGTACTAATTGGACGGCGGCCATTTTATTTCTCCTGATGATTGTTCCCTAGGCCTAGACAAAACAAGCCATTATAACTAATGAAAGGTATTTGGGAATATATTTATAATAAAGCAATATTTAAGTATTTTCATTTCTTTAATTCCCGGTAAACCCCTTTAAGGGCTCAGCATTTGTCACGCAACATTTTTTGTAATGATAGTCAATGGTGTCGCAATTGGATTTTTGTGTCGCTACGCAGTGGTCTGCAAAATATGGATACCGGCCGTGTGCATTCCGCATTTTGGAGAACGTAACAGTTGGCCTCTAATATATAAAATTTTATGTTGCTGAGTTGAATGTGATTTTTTTAAAGCACTTATTTCTTTATGCACTGTGTATACCTAATAGCAGGGGCGTTGCTAGGTTAAAACATTCGGGGCCTGGGCCCCTGATGTTTTGTCCCAGGCCGCAAATGTCCTGCCTGCCAGCTAGATACAACTGTATTGCCATTCTCAGGCAATACAATTGAATCTAATGCCCTGCAAGAGCTGAAGGACCTGTGATGACATCACAGTCCATGTGATCAGTTCTTAATGCAGTAGCTGAAAAGGACCTGCAATGATGTCACCATCATGTGACCAGTGCAGGAGAGGACAGCTCAGCAGTAAAGAGAAGTCCTGGGAAGAAGCTGTGGTGAGGTCTGCTACATCATGAGAGGTAAGTGAATGGGTAGATTACTCAGTGTGAGAGGCAGAGCAATGTTGGGAGTTGTAGTTATTTAACTGGGACTGTATGTTATGGCTGAAGGGAGGGAGGGAAGTTATTTACATGGGACAGTGGGGTGGAGTGATGTTATTTAGATGGGACTGAATGTTGAGGGGTAATGTTATTTACATGGGACTGTATGTTGAAGGTGTCTGGGGGAGGGAGTGATGTTATTTACATGGGACAGAATATTAAGGGGATGATGTTCTTTACACGGGACTGTATGTTGAAGGCGACCGGGGAGGGAGTGATGTTCTTTATGTGGGACTGTATATTGGAGGGGGCAGTAGAAATGGTGTGCTGTTATTTACATGGGACTGTATTTTGGAGGGGGCTGTAGATAGAGAGGGATGTTATTTACATGGGACTGTATATTGGAGGGGGCTGGAGAGATGGTGTGATGGAATTTACATGGGACTCTATGGCGGAGGGAAGGAAATAATGTTATTTACATGGGACTGTATGGTGGAGGGGCTGAGGAATTATAAATTCTGAGGACATTAAACTGAGGAATATAAATGCAGGGGGCACTGTAGGGGGCATTATAAATACTGGGGGCATGGGGGGGCATTTTAAATCTAGGGGGCATTAGGCTTTCTTATTACTACTAGGGGCTCTATAGGAGGGACTTTAGATCCGCATTATTTCTGCTAATAGCACTATGGGGGGGGGGGCCTTATTACTACTGAGGGGTCTGCAGAGAGATTTATTACCACTGGGGGAACAATAGGGGGGCCTTATTTCTACTGGAGGCTCTGTAAGGGCATTATTAATACTGGAGGGCTCTTATACTAAGGGAGGCACTCTTGGGGAGCATTCTCACTGCTGGAGGCACTGTAGGGGGCAGTATTACTAATGGGGGCACTCTTGGGCAGCACTGTCACTTTTGGGGGCACTGTAGGGGGCAGTATTACTAATGATGGCATTCTAGAAGGGAATTACTATTGGTGGGACTATGAGGAGCACTATTACTATGGGGAAAAATATCTGTATGGCACTCATTATTCTTCAGAATAGTATTTGGGGGTACAGAAAAGTGAGGAAGCTAAGATGTCTGTGTGTCTAACTCTGTAGAGACAAGGCATGGCTGAGACAAGTTGTCCGAACCGAACAGAGGAAACGTCACCTGGGAGGCACAGTTGCAAGCAAAAGTATGTGAACCCTTTGGAATGATATAGATTTCTGCACAAATTGGTCATAAAATGTGATCTGATCTTCATCTAAGTCACAACAATAGACAATCACAGTCTGCTTAAACCAATAACACACAAAGAATTAAATGTTACCATGTTTTTTGTAGAGGGGAATATTAATCACCAATATTTATGCAAATATCGATAATTAATATTCATAAATGGGAGGAGCCACCTAGCGATAACTCCGCCCATTTATGCCTTTATATAATAATAACAATACCTTCGCTATGCTCTACACTGATCACTTATGCTAACTGCATGCGCCTTACTAACTCGCTACCGCTAACAAGTACACGCTACACAAAAGGGTACAAATATAACAGTATTTATTACACCAAGCAATACACTAACAATACACTACGCACGCAGTACACTACAATACACTACGCACGCAGTGCACTACAATACAGCACTAAATATACCATCCTAAACTACACTACCCATTCCCAATTCTACCCATCAACTAACTATACAATTCACACATTCAAGTATATGTACCCACCCCACCTGACTATTCACTGTCCCTACGGGGTATGACGAAGGGTTAAAAGGATTTGTTTGCAGAGCAGAAGCATGCTCTACAGGACCAGGGTAACCACTAGGGGTTAATCAGGGTTAGGGTTCCAGGGGTCAGTAGGGGATCAGGGGATATAGGGTTAACCAGGGATCAGGGTAATAAAGGGTTAATCAGGGGAGGTGGTGTGGATAGGGGTGGATCAGGGGTTATTCAGGGTACAGGGGTCTATGGGGGGTGAACCAGGGGAGAGTAGGCACACAGGTGACCAGGGGTGACCAGGGGTGACCAGGGGAGACCAGGGGTGACCAGGGGTGACCAGGGGTAACCAGGGGAGACCAGGGGTAACCAGGGGTAACAGGGTTAGGATAAAGGGGGTGATACTTAGGGTTCTGCTCGTCCGTCCAGGGGTGGAGATGTCCGGCAGGGTCCCTCTTCCTGAGCGCAGGATGCGCTCTCCTCCTGAAGGGGGGGTAAGGGCTGCAGGGGTTGGGTCCGGTCGGGTCAGCGCAGGACGCGCTCCTCTATAAGGTGGGGGGGGGGTGTCCCGATGTCCTGAGCGCCGATGCGCTCTCCAGTGGGGGCCCCGATCCTCACCCCCTCGGAGGACGAGACGCGTTCCTCCACGTGGGGGCCCAGAGCCTAAGCGCCGATGCGCTTCTCAAGGTGGGGGGGCCCTCTCCTAACTGCCCGAGTGCCAGGGCCGCCGGATATTTATCCCCCCGGCGGCCCGCACTCCCGCGCCACCAGGGGGCGCGCGCGCGCACCCACACCACAGTGCAGGACACGTGGGCCGGCGCGGTGAGATGACGTCACCGTGCCTGCCCGCGCGTCCCTGCACGCGCGCCGCGTGCACTTGCTGACAGGCGGGAGATCCTTTGATCTCCTGCCTGTAGCTCCCAGCATTCCGGACATCGCAAGGGAATTGCGATGCCAGAATGCACATAATAGAGTGAGCGGAGGTATCTCCTCTCTCTCTATTATGCTTAATTATCTCCAGCAGGACTGCAGATAATTAGAACAAAAGGATTCAAATTCTATTGAATTTGAATCCTTTTGAGGTCACCAGAATGACCGGACCTTGTCCGGTCATCCTGGCGCCTTCACTCAGATTACATCAATGTAAATGCTTGGGGCACATTTGTAGTGTACGGGAACTGTAATACCCGTCACTACCAAAGTGTCACTTGGTGTGCTGTCGTCCCTCCTTAACTATGGAGAAGTTGGTATATGTCAGTTTTATAAAATGTCATGTAATGCAATGCTATGTGTTTCCCTGTTGCTGTGAAACTTGCATGTACAGGCCTGCAGGGGTGTCATTCCAGCTTCTAGTCGCTAGAGGGAGCTAGGGAGCCCTAGTTTATATAAGGCCAGACAGGGAAGTGCAAGGCAGACGGAGTCTAGTATCTGTAATCTACAGTTGGAGATTAGACAATGTCCGAGACAAGTCCAGGCCTGAAGCCTGTTGTTCAGGAGAAGATTCCCTCCTGAATTCCCATATGCAGAAGCAGGAATACCTTAGACTAAGAGCCTGAGGAACCTTTCAGAAGCTGAGAGAGACAGAGGCAAAGATCAGGAAAGCAAGAGGTACTCAGAAAGACAGAGGAGGTACTTATTAAAGCTATAGCCAAGGAGATAAAGCCAGAACTAGGTTAATGGGCCTTGGTGAAGATATGCTATATTCCAGGATCAGACAGAAATAGAGTGCTAGCTCCTGTGCTGCAAGTCCTGTGTTCAACACTCTGTAATTACCTTGCTGTAACTGAATTGCCTGCATTGACCGAATTGCAAAATCGACTGTATGCCAAGGAACTGCGATTCCACTATTGTCTCTGCTGGAAAACTACTAAAGTTGGAGTTCTGTTTTAATACTACGTTTCCTCAATTTATTCCTGCATCCGCAAACGGCGTGCCACCGTTTACTTGGCACTGGCGTCACGAAGTATTTCTACCTATACCTGCCCTTGCAGAGAGTCAGCTGTACCAGGTTAGTGTATATTGCACTACATCACCCAGAAACACCTACTACACACAACTTGAGTACGCTGCACCTCTCTTTTGGCGTCACGAACAGGATACGCACGCTTTATAGTGCAAGAAGCGTGAACTTTGTGCCTTATACCGTTGCCCTGTGACCAAAGTGACAATTTTCCTGTTTTATTCAAGTGGACTTTGTGGACTGAAAATCGTACCCAAAGTGTACCAAAAAACTCTAAAAAGCGCTGTGCAGTGTTGCGCTGCACAGAGGAAGAAAACCGCCGCATTGGAATGTGGTTTTGTGGACTTTTTGCAATCCTGCTTGCTGTCAGTGAATAGACAGCGTTTGTACCTAAAGATGGCCGCTGAGCTTGCTGAATTTACTGCTGCGTCACCTTCATCCCGAAAAGGCGGGAAAAATTGGCGCCTTTCTGAGGAAAAAGCGGGAAGAAGGTCAAGGGCAGGCGCCACGGCTTATCTGGACATTTGCATGTCTGCCAGCATGGACACCGCCTTCCCTATACTAGAATACCTGGGGGGCGGCCTCCCAGTGCAAAGGGAGGAGCTGGCTACTCTAATTGACGCGACCCTATCGCTCTCCTCAGAAGGATCGAGCATGTTGGATTGTGAGCAGAGTGTTGCTGCAGCGTCCGCACCTGAAATTAAAAAGATGACTGACATCGGTGTAGAGCCAGAGGAGGCTCCACCGGCCTACGCTCCGGGACCGGAGCAACCCGCCTGCCGCCCAAGGGAGAAAGAACCCGAGCCCTACTATTGCTCGTGGAGGGACTTTTTCCAGCCATCTTTCAAATGGTCTTCCCTGATGGCGGAGATCCGAGAGGCCGCTATCAAGCGGAACACAAAGACCAAAATTATCTATGAGGAACTAACCAAGACCATACATGAGAAGCATACGCACACCCAACCCCGCCTGGAAAGGAGAAAGGGAGTGGTGCTATCGTTTGACAAACCCCGTGGCTACGGGTTTATTCAGGACTATCTAACTGGCAGAGACCTCTATGTTAATCGAAGGTCTGTCAAAAGAGACTACCTCCCTTCGTACCAGCACAGCCTCCGCGAGGGAGAGGAAGTGGAGTACACCCCTGCCGAGAGCCTACGAGGCCCTTATGCGACTGCTGTGACCCGTCCCAAGCGAGCACCTGAGGACTGGGAGGCAGAAGAAAGAGAAGACTACTCTGGCTGCGAGCGAGAACCGGAACGCTCTCCAGAGCCAGCCCATCACGCCTTTCAGGAGCGGAGCTCCTTCATTGGGCCAAACGTCTTCTGGCAGCCAACCGTGTTGGAAAAATGGGTGAGCCCTTACCCTTCCCCCGAGCTGCCTCGTCGGGAGAAGACAATATCTGAGCTGGAGCAGTTAAGAGGACTTAGTGCTACCTTCCAGAACATCCGGATGGGACGGAGACCAGACGCATCGCCAGAACCTGCAGAGGCCGAGTCCGCGTCATCGGTGACTGTACCTGCGCCGGCGGCGCCAGCAGAGGACAGCGACTCCGACACAGACAGCATCGGTGAGCAGATCGTCCGGCTGGAGGAGAAGTTGCGGGAGTTGCGCAAGACATACACCGCCAGGATCCAGACACCGCCGAGGAAGGATGAGGTAAGGGTGCCTGTCACCACCCGCCGACCGCCTTCTGTTGCCACCGCTCCGTCAGTGCCCCAGACCGGACCCGCGATTGCCGTAAACTGCTGCACCCAGAGCACCGGACCGCTTGCTGCGGCGGTGCCAAGCACGTCACACCCTGCAGTGATCATGCCAGGGCCGGCACGGTCCATCAGAGGGTTCACCCCTAGGCCTATGGGGCCAATACCTATTAGGGGCCCCTTTACTCTACAGCTGCCCCCTGACACTGTTATGTGGGCCCATCCTCCTGTAGAGGACTACTACAGACGATACTTGCCAGCGGAGCCAAGTGATTACAATATTTCACTGTGAATCAGCCTGCTAGGCCTTTGATTGATTTCATCAGGGGTGATGTTAACCCTTTCAGGACAGGAGTCCTATGTTTCTGGTCCTTTGTTGCGGCTGCCAGTTTGTCCACGGCTCAGTGGTAGGTGTTGACCACTGAAACTACAAAGTCAGCAAGGCCACGTTTGTTTCCAGGACCTCCTGCCTGCTTTTGTTACCCCACGCCAAGTTGTGCCTGTTCCTTTGTTGCACCTTTTACCCTTCACCCCCTTTTCAGGTTGATCAGGGGTATTACAGCACTTGTCTTTGCTGTCCGTTTGTTGTGCAACTTCATACTAAGGAACCGTGCCCGGAGACAGACTCAAAAGTACCTGAGCCTCTGAGATTCTTATTCTTTTAAAAGTATTGTGCCCAGGGATGGACTCCACCGCATGAGAGCCTCTGTGATTTAATGAGAAATAACCTGGGTACGGACTCATGTTTGTTATTTGAGCCTCCAAGAACTTTTATACCGTTTTCTACTGTTTTATCATGGACTTATTCATTGTCATGGACTATCCTGGTTATAATGTTACGCTGTGCCAGGTCAGCGCCCCCGTTCCATTCACTATCCTGAGAGAAGAGAACGACGCCCCTTGTCACTACCCTTCACCTTTGCCAATTGGACCTGATGTAAATGTAAATGCAGATGAATTACATGTATGTATGCCTGCATGTCTCTATTTTTTATTTCAGGTAGAGATTCCAGTTGGGCGACCCATGAGGGAGTACGAGGTCGTACTCAGCTTAAAGCAGTGGGGTATGTAGTGTACGGGAACTGTAATACCCGTCACTACCAAAGTGTCACTTGGTGTGCTGTCGTCCCTCCTTAACTATGGAGAAGTTGGTATATGTCAGTTTTATAAAATGTCATGTAATGCAATGCTATGTGTTTCCCTGTTGCTGTGAAACTTGCATGTACAGGCCTGCAGGGGTGTCATTCCAGCTTCTAGTCGCTAGAGGGAGCTAGGGAGCCCTAGTTTATATAAGGCCAGACAGGGAAGTGCAAGGCAGACGGAGTCTAGTGTCTATAATCTACAGTTGGAGATTAGACAATGTCCGAGACAAGTCCAGGCCTGAAGCCTGTTGTTCAGGAGAAGATTCCCTCCTGAATTCCCATATGCAGAAGCAGGAATACCTTAGACTAAGAGCCTGAGGAACCTTTCAGAAGCTGAGAGAGACAGAGGCAAAGATCAGGAAAGCAAGAGGTACTCAGAAAGACAGAGGAGGTACTTATTAAAGCTATAGCCAAGGAGATAAAGCCAGAACTAGGTTAATGGGCCTTGGTGAAGATATGCTATATTCCAGGATCAGACAGAAATAGAGTGCTAGCTCCTGTGCTGCAAGTCCTGTGTTCAACACTCTGTAATTACCTTGCTGTAACTGAATTGCCTGCATCGACCGAATTGCAAAATCGACTGTATGCCAAGGAACTGCGATTCCACTATTGTCTCTGCTGGAAAACTACTAAAGTTGGAGTTCTGTTTTAATACTACGTTTCCTCAATTTATTCCTGCATCCGCAAACGGCGTGCCACCGTTTACTTGGCACTGGCGTCACGAACTATTTCTACCTATACCTGCCCTTGCAGAGAGTCAGCTGTACCAGGTTAGTGTATATTGCACTACATCACCCAGAAACACCTACTACACACAACTTGAGTACGCTGCACCTCTACATTGATGCATCTGTGTCCATGTAAGGAGGGGGGGGGGATTTATATGGTATGGGGATATGACAAGGGGGCATAATATGAATATACATGTGTATCGATGCTTGGGGCACATCCATACACATGTATACATTAGTCATACTTCTAAGGGGGATTATATAAGGAACCACATTAATATATATATATATATATATATATATATATATAAGGGGGCACATATAATAAGGGACACATCACAAGCCCCTACATCAGGGGGCACAAGCCCCTACATCATAAGGGGGCACAAGCCCCTACATATATTAAAAGGGATCACATATATCCCACAGGGGCCTTCATGAGCCCCTGTGGGCCACTAAGGGCAGATGTGCGCAGATGCTGGGAACATCCGCGCACATCCTCCTATAACGTGATTAATGCATGCATATATATCATACATGCATGCACGTGTTTGCATGTATGTATGTATATATATATGCATGCGTCTCAACCCTTCCCTCAACAATCCCCCTGTTGTCGGACTATTTAATACGACAATATAATGGGGGAACGGGTTGAGGTATATTTGCCCCCCTTCAACCCCATCTTTGGTGGAAGTTCAGGAAGAACTGTAGTGCACACTGATCTTTAGGTACTTAGACATCCCTCATCCAGTTTCCTCCGACCTGCCCTTCACCGCAACCTCCTCCTCCGTCCACAGGATACACCGTCTTCTTCTTGAACCCACAGTCTCTCGGTTATTCTGCCGATCTTCAGGTATCTTCGCCCCCCCCAATTCTGGAGTGGGTTCACCCTTACAGTCTTTAACTGGCCTTTCTATAACAGTCTCGGTGTCGGCCACCCCCACTTTGAAATGACCACACCCCCACAGTCTCTCGGTAATTCTGCCGATCTTCAGGTATCTTCGTCCCCCCCCCCAATTCTGGAGCGGGTTCACCCTTACAGTCTTTACCTTTTTATAACAGTCTCTTGGTGTTGGCCACCCCCACTTTGGAGTGGCCACACCCCCACAGTCTCTCGGTAATTCTGCCGATCTTCAGGTATCTTCGCCCCCCCCAATTCTGGAGCGGGTTCACCCTTACAGTCTTTGTCCAACTTTCTTCTATTCAACGTCTGTTTCCATCTTGATGGGTGCAGTTCTCCCGTGGACAGATTAATAGGTCTTTACAAGGCAGGTCAAACTCTTAAGCGGTGATGTCATGGTACCTAAATTCTACTGCGGAGAACACCTCCGCCACACTACACCTCCAGCCCTTCCCTTAAGAACCTCACCGTTCCAGGGTTCAAGGTGGCAAATGAATGATGCCTGTCCCTATCGTGACCTAACCTTATCCCCATTCACACAAAACACATGTCACATCCCTCCCAACACCACCAAATTCCATTAAATGTGTGTACCCATAGAGACTCATGCAACCTGGCATCTCTCTACACCTCCAAAGACACAGGTAGGTCGCAGACCCCTGTGTCAATGGGAAACGACTATAGGATGCAAATGTGTACAGCCGAATATAGGCTGTCACACATTTGTACCTAGAGTGTCTATGGGTACGCAATCAACCGCCAAACAAAATCAATAAATACAATACAATGTGCTATGGGGTTTCAGGGTAGTACAAGTTATACGTCCCGAACCCTCATAGGAAACAAAGTGTGTCCATACAATATTTGGCTACAGGAACAATGTTAGAGTTATGTCCTGAGCCTCCTCCTCCGGATAGTTCTGTAAAGTTCTGTCTGGTTCTGGTGTATTTGGTCAGTAAGTCCCTTGACCCTCCGATTACGATGACCAGAACCAGAAGAAGTTTCACTGGGTGAAACAAGTGAATAAGTTCTTCCACCCGAACGTCTCCCAAGTCTTCCTCCAGAGCCTTAAATAATGCTCCCGCTGGATTGTGGCACAGTCTTCTCTAGAACACCTCTAGGTAGAGGTCGCTTCGTTGCCAAAATCCAGTGGGATCCTCTGGAGCCTCACAAAAGTGTCAGGGGGAATAGCTGGTCTCTTCTGTGGCATCTCCTGAGTTTTTCTTCCGCTCCATATAAAATCACACCTATGGCAGAAGAAAATACCAGGCGCTCCCAGGGGAATTTCTCCCCTAACAGTGCAATTAATGTGAAAATTTCCAGCACCAATACCTTTGACCCATGGGTAGAGAAAGGCATTGAGCTGCCCTTTATCTCACAGGACCCCTCGTTATCCCAACACTGGTGTCTTAACACCGTACCTTCAGAGGATTGCATCCTCTGCTGCACATCCCTCTGCACCAACAGATAAGGATGGCCACCCTACTAGGTTGGGATAACTGGAGTTCTGTGGACAAAGCACCATCTTGTTATTGATGGTACCGCATCCCTGTCCACTCATGTGCACCCAGGCTGACCTCCCCCTGTGATCCCATCCTGTGGGGGCCCGCAGAACCAATGGCATAGTTATGCCCTGGCTCCCCAGGACCCCACAACACAAGAACACAGTCCACACTCTGCTGCCCAACACTCTGCGTCCAATCCCTATGAGAGCTGTGCTACCTGACCGGACTAGAATTAAGTGCGCAACACAACATTACACCAATGTTGTCTGTCCGCCCCAGTCCCCAGCGCAACACAGCCCTACCGAAAACCTGGAGCACAACAGCGTTATCTGTATCGATCCGAGACCCTGGCTGCCCAGAATAAAATCACATCATCCTTTGTGTAGGATTTCCCGTGTGAAATTATCTGCTCGCAAGCCTATACGTTCTCGATCCACAGTATAACACTGTTCCACTGCAAGGGGACACAGAATGAAACAGACAGCAGATGGGACTTACACCACTACATAAATCAGCATGGTGGAACACATTCGTAGACAAGGACTACCACCATCAACATCAAGAAAAACTCACAAACAGATAACAAAAACACACAACATGGACATACACAGGGAACACACGGTGTAACAAATAGTACAGGGGTGTCAAATGTTGCCTAGCCTAGCTTGGCCACTCTGACCCCTCAGCAGCTGGTGATGCTGCCGAGAGGTAACCCCTTTATGGCCAAGCTGACTAGACCCCACTGCCCAATTTGTTACCTGGCTGATACTGTTGGACACATTGCAATTACTTGCACCAGGGCAATTCCTTGCAATGTGTCCTTTGTTCCCAC
This sequence comes from Bufo bufo, assembly GCF_905171765.1. NCBI lineage: Eukaryota > Metazoa > Chordata > Amphibia > Anura > Bufonidae > Bufo > Bufo bufo. Next base: position 178,450,317 of record NC_053397.1, read on the forward strand.
ACCTGAAACACGTGACTTGGTTTCCTGTCCTGTGTGTTATGTTCCTATCTGTTTTGCAGTGTCTCGCTATGTGACCTAGGCCACCACAAGCAAAACATCTGATGTTTGCTCTGCATGGCCCAGGTCCATCTACACTGCAGCCGTGCTCCCTTCTCCTGAATTGTTCCATCCTCAGGGACGCACTCTTCACCACAGTTCTTTTTCCAAAAGTCAGGGAAAAATCTCTGTTAGTCTGGACCGGCTTGACCTGATGATTAGACCGGTCACAGACTACTCTCCCCCCTTGTGGCCCTGCACAGGGCAACATTTTGGGAGATTCCGACCCTGGTTTTATGGAAAAAGAAAGGGCAGGCACCAACTTGGTGATAACCTGTTGCATGCCAGACATTAGCTGGGACCTTACAGCAACCTGAGCCTTCAATTTGGCTACCGTCACATCAGTAGAGGCAGTCCGCTCCTTGAAGGCTTTGACTTCAGTATAAGACTGAGTCAACTTAGCCTCAATTTCCTCCTTCTGCCTCTGCAGCTCTACCAACTGTGACTCTATCCTAGTCACCTGCGCATCTCGGTCAACAGTAGACTGCACATTCTCTGCCAGCTGCGCCTGCAATGTCGAAACCTGGTCCGAATTACTGGCACAGCACTGGCAGTGAATGGCCGGAGGAATTGTCTCCGTTGACCGAGACACCAGCGCAACTTCCTTTGGCTTACAGATGCTAGCCTCAAACGTATGAACGAGTTTGGCTAGCATCCGAAGCCGTTTGGTGGCCTTGTTCAAAACCGTCCGTTTGTTAACACAAAGCTTGTCGTAACTACAAGCCTGTGCTAACAAATCGGACCACAGCATTTCTGCTGACTTGTATGTAGTGGGGAGGATGGGGTTAAATGTGCTGTGTCTGCTCAAGTGTTGCAGTGTGGGGAAGTCCATACTCACCGTTTGATGAGTGTCCATCTTCTCCTTGGCGCCGTACCTCGCAGCTGCTTGGAAGAAGTCCATTTTCCCGGATCGCCTCTTCCCGACCAGCCTGACTTGTACGCCGCTCCCACGAAGATGGATCTCCTCCAGTGACGTGTGCTCTTCTCCCTTGCAATCACTTGAGCGATGCTTGTTGGTGCTGTACCTTTCCGTCTCTTCTTACCCCAGCGACAGTGACCGTGTAAAGCAAATACAAAAATATTAATTCACAGAACAATTATAGATTCTCTGCAAAAGATTTTGTTTTATTTCTGGTACTCTAAGGGAAGTATCGCTTCTCCTGTACGAATTATCGGGTCCTAGACGCACAGACACTCCGCTGACCGCGTCTCTCCTGCCCGCTAATTCACAGTACTAGCGACCCTCAGCCTTCAGACCAAAAATAAAAGCAGAATCCACGCAGTGGGCCTGGCTCGCCAATGTAGAGGGGAATATTAATCACCAATATTTATGCAAATATCGATAATTAATATTCATAAATGGGAGGAGCCACCTAGCGATAACTCCGCCCATTTATGCCTTTATATAATAATAACAATACCTTCGCTATGCTCTACACTGATCACTTATGCTAACTGCATGCGCCTTACTAACTCGCTACCGCTAACAAGTACACGCTACACAAAAGGGTACAAATATAACAGTATTTATTACACCAAGCAATACACTAACAATACACTACGCACGCAGTACACTACAATACACTACGCACGCAGTGCACTACAATACAGCACTAAATATACCATCCTAAACTACACTACCCATTCCCAATTCTACCCATCAACTAACTATACAATTCACACATTCAAGTATATGTACCCACCCCACCTGACTATTCACTGTCCCTACGGGGTATGACGAAGGGTTAAAAGGATTTGTTTGCAGAGCAGAAGCATGCTCTACAGGACCAGGGTAACCACTAGGGGTTAATCAGGGTTAGGGTTCCAGGGGTCAGTAGGGGATCAGGGGATATAGGGTTAACCAGGGATCAGGGTAATAAAGGGTTAATCAGGGGAGGTGGTGTGGATAGGGGTGGATCAGGGGTTATTCAGGGTACAGGGGTCTATGGGGGGGTGAACCAGGGGAGAGTAGGCACACAGGGACCAGGGGTGACCAGGGGTGACCAGGGGAGACCAGGGGTGACCATGGGTGACCAGGGGTAACCAGGGGTAACCAGGGGAGACCAGGGGTAACCAGGGGAGACCAGGGGTAACCAGGGGTGACCAGGGGTAACAGGGTTAGGATAAAGGGGGTGATACTTAGGGTTCTGCTCGTCCGTCCAGGGGTGGAGATGTCCGGCAGGGTCCCTCTTCCTGAGCGCAGGATGCGCTCTCCTCCTGAAGGGGGGGTAAGGGCTGCAGGGGTTGGGTCCGGTCGGGTCAGCACAGGACGCGCTCCTCTATAAGGTGGGGGGGGGGGTGTCCCGATGTCCTGAGCGCCGATGCGCTCTCCAGTGGGGGCCCCGATCCTCACCCCCTCGGAGGACGAGACGCGTTCCTCCACGTGGGGGCCCAGAGCCTAAGCGCCGATGCGCTTCTCAAGGTGGGGGGGCCCTCTCCTAACTGCCCGAGTGCCAGGGCCGCCGGATATTTATCCCCCCGGCGGCCCGCACTCCCGCGCCACCAGGGGGCGCGCGCGCGCACCCACACCACAGTGCAGGACACGTGGGCCGGCGCGGTGAGATGACGTCACCGCGCCTGCCCGCGCGTCCCTGCACGCGCGCCGCGTGCACTTGCTGACAGGCGGGAGATCCTTTGATCTCCTGCCTGTAGCTCCCAGCATTCCGGACATCGCAAGGGAATTGCGATGCCAGAATGCACATAATAGAGTGAGCGGAGGTATCTCCTCTCTCTCTATTATGCTTAATTATCTCCAGCAGGACTGCAGATAATTAGAACAAAAGGATTCAAATTCTATTGAATTTGAATCCTTTTGAGGTCACCAGAATGACCGGACCTTGTCCGGTCATCCTGGCGCCTTCACTCAGATTACATCAATGTAAATGCTTGGGGCACATTTACATTGATGCATCTGTGTCCATGTAAGGAGGGGGGGGATTTATATGGTATGGGGATATGACAAGGGGGCATAATATGAATATACATGTGTATCGATGCTTGTGGCACATCCATACACATGTATACATTAGTCATACTTCTAAGGGGGATTATATAAGGAACCACATTAATATATATATATATATATATATATATATGGGGGCACATATAATAAGGGACACATCACAAGCCCCTACATCAGGGGGCACAAGCCCCTACATCATAAGGGGGCACAAGCCCCTACATATATTAAAAGGGATCACATATATCCCACAGGGGCCTTCATGAGCCCCTGTGGGCCACTAAGGGCAGATGTGCGCAGATGCTGGGAACATCCGCGCACATCCTCCTATAACGTGATTAATGCATGCATATATATCATACATGCATGCACGTGTTTGCATGTATGTATGTATATATATATGCATGCGTCTCAACCCTTCCCTCAACATTTTTATTGAACACTCCATGTAAACATTCACAGTGCAGGTGGAAAAAGTATGTGAACCCCTAGACTAATGACATCTCCAAGAGCTAATTGGAGTGAGGGGTCAGCCAACTGGAGTCCTGGCTGCCCTATAAAAAAACACACACCAGTTCTGGGTTTGCTTTTCACAAGAAGCATTGCCTGATGTGAATGATGCCTCGCACAAAAGAGCTCTCAGAAGACCTACGATTAAGAATTGTTGACTTGCATAAAGCTGGAAAGGGTTATAAAAGTATCTCCAAAAGCCTTGTTGTTCATCAGTCCACGGTAAGACAAATTGTCTATAAATGGAGAAAGTTCAGCACTGCTGCTACTCTCCCTAGGAGTGGCCGCCCTGTAAAGATGACTGCAAAAGCACAGCGCAGACTACTCAATTAGGTGAAGAAGAATCCTAGAGTGTCAGCTAAAGACTTACAAAAGTCTCTGGCATATGTTAGCATCCCTGTTAGCAAATCTACGATACGTAAAACACTAAACAAGAATGGATTTCATGGGAGGATACCACAGAGGAAGCCACTGCTGTCCAAAAAAAACATTCCTGCACGTTTACAGTTTGCACAAGAGCACCTGGATGTTCCACACCAGTACTGGCAAAATATTCTGTGGACAGATGAAACCAAAGTTGAGTTGTTTGGAAGAAACACACAGCACTATGTGTGGAGAAAAAGAGGCACAGCACACCAACATCAAAACCTCATCCCAACTGTGAAGTATGGTGGTGGGGGCATCATGGTTTGGGCTGCTTTGCTGCGTCAGAGCCTGGACAGATTTCTATGATTGAAGGAAAAATGAATTCCCAAGTTTATCAAGACACTTTGCAGGAGAACTTAAGGCCATCTGTCCACCAGCTGAAGCTCAACAGAAGATGGGTGTTGCAACAGAACAACGACCCAAAGCATAGAAGTAAATCAACAACAGAATGGCTTAAACAGAAGAAAATACACCTTCTGGAGTGGCCCAGTTAGAGTCCTGACCTCAACCCGATTAAGGGCCCTTTCACACTTGCGTTCTTTTCTTCCGGCATAGAGTTCCGTCGTCGGGGCTCTATGCCGGAAGAATCCTGATCAGTTTTATCCTAATGCATTCTGAATGGAGAGAAATCCGTTCAGGATGCATCAGGATGTCTTCAGTTCCGGAACGGAACGTTTTTTGGCCGGAGAAAATACCGCAGCATGCTGCGCTTTTTGCTCCGGCCAAAAATCCTGAAGACTTGCCGCAAGGCCGGATCCGGAATTAATGCCCATTGAAAGGCATTGATCCGGATCCGGCCTTAAGCTAAACGTCGTTTCGGCGCATTGCCGGACCCGACATTTAGCTTTTTCAGAGTGGTTACCATGGCTGCCGGGACGCTAAAGTCCTTGCAGCCATGGTAAAGTGTAGTGGGGAGTGGGGGAGCAGCATACTTACCGTCCGTGCGGCTCCCCGGGCGCTCCAGAGTGACGTCAGGGCGCCCCAAGCGCATGGATCACGTGATCACATGGATCACGTCATCCATGCGCATGGGGCGCTCTGACGTCATTCGGGAGCCGCACGGACTGTAAGTATACCGCTCCCCGCTCCTACTATGGCAACCAGGACTTTAATAGCGTCCTGGGTGCCATAGTAACACTGAAAGCATTTTGAAGACGGCTCCGTCTTCAAATGCTTTCAGTACACTTGCGTTTTTCCGGATCCGGCGGGCACCTCCGGCAACGGAAGTGCACGCCGGATCCCAACAACGCAAGTGTGAAAGAGGCCTAAGATGCTGTGGCATGACCTCAAGAAAGCGATTCACACCAGACATCCCAAGAATATTGCTGAACTGAAACAGTTCTGTAAAGAGGAATGGTCAAGAATTACTCCTGACCGTTGTGCACGTCTGATCTGCAACTACAGTAAACGTTTGGTTGAAGTTATTGCTGCCAAAGGAGGTTCAACCAGTTATTAAATCCAAGGGTTCACATACTTTTTCCACCTGCACTGTGAACGTTTACATGGTGTGTTCAATAAAAACATGGTAGCATTTAATTCTTTGTGTGTTATTAGTTTAAGCAGACTGTAATTTTCTATTGTTGTGACTTAGATGAAGATCAGATCACATTTTATCACCAACTTGTGCAGAAATCCATATCATTCCAAAGGGTTCACATACTTTTTCTTGCAACTGTATGTACTGCTGTATAGCAAGTACAGTAAAATGTCTTCAGTGCTAGTGTTTGCGGGGAGGGGGGGGGGGGAGTCGGTTGGTCGACTTAGAGAATTGGGCCATATGCATTGGGTCTTGGGCCCCAGATCTTTTGAGACCCTTGCAACGACCCTGCCTAATAGCAATGTATGGGCAATATATAGTTAAGGCTACATTCACACGTCCGCAATTCCGTTCCGGCCCCCTGAAGAAGCCGAGCGAAAAACGCGCGTCGGGGTGTGCTCACCAAGGCTCTAAGGTTTGTCCCCCATAATATGCTTAACTGGTGGTTACATGAGGGTTTTTGTTTCATGGGCTCCAGATGGATTAACGCATGTAGGTGTCTTATATATGTTTATTGACATCTGATACTTCTTAATAACTGTTGTAACTCGCTATGTTAGATATCACCTGTATTACCATTACAATACACGCTCTCCTTTGGCTTGCTGAAGGGGGTACATTTATCCTTGGTGTGCCGCTGATTCACAGCGCTACTGCATTACTGCTATTTATATTATATTAACTATTGTCCATTTTGTTGTCTTTTATGATGATATTCAATAAAATGTATTATTAATATATATGTGTGTTCTTGTCTGTTGGGTATATACGGCACACAATATGCAGATCCCAAACCACAGACATTCCACAGATATTCACTGTGAAATGGAGGATAATCCACACCCAGCTGAGACTGCTGGCTGGGTTTTATATCCCTAGCCAAAACCCGGGCTGGAAAGTGGGGAACAGCCACCCACCCTGCACTTTGGCTGCTCCCAGTAAGAGCCGGCCCGGATCGGCTTTACAGCCACACTAAATAACCAATAGTGTCAGTCAGAACTAGCTGCCGCTGACACTTAAAATTACCGGCTCTTACCTCACCGAGGCCAGGAACCTCGGTGACACATATCTTCCGTCAATGACTGCCCCTTGCGCTTTCCTACAGTCTGCAAAATATTTACTGCAAAGGGGACGACATCCGTATTTTGCAGATCCGTGTTTTGTGGACTACAAAATACATATGGTCATGTGCACAAGGGTTGTGGCTTACCAGGAAATGGGTGTGGTCTAAAATGGCACCAAAATTCAGGTGTCTCAAAGTAAGCCAACTAATAGTTTATATGGAGTCAGAGAAAAATGTCTGTCTTTGCACTAGATTTATCTTCGAGTCTGAACCACTGTTATAAGTCTGGTGCAGGTCTGGACAGCCTGACTACACGTGGCCATGCACATTAGTTAGAAGGTGGTTGATGGATGAACAGCAGTCAAACAAACAATTAAAGTTAAGTCCAGAAATATTTGGACAGTGACACAATCTTTATGATTTTGGCTCATGCCACCACATTGCATTTGAAATAAAACAACTGAGATGCAATTGAAGTGTAGACTTTCAGGTTTAATTCAACGAGTTGAACAAAAAAATCCTGTGAAGCGTTTAGGAATTGCAACCATTTTTCTACAAAGCCTCCTCATTTCAGGGACTTAAAAGTGATTGGACATCTTAACATTACCATAAATAAAATGTTCATCCTAAATACTTTGAAAAGAATCTTTTGCAGACAATGACTGCCTGAAGTCTGAAACCCATGGACATCACCAACCGCTGGGTTTCCTCCTTCGTGGTGCTTTGCCAGGCCTTTACTGCAGTTGTCTTCAGTTGTTGCTTGTTTCTGCCTTAAGTTTTGTTTTAAGTAAGTGAAATGCATGGTTGATCGGGTTGAAATCTGGTGATTGACTGGGCCATTGCAGAATATTCCACTTCTTTGCCTTAAAAAACTCCTTGGTTGCTTGGGTCATTGTCCATCTGTACTGTCAAGCGCAGTCCAATCAACCTTGCTGTATTTGGTTGAATCTGAGCAGAAAGTATATCCCTGTACACTTAAGAATTCATCAGGCTGCTTCTGTCTTCAGTCACCAGTAAACACTAGTGACCCAGTGCCACTGTCACAACTGTGAAAGGGGGAAACTCTCAGCCGTGCGATGTAAGAGGATGGATGGTGGCTGCTAGGCCAGGAACACAGGATCAGGGAGCAGGTAACCTCCTATCGCGTCCCTAATGCTGACCCTGACTCCTAACTGTATGAACCAACCCAGATGGTAGGAGGGCTCATACTCTGGAACCTAGGGTCCCTACTATCCCTCAGGACCAACCCTGTGCTAGGAGCAGGGTAAGACAACCTGTTCCTCCTAGACACGGAGGAACAGGAGTCTCACTGGCCAAGCTGCAAGGAAAGGGGAAACATATACAGACATATGGATATGGCAGGTGAACTACACCAGTTCCAAACCTACCTGCCACAGCCTCGCTGACTGGAACCCATGCACCAGTACTGCTGTCCACACAAACACTAAGGACACAGCACACCACAAAACACACAGGTAACCAGGACATCCATTGCTGTAATAAACATAGAAAGGATAACAACATCAACTTAACATCATGCATAACTTTTATGACCACAAAGGTGGCCCTCACTGGACAGATGGTAAATGAACCAGGAGGATGACTCCAGCATAAACATGGCAGGAGTACCCCCCAGAGTTCTGGAATCCAGCAGGAGCTAAATAGCCAAACCAGCCACACCCACACACACACACACACACACACACCAGGAAAGGAGAAGTGTACACAGAACGAACTCCCTAACACCAAACATAAAAAGTGAACACTTAAACTCACACGTTGCCAGAGGCAACCGCATGCCATGACAGCGAGCAGCCTAGCCTCCAGCTCCAGCTGCTACACTGTCAACAACCATATGTTGCCAACAGCAACCACACGTGAGGCAAAATACACAGAGCCCTCATCTGTGGTTGACAACAAAGAACAAACCGCTGACAACTGCATGCGACCAAAGAGTCACGACCATAAGCATGGTCGTGACAGCCACTGGAAGCCATGCATGTCCATGCCATCACACTGCCTCCACCATGTTTTACAGAGGATGTGGTGTGCTTTGGATCATGAGCAGATCCAAGTCTTCTCCATACTTTGTTCTTCCCATCATTCTGGTACAGGTTGGTCTTAGTTTCATCTGTCCAAAGAATGCTGTTCCAGAACTGGGCTGGCTTCTTTAGATGTTTTTGGAAAAGTCTATTCTGGCCTTTCTATTTTGAAAGGTTGATTAATGCTTTGCGCCTTGTGGGGAAACCTCTGTATTTGCCCTCATGAAGTCTTCTCTTTATAGTAAACTTACATACTGATACAACTGCTTCCTGTAGAGAGTTCTTTACTTGAGTGGATGTTGTGAAGGAGTTTTTCTTCACCATGGAAAGGATTCTGCAATCATCCACCACTGTTGTCTTCCATGGATGTCCAGGCCTTTTTGAGTTCCCAAGCTCAATAAATTGTTCAAAGCACTGAAATAATTCAGGCTATGTAAACACTCCAAGGCGAAAGCAGACAATGGGCCCCTATGGCAGGAGGGGGGAGTATCGTTATTTAAAATGTAACTTTTAATAATGTCAAAAATATCAGATTAATAAAACTCACTACATAAATTGAGACATACATACACATAGGGACCAAGGGAATGGTACCCGGCTGGTAAAGACAAAATACTGTTCCGTCCGGGGAGACGTGAACAGTCTTACCAGACCCTTTGTAGGTGGTGGGAGAGGTCCTCGGGTAGGAGACAGGAAACGTGATGACCAAGCCGTTCGGGAATGGGTGCTGTAACAATGGAACCGTAAAGAGGAGCACTAGGAGGATTCCTAAACTAGCCCTACCTAAGGTGAAGGGGGCTATTATACTGCTACCTATCTATACGGAGCACTCGCCTTGAAAAAGACGACCCCGTCCGGTAGCCTGTCCCTAAGGTGGACCTTGCCCTACAACCTACAGAAGTTATGCCAGTGGATAGTTGATGAACAATGCTTCCAGAGGTCTCCCGACGTGGCACGTTTCTGTCCGTGACTCTTCAGGGAAGGACTGCAGGAAGACAGGGGGGTAGTGAGCCACAGGTATCTAGCCTGGGGCTCAGTAGCACACTGGAGAAAGAAAGACAAGCTGAGAAGCTTGTGTGCTGCTATCCTGGTGTAGGATGCAGTGTTACACTGGAGGGGTAGTCCAGTGTTGGACGGTCCGGGAGACACAATGGTCCCAGGCAAATGAGACCCTTCTGGTTGGGGGTAGCAATGCAATGAACCAGCCGCGGCTGGTTCATTGCATTGCTACCCCCAACCAGAAGGGTCTCATTTGCCTGGGACCATTGTGTCTCCCGGACCGTCCAACACTGGACTACCCCTCCAGTGTAACACTGCATCCTACACCAGGATAGCAGCACACAAGCTTCTCAGCTTGTCTTTCTTTCTCCAGTGTGCTACTGAGCCCCAGGCTAGATACCTGTGGCTCACTACCCCCCTGTCTTCCTGCAGTCCTTCCCTGAAGAGTCACGGACAGAAACGTGCCACGTCGGGAGACCTCTGGAAGCATTGTTCATCAACTATCCACTGGCATAACTTCTGTAGGTTGTAGGGCAAGGTCCACCTTAGGGACAGGCTACCGAACGGGGTCGTCTTTTTCAAGGCGAGTGCTCCGTATAGATAGGTAGCAGTATAATAGCCCCCTTCACCTTAGGTAGGGCTAGTTTAGGAATCCTCCTAGTGCTCCTCTTTACGGTTCCATTGTTACAGCACCCATTCCCGAACGGCTTGGTCATCACGTTTCCTGTCTCCTACCCGAGGACCTCTCCCACCACCTACAAAGGGTCTGGTAAGACTGTTCACGTCTCCCCGGACGGAACAGTATTTTGTCTTTACCAGCCGGGTACCATTCCCTTGGTCCCTATGTGTATGTATGTCTCAATTTATGTAGTGAGTTTTATTAATCTGATAGTTCCCAAGCTCACCAGTGCGCTCTTTTTTGTACCAGAATGTACCAATCTGTTGATTTGGCCACTACTAACATTTCTGCTATCTCTCTGATGGATTTCCTTTTTTTTTCAGCTTAATGATGGTCTGTTTCACTTATATCACAGCAACAGATTCCAAAGGCAAATGCCATACCTGGTATCAACTCTAGACCTTTTACCTGCTAACTGGCATGACCGGGGAAGTCGCAGATTCATAAAAGATGTTCGTAAATGGCCCCCGCTGTCTGTATATATAAAAGGAAAGATGGGCGGCATCTCAGAGCTGAAACTTACAATGGCCAAAGTTAACAGTGAGAATTACCAGCTGTGGAAATTTAAAGTGGAAATGCTACCGTCCAGAGATGACTTGTGGGAGGTTATTACTACAGACAGACCAGAGATCAATTATCAAGAATGGGACAAGAAAAAAAGACATGTATGGTGTCACGTTCAGGTGTGGGAGGGAAACACCACACCGAACATAGGAGGGAAAGGGGTGAAGGAATAAGGCCTGGAAACTAGGGAAAGGAGATGGACACCTCCTATAAAACCCTAATCAAAGTCCTGACTAACTGCCAGTATGAACAGACCCCAGAGGTAGGTAAGTTCATACACAGGAATACCTAGTGTCCTAACTCACCCTATAGGACCCTGGTACTAATGTCAGGACTGAGACAACCTGTTCTTTCAAAAGGAAGGACGAACAGGAGTCTCCCTAAGGCCTTAATACAAATGATAGGAAAATGCAACACACAGAATAACCCAAACAAAATACAAAAGGCTATGGCAGCACCAGGAACTCAGCCAAGATCCACAAACCAGCTATCCACAACTCCAACATAAGCTATAAACCGTATAGCATAGTGGGAGAAACAACAATAAATAGAGAATGTTAAATGACCATAATAGCCACACCTGGGGAAAGAAAGCGTGGCAAGCACCAGAAACAACACAGACGTCATTTGACCCAAATGGAAAACCTGTCAGATCAAACCACGTGTTTCCAGTCTCACCGATCTCCTGCCACCTGTCGCGGGAACGTCCGTGACACATGGTTCATATAGTGCACTGATCAATGTGCTTGAGAGAAGACCTGAGATAGATCTGACACTGGAATTTGTGTAAAACAGGTTCATAGATGAATATTAATGAAGAAAGGAAGTAATGTAGGACTCCACAAAAGGTGACATTGGAATAGCTCCTAAAGCTACAGAGATATGTACATGTTTCATATGCAAGAAACAGGGACACCTAAAGAAACACTGTACAATATGGAAAGCAGAGCAGCAGAAGCTACATCCAAAAGGGACTACATCGGAATCAGGATTATTAACCCCAACTTACCCATACAAAACTATTTTGGTGCATCACAATACATTCGAACATTACATAACATTATGCAACAAAAAAAACAACTATTTGCATGTGCCCTATTCTGAGGTACTCTATCTGCTCTACAAAACTTCCCTGAAATCCATTTCTGAAATTTGGCAAGTGTGAGAGCTAACAAAATTTCACTTCGCATCCAGTCCTTTTTTCGTATATTGCACTTCTGTCATCAGTCGAACGTTTCCTAGTGAGTACAAATAACATTTCTAAATGAAATATGACTTGGAAAGCAAAAGAAAGATTAAAGAAAAATGACATTAATGATATTGATGCTGCTCTTAGAGCTACACAAGCCGGCATCTGTCTTCATGAGAAAGGAAAACGGCGCCCCATAATTGCTGTTACATCACAACTACCGATATATGGTATGTCCTGCAGTGAAACATGCAGCAACAGAGAAATATTTCTTTCTAGTTTTGAACATAGCTCATAATTGTTTTCTGACCAGCTATTCCTGCTACTTAAAGGGGTTGTCTCCTCATGGACAATGGGGGCATATCGCTAGGATATGCCCCCATTGTCTTATAGGTGTGGGTCCCATGGCTGGGACCCGCACGTATGTTGAGAACGGAGCCCGGCAAGGTGGTGGCTGAAGGACTCTGGTCCAGCCACCACTAAGCCGGCTTCCCGTAGAAGTGAATGGGAGCGTACCAAGCATGCGCGGCCCCTGCTCCCATTCATTTCTATGGGGCCGACGGAAATAGCCGAGCTAGCGCTCGGCTAATTTCGACGGCCCCATAGTAAATGAATAGAGGGAGGCTGCGCATGCGCAGTGCGCCCTCCTTCACTTGCGGGGCTCCATTCTCGATATAGGTGCGGGTCCCAGACGTCCATAATGAGACAACCCCTTCAAGGATTTGATCACAATACCATCCAGCATTTCTAAATATTTCATGGCAGTGTGCAGTACAGTACCTACACTGCAGCCCATGGGGGTTGTCACTGACCGCTACATAAGAGTAATGAGCTAGCAGATCTTCCAGGTGGATGTCACACTGAGTATGAGCAAATTTAAAGGGTTGTAGGTCATCAATATCAGATTGATAGGGGTCTAAGTCCTTGTACTGCGACCAGTCGCAGCTTGCTAAGAACAGCATCATACTTTGTATAGTAGCTGTGCTTGCTATTGCATCCTAGCCATCTTCTCTTCAATGGGACTGAGCTGTGCCTAGGCCTTGTGACCGATGAACATGACGTCACTGGGCTAGGAAGAGGCTGCAACACTCAGTGGAGCACTGTGACCTCTTCATACAGCTTATTAGCGGTTACTCCTACCGATGGAGGTTTTGATGGCATTTTCTGAGGCTAAACCATATATCAAAATCTCGGACAACCCTTTTAATGGTTTTCCACAGGCGTGATCCAGTCCCAGTGCTTATTTTAGTGGCACCAGTAATATTAAAATGGTTGAACATGACACAAATGTCTAGAAAGGGGATGGTCATTATGACTTGACTGGTTCACAGAATGATGGTGCTTATGCTGTTTCCAGTAGAGAAGTGGCACTGTCTAGGCATACAAGGCCGCTCTCCAATGCATAGATAGTGTGCTTCCATGTCCAGCCACCACTCCACCGAAAACAGTTGGCCAATACCCACATTTATGGGATCACTAGGGTCTCTGACAGATAATTCCATTCAGCAGGGCTGTCCAGAATGTGTGCTATAACCACAACCACTCCTTCTACATAACTTTTCCATGTATAGCCTGTATAGGCATTGCACACAGGCTGGACATCCCTACTTACCACTAAGGCCTGGTACAAGTAGAAGTGGTGGAGGGAATGAATCAGCTCCTGGTAGAGTAGAACATTTGGAGGTGAAATTTCCCATTTTTGATCAGGGTTTAATACCAGACACCATACATGGACAATGGTGATGTTCTTTTTTGAAACAACAGACATTTTTTGTAATCTTAGACAAGCCCTTTGAAGAGATTAACGGGGTAGCTAAAGGCCCTTTTACATGGAACAAGGACTGGGGTAATTATCAAGGGTTGGGCTTTTGCACAAACACTTGTTCCCGATAATTGCCCAGTGTAAAGGTGACACTGATTATCTGTGTCACTGGCAGCAGATGTGAACCAACTGTGCTACGGACTGGCTGTACCCTGGAGGGGCGTGACTAAGCAGCTACCTGGTTTTCGCTAGAGCCTCTGATGGTGAGGATAGACTTTGCCGTTAGGGTAGTTGCCAGGTACCACTCCAGGGCAGTGCCAGAGTCAGTAGCACCTGGTCCAGGCAAACAAGGAGGTACCTGCAAAGGTACAGACAGTACAGGCGTGGTTAGACAGGCAGGGTCTTAACCAGGAGTGACAAAGACAGGAACTGGAGGATGAGGCAGAGACGTAGTCGAGACAAGCAATGAATCAGGGCAGGCGGCACAGGAACGAAGTCAGACAATTCGGGTCTGGAGCAACAGGAGGAGCAATACAAGCAGGCAGGGATTAGACGAAGAGCGTAGACTAGGAATGAGGCACGTAGTCAGGAACACAAGTGGTAACAAGCTCAATTGCACAGGATAGGACCTTGACTCTGAGGCGCTTGCGTAGAGGGCTGAGCCACTTAAATACCTCCAGGAGAGCCAGGGTAGGTCAATGGAATCACCTGACACAACACAGCCCCGCCCAAGGAGTGATGCGTACAGCAGCCGAGCACAAGCTACGTTCAGGTAGACTGGAAGCTGTGGAGCGGAATCTCCAGAGCAGCAGCAGAGACAGGGAAGCACAGATCATGATCACAGGTTAGCACGGTGCCCAAAACCGTGGCTGCGAGCAGTGGGACAGTGTCGCACCGAGGACGCTGTTACAACCTGATCACATTTTTTATGTGGCACATAAAATCATAGGGGGTCATTTACTAATCTGAAATACGCCTAAATTAGGCATATTTCAGGTGCAGATGGTGCTCTATCTGCGACTTTTCCCTGGTCACGCCAGGTCTAAAATTGTGGGTGTGGGTTGGGAAGAGGATGGCAAGCCAATCTCATTCATGATTTTCTATGCCTGCTCATGATTGGGGGGCCTAAAGGTAAGCCAAAAAAGGAAGCTGTCTTACATTTAGAATTGGCGCTGGATGCGCTGAAGTTATGGAGTGGCCGGCGCCTCTTCATGACTTCCTCGGATCCACCGCCAGCTATAGGGCTTTATTAAGAGTGAGAGTGCCCCATAGTTTTAATAAATGTGCCCCATCTATACAGGGATGTGATGCTGACAAACAATAAATTTGTATAGGGACAGGTGATCACCATAGTGATCATTTGTTCCTTGCAGCAGGGCTGCACCGCCAATAGGCAAGGTGAATCGATCGCCTCAGGCGGAGCAGCCCTGGTGACAAGTGGGGGGCAGCAGGGCACAGAGAGATGAGCGCTTCTATTGTGGAAGCGATCATCTCCGTAATCATCTGTATTGCCGTCCTCAGGACAGAGATACAGATGGATGTGCTGCGGCAGGGGAGGGAGAGGCATTTCCCTTCCCCGTTCCTCTGATAAGCTGCAGGCACTAGGCCTGAATCTTATCAGAGGCCGGTGCAGGCGGCGCAAGCAGTACAGCGCTGGCAACAGTCCAGAAGAGGCCTGCATCGCTGCCAGCCTGATGGAGGTGTTTATTTTTCTTTATATGGTACAGTACAGGAGAGGAGTGCAATGGGGGCACTTCTTACTGACACATTATTGGGGGGCATTTATGGGGGGGCACTTCTTACTGGCCCATTATTGGGGGGGAACTTTGGGGGCACTTTTTACTGGCACATTATTGGGGGGAGAATTTGGGGGCACTTTTTACTGGCACATTATTGGGTGGCACGATGGGGCATCTACTGAATGGATAAGGATTTGCTCAGAATGCATCAGTTTGGCTCCGTTCCGCCTTCATTTCACTTTGGAGGCAGATACCAAAACGCTGCTTGCAGACGAAACTGAGCCAAACGGATCCTTTGTCCTGACACACAATATAAGTCAATAGGGACGGATACGTTTTCACTGACACAATATGGCACAATAGAAAACGGATCCACCCCCCCATTGACTTTCAATAGTGTTTAAGACGGATCCGTCTTGGCTATGTTAAAGATAATACAAATGGATCCGTTCTGAACAGATGCATGCGGTTGTATTATGTGAACGGATGCGTTTGAGCAGATCCATGACGCATCCGCACCAAACGTGAGTGGGAAAGTAGCCTAACATAGAAAGTATACTATAGTGCATTTGTATTGTGCGGCAGTTGTGTGCGGTTCTGCTGCGATACTGCAGTTATATAGAGGGACAAATGCTATTGGTACAACTAATTGCAATGGGTGTGATATACCTGTTGCCCCCCAAAAAACTGATTGAGGGGTGTGATATACCTATAATGTAGAATATAGAGTAGTTGTGCACACCTCATTTGGAAGAATACAACTAACGCATAGAAAAGTTTATTGATTAAAATTTTAATCCAATAGCTATATGGCAGTATCTAATATGTAAGGAGTCTCAGAGACACTCAAGGGCGGACCAGGGTCGGGTAAGCCAATGGATGTCTCAGATAGTCCCCATATGATTATATAAACCTCTAACCATTCAGAAAGAGTATTATAATTGAAATAATATCATAAATATACATACAAACGCAAAAACATCCCACATTTTTTCTTTGTAATATCATAAATATGTGAAAAATTAAAAATATATATAATAAAATATGGCAATTCTCTTCAAACGGGTATAATCATTAATCAGAATTTATCAATATAGTGATCAAAATTCATCCACAATTCGGCCAAGTGAAAACAGTAAATGTTATCCACAGTGGGACCACAAGATAAGAATAGTAAAAAGAAATAAAAATACAAACGTGAAGTATATAATAAATCGTGATACCACCTAAATATTATAATAAATTCATATCGTGAGCCCACCTTTAAAAATTATAATAAATAAAGTGGGTCCACCTATGGAGAAAAATCATTCATTTAGATATAGGATGTTTCCACCTATATTGGAGAGTTCCACCTGTAGGGTAAAGGGAAAAGAAGAGGGAGGATTCCACCTCTATATGATAGAAAACTGTGTGTAAAGATTCTTCATCCACAGCGGAATTGCACTGATTAAAATATATTAAAAAATATGAGAGTTCATCCACTATGGAAAACGGCAATATCTATTGCAGTAGATGGCTTTCAATGATTCCAATTATATAACAAGGTATCACCTCAGTGTTGAAATGAGGTATCATACTTTGGAATACATTAGTAATTGTTGCAACTTTCAGCGGTTCCTGCAATTGTAAGTGATCGGGCTAAGAGGCAATGCCCTTACTCACAGTTTGATGACTCGACTGGAGCACAGCCTGGCAGTATCGCAGTACAGCGGAGGGTCAGCCAGTATACTACGTGTCTGCCGCAGGTGATATTTTTGTAGTCCCGGTGTTTAGAGCGGTAGGTTGGTGCTGTTTGTGCCTGTGGCCGCGGCGTTCCACATGCCTACAGCGCTGACGATGTCCTGGTCTTCCGGCGTCTCCTTCTGGCCAGGAGTAGTTACCAGAGTTGCAGGGTCCAAATGCTCATAGTGTTGGATACCGCTTGAATGATAAAAGTTAGAGCGCTCTAACAAAAACCTCGAAAATGATGAATAGAGTCTGGGGGTCCTCACCATACGCGTTTCAGAGATCTCTGTCACCTTCCTCAGTGGTTAGGAGACCCCCAAATATAGCAGACCTTATATAGTCTTATTCAATTAATGTCTTCAGTTTAGTGGAAAAACTGGCATGGAATCAGTATTCTATAAATCTTCCATTGGTATTAATATAACGGAATCACCTTGCGTTTTTCATGCGTCTTTTTCAAATAGTGGATAATACTGCAGTTCTTTTGGAGCAGTTGACAGTCCTCCCGATTTTTCCAAATGATAAATAATATTGTAAATTTTTCAGATACTAAACAACATTACATATATGGTGATGTATAGTAATATATAGTAATAGTATTAGTATAAACCTGTAAGATTAATATATGAATACATATATATCCATATGTCCGTGTTGTAATCATACCAGATTAATTGCTATAGAGATTTTCACAGTGTAACTTGACCATTGCGTTTTTCATGCAATTTATTTAAATTGTACATAAAGGTCTTTTGCAAATATATGTATGAAGGGGTAATTCTATACATAATGATGTATGTGTTATTTGGAAAATAAAAGTAGTCTCTACTATGAAAAAACATGGCTTCTACTGTGAAATATGTACTTGATAGAAGTATGGATGTGGTCGCTAGATGTCGAGGAGAGATAGCAGTGCTGGTAAAGGACAGCCTGACTGCTATCTCGCATCAACAAAGAGCATACCACATCAGTTTAATCAATTCATAGAAAACCAAAAATTTCAAGGTCAGCATTAAGTCCCTTGGGGAGGAGGGTACCAAACTCATGTATTCTTTTGGATTCCAACCTGGACATCCTAAGAATATGGTTGCCTCCTCTCCAATGTATAGGAACTTTTTCAAGTGCGGTAAATACAGACCCTGTGGGATCTTGATTGTGGGCCGTTTTATAAGGTTTTGATAGAGAGTGATTATCGTATCCCTTTTTTATATTATTCATATGTTCAGCTATACGCTTCTTAAGGGGCCTCTTGGTCCTTCCCACATACTGCATTTTGCATGGACATTGAAACATATATATCACACTACTTGTATCACATGTTATAAAATCTCTAATCTTATGTGTATGGTCATTAGTAGAGGATGTAATAGAGTGGGTAGTCTTCGGGAATTTGGTCAAACGACATCCTATACATCCTATCCCACACCGATGGAAGCCCGAAAGGCCCATCAATCCAGTTAGAGTGGGTGTCTTTATACTTCTGGTACTTTTCGATTTAACTGTTGGAGCTACTAATAGGTTTAAATTAGGAGCTTTAGTAAATATAATATTTGGTGTGTTAGGCATTAGTGGTCCTATCACTTTATCAACCTGAATAAAGTGCCAATGTTTTTGAATAATAGATTTAATTTTTTTATATTGAGGATTGAAAAGTAGAATTAGTCTGATGGTGCTGTCCTCAACATTGGCTGCCAATTCATTGTTTTTGTTTTCAAAAAAGGCCTGACGATCTAACTGGCGAACTTTATCCACTGATTTATCTAATAGTAGTGGCGGATATTTTTTCTTTTGAAACTGATCTTTCATTTTTTGTGCTTCTATTTCAAAGGTCTCAATATGGGTACAGTTTCTTCTAATACGCCTAAATTGACACTGTGGAATATTTAACAGCCATTGTGGTAAGTGACAACTGTCAAAAAGTATGTAATTGTTTTTAGAGACTTCTTTCTGATAGGTTTTACAGATAAGGCTCTTGTTGCCCACTGAGATTTCTATGTCTAAGAATGTTACCGATGTTTGAATAGTATTGGCTGAAAATTGTAAGTTGTATATGTTATTATTAATTTCCTCCAAAAAGGACCTGAGGGTAATTGCGTCCTTTCTCCACACAAAAATCACATCATCAATGTATCTATGCCAAAGAATTTACCGCACTTGAAAAAGTTCCTATACATTGGAGAGGAGGCAACCATATTCTTAGGATGTCTAGGTTGGAGGCTGAGACCACTGAGGAAGGGGCCACGTCCCCGAAACGCGTATGGGCTATACCTTACACCGGCATGCTGGCAGATAGTCTCCCCTGGATTTAACCTAAGTTCCTGGAACGAAAAACCCTAGCGGTACTCGAGTTCAACGAGCGCTGAATCGCTGACGACACTGGACACAGAGTCAGCTGAGATCAACGAGTCGGTATTCAGAGACGGGAATGAAACAAGAGTAAGGTAACAGTGAATAAGCAAATACAACTGTGTGGGACGCCACATTGCTGTTTACATTGTACCCTCTAGTCTCTCCCGTTATACCGTGAACCAACCAGGAGTGGAATCAATATGAGACATTATTCTGACTCACTATTTGGGTAACTTATTTGAAAGAAAGACTTTGGCAGTATACTACTGCAGTTTAAAAGGAGCTTCCGATTTGTATTTGCGGTTCATCTGGATGGACTTTAACACATCATTGCCCTTGCTCTAATTTGCTGCCACTAAACGATACCTTTGCTGCTGATATTTGCTGACACCTGTTGCTGCCAATTATTGCTGCTATATTGCTGCTATATTGTTGTCTGTTGCTGCTATATTATTGCTATTTATTATTATCTATTGTGCCACTGCTATTTTATGCTGTTATTTTATGCTGTCATTTTGATAATTGATTGTATTATATTTAATAAATATCTCGCTTGTTGGCTACATATATAGAGTGCCTGGTCTATCTTTATAAATTTTCTGGAATCCAAAAGAATATATGAGTTTGGTACCCTCCTCCCCAAGGGACTTAACCCCTTAAGGACTCAGCCCTATTTCACCTTAAAGAACCGGCCATTTTTTGCAAATCTGACCAGTGTCACTTTAAGTGGTGATAACTTTAAAACGCTTTGACGTATTCAGGCCATTCTGAGATAGTTTTTTCGTCACATATTGTACTTCATGACACTGGTAAAATGAAGTAAAAAAAAAATATTTTTATTTATAAAAAAAATACAAAATTTACCAAAAATTTGTAAAAAATTGCAAATTTCCAAGTTTCAATTTCTCTACTTCTATAATACATAGTAATACCTCCAAAAATAGTTATTACTTTACATTCCCCATATGTCTACTTCATGTTTGGATCATTTTGGGAATGATATTTTATTTTTTGGGGATGTTACAAGGCTTAGAAGTTTAGAAGCAAATCTTGAAATTTTAATTTTTTTTTCAAAAACCCAATTTTTAGGGACCAGTTCAGGTCTGAAGTCACTTTGCGAGGCTTACATAATAGAAACCACCCAAAAATGACCCCATTCTATAAACTACACCCCTAAAGGTATTCAAAACTGATTTTACAAACTTTGTTAACCCTTTAGGTGTTCCACAAGAATTAATGGAAAATAGAGATACAATTTCAAAATTTCACTTTTTTGGCAGATTTTCCATTTTAATAATTTTTTCCAGTTACAAAGCAAGGGTTAACAGCCAAACCAAACTCAATATTTATGGCCCAGATTCTGTAGTTTACAGAAACACCCCATATGTGGTCATAAACCGCTGTACGGGCACACGGCAGGGCGCAGAAGGAAAGGAATGCCATACGGTTTATGCAAGGCAGGCTTTGCTGGACTGGTTTTTTTGACACCATGTCCCATTTGAAGCCCCCCTGATGCACTCCTAGAGTAGAAACTCCAAAAAAGTGGCCCCATTTTAGAAACTACGGGATAGGGTGGCAGTATTGTTGGTACTAGTTTAGGGTACATATGATTTTTGGTTGCTCTATATTACACTTTTTTGAGGCAAGATAACAAGAAATAGCTGTTTTGGCACCGTTTTTATTTTTTGTTATTTACAACATTCATCTGACAGGTTAGGTCATGTGATATTTTTATATAGCGGATAAAAATATCACATGATACGGATGCGGCGATACCTAATATGTACAGTCGTGGCCAAAAGTTTTGAGAATGACACAAATATTAGTTTTCACAAAGTTTTATGCTAAACTGCTTTTAGATCTTTGTTTCAGTTGTTTCTGTCATGTAGTGAAATATAATTACACGCACTTCATACGTTTCAAAAGCTTTTATCGACAATTACATGACATTTATGCAAAGAGTCAGTATTTGCAGTGTTGGCCCTTTATTTTCAGGACCTCTGCAATTTGACTGGGCATGCTCTCAATCAACTTCTGGGCCAATTCCTGACTGATAGCAACCCATTCTTTCATAATCACTTCTTGGAGTTTGTCAGAATTAGTGGGTTTTTGTTTGTCCACCCGCCTCTTGAGGATTGACCACAAGTTCTCAATGGGATTAAGATCTGGGGAGTTTCCAGGCCATGGACCCAAAATGTCAACGTTTTGGTCCCCAAGCCACTTAGTTATCACTTTTGCCTTATGGCACGGTGCTCCATCGTGCTGGAAAATGCATTGTTCTTCACCAAACTATTGTTGGAAGAAGTTGCTGTTGGAGGGTGTTTTGGTACCATTCTTTATTCATGACTGTGTTTTTGAGCAAAATTGTGAGTGAGCCCACTCCCTTGGATGAGAAGCAACCCCACACATGAATGGTCTCAGGATGCTTTACTGTTGGCATGACACAGGACTGATGGTAGCGCTCACCTTTTCTTCTCTAGACAAGCCTTTTTCCAGATGCCCCAAACAATCGGAAAGAGGCTTCATCGGAGAATAACGCTTTGCCCCAGTCCTCAGCAGTCCATTCACCATACTTTCTGCAGAAGATCAATCTGTCCCTGATGTTTTTTTTTGGAGAGAAGTGGCTTCTTTGCTGCCCTTCTTGACACCAGGCCATCTTCCAAAAGTCTTCGCCTCACTGTGCGTGCAGATGCACTCACACCTGCCTGCTGCCATTCCTGAGCAAGCTCTGCACTGGTGGCACTCCGATCCCGCAGCTGAATCCTCTTTAGGAGACGATCCTGGCGCTTGCTGGACTTTCTTGGACGCCCTGAAGCCTTCTTAACAAGAATTTAACCTCTTTCCTTGAAGTTCTTGATGATCCTATAAATTGTTGATTGAGGTGCAATCTTAGTAGCCACAATATCCTTGCCTGTGAAGCCATTTTTATGCAATGCAATGATGGCTGCACGTGTTTCTTTGCAGGTCACCATGGTTAACAATGGAAGAACAATGATTTCAAGCATCACCCTCCTTTTAACATGTCAAGTCTGCCATTTTAACCCAATCAGCCCGACATAATGATCTCCAGCCTTGTGCTCGTCAACATTCTCACCTGAGTTAACAAGACGATTACTGAAATGATCTCAGCAGGTCCTTTATTGACAGCAATGAAATGCAGTGGAAAGGTTTTTTTGGGATTAAGTTAATTTTCATGGCAAAGAAGGACTATGCAATTCATCTGATCACTCTTCATAACATTCTGGAGTATATGCAAATTGCTATTATAAAAACTTAAGCAGCAACTTTTCCAATTTCCAATATTTATGTAATTCTCAAAACTTTTGGCCACAACTGTATACTTTTTTGTTATTTATGTAAGTTTTACACAATGATTTCATTTTTGAAGCAAGAAAAATCATGTTTTAGTGTTTCCATAGTCTGAGAGCCATAATTTTTTCAGTTTTTGGGCGATTACCTTGGGTAGGGTATGATTTTTGCGGGCTGAGATGACGGTTTTATTTGCACTATTTTGGGGTGCGTGTGACATTTTTTATTGCTTGCTATTACACTTTTTGTGATGTAAGGTGACAAGTAAGTTTTTATTTTTTACGGTGTTCATCTGAGGGGTTAGGTCATGTGATATTTTTATAGAGCCGGTAGATACGAACGCGGCGATACTAAATATGTATACTTTTTATTTATTTATGTAAGTTTTAAACAATAACAACTTTTTTAAAACAAAAAAAATGATGTTTTAGTGTCTCCATATTCTGAACCATAGCTTTTTTATTTTTTGGGCGATTGTCTCAGGTAGGGGCTCTTTTTTTTCGGGATGAGGTGACGGTTAGATTGGTACTTTTTGGAGGACAAATGCCTTTTTTATCGTGTGCTGTTGTACTTTTTGTGATGTAAGGTGACAAAAAAATTGGTTATTTAGCACAGTTTTTATTTTTTATTTTTTACGGTGTTCATCTGAGAGGTTAGGTCATGTGATATGCTTATAGAGCCGGTCGATACGGACGCGGCGATACCTAATATGTATACTTTTTTTTCCCCCCTATATTTTACCAATTTTTTTTTACTTTATTTGGGGAAAATGACATTTTGGTTTTTTTTTACTTGAAACTTTAAATTTTTGGGGGGGAAAACTATTTTTGTAACTTTTTTTTCACTTAATTTTTTGTCCCAATTTGGGACTTGAACTTTTGGGGGTCTAATCCTTTACAATGCATTCCAATACTTCTTTATTGGAATGCATTGGCTGTAGGAGTAATACTGTGTGTATTACTCATACAGCTTCCGGCCTGTGAGATCCAGGGGGCTGGATCTCACAGGCTCGTCACCGGAAGGCAGCGCGATGCCTTCATAAGTCATCGCGCTGCCTTCCATGCCATCGGGTCCCCCCTACAGCCGCATGGGGACCCGATGGCACGCCCGATCACCGCCGCAACCGCAGGTAAAAGCCGCAAACCGCAGGTCTGAATTGACCTGCGGTTTGCGGCGATCGCCGAAACGGGTGGGGGGGGGTGGTGTTACAAGACCCCCCCGCGCATTTAGCAAAGGTGCCTGCTCAATGATTTGAGCAAGCACCGGGTTCCGATCACCGCCCGCCGGGCGGCGGTGATCGGAACAGCACATGACGTACCGGTACGTCATGGGTCCTTAAAGGGAACCTGTCCCCTGAACTTTGGGTATAGAGCAGAGGACATGGGCTGCTAGATGGCCGCTAGCACATCTGCAATACCCAGTCCCCATAGCTCTGTGTGCTTTTATTGTTTAAAAAAACTGATTTGATACATATACAAATTAACCTGAGATGAGTCAGAGCTTGAAAATATGACTCTTCTCTGGTCACACAAGTAAGATATGACTCTTTTATGTTAATTTGCATATGTATCAAATCGTTTTTTTTCACACAATAAAAGCACACAGAGCTATGGGGACTGGGTATTGCGGATGTGCTAGCGGCAATCTAGCAACCCATGTCCTCAGCTCTATACCCAAAATCCCAGTGACAGGTTCCCTTTAAGGACTCGGGAACCCTGCCGTACCGGTAGGTCTCAAGTCCTTAAGGGGTTAATGCTGACCTTGAAATTTTTGGTTTTCGATGAATTGATTAAACTGATGTGGTATGCTCTTTGTTGATGCGAGATAGCAGTCAGGCTGTCCTTTACCAGCACTGCTATCTCTCCTCGACATCTAGCGACCACATCCATACTTCTATCAAGTACGTATTTCACAGTAGAAGCCATGTTTTTTCATAGTAGAGACTACTTTTATTTTCCAAATAACACATACATCATTATGTATAGAATTACCCCTTCATACATATATTTGCAAAAGACCTTTCTGTACAATTCAAATAAATCGCATGAAAAACGCAATGGTCAAGTTACACTGTGAAAATCTCTATAGCAATTAATCTGGTATGATTACAACACAGACATATGGATATATATGTATTCATATATTAATCTTACAGGTTTATACTAATACTATTACTATATATTACTATACATCACCATATATGTAATGTTGTTTAGTATCTGAAAAATTTACAATATTATTTATCATTTGGAAAAGTCGGGAGGACTTTCAACTGCTTCAAAAGATCTGCAGTATTATCCACTATTTGAAAAAGACGCATAAAAAAAGCAAGGTGATTCCGTTATATTAATACCAATGGAAGATTGATAGAATACTGATTCCATGCCAGTGATGCCAATCTGTTGAGCGTGCTGAAACAGGGCAAAATGACACACATGTCGTGCATGGCACACGTCCTGAACTTAGTCGTGCAGCGATTCGTTGCCAAATACCCCTTCTTACACGGCCATGGGGGTATTCTTACACGGCCATGGCTTGCATTGGTGACGTTCAGTGGCGACATAACTTGCCCGTCAGACGTCTGATTTGTGACTGCCCGACGTGCTGGAACTCTACCTTGTATATGCTTTGCTTGATAGGCTGCTCCAGCAGCAACGTGCCGTTAATGACTACCTGTAAGAACTCTGCAGCAGGACAGGTTCTGGGGAGCTTGGTTTCTTTTCACCGCGCCAGTGGCTGCTCATGCGCGACGCATGCAGACTTCTTTGGCCATTTGATGAGAGCACCAAACTGTTCAATCGCAGCCAGGGCGCCATCAGTGACATCGTACATTACGCCTTCTTTCTGGAGCGTGCATTGCGTCACTTCATTGATGAAGCCGTCAAGGAGCAGGAGCTGGAAAATGAGGAAGTCGCAATGCTGAATGAATTCTCAGGGAGGGCTACTCCATCTGAGACAAGTCAGCAGGAGTCTGAAGAGGAGTCAGAGGAGGATGGTGGCTGGGGGGAGGAGCAAGAAGAGCAGGCTTTGAGGGGGACTTTAAACTTTTCAGTGATTCCTGGTGTTGTCCGTGACTGGGGGAAGGAGACCGAGAACAACATTCTCCTAGGCGATGAGCAGGAGCCAGGGTGCTCGACCGCTTCCAATTTAGTGCAAATGGGGGCCTTCATGCTCCAGTGTTTGAAGAGGGACCCCCGTATAATAAGCATAAAGAACAAGTACCAGTACTGGGTGGCGACGTACTTAGACCCCGGTACAAACAAAAAATGGCGGACATGTTACCAGCATCATAGAGGGCTGTCAGAATGCAGCATTTCCAGGCCTTGCTGCGAGAGATGCTGCATTCTGCTGTTGCGGGCGCTGGCAGAGGAATTTCAACCCACAGTGAAACAGGTGCGGGTACCAATCCTACCGCGCCTGCAAGAAGAGGGCGGTTTGAAGATGTGTTGGTCACTTTGGATATGAGATCCTTCTTGCAGCCAACCCACCGACAGCCGCCCTGCGGATCCAGCCTCAGGGAACGCCTAGAACGACAGGTGTCCGACTACATCGGGTTAACGGCCGATGTGGATGCTCTGAGAAGCGAGGAACCCCTGGACTACTGGGTGTGCAGGCTTGACCTGTGGCCAGAGCTGGCACAATTTGCAATGGAACTCTTGGCTTGCCCCTTGTCGAGTGTCCTGTCCGAAAGGACATTCAGCGCACATTCAGGGGGGATCGTGACCAATAAGCGCACTCGCCTAGCTCACGACAGTGTGGACTACCTCACATTTCTAAAAATGAATGAGGCATCGATCTCAGAGGAATTCAACACCTGTGACGACCACGTGTAATTGAATTTCCTCATGCCAGCCACACATATCCGCCACCACCCAGAACAATGAATGGTCCTTGTCTTATGTATATACAGCGGCATAAAAGGCCTTTTCTGTCAGGTGAATGCCTAATTTTTGGGGCCTCTACTCCAGTGGCCTACAGTAACATTTTTATCCAGTGACCGCCTAATGTACCTCCAGACACATAATCACTAGTTCTTTTCTGTCAGGTGAATGCCTAATTTTTGGGGCCTGTCCTCCCGTAGTCTAAAATAAAAAATTTCTAGGCTCCAGCAGGGCACATTTTTGAGAGTTTCCCTTTAAGACGCATAAAAATGGCCCCTGATTAGAATACATATTTTTTTGTGGGAATTTTTGCCAATGATCCCCCTCTGGTATGTTACTGTCCATGTTGTGGGACTATTTATGTACTTCTAGTAAGTATTTGGTGGCTGCAAATATGACCTGAAGGTTTTTCAGGTTCTCCTGCCAGTAAAGTCAATGGGGCCTGTCTGATGTTTGTCCATCACTACTGGGGGGCATTATGGTGGGCTTTATTACTACTGGGGGTCTATAGGGGACCATGATTGCTAGTATGGGCACTATGGGAGCATTATTACTTCTGGGGCACAGTGGGAAGATGAGGAAAGATGTCACTGGATGTAAGAGGTATGTGGTGCTGTATTACCCTGTACTGTACATTGGCCGGCGTAGAAGTGAATAAAGCCCCTTTGAAGGCTGTTCTGTATTGCAGCCACCACTCTAGTTGTAAAGTATAGGCAGTGCTATTTGGAAGGCAAGCAACTGCTCTGCTGCCCAGTGCTTGAAACATGAAGACAGAAGGGAGCAGTGGCAGCACTCCTTGTGAAGGACTGGTATAGTAATGTCTATTTACTTAGATAGATACTACATGGACAAAAGTATTGGGGCACCTACACATTACCCCTGCAGAAGCTTTTATCACATCCAATTCTAAGGCCTTGTTCACATTTCCGTATCAGTTTGACATCTGTGAAAAAAATCAGTCAATGCTTGAAGGATCCGTGTTTGGTCGGTAGGTCCATGTGTAGTGTACGGGGACTGTAATGCCCGTCACTACAAAAGTGTCACTTGGTGTGCTGTCGTCCCCCCTTATTTATGGGGAAGTTGGTATATGTCATCTTTATAAATTGTCATGTAATGTAATGTTATGTGTTTCCCTGTTACTGTGACACTTGCATGTACAGGCCTGCTAGGGGTGTCATTCCAGCTTCTAGTCACTAGAGGGAGCTAGAGAGCCCTAGTTTATATAAGGCCCAGTCAGGGAAGTGAAGGGGAGTCTAGTCTAAGTGTCTGTCTAAAGCTGCAGCCTGTAGTCTGAAGCTGGAGCTTAGACTATGTCAGAGACAAG
Organism: Bufo bufo; assembly: GCF_905171765.1. Classification (NCBI taxonomy): domain Eukaryota; kingdom Metazoa; phylum Chordata; class Amphibia; order Anura; family Bufonidae; genus Bufo; species Bufo bufo. The sequence goes on from NC_053397.1 coordinate 178,478,473, forward strand.
TCCAGGCCTGAAGCCTGCGGACCAGGAGAGGGTATTGCAGTCCCTGTAACCGGGTTCCGAATCCAAGGAGAAGGTTCCCCTCCTGAATATATATATATGCAGAAGCAGGAAGACCACTGTTCAGAAGCTTCTAGAGTCTGAGGAAAGAGGGAGAGAGACAGAGGCAAAATCCAGAAAAGCAAGAGGTACTCAAGATAACAGAGGAGGTACTTTATAAAGCTAAAACCAAGGATATACGCCAGAGTTAAGGTATTGGGCCTTGGAGAAGATTTGCTATGTTCCAGGATCAGTCAGAGATAGAGTGCAAGCTCCTGTACTGCAAGTCCTGTGTGTTTAACACTCTGTAGTCACCTTGCTCAATCTGTATTGCCTGCATCAACCGTATTGAAAAATCGACTGTATGCAAAGGAACTGCGCTTCCGCGAATGTCTCTATATTTAAAACTACTAAAGTTGGAGTTCTGTTTTAACATCACGGTGTTCCTCATTTATTCCTGCTATCAGCAAACGGCGTGCCACCGTTTAATTGGCACTGGCGTCACGAACATTTTCTACCATCACCTGCCCTTGCAGAGAGTCAGCCGTCTCAGGTTAGTGTCTATTGCACTACTACATCCAGAAACTCTATTAAACACAACTTGAGTACGCTGCACCTCTCTTTTGGCGTCACGAACAGGATACGCACGCTTTCTAGTGCAAGAAGCGTGAACTTTGTGCCTTATACAGTTTCCCTGTGACCAAAGTGACAAATTGCCTGTTTATTTAAAGTGGACTTTGTGGACTGAAAATCATACCAAAAGTGTTCCTAAAACCTCTAAAAAGCGCTGTGCAGTGTTGCGCTACCAAGAGGAAGGAAATCGCCACATCGGAGTGTGGTTTTGTGGACTTTTCATCATCCTGCTTGCTGTCAGTGAATAGACAGCGTTTCTTGCTAAAGATGGCCGCTGAGGCTACTGAAATAACTGCTGCGTCATCTTCATCCCGAAAAGGCGGGAAAAATTGGCGCCTTTCTGAGGAAATAGCGGGAAGGAGTTCAAGGTCAGGCGCCACTGCTTATCTGGACATTTGCATGTCTGCCAGCATGGACACCGCCTTCCATATACTGGAATACCTTGGGGGGCGGCCTCCCAGTGCAAGGGGAGGAGCTGGCTGATCTAATTGACGCGACCCTATCGCTCTCCAGAGAAGGATCGAGCATGTTGGAAAGTGAACAGAGCGTTGCTGCAACGTCCGCACCTGAGATTTCAAAAATGACTGCTATTGGTGTAGAGCCAGAGGAGGCTCCACCGGCCTACTCTCCGGGACCGGAGAAACCCGCCTGCCGCCCACGGGAGAAAGAACCAGAGCCCTGCTATGGCTCTTGGAGAGACTTCTTTCAACCCTCTTTCAAGTGGTTGTCACTTATGGCAGAGATCCGGGAGGCCGCTATAAAGCGGAATACAAAGACCAAGATCTATTATGAAGAGTTGACCAAGACAATCCATGAAAGACACACCAACACCCAACCCCGCCTGGAAAGGAGAAAGGGAGTGGTGGTGTCCTTTGACAAAACCCGTGGCTACGGGTTCATACAAGATTACCTGACTGGCAGAGACTTATATGTTAATAGAAGGTCTGTCAAGAGAGACTACCTCCCTTCCTATCAGCACAGCCTCCGCGAGGGAGAGGAAGTGGAGTTCACCCCTGCCGAGAGCCTGAGAGGCCCTTATGCCACTGCCGTGACCCGTCCCAAGCGAGAACCTGAGGACTGGGAGGCAGAAGAAGAAGACTACTCTGGCTGCGAGCGGGAACCGGAACGCTCTCCAGAGCCGGCCCATCACGCCTTCCAGGAGCGGAGCTCCTTCATTGGGCCTAACGTCTTCTGGCAGCCAACCGTGTTGGAAAAATGGGTGAGCCCTTACCCTTCCCCCGAGCTGCCTCGTCGGGAGAAGACCATGCAAGAGATGGAAAATCTAAAGGGACTTCGAAATACCTTTGAGAACATCCGGAGGGGTCGGAGACCCGATGCATCACCAGAACCTGCAGAGGCCGAGTCCGCGCCATCGGTGACTGTACCTGCGCCGGCGGCGCCAGCAGATGACCGCGACTCTGACACGGAGAGCATCGGTGAGCAGATTGTCCGGCTGGAGGAGAAGTTGCGGGAGCTGCGCAAGATCGCGACCGCCAGGATCCAGACGCCGCCGAAGAAGGACGAGGTAAGGGTGCCTGTCACCACCCGTAGACTACCTTCTGCTGCCACCGCTCCGCCAGTGCCCCAAAGAAGACCCCCTGTTGCTGTGAATTGCTGCACAGAGCCCACCGGACCGCTTGAGGCGGCGGTAACCGCTCCAATCCATCCCACCATTATCATGCCGGGACCGGTACGGTCCACCCAAGGGTTTACCCCTAGGCCCATGGGGCCAATACCTATTAGGGGCCCCTTTACTCTGCAGCTGCCCCCTAACACCGTTATGTGGGCCCATCCTCCTGTAGAGGACTACTACAGGCCATATTTGCCAGCAGGGTCAAGTGATTATGATATGCCTCTGTAAACCAGCCTGCTAGGCCTTTTGATTTATTTCATCAATGAATGAGGGTATTAACCCTTCCAGGACAGAAGTCCTATGTTCCTGGTCGTTTGTGGCGACTGCCAGTTCATCCACGGCTCAGTGGTAGGTGTTGACCACTGAAGTAATAAAGCCAACAAAGCCAAGTTTGTTTCCAGGACCCCCTGCCTGCTTTTGCTACCCCCACGCCAAGTTGTGCCTGTTCCTTAGTTGCACCTTTTACCCTTCACCCCCTTTTCAGGTTGATCAGGGGTATTACAGCACTTGTTTTATATTCTACAATTTTATTATGCAACTTGATACTAAGGAACCGTGCCCGGAGACAGACTCAAAAGGACCTGAGCCTCTGAGATTTTTGCTCTTTTAAAAGGAAATGTGCCCAGAGATGGACTCCACCGCATGAGAGCCTCTGTGATTTAATAGGAAAATAACCTGGGTACGGACTCATGTTTGTTCTTTGAGCCTCCAAGAACTTTTATACTGTTTTATCTATTGTGCTGTTCTATTATGGACTTATTCGTTGTCATGGACTATCCTGGTTATAATGTTACGCTGTGCCAGGTCAGCGCCCCAGTTCCATTCACTATCCTGAGGAGAAGAGAACGACGCCCCTTGTCACCACACTTCACTTTTGCCAATTGGACCTGATATGAATGTAAATGCAGATGAATTACATGTATGTATGCCTGCATGTCTCTTTTTTCTGTTTCAGGTAGAGATTCCAGTTGGGCGAGCCCTGATGGAGTACGAGGTCGTACTCAGCTTAAAGCAGTGGGGTATGTAGTGTACGGGGACTGTAATGCCCGTCACTACAAAAGTGTCACTTGGTGTGCTGTCGTCCCCCCTTATTTATGGGGAAGTTGGTATATGTCATCTTTATAAATTGTCATGTAATGTAATGTTATGTGTTTCCCTGTTACTGTGACACTTGCATGTACAGGCCTGCTAGGGGTGTCATTCCAGCTTCTAGTCACTAGAGGGAGCTAGAGAGCCCTAGTTTATATAAGGCCCAGTCAGGGAAGTGAAGGGGAGTCTAGTCTAAGTGTCTGTCTAAAGCTGCAGCCTGTAGTCTGAAGCTGGAGCTTAGACTATGTCAGAGACAAGTCCAGGCCTGAAGCCTGCGGACCAGGAGAGGGTATTGCAGTCCCTGTAACCGGGTTCCGAATCCAAGGAGAAGGTTCCCCTCCTGAATATATATATATGCAGAAGCAGGAAGACCACTGTTCAGAAGCTTCTAGAGTCTGAGGAAAGAGGGAGAGAGACAGAGGCAAAATCCAGAAAAGCAAGAGGTACTCAAGATAACAGAGGAGGTACTTTATAAAGCTAAAACCAAGGATATACGCCAGAGTTAAGGTATTGGGCCTTGGAGAAGATTTGCTATGTTCCAGGATCAGTCAGAGATAGAGTGCAAGCTCCTGTACTGCAAGTCCTGTGTGTTTAACACTCTGTAGTCACCTTGCTCAATCTGTATTGCCTGCATCAACCGTATTGAAAAATCGACTGTATGCAAAGGAACTGCGCTTCCGCGAATGTCTCTATATTTAAAACTACTAAAGTTGGAGTTCTGTTTTAACATCACGGTGTTCCTCATTTATTCCTGCTATCAGCAAACGGCGTGCCACCGTTTAATTGGCACTGGCGTCACGAACATTTTCTACCATCACCTGCCCTTGCAGAGAGTCAGCCGTCTCAGGTTAGTGTCTATTGCACTACTACATCCAGAAACTCTAATAAACACAACTTGAGTACGCTGCACATGTGTCATCCGTATTCCATGGACACTGCTCAGCTGAAAATTAATTCCAAGAGCATCTCCTATGAGTGGTCAGTGAAAAACGGACTAAACATGGATGCCACACGTGTTGTGTCTGTGATTTTCACGGACCCATAGACTTCAATGGGAGTGTTTGGTCCACATCCTGGGGCAAAGTAGTCTCTGTGAATTTTTCATTGACCCGCCAGTCAGTAAAAAATATACTGAAGTGTGTGCAAATATATTAAAATCAATGTTAACGTGTGCTGTTCGCAGAAAATGCAGACAGCACACGTCAATGAAAAATGGAAATGCAAACAAGGACTTAGGCCACTTTGACACAGTAAGGGCTCTTTCACACGAGCATGAAAGACAGACAAGCCCCGCTCCGGACAGCAGAGACATGGAGCATTAACATGATTGATAATGCTCCGTGCCTCTCTGTGATCTTTTTACTAGAAAATCACAGTGAGATAAAGTTGTCACCGTGATTTTGTAGCAAAAAGATCACAGAGAGGCACGGAGCATTATCAATCATGGAACTGGGCTTGGCTCTCTTTCACGCAGCGGATTCCACGCACGGGATCCGCTCATGTGAAAGAGCCCTACAGTAAGTGTTTTGTGAGCCAAAACCAGGAGTGAAGCCTGCACAGATATATGGTGTAATGGAAAGATTTGCACCTGTTCAGAAAGAGCCGGACTGGGGGGCGTAGCCTTTAGGGGAGGCGAACATGACGGGGGCTGGTTTGAGGGAGCCCCCAGGGAAGCTGGTTGGCTAGTTTAAGTGATGGGGGTGTGCAGCAAGGGGTTAAATAGGCGAGGGTTTGGGGAAGAAGGAGCCCATTTTATGGTGAAACGGAGCTGTGCACATCGGTACTCACCATGGACGTTGATTCGCTCATCGCTGATCTCAGGACGGCTGCAGCTGCTCGGGGACCCAGCTGGCTTCAAGAGCAGGTCCAGCAGCTGCCTAAAGGGGCGGCTGAGGCACACACTCCGCCTCAGCCAACTGCATCCCGGCCGCGGCGGTCCAGGCCGCCGGCGCGCCTCAGCCCAGAACTTGCCTCCCCTTGGGCTCAGTGCCGAAGACGGAGCCCTGCTTCCCAGGACCCTTCACGCCTGCAAGCGCCAGGTGCCGCTCCTGCCCGTGCGCCCAGGCGTGGAAGGAATCCGGCCAGTAGGAGGGGCCCACGTGCAGGCCACAGGAGGCCTCTTCAGCAGCCCAGCAGCGCCACCTTGTGTTCAGGACCAGGTACGGCGGGCCTTCTCCAGGATCTGGGTGTGGATGAGGCCCCTCAGCTTGACCAGTATCCCAGAGCGCACGGGGCTGCTGCGGACCACAGCAGCAGGCCCTCGTCGTCCAGGCAAGTCGACGAAGAAGGTTTCGCCGCGCAAGAGGTATCCAGGGAAGATCCGGAAGATTACGTCCCTGGTCCCAGCCCGGCCAGGGGACATCCGTGGGAACTCGCTGTGCCAAGACCGTCGCAGAGGACCGAGCGTCGGGATTCAGGACCTTCGGCTGATGAGGTCACAGCACCTAGGCAGCCAGGTGAGACACCATGGGGACCTTTATGTAAGTTAGTGTCTGGGGGGGTTGGGGGGCCCCAGTCAGACTTAAGTAAGGGGCTGGGCCAGTTTTTGGGGGGTTTAGTGGGGTTGCTAGCGAATTTGGGGGCGGCGGAAAATCCCGCATTGCCGTTGGGGGGCCTCAGCGGGTCGGTAACATCAGGGCCATTGCCGGCGTGGGGCGTGGGGGTGGCCACGGGGGGGCCTCCAGCTTCGGGGACATCCACGGTGGTTTCAAGGGGTACTTCGGCGTCGGTGGAAACGCAGGGAGGCGGGTCTGAACAGGAGGATATAATGAGGTTAAATGATAGGGCAGAGGGTGAAGTCTACGTTTGTTTTGAGGGCCCGTTGGGGGCACATTTGAAGCAGGAGGTTAGGGGGCGCATCTGGAAAGGGGAGTATGTGGACATACTTTCCCTTCTCCCTTTGGACAGATTCAATTTGGATAGGGCGCGAAAGGATGAGGGCAAGAGGGAGGACGAGGAGAAGCATAAGTACCGACTGATACCGCGGACGTTCCCTAACTGGTTGCAGGCGTTCGGGATATTGGCCAGTGTGATAGGGGAAAAAGCGCCGGAGTGCTGCTCCACGCTTTTTTGTTACCTGGATGCCATCGGGGAAGCTTACCGTGTATATGGGGGTATGGCCTGGCTGCGTTACAACGAGCAGTTTAGGCAACGGAAGGCGGTACGCCCTAATATAAAATGGGACCACAAAGACATCGCTTTGTAGCTAAAAGTGACGGCGCCAATTAGGTCAGGCCAGCCCTTTCAGATCGAATCAGGGGCGGGTGGACAATCCGGATTCACGGCAGCATCCGCAAAGGGATTGTGCTTTCTATTCAATGAAGGGGGTGTAAATTTGGAGCTAAGTGCAAATTCAAGCACGAATGTTCCAATTGTGGTGGGTCCCACAGAGTGTTTTAGAGGGGTCAAGCAGAGGGGGAGCGAGGGTTCTGGAAAAGGGGGAGACACCTGTGCGTCTGCAAAAGATGGACCGGTTTATCGTTAGATATCCGGATAGGGGGGCTGCACAGTTGTTGCGGGACGGTTTTTCGGTGGGATTTAAAATTCCGTCTATTCCATCTGGGCCTGTGCTGCTTAGAAAGAATTTGCAGTCGGCAAGGAAGCAACCAGATGTAGTTACAAAAAAGTTGGAAAAGGAAGTTAGACTGGGAAGGATGGCTGGCCCGTTTTTGGAACCACCTTTGCAGAACTTGCGTTTGTTGCCACTGGGGGTGGTCCTAAAGAAGGAGGCGAATACTTTTCGCCTGATTCAACATCTATCCTTTCCAAAGGGATCGTCGGTCAACAACGGTATTGACCCGTCGGTAGTCTATACCTCGTTTGATGCAGCAGTGAAGTGGGTTAAGAAGTTTGGGAGGGGGGCATTGATGGCAAAAACGGACATCGAGTCAGCATTTAGACTGTTGCCGGTGCATCCGGAAATCCCTGCATTTGTTGGGATGTTTTTGGGAGGGTAAATTTTTCGTTGATCGTTGTTTACCAATGGGGTGTTCTTTATCATGTGCGTATTTCGATAAGTTCAGCTCTTTTCTAGAATGAGCGGTAGTGGATTCCTCCGGATGTGAATCAATTATTCACTATCTGGACGATTTCTTATGTGTTGGCCCCCCGGGATCCAGGGTGTGCTCTTTACTGTTGCACACGATGGAGGCGTTGTTTAATTCCTTCGGGGTTCCCCTAGCGGCAGAAAAAACTGTGGGACCGACCGCGGAATTGAGATTCCTGGGCATAGTGATTGACTCAGTGAGGATGGAATGTAGGCTGCCCATGGACAAAGTTGAGGACCTGAAAGAGGAAGTGGACAGGGTGCGGCGACTGCAAAAAATACAATTGCGAAAACTACAGTCACTCCTGGGTAAGCTCAATTTCGCTTGTCGGATCATTCCCATGGGTAGAATATTTAGTAGGCGTCGGGCGGCGGCAACGGCGGGGGTGGCGGAACTGCACCACTACATTAGGCTAGGAAAACAGCTGAGGGTGGATCTGCAAGTTTGGGCATCGTTTCTGGAATGTTATAATGGCAGAGAAATGTTTATGGGTGACGTGGTGGACACCTTTGATTTCGACCTTTTTTCCGACGCTGCGGGGGGAGGCGGTTATGAGGTCTACTATGGGGGTCAATGGTGTGCGGAAGGTTGGCCCGATACCTGGGTGGAGAGAGACTGGGTCAAGAGTTTTGCGTTACTGGAACTGTTCCCCATCGTAGTGGCGGTAATGCTATGGGGGAGGGATTTTAGGAACAAGAAGGTCCGTTTCCACTGTGACAACATGGGGGTAGTACAGGCGATTAACGGGTTGTCGGCTTTTTCACTGTTAGTGGTGCGCCTATTACAGAGGCTAGTCTTGGAGTGTTTGTCACTCAATGCTTGGGTGGTAGCAGTGCACGTACCAGGAGTTGACAACTGTATTGCTGATGCTCTCTCTCGTTCACAGTGGAAGCGTTTCCGCCAGCTGGCCCCAGAGGCAGAGGAACGCGGGCTGGACTGCCCGAGTTGCCTGTGGGAACTCCTGGAGACACCGTAGCGGGTCTCATACGGACTTCACTCGCACCCGATACGTGGGAAACATAAAATAGGGCATGGCAATGCTGGGAAGAATGGAAGGTCAGGTTGGGTGTTGAGACAGATGACTTCGAAATTCCCATGCTGTTGTTCATTGGGCATTGTAGAGAGGGGGGGTGATCTATCTCTAGAATTAATAGTTGCGTTTCGGGTTTGGCTTTCGGTTTTCGCCTCAGGAATTTGCCGGACTTTACCAAGTCTTTTCTGGTGGTGAGGGCTTTAAAGGGTTGGCGGCGTTCTCAGTCGGGGGAGGATGATCGTAGGCCAGTTTTTTGCTTTGCTTTTAAGGTTGGGGGAGCAATTAGTCGATGTCTGTGCCTCGCCGTGGGAGTTGTGTTTGTTTAGGTTGGCTTTTTCACTGCCATTTTTTCGGGGCATTGCGTTTGGGCGAATTAGTTTGTCCGTCTGTTAAGAGACAGGGAGGCCTGTTCAGGGATGATGTGGACCTCTTTCCGGATAGGGTGGAATTTCGTATTAGAAGATCAAAAACTGATGGGGAGGGAGGAGGTCGCAAAGTGGTTCTTTTCGCTGTCCCGGGTTGTTCAATGTGTCCGGTATACTGCTTGAGGGAGTACGGGGTGGAGGTGAAGGGGACAACTTCCCCTCTCTTGGTGCATGCGGACGGGTCTTTCCTTTCCCGTTTCCAATTCGCAGCGGGCTTCAAACAGTGTCTAGGGCAGTTGGGCATAGAGCTAGCGGGTTACTCTAGCCACTCCTTTAGAATCGGGGCAGCGACGGAGGCGGCTAGACGGTGGCTGGGGCAGGACATGGTAAAGCGTATAGGGAGGTGGGAATCGATTCGCTTTAGATCATATATACGTCCAGATCGATTGTGATACTGCGTTTTTACTTTGTTTCATCCCGTATGGTATGCTTCTTTGATCTTATTATTTCGTTGCAGATTCGGACCCAGCGCTAATCTGGATAATGGGTCACTCGTACGTTTTCTGGGGAGCCATCCGGGCAGCGTTTCGGCCAATGGTCAACAGTTGGGGTTTGATCGGTCGGTAGCGCTGGTAAGATGGTTGGGGTGTAGGGAAATGGTGGGGGGTTGCCGAATGTGTTGGTGTTGGACATGGGGGGGCAACGATTTGGGAGTGCGGCCGTTGAGGGAGTTAGTGAAGGATGTTAAGTTTGACTTACTCCGGTTGTGGGCGTTGTTCCCGGGTTTAATTTCCGTTTGGTCGGACATCGTTCCCCGCAAAGTGTGGAGGGGAGCACGATCTGTGGAAGGGATCAATAAGGCTAGGATAAAAGCTAACCGGGCCATAGGGCGGTTCATGGCAAGGAATGGGTCAGTGGTAGTAAGGCATATCGAACTGGAGAAAGGCGTCGGGGCTTTTTGGCGGTCTTACGGCGTTCACTTGAACGCAGTGGGGATAGACATGTGGTGTCTGGCGATACAGGAGGGCATAGAGACAGCTCTACGGATGTGGAGGGACGCACAGACTTAAGGGGTCAAGCATGTGCGTTCGTGGCGGTGGGAGGTCCTTGAAGTTGGAGAGATTCAGGTGACGAGGATGGGAGGGCTCCACGGTTGGGGCTGGACTCCTATGGCTGGTGGTCGGTTGTGGCGGAATTTGGGCGAGCCGTCAGTGGTGCCTCCGAGCTGGCGCTTAACAGCTGGGGGCAAGTCGGCTCAAAGATACTGGCGAAAATTCCTAGGTTTGGGACTTCCAGGACCTCCCCCGTGTTACTCAGGGATATGTTGGGAATAAGTTGGATATATCTTAAGGTTATGTTTTGTGGAAAATAAAAGGTTATTTATTTATGTATGTGTTTGTAATAAAATGGCTGCTGTGGCCGATATAATCCAACTTGGTGTCCGTGTCTTATTGGGGTTCTGACAAGGCCAGCTTATGGGGATCGGGCTAGGGGGAGTCAGGGGTTAGTAAGTGATGGATCAAAGAGGGCGAGCGGAGAATAACAAATACCCCGTCATGTGTTTTGGACCTGGCTTTGGCTCACAATCACAGATGAAAATCACTGCCTGTGTGACAATGGCCTAAAGCCATAGGCATTATCATGGGGTTGGTTTCACCTTTGCAGCTAAAATAGCTTCCACTCTTCTGTGAAGGTTTTCTACAAAATATTGGAGTGTGTCTGTGGGAATTTTTGCCATTGATCCAGAAGAATGTTTGTGAGGTCAGACACTGATGTTGGATGAGAGAACCTGGCTCACAATCTCTATTCTAGTTCATTCCGAAGGTATTGGATGGGGTTGAGGTCAGGGTTCTGTGTGGGCCAGTCAAGATCTTTCACACCAGACTCATCCAATTATGTCTTTGTGGACCTTGCTTTGTGTACTGGGTCACAGCCATGTTGGAACAGAAAAGGGCATTCCCCAAACTTTTCTCACAAAGTTGGAAGCATACGACTGTACAGAATGTCTTGGTCTGCTGAAGCATTAAGGCCTCTTTCCCACGAGCATGTCCGGATTAGGTCCAGATGCGTCCCGGTGCATTGCGGCAAACCTTCGCGAGTAGGTACGCAATTGCAGTCAGTTTTGACTGCGATTGCGTTCCGTTGTTCAGTTTTTATCGCGCGGGTGCAATGTGTTTTGCGCGCGCGTGATAAAAAACCGACTGTGGTACCCAGACCAGAACTTCTTCACAGAAGTTCAGGTTTGCGTTTAAGGTTGTATAGATTGTATTATTTTCCCTGATAACATGGTTATCAGGGAAAATAATAGCATTCTGAATACAGAATGCATAGTAAAATAGGGCTGGAGGCATCTCTTCTGTCTTCATCTGTGAGGAAAAGGACCTCACTGCGCTCATCACATGGTCATTCACATGATCCATCACCATGGTGATGGATCATGTGATGAGCGTAGTGACGTCACCACAGGTCCTTTACCCAGGTCCTGAAGAAAGAAGACAGAAGAGATGCCGGGCTGCGCGAACAAGTGGATTAAGGTGAGTTAAAATATTTTTAATTTTTTTTTAATCCCTCCAGCCCTATTTTACTAAGCATTCTGTATTCAGAATGCTATTATTTTCGCCTATAACCATGTTATAAGGGAAAATAATAATGATCGGGTCCCCATCCCGATCGTCTCCTAGCAACTGTGCGTGAAAATTGCACCGCATCCGCACTTGCTTGCAGATGCTTGCGATTTTCACGCAACCCCATTCATTTCTATGGGGCCTGCGTTACGTGAAAAACGCACAAAGAGGCGCATGCTGCGATTTTCACGCAACGCACAAGTGATGCGTGAAAATCACTGCTCATGTGCACAGCCCCATAGAAATTAATAGGTCCGGATTCGGTGTGGGTGCAATGCGTTCAACTCACGCATTGCACCCGCGCGGAAATCTCGCCCGTGTGAAAGGGGCCTAAGATTACTCTTCACTGGAATTAAGGGTCCTAGGTTGGCACAGTTTAGTAAGGCAGGTAATGCTCTCCTGGCATTTGCTAAACCCAGACTTGTCCATCAGACTGCTAGATAGAGAGGTGTGATTCATCATTCCACAGAACATGTCTCCACTGATTCAAAGTCCAGTGGCGTGTGCTTTACATCACTCCATCCCACAGTTGGCATTGTGCTTGGTGATATGAGGCTTGCATGCAGTTGCTCAGCCATGGAAACCCATGTTGATGAAGCTCCCAGCACGCAGTTTTTGTACTATTGTTAAAGAGGTTGTTCGGGCTTTTTACTATTGATTACCTATTAGAGATGGCCTTGCGGTTCGCCCGGCGGGCGTTTCGCGGCAAATTTTCCGTGTTCGCGTTTCGCCGAACATGCGAACATATGGAGAAATTCGAGCCCGCCATATTCTTTTACATTGTGAAGAACTTTGACCCATGAGCCATGACACATCCATCAGGTGGTACAGGATAGCCAATTGAGACGTTTCAGCACATGGACATACCCTCTACCTTATAAATAAACCTGATCTGGCCGCCATTTTACATTCAGTGTTTTGCCAGTATAGGGAGAGGTTGCTGTGTGGAGCAGGGACAGGCTGTTAGGGACACCAAACGCTAGCTAATAGGGCCACAAAAGTCCTTTTAAGGACTGGTATAGGTGTGCTATCGATAGGTGTGATACACAGAGGGGTGCGATATACGTATAATATACTTTTATAATGAGTCATAAACACATAGATCTATATAGTGATCACCTGGAAGTCAGGGGGCTAGGGGCTTACTAGGGCCATTTTTATATAGGGTAAGGTTCCGGACGGGGTCGCTCTTATCAGGGCGGGTGGTCTGTGGTTAGGCTATCAGGGCCAGAATTGCACCCCCCTGTAGGGCAATATCACGGACAGTTCTTTGCCCACCCTGTCCTTTAATACCACATCATCATTTAGCCCAGGGATAGATGTTTTTTGCTTTCCCTCAGGGATTCATGGATGTGCACTGGAACCCCCCGGATTGTGGTAGGACATATGGTTTCTGATTTGGTGCCGCCGAGCACTTGTTATTACCTACCACATCTATGCTTTTTGCTTAACTTTAATAATTTAATTTATTTTCATTTTGAGGGATATCTTTTCCATTCACACGTTCGCAAAATGGGTCCGCATCCGTTCCGCAATTTTGCGGAACGGGTGCAGACCCATTAATTTTCAATAGGGCCGGAATGTGCTGTCCGCATTTCCGCATCCATGCTTCCGTTTCCGCAAAGAAATAGAACATGTCCTATTCTTGTCCGCAATTGCAGACAAGATAAGGAATTTTCTATTATAGTGCCGGCGATGTGCGGATCCGCAAAACACTTACGGACGTGTGAATGGACCCTCATAGTAACATTATTAAAGGTTACGTTTTATCTTGATGTATATTCTAATGGATTGCCTTCCTTGTACAATGTTATAATTTACTTTCTATGTTAGAAAGTATATTATAGTGCATTTGTATTGTGCGGCAGTTGTGTGCGGTTCTGCTGCGATACTGCAGGTATATAGAGGGACAAGCGTTTTTGGAACAAATCATTTCTACTGGTGTGATATACCAGTCGTCCCCCAAAAAAACAGATTGAAGCGGGGTGTTAGATACCAATATACTTCCTTTATAGTGCATTTGAGTACTGTATAGTGCATTTGCGCATGCAAAAAATTATATTGCCAATATTTAGCATTAAAAAAATTCATGGAGATCGCAAATTCGAATAATACATCTGGTATGTCACTGTCCATGTTGTGGGACTATTTGTGCACTTCTAGTAATTATTTCGTGGCTGCAAATATGAGCTGAAGGTTTTTCAGGTTCGCCTGCCATTAAAATGAATGGGACCCGCCGCGAACTAGCGGTTCGCGAACATTTGATCACGTTCGCAAACCGTCCCGGCAGATGTTCGTCCATCACTATTACCTATCCTTAGGATAGGTCACCAATATCAGATAAGCAGGGGTTCGACACCCGGCACTCCACCAATCAGCTGTACGGGGAGACGGCACGTGCAGTGTCTCCCTTTTCTCTTCCTGCTTGCTGATGCTGTCCTTTAAACATACAGTAGCGGACAGGAAGAGAGAAGGAAGATGGCACGTGCACACCGTGCACGCCGTCTCCCCGTACAGCTGATCGGCGAGGGTGTCGGATCCCCCGCTGATCTAATATTGATGACTGGACAACCCCTTTAGTGCTAGAGGAGGTTATTGAGTCATTAGAGCGTTAGTGATTTTATGTACAATACGCCTCAGCACTCAGTGACTCCCCTCTCTAACTTTACATGGTCTCCACTTCAGGGCTGAGTTGCTGTGGTTCCTAAACCCTTTTTACTTTACAATAATACCACTCATAGTTGATCAAAGAATATGTAGGAGGGAAGAAATTTCACAAACTGACTTGTTACAATGGTGACATCCTATCAAAGTACCATACTGGAACTAATTGAGCTCTTTACAATGAGCCATTCTTTCACAAATATTTGTAAAGGCAGATTCCATGGCTAGGGGCTGGATTTTATACACCTGCAGCATGGTTAGGGGCTGGATTTTATACACCTGCAGCATGGTTATGGGCTGGATTTTATACACCTGCAGCATGGTTAGGGGCTGGATTTTATACACCTGCAGCATGGTTAGGGGCTGGATTTTATACACCTACAGCATGGTTAGGGGTTGGATTTTATACACCTGCAGCATGGTTAGGGGCTGGATTTTATACACCTGCAGCATGGTTAGTGGCTGGATTTATACACCTGCAGCATGGTTAGGGGCTGGATTTTATACACCTGCAGCATGGTTAGAGGTTGGATTTTATACACCTGCAGCATGGTTAGGGGCTGGGTTTTATACACCTGCAGCATGGTTAGGGGCTGGATTTTAAACACCTGCAGCATGGTTAGGGGCTGGATTTTATACACCTGCAGCATGGTTAGGGGCTGGATTTTATACACCTGCAGCATGGTTAGGGGCTGGATTTTATACACCTGCAGCATGGTTAGGGGCTGGATTTTATACACCTGCAGCATGGTTAGGGGTTGGATTTTATACACCTGCAGCATGGTTAGGGGTTGGATTTTATACACCTGCAGCATGGTTAGGGGCTGGATTCTATACACCTGCAGCATGGTTAGGGGCTGGATTTTATACATCTGTGGCAATGGGACTGAATGAAGCCCCTGAATTCATTGAATAAGAGGTGCATCCCAATACTTTTGTCCATATAGTGTATACATTCACAGTGTTTTAGCTTCCTTTAGTGTAATTGAGGATGATTTCTTTCTAAAGTGGTGGGACATAGCTACATGCAAAAAAAGACATAACAAGATTATTATATAATTTGTTCAAGAGCTCCTTCAAAAGGAGATATGTGGGAGGTGGTCAGGTGTCCAATGGAAAAGGCAAATGAAAAGGAAATGATGCTTTGTTCTGCAAATCTGGTATCAGGTTTCATAACATTTATTACCACATATGCCCTATCTTGTCCAAAGTGGGGAGGAGTGATGATTACAATTATTACCGCTAATGCCGGCATCTCCTAATCATCATTTTGTTTGCTCATAAAGTAATTGCATGTTGTGAGAAGGTTTGGCCTAATGCCTTTGTATGGAAATATAAATGGAGGTAATTGAGGAGCTAATAGTTCTTTTACTGGCCTAGAAAAGCATCTCTGTCGTAACATCTAATGCCCGTGCTCTAAACAGATTGTGCTTTTCCTATTCCCTGATGTTCATTGTGACCTACTCGGGCATTATGTGTGTTTAGAATTCATTTTGCAGAAAAACAAGAGGGCGTAGTATACTTTATGGACATTACAGTAATTACCGGCAAGGTATTCATAACCTGCGTGTGTTATCGGTTATTTTTGCTTTGATTTTGGTTGTTGACTTGAAGCAGATAAATGCTTTGGAAAATTTTCAGCATAAAGTACAGTTTATGAAAGAAATAGAATGCACTATGAAAACACCATGGTGAAAGCGGCAGTTGGCACAGATACTTTTGAGATTCTGAATGCTTATCATCACATTATCCCACTTTAAGGGGTAGCTATTTTTTTTTTTGTGATGAGCGGCAGGGGCTATATTCAAATTTGCTATATTTCACAAATATTTGGGTGAGTATTCATCATATACACTCACCTAAAGAATTATTAGGAACACCATACTAATACGGTGTTGGACCCCCTTTTGCCTTCAGAACTGCCTTAATTCTACGTGGCATTGATTCAACAAGGTGCTGATAGCATTCTTTAGAAATGTTGGCCCATATTGATAGGATAGCATCTTGTAGTAGATGGAGATTTGAGGGATGCACATCCAGGGCACGAAGCTCCCGTTCCACCACATCCCAAAGATGCTCTATTGGGTTGAGATCTGGTGACTGTGGGGGCCATTTTAGTACAGAGAACTCATTGTCATGTTCAAGAAACCAATTTGAAATGATTCGAGCTTTGTGACAGGGTGTATTATCGTGCTGGAAGTAGCCATCAGAGGATGGATACATGTTCTCATTCTGTTTACTCCAAATTCGGACTCTACCATTTGAATGTCTCAACAGAAATCGAGACTCATCAGACCAGGCAACATTTTTCCAGTCTTCAACAGTCCAATTTTGGTGAGCTCGTGCAAATTGTAGCCTCTTTTTCCTATTTGTAGTGGAGATGAGTGGTACCCGGTGGGGTCTTCTGCTGTTGTAGCCCATCCGCCTCAAGGTTGTGCGTGTTGTGGCTTCACAAATGCTTTGCTGCATACCTCGGTTGTAACGAGTGGTTATTTCAGTCAACGTTGCTCTTCTATCAGCTTGAATCAGTCGGCCCATTCTCCTCTGACCTCTAGCATCCACAAGGCATTTTTGCCCACAGGACTGCCGCATACTGGATGTTTTTCCCTTTTCACACCATTCTTTGTAAACCCTAGAAATGGTTGTGCGTGAAAATCCCAGTAACTGAGCAGATTGTGAAATACTCAGACCGGCCCGTCTGGCACCAACAACCATGCCACGCTCAAAATTGCTTAAATCACCTTTCTTTCCCATTCTGACATTCAGTTTGAAGTTCAGGAGATTGTATTGACCAGGACCACACCCCTAAATGCATTAAAGCAAACTGCCATGTGATTGATTGACTAGATAATTGCATTAATGAGAAATAGACCAGGTGTTCCTAATAATTCTTTAGGTGAGTGTATTTGCGAATTCGCGAATTCAAAATTATTTTCTTGATTGCGAAAAATCGGCAATGTAATATTCGCTTAATGCACGCGAAATACAGGCTTAGGTCACTTTTGCTACATTTTCCAAGCTGCTAGAAGTTTCCTGGGACTGGAGAAAATGGTTGGCATGGCAGAACATTAAAAATGGCTTTATATGCAGTTAGAGTGCTCCAATATATTCGCAATTGTGCTAATCGGCACTAATGATGCAAATATTTTGGCGCAATACGTGAAACTTTGCCAGTGTAGGGAGAGGTTGCTGTGTGGAGCAGGGACAGGCTGTTAGTGCAATGAGCAGGACCATGGTACGGTGGCCAATTATGCAGTGGGTCAGAGTATGGGTATATAAGTCTCTGGTTTGTTCGTGACGCTAATTGCAGTTTGCGCACGGTACTGTTGCAGGGCCCTTTGAGATGTTATAACTCACGTACCAGGTGAGGAATGCCAGAGTGGGGATAGTGTCTCTGTGTAATGTCAATGGTGTCTCCCACCTTGGTACGGCTGGACTCCTGGATCCTGGCTCACTTGCAATCAATTGAGTGTTGCTAGTAGGAGTAACTGAGGAATTTTGGTAGTAAGGAATGAGATCCAGACTGGTAATATAATCCAACTTGTCTTTACTTAATGGCAGCATGAATCCACACGAATTACAGCAATAGTCTTGGGTCCCAGCAGGTATTGGCAATATGTGGCCAATATCATATGCTTCTTATCATATGCCTGGAGAATCTGGCAGGTATCTATCTTCTGCTCTGTCTATCTTCTGCTTGATATGGGCCTGACTAGCTGAGGAGGATTTTGACTTCTCCTGGTCTCTGGATCTGTACTCACAGCTACGCTCACAGGGAATGCTCTTCCTGGAGGACTGGAGGTGCTGCTTGCTTTCTACCAGCACTGAGGCTGATGGCTCAGTCTGGGAATGGAGATCTTTGGCCTCAGCCGAGGCTGGCTCCAGGGTTGGGATCCCTGTAACTGGGAGCTCATACTAACACAGCCTTCCCCTAGCCGGGGGGCTGGTACACTAACTAGAACTTTCCTTCCTCCTCATGAGACAGGACATGGGCCAGCCCACTTCTGCACAAAGAGGGGGGAGCTAGACTGGAATGAACTATTCCAATCCAGATATACTAAACTGGCTAAGGTCCTGCTACATACTGCTGCCACCTGCTGGTGTACATGGAAATTACAGCATGATATATAAAACAGGCCTAGAAAATACATATAATTAAGAATGCAATGTTAGATTACACCAAATAAAATATATATAAAATATATAAAACAGCCTTAGGTACGTTGCCTTTCTTTTGGTGTGTCGCGAGTTCCAATAGTGAAGTGGGCAATGTTAACATCTTTAGACGCGTTTTCTTTAAATGGACCGCGCTGCACCAGGACGGAGCTGAAAAATCCTCCCTTCCAGATCTCACAGGAATTTCCTGGATATGGGTAAGCAATCAGTTCACTCGAGTTCACCTTTCCTCCAGGTAACAAGAAGTGGGAAGCAGTGGGAAATGGAATAGTGTCAGAATGGCACAACCATATAGGTGAATACTTTTAACATAGTTTGGTCCTGGAAAACCCCTTTAAATATAAAATTGTCTGCATGGAACTACCAGTAGAGGGAGCTAAGGAGCATACTGCATACTTTTGTATAGTATGCCATCAGCCCCCCACCTTGTGGAAACTGTAGTTAAACAGAATTTTATCATGTAACTTCATTTAACTATAAGGAAATGGAGCTTAAGGCCCCTTGCAGACGAGCGTGTCCGGATTAGGTCCAGATGCGTTGTGTCTGCGATCAAGAAAAATCGCGCAAGTAGGCACGCAATTACAGTCAGTTTTGACTGCGATTTTGTTCCGATATTCAGTTTTTATCGCGTGGATGCAATGCATTTTGCACACGCGCAATAAAAAACTGACTGTGGTACCCAGACCCGAACCCGGACTTCTTCACTGAAGTTCGGGTTTGGGATCAGTGAGCATGATGACGTCACCGAAGGTCCTTTTCCAGTTAGGTCCTGCAAGAAGAAGAAGAAAGAAGATGAGCCCGACTGCGCGATCAAGTGGATGAGGTGAGTTACATTATTTTATTTTTAACCCCACAATGGACCTTTTACTTAGCATTCTGAATTAAAGAATGCTATTATTTTCCATTATAACCATGTTAACCTGGTAACTCATCTCTCGTCTCCTTAGCAACCATGCGTGAAAATCGCATTGCATCCGCATTTGTTTGCGGATGTTTGCGATTTTCACGCATCCCCATTTATTTCTATGCGTTGTGTGAAAAAACGCAGAATATAGAACATGCTGCGATTTTCACGCAACGCACAAGCGATGCGTGAAAATCACAGCTCATGTGCACAGCCCCATTGAAGTGAATGGGTCCGGATTCAGTGCGGGTGCTATGTGTTCACCTCACGCATTGCACCTGCGAGGAATTCTCGCCCGTGTGAAAGGGGCCTAATATCCCATTCAAATAAGCGTGATGAAGCTGTAATTACACCACACCTCCGCTATATACCCTACCCCCACTATACTGTTTCCCAATCACAGGAGGCTGTACTCTGCTTTTTCATACCAGCTGAACCGGACAGATATAGCTCAGTGTTTCTTTCCATTATTCGGTAATGTCATTTTACAAAAAAGCATACAGATATGATGCTACCAGCCTTTGTATGAAGGCCGATTTATTGGCCTGTATTTGTGGGAGGGGCGTCAGCAGCACTTATATACCAGGCAGGCACCTCCCTCGGGTGTGACGACGGTGCTGTGTACCCTCCCATCCCGCCCTTCTTTTTATAAACATCTTGCAGGGTATGCCCTCTTTAGGCATTCATCCTACGCAGCGGTTACGGCACAATTCAAGCCGCTTAGTTTAGTTAGTTAGGCAGGTAGGGGGTAGCGTGTCATGTAGTCTTACGCGTCCCAGGTAAGCCGTGACCACAAATTAATTTCAACAAGATTTTGATGATGGAAAATTCCGAATGAGGTGTGTGAGAATCCATTATGCTTCGATTTAAAACCATTACAAACAGATCTGTCATGCATTTACCCCAAAAAATAAAAATAAAGCTTTGATGTGTCTGTGAAAAAAGGCTAAGCTGTGCAATGGAGGCAAAGTCCTTTCTGATCATCAACGCTATCGCTGACGGGTTCTCTATGCTATGGTGCCCAGGCAATTCATTTATCTGCTTGGCAGAACTGATTTACAGACCAGCAATCTCCATTTTGGGGTCATTATAGTGGGTGCACATATCACCGTCTGGATGTGACCAATATGGATACAATATAGTTAACTTTATTTAATGTACACTTATCTGACATTTTGTTACATTATTATACACATTTCTTAAAATTTTGAGCCTTTATTAGTCTGGAAATTTACTTCACTATGACATATTGAATCCAATTACGTCCTTATGCAATTATCTGTTTCCCTGAATGATGCCTGTGCATTCTGAAAAGCTTAAGGCCCCTTTCACACGAGCGAGTATTCCGCGCTGATGCGATGCGGGAGGTGAACGCATTGCACCCGCACTGAATACCGACCCATTCATTTCTATGGGGCTGTTCACATGAGCGGTGATTTTCACGCATCACTTATGCGTTGCGTGAAAATCGCAGCATGTTCTATATTCTGCGTTTTTCACGCAACGCAGGCCCCATAGAAGTGAATGGGGTTGCGTGAAAATCGCAAGCATCCGCAAGCAAGTGCGGATGCGGTGTGATTTTCACGCACGGTTGCTAGGAGACGATTGGGATGGAGACCCGATCATTATTATTTTCCCTTATAACATGGTTATAAGGGAAAATAATAGCATTCTGAATACAGAATGCAAAGTAAAATAGCACTGGAGGGGTTAAAAAAAAATAAAAAAAAATGTAACTCACCTTAATCCACTTGCTCGCGTAGCCCGGCATCTCCTTGTGTCTCCTTTGTTGAAAGACCTGTGGTGAGCATTAATTATAGTTCAAGGACCTGTGATGACGTCACTCCGGTCATCATATGGTACGTCACATGATCTTTTACCATGGTGAAGCACCATGGTAAAAGATCATGTGACGTACCATGTGATGACCGGAGTGACGTCATCACAGGTCCTTGAACTATAATTAATGCTCACCACAGGTCTTTCAACAAAGGAGACACAAGGAGATGCCGGGCTACGCGAGCAAGTGGATTAAGGTGAGTTAAAAATTTTTTTATTTTTTTTTAACCCCTCCAGTGCTATTTTACTTTGCATTCTGTATTCAGAATGCTATTATTTTCCCTTATAACCATGTTATAAGGGAAAATAATACAATCCACAGAACACCGATCCCAAGCCCGAACTTCTGTGAAGAAGTTCGGGTTTGGGTACCAAACACGCACGATTTTTCTCACGCGAGTGCAAAACGCATTACAATGTTTTGCACTCGTGCGGAAAAATCGCGGGTGTTCCCGCAACGCACCCGCGCATTTTTCCGCAATGCCCGTGTGAAAGAGGCCTTAGGCCCCTTTCACACGAGCGAGTTTTCCGCGCGGGTGCAATGCGTGACATGAACGCACAGCACCCGCACTGAATCCTGACCCATTAATTTCAATGGGTCTGTGTACATGAGCGTTGTTTTTCACGCATCAGTTCTGCGTTGCGTGAAAATCGCAGCATGTTCTATATTCTGCGTTTTTCACGCAGCCCTGGCCCAATGGAAGTGAATGGGGCTGCGTGAAAAACGCATTGCATCTGCAAGCAAGTGCGGGTGCGATGCGTTTTTCACTGATGGTTGCTAAGAGATGTTGTTTGTAAACCTTCAGTTTTTTATCACGCGCGTGAAAAACGCATCAAAACGCATTGCACCCGCGCGGAAAAAACTGAACAACTAAACGCAACCGCAGACAAAACTGACTGAACTTGCTTGCAAAATAGTGCGAGTTTCACTGAACGCACCCTGAACGCATCCGGACCTAATCCGTCACGCTCGTGTGAAAGGGGCCTAAAAGGGAAGCTTATGCCAGTCCTTGTTCATCACTTTACGTTTTTTTTACGAGGGGTTTTTCAGGGGTTATCACCGGAATTGGGATGAGCTGCAGTACCATGCCAACACCTTCCATGTGTTGTGGTAAACATTAATAGTTGTAATCATCTCGCATCAAAGTTTGTGTAAGGAAAAAGGTGAGTCCCCCTTCCCTCAGCCCCAGTCAGAGACAAACACACGTGTTACCATCTTCCTTGGAAATCCTGAGAGACTCCCCCGCGCTTCTCAGTCTGCTCACCTTTTATTTACTAACAAAAGGTGTAAAAAGGGGCTGGCCCAAGACAAGGATACAGGAAGTGATGACATAGGAATATAAGACATAAGACATAATCATTTACAATAACCTAGCTAGCTAACAAACACATTTATAACCTAGCTAGCTAACAAACACATTTATACTATAACCTACCATTACCACTGGAGCTAATTTTATCCAGCCTTGCTCAGTGATCAATGCCAGATAAAATTACTATGATCCTCATGCATGTTTATTTACAGGACAACGTCATTATCTCCAGCGGCTGATCAGGCGCACTAGAGACAACAAACGCACGTTCCTTTCGACATACACGGGAAGATATCCACTCCAATGGTTTACCCTGACACTGAGAGACATGATGACAATACACAATATATTAAATACATATCCTAATAAAATTTCCACAACAGTCCCTCCTCTTTGTCATATGCTCGCCAATGTCCCTCGACGGATCTCGATCTTCTTCTTTGAAAAAAACAATCTTTGTAAAGTCAATCTTGACACGTCTTCTTTTCTTCGGGAGGTGACGTTTCGCGTTGGTCGCCGGCTGGTTTGGGATCCTCTGCATCTGGTCCATGGTTTGGTCTTCAGGGCATCTTGTCTGTTCGGTCTTCGGTAACTCAGTCGATTAGACATTAGGAACATCTCACTCCGGCGTATAGAAGGAATGGAAACAAAAAACATAAGTACATGCCCATTTCCTTTCACCCGGATCCAATGGAAAACCAGTGAGCCCCAAGACCTCCCAAAGCTTTAAAAAGGATTCTAACCGTCACTAGTCATAGCTCCACCTCTGTCCTGCTCCTGTCAGTATGGGCCTGACCCTTGTCAATGGTGTCTGCTAGCCAGGCATAACCTTCCTCACAACTGGAGGATCCCACATCTACGGGTCGCCTAGCTGCCCGGACACCCATACAGGATTAATAAGCAAGGAGGAGGAGCCAGAGCTAATATTAATAATGTATCGTCTATCAACAAATGCCTCCTTGTAACAAATAAACAAAAGTGATACTCTGCATTCTTTGACTTAGTTGAGCAGCTTCTTGCAGTGACCGGTGTGGATCCAGTTGTCTCGTCCTTCGAACTTCAGAGAGGTTGGCGTCATCAGCAGCACCTGGAATGGCCCAAGATATCTCGGCTCTAGTCCCGTCCTCGGATGTTTCTTTAGCACGACCCAATCACCTGGTTGACTAGAATGAACACTGGTTATTGAGTCTGGGTCCGGAAGAGAACTCCCGAACCCGGTGGTGGACATCGGGTGATAACCCGTGGGGCTGCCTGGGGGCATACCTGATGGAATAAAAGGGTTACAGTGGAACATTCAGGCCATGGATCGGCCGTGATTTTTACCTTCTTTGCAAAAATCAGACCCAAGTACCAGCAAAGAAAAGGATTGACATTTGAGAGGTTAGAAAGTTTGAAGATCGTTGTTTTCTGCACCACTTTCCCCCCTTCTCATCGTCCTTAAAACCAGGACGAAGAGAAGCTGGATTAAACATGGTGCATCGTCTCAAGGTTAGATGGAGAGATGACAGAGAGATAGAGAAAGAGAAAAGCGCTTCTCTTGGACTCTGCAGTCCTAGCGGGACGGGATTACATGACAGTGTTAGTTCGCACTGTCTGGGACTTTTGAATGCCCTGTTGCTGGAGCTCGATGGATTCATGCAGCCACAGTTCTGCCTTCTGGAGGGAACCATGGCTTTGGAGTCTAGTGGGGAATTCACGGACAAACTTTTCCCAAATCCAGACCTCAAAGGTCCCTTCTTTGGGGATGGTCCACTCTGAACCTACAGTCCATTGGTGCCAATCTTTGAGGGGCTTAACAACTCCTCCTCCATAGATGGATTTCATGTACTGCTTGGCTATCCTATAGTCAGAAGTGGTACCCTTCTGTTCCCTAAATTACCCTAAACTCATGCTCGAGCCTTCTAAAAGTAGATGCGTCCATCTCCAGTTTCCCGCGACCTACGCAAGGAATTTTCCCGCGACCTACGCAAGGAATTGTCCCGCGACCTACGCAAGGACTGCCCTGCGACACACGCTGGGCGGCTGTTACTCCCCTTCGTTTGCCTCTGAGGTGCCCCCAGGGTTTCTGGCACCGGCACACGGACTCCGTTCACCCTAGTTAGACCTCAGGAAAAGGAGTAATCAGTGTGAGGAAAAGGGCTCTCGCCGACACACGGCGGCCCTCTGAGTCTCCTAATGAGATATACCAGCCTCGGTTTTGGCTCTGAATAGTGACCTGACCACAGGATAGGGCTTCCAATTGACCTGTAGTGGAAAAAGGGGTGCACAGAGAACACACAGTACCTTCTGTGGGGACGGGGTACACACAGAGAACACACAGTACCCTCTGTGGGGACGGGGGGGTGCACAGGAAACAAACACACAGTACTCCTGTGGGGAATGGGGTTACTCACACAGCTATTGGTAAGCCCGGGTGATATATATCACCTTGTCTCCTTAAAAAAATGCTCATCAACTCACTTTCCTTTGCCGATATGATTCTATATAGTCAAGCTGAACAGCACACGAAGCCCTTTTTGCAGTGACTGATCAGAAACCTCTCACTCAGCAGCAACCCTTGAATTCAGACAGTAGTTCCCACACAATATCATGAGACCCCCAGTACTCCTAACCAAATCTGCAGAGAAAAGGGAGGGAAAGAAAGAGAAGAAAGAAAAAGAGAAAAGCGCCAAAATATGAAAAGCCTAAAAAATTTATAAAAAGGAAAAAAATTAATAATAGGCTAAAAAATAAAAATGGGTTGGTAAATAAGGAAAAACTGAAAGAGACTTCAATAAAAACCTAAAATAAATAAATAAATGGATTAGTAAAATAAGAAGACCTGTAAACAGGAGAGAAAAACAAATATAACAAACTTCAGTTACAGACAGTCCTGCTATATACATTGAGATTCAGTAAAAAGTTAATTTTACCTTAACCCAAAACGCATACAAAAACTAAAACCTCAGGAACACATACAATTGTATAGGACTGAATTAACAAATCAATGTCCTGGGGGGTTCCCCTGAAACCGTACAGGAGAAATTCTACCCACCCAGTAATTGAAATGTTAATTTGCCCAGCCCCAAACAGCTTCAGATTCATTTTACCAGAGAAGCAGGATTCAACATCACAAGGTCCCAAAACCGGTTTCTTTCACATTTTAACCGTTCATATTGTGATTTAAAATCCGCTTCACTGATAAATGACCTCGGCCGCTCCTGGGTTCTCTGCCTTTGCAAAGAAGCATGTCTGGGACCATTAGCCCATCGTGCTGAATAAACCACTTTACTTCTAGGTGTGGTTCTGGGGTACTTAACAAACCTGTGTCTGTTGCCATTAGCAACGTTACAATATCGTGCAATGTGCCCGTATTCCCTGCATGCAAAACAAAGGATAGCTCGCCTCCCTGCATAATACCTTGTCTGGGCACATGGCGATTTGATTTGGCGCACAACATTAACCATATTGAGTCCACTTACCACGGACTCATCTGAGGAATCTTCTGGCCTTGTGTTAATACGCCCAACTCCAGGGTCAGACACATTGTCCATCTCCATCCCTGAGTCGGTTCCACTATCTGAACCACAATCCTCAGACTTATCCATGCTTACAGCCCATACATTGCCTCCAATCCCGGACACATTACTCTCCAACGGTTGTTTCAATAACTCTGGCAATTCCCTTACAGCACCCTGTGCTTGCATCAGGCGTTCAGATAAACTTTCATTCTCCTTGCGCAGCTCAGTATTACACCTCACAGTACATTCATAATTAGCGCTGGCTTCAGCTGCCTGCTGGACAAGAGTTCTCAATTTAACAATTTCCACTTTTAAATCTTCCACTTCTCCTTCCAAACTCAGCTTCAGCCTACAAGACTCCTGATATTTATCCGCTATCCACCCAGCAGCAAAAATCAGAGCATACTTGCCTTTCCTTTTGCGCCATTTTTTGGTACCGATCAGGTTTGCTACACAATTCTGGGCCTGCAGCCATGGATCAGTAGATCCCTGCATAGCCTGAAGAATGGCCGCCGTGTCCTTCAACTTTGCAACTTCTTTAAAAATACTTTCCATTGCACAAAAACAAACTCCACAATGGTTGCTACAAAAAACAAAACACTAGTACCAATTTCTAGGAGTTGTCCCAATACTTTTGGCACAGAACCTTTCTACACTGTAGTACCCGTATTAATTATGCCAAACAAGTCTACAATTCAGTGTAACAGCCACAGATATACAAACATTAAGCAGAATCATCAACTATAGGACGATTTCACCACTAAACTGCCACTAATGCTCACACAATGATTCCTGTATCAGACTGGTCACTGAGCTATACCATAACCGAACATTCAACCGATATCCAGCACAAAACTTATCAAAACAAAATCAAAATGTACATAGAAAGGTTGCAAAAAGACAAGATAACTATTCTGGACAAAACTAACATTTTAGGCAAAAACAATCAGATCGCTTTGCATAGTCAACTGACTAAAATGGCCTCCAAGCACATGGTAAAGATGGCCGCCAAGCACATGGTCATCACACAAAGGAAATCAAGATGGTGTCTACAATATCCAACAATAAAAACAGTTTCTATATTCCCTGTTCCCTTCCCCTTGAAACCAGAGAAAATCCTCCACTCTGTGGGTGATTTACAGGTTAACAATATAAAAACACTCTCTAAACGCTGTCTCTAATGTACAAACACTAAAACCAATTGCTGCCTCTATAAACCTCTATAAAATTGCCTCTTACAAAATCAAAGTAACATAAAAGTTAAAAGTTACAAAAAACACAATACCCTGTACTACTCATCAATGATCATACAATCTCATCATACAACCTCTGTACAATCAACTTACAAGGGAAAAACACTTACACACCCCCTGATGCAGCAGATAACAACCATATACATCATAGGTTCTTTTTAAGTAGATTTCTTTCCCGATATCAGCAGATTGGAGTACACAGATTTAAATTCACAAAGAGCAAAACTTTCTCAACAATGAGAGTAAGGAAAAAGGATATTACCTTATGCCGGCCTTTTTTGCTTTTTGAAAATTAAGCTGTGTCTCCTTTAAGGTCTGCTGATAACGGGGAAAAAAATTAGCTTTCTAATTCGTGGTCGCCAACTGTTGTGGTAAACATTAATAGTTGTAATCATCTCGCATCAAAGTTTGTGTAAGGAAAAAGGTGAGTCCCCCTTCCCTCAGCCCCAGTCAGAGACAAACACACGTGTTACCATCTTCCTTGGAAATCCTGAGAGACTCCCCCGCGCTTCTCAGTCTGCTCACCTTTTATTTACTAACAAAAGGTGTAAAAAGGGGCTGGCCCAAGACAAGGATACAGGAAGTGATGACATAGGAATATAAGACATAAGACATAATCATTTACAATAACCTAGCTAGCTAACAAACACATTTATAACCTAGCTAGCTAACAAACACATTTATACTATAACCTACCATTACCACTGGAGCTAATTTTATCCAGCCTTGCTCAGTGATCAATGCCAGATAAAATTACTATGATCCTCATGCATGTTTATTTACAGGACAACGTCATTATCTCCAGCGGCTGATCAGGCGCACTAGAGACAACAAACGCACGTTCCTTTCGACATACACGGGAAGATATCCACTCCAATGGTTTACCCTGACACTGAGAGACATGATGACAATACACAATATATTAAATACATATCCTAATAAAATTTCCACAACACATGCAAACACCTCTTTGATGATGTAATTGCATCTAACATGAGTCCTAATTTAAGGCACACCTGTCACCTCTCCTGACTTGTCTGTTTTAGTAACTGCTTGCATTCCCCATGTAATAACTATTCTGGAGCATCTATTCTTATGACTTTATGTTGTACCATTCGTTTATTATTCCTGCTAGAAGTTATGAATGAATTACTAGCAGGTTGGCAGTGAAGGTCCCTCTGTGTGTTACCAGTTGGATTTGTGCGCCAACTCGGTCTCACACTGGCAGCACTGATTGGAGAGTGTCAGACTTTGCAGGGACACAACCCCAACTAGACCTTCATTGCAAACTGCTAGAAGTTCATTCATTTACTTCTAGAAGTTATAATAAAGGAATGCACAACATAGAATCATAAAAATAGATGATCCACAATTATTCTTACATGTGGAATGCAAGTAACAAATCTACTAAAACATTCTTGTCAGGAGAGGTTACGGGTCGTCTTTAAAGGTCACCTGTCAACGCGACTGTGGTTATTTTGAAGGCTATGCATAACCATTTTTTTAATTGTCTCAAATAGAGATGAGCGCATTTCTTGAAATTTGGCCTGAAAATTAGTATATGGCACTCTGAGGCCCCCTAGGACTCGTCCTCTCTCATCTTTCTCTTTTTTTATTTTTAGTTTTGGCTCTCTGTCTCTCCCCCCTTCATTTTAAGCTCCTTAACTCAATGACAGCAGAAGCAAATACTGTCAAAGTGACACTATAATATACACTCACCTAAAGAATTATTAGGAACACCATACTAATACGGTGTTGGACCCCCTTTTGCCTTCAGAACTGCCTTAATTCTACGTGGCATTGATTCAACAAGGTGCTGATAGCATTCTTTAGAAATGTTGGCCCATATTAATAGGATAGCATCTTGCAGTTGATGGACATTTGAGGGATGCACATCCAGGACACGAAGCTCCCGTTCCACCACATCCCAAAGATGCTCTATTGGGTTGAGATCTGGTGACTGTGGGGGCCATTTTAGTACAGTGAACTCATTGTCATGTTCAAGAAACCAATTTGAAATGATTCGAGCTTTGTGACATGGTGCATTATCCTGCTGGAAGTAGCCATCAGAGGATGGATACATGTTCTCATTCGGACTCTACCATTTGAATGTCTCAACAGAAATCGAGACTCATCAGACCAGGCAAGATTTTTCCAGTCTTCAACAGTCCAATTTTGGTGAGCTCGTGCAAATTGTAGCCTCTTTTTCCTATTTGTAGTGGGGATGAGTGGTACCTGGTGGGGTCTTCTGCTGTTGTAGCCCATCCGCCTCAAGGTTGTGCGTGGTAACAGTGGCAGCTGTGTAGGGGTAATGGTAGTGGCAGTAGGGGGAGTAACAGCAGCCATACAGCACGCAACATGGTAGGCAGGGAGACAGTGGCAGTGGCATGATCGATAAATAGCCACAGTCAGCAATGGCAAATTTATTCATTGACAACAGCCAGAGGTGTGTGAAAATCCTCATGGATCAATGCCTCATTCATCTAGGAAAAAACAGATTTTTTTTTAACCTCGCGGACAACATGTTTGGCTATTTGGGTGCGACAACGCCACCTGCCATCCTGAAAACCCTCCCTGAGATGACACTGCAGTCTGAAGACAGTACAGCAAGAGCAAAGTGGGCCAGACCTGGCCACAGAAGTCCATGATGTAAAGGAACATGCTATGTGCCAGAGAAAGGACACTATCCAAGTAGGACTGAACCTGGTTGTTCAGGCGGTATGTGTCTGTTTGCTGATATGCCTCAGCCTGGCGCAGCACCTGAACAAACTGTCCCATCATGTTCATGAAACTGAACTGTCTACTGTTGATGCTGCTGTGGTTTCTAATACTTGTGGTGGCAAAGACGGTGGGAGGTCGTTAACTGAGTGGGGGTGGAGAGGGGCCTCTTGGTCACACTGGTATTGACAATTTTAAATGGTATATTGATGCAATACAATGCATCAACTAAAACTGCACAATATATTGACTATTTTCAGGATAAGTCATCAATATCAGATCGGCACCCCTGCAGATCAGCTGCTCTGTTTACCTGCTTGCCGCAGCAATTGCAGTGATGAGCAGGTATAATTACAAGTATGGCATCCCCATTCACTTCTATGGGATGGCTCTGTTTGTTCAAGTGAATACTACAGAGCTGTCCCATAGAAGTGAATGGGGACACCATGCTTGTAATTATACCTGCACACCACTGCAATTGCTGTGGCGAGCAGGTAAACAGAGCAGAGAAGGCAGCGCTTGTCTGAGCACTGCCTTCTCTTCAAACAGCTGATCAGCGTGGGTGCTGGGAGTCGCACCCCGCTGATCTGATATTGATCACTCAGGATGGCATCACTGGCTTCTAAGCAAGTCCAAAGACCTGCCAAAATCCTGCCCCCGATTGGCTCACAGCCTGTCTCTCAGTCTCTGAGCCAATCAGAGCAAGCCCTCCTCCCTCCCAGGATCATATGATCCTCCGTCTTCTTCCTCCCTACCATTTATCCCACCAATTTTCATAGTAAAATAATGTAAAAAGGTAGCCAGGCCAAAAAGAATGGAAGAGCTGATTACACTAGAGCCTGGCTACAGGGAGATAGCAGGGACAAACAGCAAATGCACTGCAACAACAGGGTGTGACATTCTCATACAGTGCATGTATTATTGGATGATAACATCACTTCCTAGGAGGAGTTATCATATTTTTCAGACTAAAAGACACACTTTTCATCCCAAAAATGGGAGAAAAATTGCAGTGCATCTTATAGTCCAAATGTTAATGACAGCTTCCATTATGGAAGCGGTCATCAGCATACGGGAAACATGGGGAGGGGAGGGCAGCTTTGCGTTGGCTGTACTCACCATCCCTGGTCTTCTTCTGGATCCCGCTGTGCACTGTGTTTTGACCGTGCACAGTGTCAGGATGTAGTACACGTAGGCACATACTTTGACCTGACGCTGTGCGACATCAGTTCACAGTGCACAGTGGAACCTGAAAGAAGTCCTGGATCTGCAGCACTGGAGCAAGTGAAAGTTTTTTTAAACATCTGATCTGAGGTCTGATGGGGGTCCGATCTGAGGCTGATGGAGGCCTGGGGGGGCTTGATCTGATGGTGATGGGGTCTGATCTGAGGCTGATTGGGGGTCTGATCTAAGTCTAATGGGGGCTGTGTGGTCTGATGGGGGGATGATCTGAGGCTAATGGAGACGGGGTTCTGATCTAAGGCTGATGGAAGCTGAAGGTTGGCTGGGGGGGGTCTGATCTGAGGCTGATAGAGGCTGGGGGTCTGATGGGGTCTGATCGGAGGT
This sequence comes from Bufo bufo, assembly GCF_905171765.1. NCBI lineage: Eukaryota > Metazoa > Chordata > Amphibia > Anura > Bufonidae > Bufo > Bufo bufo. The sequence goes on from NC_053397.1 coordinate 178,509,865, forward strand.
TGATGGAGGCTGGGGGGCTGATGGGAGGCTGATCTGAGGCTGATGGAGGTTGGGGGTCTGATCTGAGGCTGATGGAGGTTGGGGGGTCTGATTTGCGGCTGATAGAGCTGGGGGGACTGATTTTGGGATCTGAGGTCTGATGGAGAATGGAGGTCTGATTTGGGGGTCTGTTGAGGTTGGGGGGTCTGATGAGTGTATGATCTGAGGTCTGATGAAGAATAGGGTCTGATTTGGGGTCTGCTCTGTGGTCTGATTAAAAATATTTTTTATCTTTTTTCTTTTCCTCATACAAATCCTAGATGCATCTTATAGTCCCAAAATACGATATGTGGTTGTTAGCATATAATTGAATGGATCTTAATTAATTTGCTGCTAAATAGCTTGGATTAGTGTTGATCAAGAATATTCAAATCGCGAATTTTAATCGTGAATATCGCCACTTCAAAAATTCGCGAAGATGTAGAATATAGTGCTATATATTTGTATTCGTGAATATTTAAGATTTTTTTTGATCTGAACCCATGATCCCTCCCTGCTTCTTACTTGTGGGCCAATGAGAAGGCTGCAATGTCTTTGTCTGAGCTTAGCAACATCCCTAGCAACCAATAGGAAAGTTGCCTTCCCCCTTACTATATAAGAAACTCCCCAGCAGCCATTTTCTACAGTTTTTTGCAGTTCTGAGAGAGAGACAGCAGTGTCATTGCTGTGCTCTGTGCTTTCCTGTGTAATTACATTAGATAGTTAGTTAGCTGATATATATAATACAGAAAGTTAGTGGGAGATAGTCAGTGTAGGTTAGATAATGATATAGTGTAGCTGATTCCAGTGCAGGGTGTTAGGTAGTGTGATAGGAATTACTGTTTCTCTGCTGTCCATACATACATGCTACAGACATAGTGCTGTGATGTACAAGTTTACAACAATACTTAGTGCACCAATCAGTAATATGTAGTCAGACCTGCTAAAATATGAAGTTGCACGTATTTATTGCGAAAAAATATGCGCATCATTAATTGACGATTTGCAAAAGTGACCCACGCCTGTATTGCGCGTGCATTACGCGAATATTACAGTGCCGATTTTCGCAATCAAGAAAAGAATCGCAAATTCTCAAATTTGCGAATATATTACGAATATTCGGCAAAATATTCGCGAAATATCGCAAATTCGAATATTGCCCCTGCCGCTCATCACTAGCTTGGATGTACACCTCTGTTTGTGTGCTTGACAAGGACCCTTGCATGAGTCAAAACGTTTTATTTATTTATTTATGTGGAATGTGCAAATACACTTCAAATAATTTTGGAAGCCATCATGCCATTTTGCTTTGTTGAATTCTGCAGTCAATGCAAATAAATAGGATTTTTTTTTTTTACTATGTTTCACATGCAGACGAGAAATTAGCATTACACAGCTTTAAAAAAAAAACACAGCATCCTCATTATTGCTGCAGATTCTGCATGATAAAGCTACAGAGTAGCCCTATTAAATGACCATGTATGTGCATATGTTAGCACATCTGTAGCACAAATCTAATACGTCTTGGTCACTGTCATGTTGGTCTGATTGGTTGTCTCCCAGCTTTCCCAGAAAGAGAGCTATGTAAATATTGGTTACAAAGATTTAGTATAAACCTGTATCAGTGGCGAGACGTTTAAATAAATAAAAAAGATGATTTCTGTCTGTGATAGTTGGTGGCTAAATGAGCTTTATATATCTTATTTTATTTGGGAGGACGACATTGATCTCTCGGCCTGGCTGACAGGTAATATATTGTGCTGGCAGTCAGATCCCAGGATCCAGAGTAATAACGTGCTTTTTGGCTGCAGGTTATTATGTTTCAAAGAGATATAAATTTGTAACTTGCACGTTACACAGTAATGTTCTGAGTAATTACAGTAGAGAGGAATAGAACTTTCTTCCCTACTTATTTTCTATCAATTATTGCAGATATAGTTATTTTGAGACTATTGATACTAGAAGGATAGGTATATGGGTGCACAGCTAGCAGTCACACCCAGGCCTCTGATGCCTGAATGGCGCACAAAGTTTCCACTGCCACGTAGGAAGACACCAGTAGTGGCCCATTGTAGGTGTGAGGTCCTGTAACAGATTTTGCATTGAGGTCTGGGAGCTTTGAAGGGGTTGTCCAGGTTTTTTTATATTTTTATTTCTAATTTGCCTTCTTCCCCAGCCAGGGACACCAATGGAGAAATCCATTCTCGCCTGCTCCCCACTCCGTTTCAACTCCACGGCTCCTGGGCTCTTTTCACTTCACTTTGTCCCCTTCTGTCAATTTCAACATGGACAGGATCATGTGCGTGGTTCCAGCCAATGACTGGCCTCAGTGGTGACTTCTCCATATGCGGTACATCATTGCTGAGTAACGTGTTGGTTGGAGACACGTCTTTGCTGAGGCCTGTCATTGGCTGCAGTGGTGCACATGACCCGTCCGTGCGGACGTTGACAGACAGGGTCTTGAAGGACCAATGAAGAGAGCCTAGGAGCTGAAACGCAGTGCAAGGAGCAGGTGAGTATTGATTTTTCCACAGACACCACTGGCAAGGGGGCAAATTAAAGTAAAAAAAAAAACATTTAAAGGCTATGTACACCTTTGGGGCCATTTTTTTTTTAGCATTGCATTGTACTTATTTTGAGCTAAAAATCATTTTTTCAACTGGTCTTTATTAAAAATATGGAATCCTTTTTGTGTACATAGCTGAGATGCTGTAGTAGCAGCCTGTGGATTTTCTCTCATCTGGGGAGCAGACAGACTCCTCATCTCTGTTCTCTTACATTATAAACACTCATTATAGCTCAGTTCTTATCTTACTAATAAGAATGTGGCTTAAATAAGTATTTATGACCTCTCAGTTGTTTAGAGATAAGGTTTATTAGATGACCAGAGAGAACCAGTCACACATCTAGGAAAACAGTTAACCCTTTGTGACAGAACAGCTCAATATTTTTAATAAAGGCCAATTGAAAATATGATTTTTAGCCTAAAATGAGTAAAATGCAATCATAAACAAAAAATTGCCTCTGAAGGTGTACATAGCCTTTAAGTTACACCTCATATTGAAAATCAATAAATATGCAACTTAATTGTAGAAGGAAACATCTTAACCGGCTTTTAAGCTGCTGTTGCAATGGTAGCCATAGGCATAACTAAATCTATAGTGGTCAAGGTAGCCAGAGCCAACAAGCTGAGGATACTCATTCAGGTTAAAAGACGTTATTTCTTATAAAGAGACACTATTTGGTGGCTTTCTCTTATCGAGCACTACTGTGGGTCTACAAAATAAGAAAATATGATATAGGGCACTACCATCAATCTCTTCATTGGTATTTAAAGGAGTCGAAACAACTCCTTCTCTGAAGAAAACTGACTTTGCGACCAGCTGTTTTGATGGAGGTTCAGTTCCTGAAACCCCAAGGATCAGCCAAACCCTAGAGAGGTCGTTCTTCAGGCTCATAGAAAAGCAAATTATACATAACATTTCTGGCATTCAGCATAGCATGGAAATGTCAGCTATATTGAATGACAGATACAGTAAAATCAAATTACAATCTATATACTTAATCAAGTCATGAACATTTCTGGATGGACATAAGATCTCTATTTTTCAGATGAAAAGGTCACTGGCTGATGACCAAAATACATTGAATCAAACTGTATATTACAAATGTATATACATAATCAAATCATGAAACTCCTTCATAACGGATGCCAGATGGAAACATGATGATTATATTTCAGATGAACTTGCTAATGACCAAAATAAGAACTATGAAAAAATTGTACAATGTCCTTAGAATTTTTGTGCTGAACCTAAAATAGGCAGCCTAAGCATTTGCTTCAAAATCTCAGTTCAGTTCCTTCATCTCGCTGAAACTCAATTACCCAGCGCCTGTCAGCTGGAAACACGGCTGTGCCAAGGTAAGAGATTTGGTTCATGACAGTGATCTTATCCCTCAGGGAACAGAGAACATCCGGCACAGACTGGGGGGCATTCACACTCATCTAGCATCAATAAAGAGACATTTCAGATAGGACTGGAACACCTGCGGGAGGCGGAGGGACTGTCCAGGGACCATGTAATGCAGCTGCTACATTGTATAAAATAGGATGCTTTGTTGTCCCCTCAGACATACAATTACTGGTATGTGTCATTCTCTGGGCAGAAGGCGATTGTTCGAAGCAGCTGTCGGTAATCATCTGTCTTCACATTACCTATTCACAGTCTGACTCAAGTTTCTCGACAATTGCACGTAAATCAATGACAATAGCAACCCTGCACCGGAATCTCGCTTGTTTTGGGCTTTTCTTCTTAAAGGGATTCTGTCATGAGATTTTACCCCTATAACCTAAACATATGCTCATGTCCGGAGTAATAAGAATAATCCTAAACTGGCCTTATTAAACTTCACTGTGGCTCTATTTGCCCAGAAAACAGGTTTTTATAACCTGTCAATCACTCACTTAAGGTGCCCAAGGGGAGGTCCATTAATACAGGGTGCCCGGCCGCACCCCTCGCCGTCCGGTGCCCAGCGCCGCCTTCGCTGTCTTCTGCGCCGCCTTCTACAGCTAAGCGCCGCCTCCACAATCCTACCCATCCCTCTGCCAGATCCCGCGCCTGCGCACTAGGCTCAGCCTGATGCGGCGCGGACTCCTGGCAGTGGCTTCTTTGAGCGAAGTGCGCATGCGCTGGCCTGATACGGATGCGCACTTCGCTCAACTAAGCCGCTATTTTGAATGCCGGATCCAGCACTAATACATTCCTATGGGGAAAAATTCAGGCAAGTCTTCAGTTTTTTTCGCCGGATTACTCTCCATTCAGAATCCATGGGGATATGCCTGATCAGTTCTTTTCCGGTATAGAGCCCTTTTGATGGAACTTTATGCCGGAAAATAAAAATCACATCCAAATCACAACACCGCTGCAATGTGGCAGCACCCTTAGGCTGCAAGGGTATGTCAGAAAAGGTCTGACAATGCTGACTTTTACACTTGAGAGCATTATACCTTAATTTGAAGGCCACTCTGCTTGGCAGCCATTGCCATTTAAGGAGGGGCTACCCTTTATGTTGCAACTCGGGGTAGGGGGAGGAAAATCTCTGGTGCCTCCAAGCATCTGTACATCATGATTTTGGTCTCTGAGGGAAAAAGGTAGTAATTAGAGTTGAGCGGACACCTGGATGTTCGGGTTCGGCCGAACTTCGGAAAAAAGTTTGAGTTCGGGACCCGAACTTGACTTGAACTTGACCCCGAACCCGAACCCCATTGAAGTCAATGGGGAACCGAACTTTTGAGCACTAAAATGGCTGTAAAAATGTCATGGAAAAGGCTAGAGGGCTGCAAATGGTGTCAAAATGTGGTTTGCAAACAAATGTGGATAGGGAAATGACTTTAAATAACATAAAATACGTAAAAAATAATAACGTAATAAAACAAATCTTGATCTAGGAGGACCAGGTCCATATGGAGTAGGAGGTTGAGGAGGCAGTGGATGTGTCGGTGGAAGCGGCGGTGGAGGAGGAGGTAGTCTACACTGGTTTTTGGTTTTAAATTTTATTTTTAAAATTAGAGTACACTCCAAAACATTGGGAAATATAACCTGTGATAACCCCCTCCAGTCATGCTAAACACACGTTCAGACAATACACTGGCTGCAGGGCAGGCCAGCACCTCGAAGGGTTAAAGGGCAAGCTCAGGCCATGTGCCCAATTTGGAGACCCAGAAGTTGCAGGGGCTGACCCCTGTCAGTCAGTTCGTGTAGGCGTGTGCACACTTTCTGCCCCACCATGTCGCACGTCCCCGTGATGTTCACGATCCAATTTGATATCTGCTCTATCACCTTTCGATGTTCTTTTATGCGCCTACCATGGTGATTACGGGTGGCGGAGAATCAGGGTTCCAGGCCAGAGAGGGAGCGTGAGAAAAAGAGACCACATCCAAGGTAGGATTCATTTTTTCAAATTTAAAATTAGAGTTGAAATATGGGAGAAATTATTAAAGCATAAAAGTGTGACAACTTTTCAAAGTTTAAGCATTGAATGTAAGGATGTGGTGCGCATTAATTACTGAATAATTAATCTACTAGGTATAGCAGTGGTACTATACACCCAAAAATTGGTTAATTCCACCCAAAAAAGTAAATGACAATTATTATTTTTTTGTTTAACCTGTCTACTAGGTTTTAACAGTGGTACTATACACCCAAGAATGTGTTAATTTCACCATAAAATGTAACTGACAATTTTTTTTATTTTTTTTTACCGGTCTACTAGGTATAGCAGTGGTAGTATACACCCAAAAATTGGTGAATTTCACCCTAAAATGTAAATTTCAAAGTAGTGAAATTATATAAAATAAAACACGTACAAAAAAAAAATATGGATTTATGAGGTGGAGTTCCATATGGAGTAGGAGTTTGAGGAGGCGGTGGACGCAGCGGAATAGGTGGAAGCGGCGGTGGGGGAGGACGAGATAGCCAACACAAGTTTTTGGTTTTAATTTAATTTAGTAAAATTAAGGTACACTCCAAAAGAGTGTGAAATATCCAAAATATAAACATGAGCAATTGCGCTGCAGTAAAACAATGGCTGCTTAGTGCCGGTATACATGTCTATTCTGGACAAGGTACGGACAAATCCTGAGAATTCCATGCCTGATTCATTTTAATGAACGTGAGCTTGTCCACATTGGCTGTGGACAGGCGGCTGCGCTTGTCTGTGATAACCCCCTCCAGTCGTGCTAAACACACGTTCAGATAATACTCTGGCTGCAGGGCAGGCCAGCACCTCCAAGGCGTAAAGGGCAAGCTCAGGCCATGTGCCCAATTTGGAAACCCAGAAGTTGAAGGGGGAAAACCCGTCATTTAGGGGCGTAGCTATAGGGGGTGCAGAGGTAGCAGTCGCTACCGGGCCCAGGAGCCTGAGGGGGCCCAAAGACCCTTGTGCCGCATAAGAAGACAACGGTATTATAGAAAGTGCATGCTGGTCAAGTTACACCTCTGACTGGAGGGAAGGGGTTAGAACAAGAATTTGGCATGGGGAGGAGAGGGGAGGGGGGCGTTCCAATTTTTGCGCCTCAGGCTATGTGCCTCCCTACCCCTGACCACAAAGCACTGAGGGAAGGGGGGTCCAAGCTGAACTCTTGCACCAGGGCCCATGAGCCTTTAGCTACGTCCCTGCCGTCATTCAGTACGTGTAGGCGTGTGCACACATACTGCTCCACCATGTTGGTGAAAAGCTGCCTCCTGCCAAGACGTTCCATATCAGCTGGTGGTGCTGGTTGTTGTGGCGTGCTGACAAAGCTTTTCCACATTTCTGCCATGCTAACCCTGCCTTCTGAGGTGCTGGCGGTGCCCCAGCTGCATTGGCGACCTCTTCCTCGTCCTCTGCCTTCGCCTTGTGCTTCCACTGTGCCCCCGCTGTCAGGTGGGAATGCCACCAGCAGCGCGTCTACCATCGTGCGCTTGTACTCGCGCATCTTACGATCACGCTCCAGTGATGGAATTAAGGACGGTACGTTGTCCTTGTAATGGGGATCCAGCAGCATGGCCACCCAGTAATCAGCACAAGTTAGAATGTGGGCAACTCGGCGGTCGTTGCGGAGACACTGCAGCATGTAATCGCTCATGTGTGCCAGGCTGCCCAGAGGCAACAAAAAGCTGTCCTCTGTGGGAGGTGTATCGTCTGTGTCCTCTGTATCCCCCCATCCACGCACCAGTGATGGCCATGAGCTGGTCTGGGTGCCACCCTGCTGTGAACATGGTTCCTCCTCCTCTATCTCCTCCTCCTCATCCTCCACCTCCTCATCCTCCAGAACTGTGCCCTGGCTGGACAATTGTGTACCTTGGGTTTGTGGGTGCAGGAACCCACCCTCGGAGCCACTTGGGAATGACTGGCCGGAAACCCTACGAAATGATCCCTCTTCTTCCTCCTCCTCCTGTGCCACATCCTCTTCCATCATCGCCAGGAGCATTTTTTCAAGGAGGCATAGAAGTGGGATAGTAACGCTGAGAACGGTGTTATCGGCACTGGCCATGTTGGTGGAGTACTCGAAACAGCGCAACAAGGAACACAGGTCTCGCATGAAGGCCCAGTCATTGGTGGTAAAGTAGTGCTGTTCCGCTGAGCGACTCACCCGTGCGTGCTGCAGCTGAAACTCCACTATCGCCTGCTGCTGCTCGCACAGTCTGGCCCCCATGTGCAAGGTGGAGTTCCACCTTGTGGGTACGTTGCATATGAGGCGGTGAGCGGGTGTCACGAGGGTATCAAGAGCCACGTCTGACTCCGTTATACCCAGGGTCAGGAAGTCGCAGCGGGTGGCTGCGCGCTCTATATCTAAAGATCATGGTGTTTCTTTATGATTGTTTTCTGTGTTTGCCTTGCTATCCTTTTTGTCTCTCTCAGGGATCCGTAGCTTCTCCTCCTCAGCTGTTTCTTGTCTGCCACTCCCTACCTCCTTATATTCTCCCCTCACACTTCTCTAGTTGCCAGTTATAGAGCTTCCTGCCTGGACATCTATACTGACCCACTGGAGTGGTTTATCCTGGTTGTCGTTCCTGTGTGCTACCCTCCGGATCCCTGTTTGGCTTATTGTTGTCTCCTGTTGTCGCCCACCTGGGAATATAAGTTGAGTCTGTGTTGTCTGTCCTCCCCTTGGTGTTTTCCCTTAGAGTTAGTGGTGCGGACTAGTGTTCCCATCGCCCTGTTCACTACCTAGGGCTCAGCTCAGGGAAAGCCAGGGCTTTAGGCACGTGATCGGCGTACGGGTGAGGAACCCGTCTAGGGACGTCAGGGCAGCCAGGTGCCAGCCGCCAGGTGAGTCAGGGGTCACCATCTTCCCTCTCACTTGGGCAGGGCCTTCCTCGTTCCCTCCCTCTGTGTCACGTATGTGATAGCCACGCCGACCGTGATATTATAACTGGCCCTTACTTTTTGAGAGAAAAAAATAAAAAATAAAAAATAAAATTTTAATTTTTTTTTTTTTTTTTTCTCTCTCTCTACTTAGAATCCAATATGGATCCTATTGATGCCTTGGCAGAACAGCTTCAAAGCCTGTCTTTGGAGGTGGCAGGATTGAAGGCGTCTGTTCTCCAACAACAGCAGCAAATGCAGCAGACCGCACCCCCAGCGGTTGCTATGGGTAACCAGGTTGTCACTGAACCCAAGGTTGCTCTTCCCGACAGATTTTCTGGGGGAAGGGACAAATTTGCGACGTTCCGTGAGGCCTGCAAATTATATTTTAAGTTGCGCCCTTACTCCTCAGGTCATGAAGAACAGCGGGTAGGGATTGTCATTTCCCTGCTTCTGGGGGATCCGCAATACTGGGCGTTCTCGTTACCCCCTGGTTCTCAGGCTCTTCGGTCAGTGGAGGGATTTTTTGGGGCTTTGGGTCTCATATATGATGACCCTGACCGAGTCGCCCTGGCTGAGTCGAAGTTACGGAGACTCCTACAGGGAGATCGGTCAGCAGAGGAATATTGCTCAGAGTTCCGTAGGTGGGCTACGGATACTCAGTGGAACGACCCGGCTCTCAGGAGTCAGTTCTGCTCTGGGTTATCTGAAAGGGTTAAGGATGCACTGGCGCTGTATGAGACCCCCCTTTCCCTTGATGCTGTTATGTCCCTCTCTATCAGAATAGATAGACGTCTTGGGGAGAGATCGAAAATTCCGGAGCAATTGGTTACCTCTCCCAAGCAACAGTCAGCCTGTACTGACTTAGATGAGCCTATGCAGCTAGGCGGAACTTCTCGTCAGGTCCGTCCTCCCGAGGTTCGCCGTAGGGGGGGGGCTTGTTTTTTCTGTGGGGGGAGGGGTCATTTCATTAATGTCTGTCCCTCCTTTCTCAAAAACAAAAGACCGTCGGAAAACTACTAACCCCGGGCTGTGCGGAGGATGTCAGCCGGGGGGTATACGTTTCCTCCATACGAACATCTCAATTTGTGTTACCAGCGGTCATTGTTTTTGGTGTTAAGACGGAGTCTATTTCTGTTTTTCTAGACAGTGGAGCAGGGGTAAACTTGATTGATGCCCATTTTGCCCGCACTATGGGTTTGTCTCTCTGTACGCTGCAGAGACCTATTCCCGTATTCGCTATAGATTCTGCTCCTCTGTCTCAGAGAAACCTCACCCACATTGTTCGTAATTTACACCTTCGGGTAGGGGACCACCATAATGAGTGTCTTTCATGTTACGTTCTGGAGGGCCTTCCCTCTCCGGTGGTATTGGGTCTTCCCTGGTTGGTAGCGCACAATCCAGTGGTGGATTGGCAGGCCAGGGAGATATTGGAGTGGAGTGAGCATTGCAGAGAGAATTGCTTAAATAACAATTGCTTAATCGCCTCCATAGCTTCCCTACCTACATTTATTTCGGACTTTGATCGATGTTTTTTCTGAAAAGGGTTGTCAGAAACTACCACCTCATCGTCCTTATGATTGCCCGGTTAACCTGATTCCCGGGGCAAAATTACCCAAGTCCAGGTTGTATAATCTTTCGGGTCCCGAGAGACAAGCCATGAAAGATTATATCTCCGAGAGTCTGGCTAAGGGACACATCAGACCCTCTTCTTCACCCGTGGCTGCAGGGTTTTTCTTTGTTAAAAAGAAAGATGGGGGCCTGCGTCCTTGCTTAGATTTCCGTGAGTTAAACCAGATAACCATCCGTGACCCATACCCTCTTCCTCTCATTCCTGACCTTTTTAATCAGATTGCGGGTGCTAAGTGGTTCTCCAAACTTGATCTTAGGGGGGCCTACAATCTGATTCGTATCAGGGAAGGGGATGAGTGGAAGACAGCTTTTAACACCCCTGAGGGGCATTATGAAAATCTAGTTATGCCTTTCGGTCTGACCAATGCCCCTGCTGTCTTCCAACATTTCGTTAATGATATTTTTAGTCATCTCATCGGCAGGTTTGTAGTCATATACCTAGATGATATCTTAATTTATTCGGCTGATCTGAAAACACATGAGGTGCATGTCAGGCAAGTACTGCAGGTCCTACGGACGAATAAATTATATGCGAAAATTGAAAAATGTGTCTTCGCTGTTCAGGAATTACAGTTCCTGCGATATCTATTATCTGCTTCAGGTTTCCGCATGGATCCTGGGAAGGTCCAGGCAATTTTAGATTGGGATCTTCCTGAGAACCTTAAAGCCCTACAACGGTTTTTGGGTTTCGCTAATTTCTATAGAAAGTTCATTAAAAATTATTCAGTGATCGTTAAACCCCTTACCGACATGACTAGGAAGGGGACGGATTTTTCCAAATGGTCTGACGCCGCTAAAGATGCATTTTCCTCTCTAAAGGAGAGGTTTACCTCGGCACCTGTTCTAATTCAACCTGATGTCTCCCAGCCTTTTATTGTCGAGGTAGATGCGTCAGAGGTGGGAGTGGGAGCTGTATTGTCTCAGGGTCCGTCTCCTGGCAAATGGCGTCCTTGCGCTTTCTTTTCCAAAAAATTATCTTCTGCGGAGAAGAATTATGATATTGGAAATAGGGAACTGTTGGCGATTAAACTGGCGCTTGAAGAGTGGCGTCACTTCTTAGAGGGAGCAATCCACCCCGTCACGGTGATTACGGATCACAAGAACCTTCTGTACCTAGAATCGGCTAAGCGTCTCACCCCTAGACAAGCTAGGTGGTCTCTATTCTTTACCAGATTTAACTTTGTAATCACCTATCGTCCTGGGGCAAAAAATACCAAGGCAGACGCATTATCTCGTAGTTTCCCTGGAGGGGGTAATGTTTGTGATCCGGTACCTATTTTACAAAGAGGAGTGGTTGTCTCTGCTGTACACTCTGTTCTAGAGGGAAAGGTGTTAGAGGCTCAGGGGGACGCCCCGGCCTCTTGCCCCTCAGAGAAATTGTTTGTACCGTTAAACCTGCATCTTGAATTATTAAAAGAACATCATAATTCGGCACTTGCTGGATACCCGGGTAGTAAAGCAACCTTGGAGCTTTTATCTCGTCGTTTTTGGTGGCCAAGGTTGCGTCAGGATGTAATGGATTTCGTGTCTACTTGTTCTACTTGTGCACGCGCGAAAGTCTCTCATACACGTCCAGCAGGGTCTTTATTGCCACTTTTCATCCCCAATAGGCCATGGACACATCTGTCAATGGATTTCATCACTGACTTACCGTTGTCGGCGGGTAAAACAGTTATCTTGGTAGTAGTAGACAGGTTTAGCAAAATGGTACACTTTATTGCGCTACCCGCACTTCCTAATGCTAAAACTCTCGCTCAGGTGTTTATCAGTGAAATCGTGAAGCTTCACGGGGTCCCTTCCGATGTGGTTTCGGATCGGGGAACCCAGTTTATTTGTAAGTTTTGGAAAGCTTTTTGTTCCCGTTTGGGGGTTCACTTGTCCTTTTCCTCAGCTTTCCATCCTCAGTCGAATGGACAGACTAAGCGTACCAACCAAAACCTAGAAACATATTTAAGGTGTTTTGTGTCTGAAAACCAAGAGTTGTGGTCATCATATTTACCGTTAGCTGAGTTTGCCATAAATAATCATTATCAGGAGTCCACTGGCAAGTCACCATTCCTTGGTGCATACGGTTTTCATCCCCAATTTTGTACTTTCAAAGAGGGGGGGTCTTCTGGGGTTCCCGAAGAGGAAAGGTTTTCTTCATCTCTTTCATCGGTATGGCAGAAGGTGCAAGTTAACTTGAAAAAGATGAGTGGTAAATATAAATACATGGCCGATAAGAAACGGTCGCCAGGTCCGGACCTAGGAGTGAATGACTATGTGTGGTTGTCTACTAGGAATATTAAGTTGAAGGTTCCTTCTTGGAAACTGGGTCCTAGGTTCATTGGTCCCTATAAAATAGTAGCCGTCATTAACCCTGTGGCTTTTCGCCTGGAGCTACCTCAGACTTTTAAGATCCATAACGTCTTCCATAAATCGTTACTCAAGAAGTATGTTCCACCTCTAGAACCATCGCCGCTGCCACCTCCTCCGGTTATTGTGGATGGTAATCTGGAGTTTCAAATAGCCAGAATTGTTGATTCTCGTCGGGTCCGCCGCTCTCTTCAGTATCTGGTGCATTGGAGGGGTTACGGTCCCGAGGAAAGAATGTGGGTTCCAGCGTCAGAGGTAAACGCCAACAGGTTAATTCAGACTTTCCATGCCTCTCATCCGGAGAGACCTGGTCCTGAGTGTCCGGAGGCCCCTCGTGAAAGGGGGGGTACTGTCACGAGGGTATCAAGAGCCACGTCTGACTCCGTTATACCCGGGGTCAGGAAGTCGCAGCGGGTGGCTGCGCGCTCTATATCTAAAGATCACGGTGTTTCTTTATGATTGTTTTCTGTGTTTGCCTTGCTATCCTTTTTGTCTCTCTCAGGGATCCGTAGCTTCTCCTCCTCCTCAGCTGTTTCTTGTCTGCCACTCCCTACCTCCTTATATTCTCCCCTCACACTTCTCTAGTTGCCAGTTATAGAGCTTCCTGCCTGGACATCTATACTGACCCACTGGAGTGGTTTATCCTGGTTGTCGTTCCTGTGTGCTACCCTCCGGATCCCTGTTTGGCTTATTGTTGTCTCCTGTTGTCGCCCACCTGGGAATATAAGTTGAGTCTGTGTTGTCTGTCCTCCCCTTGGTGTTTTCCCTTAGAGTTAGTGGTGCGGACTAGTGTTCCCATCGCCCTGTTCACTACCTAGGGCTCAGCTCAGGGAAAGCCAGGGCTTTAGGCACGTGATCGGCGTACGGGTGAGGAACCCGTCTAGGAACGTCAGGGCAGCCAGGTGCCAGCCGCCAGGTGAGTCAGGGGTCACCATCTTCCCTCTCACTTGGGCAGGGCCTTCCTCGTTCCCTCCCTCTGTGTCACGTATGTGATAGCCACGCCGACCGTGATAGCGGGAAGGCCGAAGTTACGCTGCAGCGCTGACAGGCGAGCAGCAGCAGGGTGAGAACGCCGAAAGCGCTCACAGATGGCCCGCACTTTATGCAGCAGCTCTGACATGTCGGGGTAATTTTTAAGGAATCTCTGCACCACCAAATTCAGCACATGCGCCAGGCAAGGGATGTGCGTCAAAACGGCTAGTCCCAGAGCTGCTACGAGATTTCGCCCATTATCGCACACCACCAGGCCGGGCTTGAGGCTTACTGGCACAAACCACTCATCGGTCTGTTGTTCAAGGCCCGTCCACAGCTCCTGCGCGTTGTGGGGTTTGTCCCCCAAACAGATACGTTTTAAAACTGCCTGCTGTCGTTTACCCCTGGCTGTGCTGAAGTTGGTGGTGAAGGTGTTACGCTGACCGGATGAGGACTTGGTAGAGGATGAGGAAGCAGAGTAGGAGGAGGAAGCAACAGGAGGCAAACTGAAGTGCCCTGCAATCCTCGGTGGTGGAAGGACATGCGCCAAACTGCTATCCGCCTCAGGCCCAGCCGCCACTGCATTTACCCAGTGTGCTGTTATGGAGATATAACGGCCCTGACCGTGCTTACTGGTCCACGTATCCGTAGTCAGGTGCACCTTGCCACAGATAGCGTTGCGCAGTGCACACCTAATTTTGTCCCTTACTTGGTTGTGAAAGGAAGGGATGGCTCGCCTTGAAAAGTAGTGGCGGCTGGGCACTGCGTACTGTGGGACAGCCACCGCCAAAAGGCCTTTAAAACTATCCGTCTCCACCAGACGGAATGACAGCATTTCAAAGGCCAGTAATTTTGAAATACTGGCATTCAGGGCCAGGGATCGCAGGTTTTTGAGGTGTCTACTCCACTGCAGCTCGTGCTTTGCACTTAGATGCCTGGTCATGCAGGTTGTGCTCAGGTTGAGAACGTTTATGCCTCGCTTCAGGCTCTGATTGCACAGCATGCAAACCACTCGTGTCTTGTCGTCAGCACATTGTCTGAAGAACTGCCAAGCCAGGGAACTCCTTGGAGCTGGCTTTGGTGTGCTGGGTCCCTTGCTGCGGTGGGCAGTAGGAGGCGTACTGTCTAGAGGACGGCCGCTCTGCTTTTGCACCCTGCTCCCTCTTCTGCTGTGCTGGTGGCTCTGTGCGACCACCGCCTCTTCCTCCGAACTACATACTGTAGGTCACTCGCATGACCTTGATTCCATGTGGGGTCGAGGACCTCATTGTCCTCCACATCATCTTCCACCCAGTCTTCACCCCTGACTTCCTTGTTGGTCTGCACACTTTCGAAAGCCCCAGCAGTTGGCACCTGTGTTTCATCATCATCCGAGACGTGCTGCGATGGTCCTCCCATGTACTCATCTTGAAAGATAAGTGGTTGGGCATCGGTGCACTCAATCTCTTCCACTTCTGGGGCAGGGCTAGGTGGATGGCGCTGGGAAACCCTGCTAACAGTCATCAAAAAGCAGAAGAGACTGCTGCATGACTTGGGGCTCAGACTGCTTGGCTGATTTGCAAGGTGGTGAGGTGAAAGACTGATGGACATCGGCTGCAGGTGCCAACTCTGATCTTTCAGCAGGAGACTGGGTGGGAGACAATGTGAAGGAACTGGATCCACTGTCAGCAACCCAATCTACTATCGCCTGTACTTGTTCAGGCCTCACCATTTGTAGAGCAGTATTAGGCCCAACCAAATTCCGCTGCAGGTTTTGTCGCCTACCCGCACCTGAGGAAGGGGTTTCACTTGTGCGTGTAGCTGGCACAGATCGACCACATCCTCTCCCTGCAACAGGAGCTCCACCAGCAGCACCACGACCTGGGCCACGTCCCTTATTTGACGCTCTCCTCATATTTTTCAAATTTAGGATCCAGCACTAAATGGGTGTTAAATTAATAAACTTGAATTTAACACTTGCAGATCTGGAAAATACTGTTTTTTTTTTTAAAAAGTGTGTTTTTCAAACCCTAGAAAATGATGGGTGTATTTCTTCCTTAAATTGCACACTGACTAATCCAGATGTTGTAGTTTGCCCCCAAAAAATTGTGATTTGCAATGTCCCAAAAGCTCAGATGCAGTGCTGGTGCACTGAGCTTGCATAAAATGGCCGCCGCCGCCACCCACCTAACTAACAGAATTATAAAAGTTATATTTTTTTTGGTCAATGGGCTCAGGGCAGGGTAAAACGATTGTGTCCTGCACCCACACAACTATTTCTATGTAGATCGCTGAGTTAGATTCTCTCCTATTCTCTCCCTGAAATCACAAGTCCAGCAGCATCCTCTCCCTACACTTGTAACAGCAGAGTGACTCAAGCTTATATAGAGGCTGGGTCACATGCTGCACTGGCCAATCACAGCCATGCCATTAGTAGGCATGTCTGTGATGGCCTCTTGGGGCAAGTAGTATGACGCTTGTTTATTGGCTGCTGTGCAGCCTTTCAAAAAGCGCCAAGAAAGCGCCGAACACCGAACCCGAACTTTTACGGAAATGTTCGGGTTCGAGTCCGGGGTCCAAAAATCCTAAAGTTCGGTACGAACCCGAACTTTACAGTTCGGGTTCGCTCAACCATAGTAGTAATGTAACATTGCCAAGCCAGCATAAACCCTAAGGCTGGTTTCACACGGGCGTTGCGGGAAAAGGTTCGGGTTCATTGCGGGAACATGCGCGAATTTTCCGCGTGAGAAAAATCGCGCATGTTTGGTACCCAAACCCGAACTTCTTCACAGAAGTTCGGGCTTGGGTTCGGTGTTCTGTAGATTGTATTATTTCCCATTATAACATGGTTATAAGGGAAAATAATTGCATTCTGAATACAGAATGCATAGTAAAACAGGGCTGGAGGGGTTAAAAATAAATAAATACATTTTTTACTCACCTTAATCCACTTGTTCGCGCAGCCGGCATCTCTTCTGTCTTTAACTGTGAGCAATAGGACCTTTGATGACATCACTGAGTTCATCACATGGTCCATCACATGATCCATCACCATGGTGATGGATCATGTGATGAGCGTAGTGATGTCATCAAAGGTCCTATTGCTCACAGTTAAAGACAGAAGAGATGCCGGCTGCGCGAACAAGTGGATTAAGGTGAGTTAAATTTTTTTTTTTTTTTTTTTAACCCCTCCAGCCCTATTTTACTATGCATTCTGTATTCAGAATGCTATTATTTTCCCTTATAACCATGTTATAACGGGAAATAATAATGATCGAGTCCCCATCCCGATCGTCACCTAGTAACCGTGCGTGAAAATCGCACCGCATCCGCACTTGCTTGCGGATGCTTGCGATTTTCACGAAACCCCATTCACTTCTATGGGGCCTGCGTTGCGTGAAAAACGCAGAATATAAAGCATGCTGCGATTTTCACGCAACGCACAAGTGATGCGTGAAAATCACCGCTCGTGTGCACAGCCCCATAGAAATCAATGGGTCATGATTCAGTGCGGGTGCAATGTGTTCAACTCACGCATCGCATCCGCGTGGAATACTCGCCCGTGTGAAAGGGGCCTAAGGCTTGAAGGGTCTTCATCATTGCCCTTGACACATGTACCACTTTATTTTTGTGAGAGATTCATTCTCTTCCTATGTAAATTTTCCACTGTAAAGTTCATTTGGTAGCTTTTACAATTTCCTGAATACATGCATTCAATGTGTGCTCCCTTTGCTGATTTGTAGCCCAAATAGTTTGTCCTGTTGCTGAGAGTCCACCACCTCAATATTTAGGTGACACTGCTGCATCTTTACATCCTTGTGGCACCTATTCACTTACATGCAATTCCAATCCCAGCCCTGAAGGGAGAAAAATTTACACCATTATGGTATATTCACACGTCCGTAAGTGTTTAGCGGATCCGCAAAACACGGACACCAGCAATGTGCGTTCCGCATTTCGCGGACCGCACATCGCCGGCACTATAATAGAAAATGTCTTTTTTTTGTCCGCAGTTGCGGACAAGAATAGGGCATGTTCTATTTTTTTCGGGAACGGAATTGCGGATCCGGAAGTGCAGATCCAGAAATGCGGATGCGGACAGCACATAGGTGCGCTGTCCGCATCCGTTTTGGCCCCATTGAAAATGAATGGGTCCGCACCCGTTCCGCAAAATTGCGGAACGGATCCGGACCATTCATACGGACGTGTGAATGGACCCTTATCTTGTAATATATAAAATAATTTCCCTAATATGCAACTTTGAAGAAGATGGTGGAGAAGACTGTCAGGAGACTTCAATCTCCTTTCATTTATTTATTTTTTTTAATACATTTTTAGTGTCAGGATTCATTTTATATCATTGCATTTTATCTTATGATATTGTGTTTTTTGCATTCCTGTTTTATTAACATAAAATTAATTGTTATTTTTAAAGGAGTTGTCCACTATTTGAAACACGTGGCTGCTTTTTCCTTAAACAGTACCACCCCTTCTCAGCGCTATATTAAAGTGTACAGCCCCCCATACTGCATGCTGTACAAGAGGCATTAGTGAACATTTTGATCAAAAGGCATAAGCCCACTCACCACGCCAAGGTCGCCTCTTTGAGTGGGACCTACTCTGACAAAAAGGTGCAGCGACAATGCGGTGACAAAGCGGCACTGCCCTAGTAGGCGGCGGGACGCAGGAGTCAAACAGCACCTCTGTTGTATGACAATGCCACCCATGGCACTGGGTCCCACCAGCACAGCACCACAAAAACAAGAGGCGACCTTGGCGTGGTGAGTGGGCTTATGCCTTTTGATCAAAATGTACACTAATGCCTCTTGTACAGCATGCAGTATGGGGGGCTGTACATTTTAATATAGCGCTGAGAAGCGAGTTAGATCAAAGCATAGCATTGTGGATGTGCGATCCAGTTCTGTTCTTCTCCCCCAGATGCCTATATACTTATGCCTAACCATATGGAGTTACGATATGGGCCCATACACTTGTATTGATGACGTATTAAAGACATGTACAACTCAAAGGTTGTATGTAGGCATAATATAGCTGGGATAATAAGTCTTGTACAGCATATTTTTAATAAAGCAAGAATATCTTCATCTTCTAAGAAGCTGCAAGTGGTCCTTTGCACCATTCAGTACTTTTTATTGATATATAAAAGTATTAGACTTGGTTCCTACTTGTGTTTTTACTATATGTCAGTGGCAGCTGCCAGCTGCTGTTCCCATGCACTCTCCCAGTGGGCTGGATTTAACTTATTCTGGGCGGGCCTGGCTGCCGGAACGGATCTGTCCCTCAACACAGGCTGTGACCTACTTGCTAGTCGGGCCACCCTTTCTTTGCCTATAGGGCGCATGCTTCATCCGACTCTTAAGGGGCCAGCACACACACTCTAATCTTCTTCAGCCAATGGCTGGCAATTCTGGGATATTTCAGAAACCTTGTACTGTGGTAGGGTGGCTGAGCAAAAAGGTTCACTTACTAAAGTTCCCTGTGAAGATGTGCTGATCTGTTGTCTGCCTGTGTACCAACCTCTGCCCATTTATGGTGTTCTGACCTGCCTCTGTCTGAACTGTGACTGTTACTTCCTCACTGCCTGTCCTGACCTCTGTATTGCACATTCCCTGCCAGATCTGACCTCAGCCTGTCCCTGACTGTGAATTTGCCTAATCTCTTGGTGCCCTGTACCAGTGACTTTGACCTCTGTGGGTCCACTGTTAACCACTCAGAGATTACTACCTGAGGTAGAGGCCTGGTTGTCTCCCTGCAGCGAAGTCCAGATTTATGTATATGGTTTAAAGGATTAATATCCGGAGACTTCCAGGATAATGCTCTTAGTATTAGTCTGAAGTCAAATCTGTTGACTAATACAGTTGTTCCACATAGTCCGAAGCTGAATTTGTTGACTAATACAGTTCTTCCCCACCCACTGCTGTAACTCATTATTCTTGCAACATCTGTGGACAGATCGCATCCAGTAAACTGGAAAAGAGTAGGCCTCTTGTAAAAAAAAATACTATGGTCACCATCTGGAACCACAGCCAGCAATCTCAGAAACTGCTACTGGTCTTCCTTAACCATTCCAGTTGGTAGGAAGCTTAGGCTACCCCTAGGTTCTTCACCAGAAACTGCCCCAAGGCTAGATGGAATTGATTGTTAGGTTACATAAGTGGAGTAAGGTAGCAGAAAATTGGTGGAAGTTCACTTAAAGCAGACCTAGCTAAATGAAAAGAGTAGTAGACAAGCAGGGCCAGAACCAGGAGAGACTGATAGGCCTCAAACAGCAGACAAGGGGTTAATCCAGAAACTAGCCAAGGTCAATATACCAGGAGAGTCAGTAGAAGCCATTTCAGTAGATAAGGGGTAAATCCAGAAAACAAGCCATAGTTGGTATACAGAGGGTTAATGAGCAGATATTGAGTTCAGGTACAAAGCACAGATATACAAAACAGAGACAGGACACATATACTGTATATATGCAATTACCAGCAGCTGCCCATAACTGAGTAGCAGACTTAAATCCCCCGCCAAGCTTTGGGTTTGGACGTTATGCCAGGAATCTGACATTTATCAAAACTTCAAAATTGTTAAACAAAAAGTTGCATATAACCTACAGTAACCAATTAGAGCACAGTTTTCATTTTGTTAACTACTGTGGAAAAAAGACTGAAAGGTCTGTGTACTGAAATGTTGCTGCTTTTGGCTTATGTGTTACGGCAGTAGGTGTGAAACCAATATGTTAACCAACAGATTTGGCTTTAGACTAATCCTAAGGGTGTTATCCTGGCAGTCCCACAGGAGAAGGTGCCGGTCACAGGAGAAGGTGCCTTAAATAACAAGGTTAGCGAGGCCTTTATCTGGAGAAAATGCAGGTACATGTAGGTGTGCACTTTAAGAGCCTGAGAGAGCTGAAGCCTTTGTGGAGGGACAGCACAGACCCAGAAGCCAGACCAGCTGAGAGGAAGAAAGCAGGAACAAGGTCCGGGCCACTGGGCAGGGTAAGAGGAGCAGCCACGGCTACCAGCCACCACCACTGTAACAGTAGTCCCCCCCCCTTCCTTTACACCCTTTATTCTTTTGTCCAGATTATTGCAGACATTTTTTCAGCAGGACAGTGGCAATAATGTTTTGAGCTGGCTTCCAAGATCCAATTTAACAAAAGAAGGTTTTTCCTTAGATTTTCTTCATATCCAGGATATTTTTGAGCTTGAACACATCATCAGTACTGACAGGAGTAGGGTCACAACCAGAACCTCTGAAATAATGATTAAAGCAAATGTGTCTGTTTTTATTTATTTATTACAATTTTTTTATTCTATTTCCTGACCATGATTGTGTCGGTGTCCATCTTGCTGGACCTGTTCTTAACAGCATTTAGAAAGCATTAAGAAAATTTCTTTATGGCAGGCCCATGGTCCTCATTGGCTTCTATGGTGGAGTTTTCTAGGCATGCTCTGTGACCTGTGCAGAGGTCATTGTACAAGGAAAGAATAAAGAGGTTTGCCAATCACCTATTGTGAATGGTGGATCCTGTCTTATCTGTCATTCAAATTCTGACTGTAATTATATCACCTCTGTATATACAGTACATAAGCAGATAGCTGCAGTAAAGTGATCTTTGTTTGACCAAGAAGTAGCGCCTATTGTTAGGCTTAGTGGCCAGTGAGAAAACTGCATGATTTCATGGTTTTTGTTTAAATATAGATATTCACATTGAAAATTAAACATAACCACTAAAAATATGTTAAACATTAAAACGGGATTTAAACAATAGGTCACTTTCTGATTACATATTTTCTTTAAATACCACTGGCTTGAGAATGGAGACATGAAAATAGATAGAAAAAAATAAGGGGTTGGGTCAGCACAACCTACCTGCAGGTGCACATCACTATGGCGAAATACATATACAAACGGAAAATGCAAATGTGATCGCACACTACATCCAGCACTCTGCCCTCCATGCTGGATGAGACATTGGTTTATATTTTGGCCAAAGCATAGTAAGCCACTCACCGCGTCAAGGCTGTCTCATGAGTGGTCCCTAACTCTTGTTCCTACCTGTTCATGGGCCATGACAGCCACATAAAATCCAGGGAATGCAGGTCAGCATGCAAGCCAAGTACACTTTGCTTGTAACCCCGTCCGGTGCCACTACAGCTTTCATCGGATCCAGGGATGCAAATACCAACATGCATGCTGAGCCCACCATATACTTCTCCTGGAGCCAAATGGCTACTGGTAGGTTCTATATAAGCAGACTCAGTTTTAAACTGACTTTAAAACCAGCCTCAAGGACAGATTAACTGGTCAGGTGTGCAATGACTCCAAGGAGATCGCCACGCCTCCAATATATACTACAAAGAAAAAAATAAGGGGTTGGGTCAGCACAACCTACCTGCAGGTGCACATCACTATGGCGAAATACATATACAAACGGAAAATGCAAATGTGATCGCACACTACATCCAGCACTCTGCCCTCCATGCTGGATGAGACATTGGTTTATATTTTGGCCAAAGCATAGTAAGCCACTCACCGCGTCAAGGCTGTCTCATGAGTGGTCCCTAACTCTTGTTCCTACCTGTTCATGGGCCATGACAGCCACATAAAATCCAGGGAATGCAGGTCAGCATGCAAGCCAAGTACACTTTGCTTGTAACCCCGTCCGGTGCCACTACAGCTTTCATCGGATCCAGGGATGCAAATACCAACATGCATGCTGAGCCCACCATATACTTCTCCTGGAGCCAAATGGCTACTGGTAGGTTCTATATAAGCAGACTCAGTTTTAAACTGACTTTAAAACCAGCCTCAAGGACAGATTAACTGGTCAGGTGTGCAATGACTCCAAGGAGATCGCCACGCCTCCAATATATACTACAAAGAAAAAAATAAGGGGTTGGGTCAGCACAACCTACCTGCAGGTGCACATCACTATGGCGAAATACATATACAAACGGAAAATGCAAATGTGATCGCACACTACATCCAGCACTCTGCCCTCCATGCTGGATGAGACATTGGTTTATATTTTGGCCAAAGCATAGTAAGCCACTCACCGCGTCAAGGCTGTCTCATGAGTGGTCCCTAACTCTTGTTCCTACCTGTTCATGGGCCATGACAGCCACATAAAATCCAGGGAATGCAGGTCAGCATGCAAGCCAAGTACACTTTGCTTGTAACCCCGTCCGGTGCCACTACAGCTTTCATCGGATCCAGGGATGCAAATACCAACATGCATGCTGAGCCCACCATATACTTCTCCTGGAGCCAAATGGCTACTGGTAGGTTCTATATAAGCAGACTCAGTTTAAAACTGACTTTAAAACCAGCCTCAAGGACAGATTAACTGGTCAGGTGTGCAATGACTCCAAGGAGATCGCCACGCCTCCAATATATACTACAAAGAAAAAAATAAGGGGTTGGGTCAGCACAACCTACCTGCAGGTGCACATCACTATGGCGAAATACATATACAAACGGAAAATGCAAATGTGATCGCACACTACATCCAGCACTCTGCCCTCCATGCTGGATGAGACATTGGTTTATATTTTGGCCAAAGCATAGTAAGTTTAAAACTGAGTCTGCTTATATAGAACCTACCAGTAGCCATTTGGCTCCAGGAGAAGTATATGGTGGGCTCAGCATGCATGTTGGTATTTGCATCCCTGGATCCGATGAAAGCTGTAGTGGCACCGGACGGGGTTACAAGCAAAGTGTACTTGGCTTGCATGCTGACCTGCATTCCCTGGATTTTATGTGGCTGTCATGGCCCATGAACAGGTAGGAACAAGAGTTAGGGACCACTCATGAGACAGCCTTGACGCGGTGAGTGGCTTACTATGCTTTGGCCAAAATATAAACCAATGTCTCATCCAGCATGGAGGGCAGAGTGCTGGATGTAGTGTGCGATCACATTTGCATTTTCCGTTTGTATATGAAAATAGATAGGTATACGCAAAGACACCGGAAGGCGCCACTTATAGCAGACCAGATTCAATTGCTTAAGCACCTCAAAGAGACATGAAACAGGGTGACAGCTATTATGAAGGACCTTTGATTTCTTTGTGGAAAGCCAGCCCTGGTCTCCAGAAGCAAACTGAGGTGAATACTAGTGTTGACCACAAATATTCTAATTGCGTATTTTTATCGTGAATATCGGCACTTCGATTATTCGCAAAGATCTAGAGTATAATGCTATATCTTCGTAATTGCGAATATTTTTAATCCTTATGCTATCTATTTTCCATATTTTTTTTGTTATAGTTATTATTTTACCTATCATTAATACATTTTTATTAAGTGTTTTTTTTATCTATCATTAATACATTTTTATTAGAATTTTTTTTAAACCTACCATTAATATTTTTTTTTATAGATATTATATTATTAAATCATTATATATAATACACAATGGCTGCATGCCAAAAGCCAGGTATGTGCAAGCCAACAACCATGGGACAGGTACAGTCAGCATACCTTACAATGGCAGCCTTGTGCACTATGATACAACTAGCAATAATCACACCTCAGATAAACCTCATGGGCTATGATATTGCCAGGACCAGCTCTCATCTGACTAAAAGCCAGTAAGCCTCACAGTTGCTTGATTTAAGTGAGATGGCTTGGGGGGACCTGCGCACCTAGATCATTATCATTAGGATGACAAAAATAGCATAAATTTGAATATGGGAAAGACATGCAAATAGTGTTTCAGCTGAAAAACAAGGCAGATTCTGCTAATTCTTGCATGTCTTTCCCATATTCAAGTTTATGCAAATGAGTTTACATGACAAAACAGTATAGAAAGGTTATTGAATATAATATTAGGACAATTAGAAAACTGAAAATGTTTATGCAGCCCTCCTAAGCAGTGAGAGAAGAGTTAGCTGGCATCCCCAAAAATTTTCACCATCCAACTTAAATCAAGCAACTTTGAGGTTTATTGGCTCTCAGTCAGATAAGAGCTGGATTTGAATGTCTCGTAGTGCACAAAGCTGCTATTATACGGTATGCTGACTGTACCTATCTTATGGATAGGTTATTGGCATACAGCCTTTGTGTAATTGTCTGTTTATTATATGTTATAGGTAATGAAGTTGTGTGTGCAATATGTGCATATTACATTATTAATTTTCAAAATCTTGAATTCCTGAACTTATGACGAATATGTGGCCAAAAATTTGCGAAACATCGCAAATTTGAATATTGCCTATGCTGCTCATCACTAGTGATTATATGAGATTATAATCAGCGACCCTTTTCATAGGGTCAGATGCCTAAAGAGACTTCTTAGTTTCTTGCCAGATTTGGGAGAGGTTATTGACAGTGGCACAGAAGAGATGAGGCTGCAGAAGCATGTCGAGGCTCCTCAAAGACATTAGGGAAGGCAGACATGAACTCCTGTAGATTTTTGGTCAGATGATTGCTGCATTCCCATAAAGGAGTTGCCCAGGCAAGTGCTTTACCAGACAGGAGGGAGAAATACTATTTTGGACGAGTCAGTAGGAAACAGGTGGGCCAGCAACTCAAAGTGGATAGTTCACTTTGTGTGTTAGTGCTGTATCTGATGAGGCAGAATCCCTGCACCACATACAGTTAAACTGCATGGAGGGCTGTTTTTTGGGAGATTTTTCAACTCGTTCGGAAGCCTCCTGGAAGTTCTGAAAAAGTTGGCCAATATGATTTATGGGTAACCTACTCGCCAACATTGTACGTCCAAATTAATCTGGTGCACAGGTTACCCATTTGGTATACTAGTATGGGGACACTATGATATGGTGTCATCTGAAGTTCTAATGGGGCAAGAATAGAGAAGGATTTTTGTTGGGTGGTCAATATTTAAAGGGGTTGTCTCACGTCAGCAAATAGCATTTATTTGTAGAGAAAGTTAATACAAGGCACTTACTAATGTATTGTGATTGTCCATATTGCCAATCCATCAGCAGTGGTCATGCTTGAACACTGTACAAAAAAAGTGCTAACCTATACACATTTCCACAGTCCCGGCCACCAGAGAGGCCGTCACTTTTTCCTATAATGTGCAAGCACGACCACCACTCCTGGAATGCAGAGTGGTCGTGACCATGGAAACGAGCAGTGTATAATAGTGATGGAAAAATAAATGCTATTTGCTGAATTGGGACAACCCCTTTAATTGAAGTAATTAATTAAATTCAGTTTGTATATATTAGGGTCCATTCACACGTCCGCAAAAAGGGTCCGCATCCGTTCCGCAATTTTGCGTAACAGGTGTGCAGCGTCCCACATCAGTGTGCAAATGGGACACTTTAAACATCTCAATATATATATGTGTTTATTTGCAATGTATGTAATTCCTATTATTTGGCTGGCAATGTCATTTACATCCATTCGCCCCTAGGTGGTGCTGGAACCACATAATATATATAGCTTTGGGTGTGTTAATAAAGTTAGTTGAAGTGAAGGAGTTAGTGAGAGGAAGAGAAGCAAGTTCATGGAGGAGAGTAACAGGCATCGTCCACCATGTAGTCTGCCATTTGTACCCCTTGGTCATGGCCAGGCTAAGGGAGTACATCTAACATTTATCTACAGCAGCTTAGCACAGACGGGTGAGTCTATGTCTGCATATGAGGAGAGACTAGTGAGGGTTACAGCTGAATCTAGCTTATGGACCTCATTAGCACACGTGCCTGAGAGCAACTTTCCGAGTACCGGGACACAAATAGACAATTAATGCGCAAAGTTGTCTTTACACTACAAAGCCTTCCGGGATATAGTGGGCCTAGAATTCTACGATAGAGTATCCTGCAAATAATGAAGCAGAAGTGTTTGCCTGCCGCGAGGGGAACGCCCTTATTGGATAACTCAAAATATAAAGTAAGCAAATATCATATCCAGTACCAGAGTGCTAGAGTTGGAACTTAAAGTAAATCTTCAGTTTCCGTGTAGAGTATCAGCAGTAGAAGAATCCCTCCATTGACAACTGCCACTACCTGATAATAGGATTACAATTGAACTTATTATTTCTTATGCTATACAAAAAGCTTTCCATTGATGAACTGTACCAACTGTCCAGAGACTATTGATTTTTTCAGTAAATGTTCAACTGGTTTACAACTGACTCCTCCTCATCATTTCCACTACTACTACTACTACTACTACTACATTTGCACCTTACAGTGCTGGCGCCACGAACCAGGGGCCCAGCCGCCACAAGCACCCTAAACACCACCACCATCAAGGGCACCTCAACTTCCATCTGGCTGGTGTTCCCTGCAACAGATAGTGCCCCGGAGGATTTTGTGCTGTCTTCCCATCCACTGTACGCCAGATTAGGGAGGCATCTGCTAACAGTGAGTACTTGAACTATGACACCCATCGGTCCACCGTGAGCTTCACGTGTTTCCCCTGTGGTTTGGTAGGACTACAGGTGTGGACCCATTCATTTTCCATGGGGCCAGAATGTGCTGTTTGCATCCGCATTTGCGGATCCGCACTTCCGTTCCGCAAAAAAATAGAACATATCCTATTCTTGCCTGCAATTGTGGACAAGAAAAGGCATTTTCTATGAGGGTGCCAGCGATGTGCGGTCCGCAAAATGCAGAACGCACATTGCCGGTGTCCGTGTTTTGCGGATCCGCAAAACACATACGGACGTGTGAATGGACCCTTAGTGGATGTACTTTCAAGAAATAAACTCAACCACTTAATAAAAAGGCATTATCCTCTATGTTCCATATATGTCTTCTGTATAAACTGGAGGTACTATAATTTTGTTATGTAATGTACATGATGTTTGCGCTCGTTTCCTGGGTCTTGTCTTTGATGCTTCATGGTGCCGCTGTGATTTTCTCGTTTTAATAGATGAGATATTTTAGAAGATACACCTAGATATGATTAGAGAGCCTGTGAAGATTAAACTGAATCAATTAGGACAGCTATACATAGCAAGGCTGAGGAATTGCCGTATGTATTCTTAGATTGCTTTCTGCCACCATACCTGGAATCATTTGTAGAACGTTTCAGTAACCTCTAGGGGTCAGGCAATAAAAAGATTTTAGTCACAACCTTATCAGAGACTTTCCATCAAAAGGATTTTGGAAATTGTGTTTCTGCATGAGAAATCGTGGAAGAAATAATAGTTACATGGCAAAGCAGGCGAAAGATTTTTGTGAATCCTAAAAAAAAAGCCAGGATTGGAAGTTAGGACTGGTTCACATATTAAGGCCTCCTGCACACGACGGTATGGTTTTGCGGTCCATTTCAAACAGATCCGTTTTTCCATTTTTCAGTCTTAGTAGTGTTTCCGTTCTGTTTTGCCATTCCATTTTTCCGTTTGGTTTCCGTTTGTGATCCTTTTTTTGCGGATCGCAAACGGAAACGGAAGCATACAATAATGTTTAAACAGTAAATACCTAAAAAAATTAGGCTGGGCATAACATTTTCAATAGAGGGTTCTGCAAAAACGGAACGGATACAGAAGAAATACGGATGCATTACTTATGCATTCCATTTTTTGGGCGGAACCATTCACTTGAATGGAGCCACGGAACATCATTTGCGGGCAATAATAGGACATGTTCTATCCCTGAACGGAACGGAAATTCGTTGTTTTGGCGGAACCATTGAAATGAACGGTTCCGCATACGGACCGCAAACGGAATGGAAACGGAAAAAAAACTTTGTGTGCAAGAAGCCAAATGCAAGTAAAGTTCTTTGGAGAGATTACATGGCCAATAAAGACAACATCTTATTAACATCTTATTCCCATCTTGGACATTGATGGCAAATTGCTAGGATATGCCATGAGTGTCAGATAGTTGTGGGTCCTATCTCCAGAAAGAGACCCCCTGAAGTGAATGGAAAGCAGCGGCGCATGCGCAGCCACCCTCTTTTTACCGCTAAGGAAGTTCCGAAAATAGCTGAGAGCTGGCTTTGAATAAAGAGGCGGCTGCACTTGTGTGGCAAGCTCTCCATTCATCGCTATGGGCGCTCCGCTATTTCCAGCAGTCCCATAGCGGTGAATGGAGAGGTGGCTGCACTTGCTTTGTGTGCTTAAAAGAGATTTCCAGTAAAAATAATATTTTTAACAAGTTCCTGCAGCATGGCCCCTGAAACAGAACATTCATACTTACGTACTCCACGCCGCCCCCGTTGCCTCCATCTTCCGGTCTCCGTGCTCTCTACATCTGGCTGGCTATGGGCATGGTCACATTGGCCCAGGGCTACACAGCAACATGTGTTGCGCAACAAAGTGTACAGCTACACTGCGACGTGTGTTGTGCGACATTCATATTGCACCAATGTTGAGCAACATTTTTTGCAATGACGGTCAATGGTGTGGCACTCCGACATGCGACTACGATGCACAGTTGCACAAATATCCAACTTGCATCACTGTGTTCCAAGAACCATAACTAATTCTTATTTTTCCATACACGTAGCCATATGAGGGATTGTTTGTGGCAAGAGTTGTATACCATTTAGGGGTACCTGTAATGTATTGAAATACTTTTTTTGTGGGGGTTTAAATAAAGTCTATTTTGAAGTTGTTATTCTGTGGGTTGCTGTGATACCAAATTTATATAGTTTTTTATGTTTTACTATTTTTGCACAATGAAACACTTTTATAACGCAAAATCATTTGTTTTTGTGTCACCAAATTCTGAAAGATGTCAATTTTTCCATTGCTAGTGCTTTTTGAGAGCTTGTTTTTTGTGACAAACTTAGTTACAGTAATTTGGTACCAATTTAGCTTACATACATGATTTTTTGATCACTTCTTATGCCATTTTTGGGGAGGCAGGTTGAACAGAAGACTGACTCCCACCGATCAGACACTTATCCCCTCAGGTTGTTGGAGGGAATACATTTACATGTTTGGATAACCCCTTTGAGCCCCTTCCTGTAATTTTAGTTATTTTTTATACATTCCCTAAGATCCATTTTTTTAAAATTCATTTGCCTTGAAGAAATACATGAGTCTAATGGTTTGCTGGATGGATTTATTTCAATGTAAACATTTCTGGTATTTCAAACATATTATTATTTAGCTACGCTCCAAGTTCCTGTAATGTCAATTGTTCCATAACAAGCTCATTAAATATGTTTCTCGCTGTTTTCCTGTGTATTCATGACACACAACAGATCATACCATGCTACCTGCTGGTTTTGTTTAGCAGGTGGCTCCACATATGATTTTCCATTGGTTTCTTCAATAGTTTTTCTCAATGACCGCTGGAAAATATAATAATGGACACATTGTGTGTTCACTGCACAAAATCACCAGGTTTTACCATTTGGAATAAAAAAACATACAAATAACAAAATAAAATAACACAAATATTAAGTACAACAAGAACAATAATAAATACAGTATGTCTTCTCTACACAAAAAATCATGGAAACTCATACAGGTATACATTCACATGGACTATACATTATGTTATAAATTAAAAAAAAAAACATTTCCTCTTTAAAAAACAGAGTATCGGTAAACATAGGGACATCAGTTTATCACAGTGGCTCCTAGGCATGACATTTTGTGCATCTTGCTAGAAGTTAGATACTTTTGTTTAACTTTACACCAACTTTTGAGCCAGAATGCTGGCATAGTTACCTTAGTAAATCTCCTCATTGTATCCAGCCATTCTTATGTATATTTGTTTCTGAGGAAGCCATGTTTATGACTAGATAAGAGCTCTAAATGACAGACATTGCTGCACAGCTGGGCAGATTTTCCATTCTTAAAGTTGACCTGTCGCCTCTCCTGACATGACCGATTCCCCATGTAATAAGAATTCTGGAGCATCTTTTGATAAATCTTATCTTATGCTATTCCACTGGTATTCCTTCTATAAGTTTATGAATGACTTGTCAGCAGGTCTAACTGGTTGTGACCCTGCCGACATTATCTGATCCGTGGCAGACTATGGAGGGACAACACCTTCAACTGGTGACACCCGGTTGGACCTGCTAGAAATTAATTCAGAAACTTCTGGAAGGAATTACATAACAAAGAGTTATATAAACCAGTGTTCCTCAACTCCAGTCCTCAGGGCCCACAATCCGGTCATGATTTGACAATATCCCACAGAATGAATACCTGTGGTAAGTCCTGACGCACTGACACTCATGGTATCACCTGCCCGATACTGTACTAAGGAAATCCTGAAAACATGGTGGAGTTCGAGGAACCCTGATATAAAAGATGCTCCTGAATGCACAATGCCATATGAAAGTGACAGGTCCTCTTTAAAGGAGTATTCAATCTTTAAACATTTATCTCCAATCAGCCTGGATAGGTAATGGACATTAGATCATAGAGGTTGAAATGGTGGTTGAGCATGCATTCAAAGTCTATGGCACTGATCTAAACAGCTGAATGCTGTGCCATTGGTGGTGGTCCTAGTTGTCAGACCCCCTCATCTAACATTTATCACCTATCTAGTGAATAGGTGATACATGGTTTAGGCTGGAATACACCTTAAATTCTGAAAAAAACTGGGTAACAGTAACCAGTAGGAAAATGCCAGCAATAAGGGCATGCATATAATTGAGCATCTATAGAGACAGACTCTGCTGCTGCTTTAGGGCCCTTGGAGAGAGTGCGGACAGCATTGCTTGATCTTATTATCTTGCTACTTTGTGGTGAGAACCTGTGCAGTACTCACCTGAACTGTATTATATGTAAGCCAGGAGGTAAGTCATTAGCCAAAGGGTCATGGAAAGGAAATGGAATGGGAAACAAATCTGGGCCTTTACTGATCTGGGTGGCAAAACCCTGCACTATAATGAGGGTGCCACATTGATCTTTGCTCCATCTCTTTTTTTATGTTCTCCACTGGCCAGACAGTTTAATATTAACTTAGCTTTCTCGAAAACATATAATTTGACAGAATGCTTTATAATTACTGGTGAATTTTAGTTTTTTAATGGGAATGATTAATACTTTTACATATCTGAAGGACTTTACCTATAATGTAGGACGGTATATACATTTAGGAGTTGACAGAGATGGTGCAAAGTAATATACCACTTTTTGACGCAATTTGTACTAGAATTTGGAAATATATTGCTTAGTAAATTTCCTTGAGGTACAAAGAATATATAATTTGGAGTCAACATAGTATTCTTTGAACAACATGGTGTTTCTTCACAGTGTCTGTCCATCGACACCATTCTCATTTGGTAGTTTTCTAACAGTGGACACATGAGTAGAGGTTTTAGAAGTTTGTGTCTGTAGGTTTTTGTGCCGTTTTTACTCTCTATAACATGTCTTCCGAGTTCTTCTCAAAGTTGTTTGTACTGAGGCATGGTTCACACTAACCAATCTTTCATGAGAAGAAGAGATTTGTCAGTAACCATGCTTTGTGTGCCTTTATTTAATGGGCAAACATCCATGAAGCCCACACTTCTCATCTCCTTAACTGAAAGACGATTTGCCAAATAGCTCTTGAAAAATTCATTAACAAAGTTCACTTACTTTTTCTTCCTGCAACATGAACAGTACAACTGTTTGTATGTTACTCAGTTAGATTGCGTTTGTCGATACTTCTGATTTATTTAGTCATGAAAACATAAATCCAGGTAATTCCAAAGGGTTCATTTAGTTAGTTAGTTTCTTTGCAAAAAGTAGTAAACATAACAAATATTATTTTAGGGCTTTCATAACTGAGCTATAACAGGTATTGACTGATGTGAGCATGTACAGCACAAAATGCTACTATATCAGTCATTGATGAGGGTGCCACTGTAATGCTACAGTTCTGCTTCAGCAGCCAGACCCAAGATGATCAGTTTAACACCTGGGCATGGGTTTGCCAAGGTAGAGATTGCCCAGTTATTAGTGATTTTCACTTTATTTCTTACCTTTTCTCGCCCATCCATATTGCCACATACATGCCCTCCATGGGAAATTCTGCCCAAGATCTGGCCAATGATGATGCTTGAGGCCACCCCATGTAGCTAACCACATACACATATAGAATATATAGATACAAGAACAGTAATTAATGTTTTTTTTTTTTTTTTTGCAATCACAATGCTGGTATTGGAATCATGAGTATTTCATAAAAAATGAAAATACACTTCTTGAAATCTGTTGAATAAAGTTTGTTACTAGATTCCTGATGCAATACCCTTGTCAGTAAAGTCATACAGGCAAATTTATCAAAAGTGTAAAATAATAAAATTGTTTTGGTGCCCATAGCTACCAAACACAGTGCATGGCAACCAATCAAGGTATTATCCCATGATTAAAGGGGTTTTCCACCTTTTAAATTTTAAACTACACTGTGCATATCTCATGTATGATTGGTCCAGTACTAGCTATTGCAGAGCAGGACCTCAGCTCAACAATATATAGCAATGATGTGACCCTATGTCATGGCTGAGCAGCCTGACAGGATCACATGCCACAGGGCCTTTAGAGTTCATCTTTTCAATGCATTGGTATGCAAGCATGTTTATCTGATGAAGCAGTTAATAAGGAATCATATAATTTGGCAGTACAATATTATGATACAGTACAGTACCATGAAGAATTCCTTAAATGGGTTTTCCAGGATTACTATGGTTTTTAATAGCAGTCACAAGTCACTTATGCAACATGTCAATGGGTCACGTGATGGGTGACATAGGTGACATATGACTCCTGCAACCAGCCATTGGCTACAGCTGTCAAATTGGATGTTGACATGGGCAGACCTGGGACCTGCAGAGCCAGCGGGGCAGCCATGGAGCGGAGATCAGGTAAGTGTGATTACCACCACGGGTCCACCCATGCTGTTAGGTCTGTAGAAAAGGTACCCATTCGTGAACAAGGTGGCAGGGGTTTGACTCCTCCACACCAATCATATACAGAATGGCTTGTATATTTCTGGAAGATATACCATCCCATATAAAATGCAGGAACTACTGCATGTACTGAAAATGTACCCTTAATATTTTCGAGAAAAACTAGAAGATGGAAGTGTGTCACAGATGGTCACAAAAAAATTCATTTTGGGCTAATGGCTTTACATGTATCAAGTGGGAAAAAAAAGTATATTATGACAAATCAATAAATATTATAAATATATTTCAATGGTCAGTAATATTTCATATCATGTATTTTAACATGTTAGTTTTTTTTGTGTTTGGTTTGTGAATGGGAGGCTGCTAGGGAAATGCACTCTGAGGAACATAACACCAGTTCATACAGAATTTCCTTTACGTTTCCTTTTAGCACATTCATCTAGTTTATACCTTTAGAGAGAATTGTACAAATTGCTTAAATTGAATTCATTATATTTTTCTCTATCTTAAGGGATAAAACCTGTTGCCTCTTCTTAAAGGGGTTGGCCCATCTCAGATATTTATGGCATATCGCTAGAATGTGCAATCAATGTCAGATAGATGCAGGTCCCACTACTGGGATCAGGGCCGGTGCAAGGATTTTTGCCGCCCTAGGCAAAGATCCATTTTGCCGCCCCCTCATGTCACTCACTCACTGACAGACACACACACACACACTGACAGACAGACACGCACTCAGACACTCACTGAATGACGTACACAGAAACTCACTGACAGACATACTCACTGACAGACACACATACACTCACTGACAGAAGGACAGACACACACTCACTCACTGACAGACATACTCACTGACAGACACACATACACTCACTGACAGACAGACAGACACACACTCACTCACTGACAGACATACACCTACCCACTGAAACACACACACAGAAACTCACTGGCAGACAAACACACACATATACTCACTGACAAACACACAGACACTTACTGACCGACAGACATCCACACTCACTGACATACACTCACTCACTGACATACACACACAGACACTCAATGACAGACACACATACATTTACTGACAGAAATACAGACATACATACACTCACTCAGTCAAACACTTAAACACCCACCTCCCCTCCCTGGGGTCCAGTGTGGTGGAGCTTCTCAGTCCTCCAGCGCGCCATTTAGTATGCCGGGGCCGGAATGACGTCATATTCCGGCATCACAGAGGGCGCGCGAGGGAGGAGTGGGGAGCTGCTAGAACAGCCTCCCTTGCCGCCCACCTCCTCTCCTCCGGTAATTTACTGGCAGAGCAGGTACCTGCCATCAGGGTAAGCAGATGCCTGCTCTGCCATATTTAAGAAGGACCTCCACCTCCTGGCCCCTCTATAACGGCGCTGGGGGCGGCTCAAGAGCCGCTTGCCCAGGGCTGCAGCTCCAGTCAGGTGGAGCCCACCAGGGCGCCCCCAGCAGGCCGACACCCTAAGCGGACGCCTAGTTCGCCTATATGGTTACACCGGCCCTGACTGGGATCTGCTCCTATCTACAGAACAGGGTCACCAAAGTGAAAGAGAGAATGCTTGGCTATTTTCGGAAGTCTCATAGTGGTGAATGGAGAGCGTATCTGGTACCATGGCTACCTCTCCATTCTCCACTGTGGGATTGCTGGAAATAGCCGAGCCAGCAATCCATTTTTGGAAGTATCATAGGGTTGAGCGCTTTCCTTCATTTTGGGGGGCCTGTTCTGGAGATAGGAGTGGGTCCCAGAGGTGGGAACTGCACCTTGCTGACATTGATGGCATATCCTAGAGGTATGCCACCAATATCTAAGATGAGGATACTCTGTTAACTTATTTATCCAAGACATTATTGAGCTGTACAGTGTTCATAAATAAACATAAGTAACTGAGACACAAAATACAATCCATGAAAACTGTCAGATGTCTCAAGGAAAGTTTCTCTTGAAAATTTTGAAGTTTAACACTGATACTTCCAAGACATCTGAAGAACGTTCTAAGATCATTTACACTTACAAGATGTGCACTTCTCCTTTTTACATGCATTAACATGAAATATCTTCTTAAATGTCTTCTTGAAATTCTCATTGCACAGTGGGTAGATCAGAGGGTTTAGTGTTGAGTTGACATAGCCAAGCCAAATAGTAAACATGTGAATATTGTGATTGAAGCAGTCTTGGCAAAATGCTATGACCATGAAAAGAACAAAATATGGGATCCAACACAACATAAATGCTGCCATGATGAAACCCAACTGTTTGGCAGCTTTCCTTTCCCTGTTCATGTGAAGTCCATGGAAGTTCTGCTTGGACTGTGTGCGGAACCTCTGCCATGTGTGCTTCAGGTAGCCTAAATTGCCAGAGTGCTGGGTTTCGGTACTCTCAATGGTTTCTGTGTGGTTCTCTTCCATCTGATTTGAATCCAAGACACAAGAACCAGCCTCAACAAAGGTGTGCTCTTCTGATATGTCTGTTACCTCCAGGTTTTCATGGAAGTGTTCCTTAATCAATCTCCTGCTTACGGTAACATAGTTTCTGCATTCTTCTGGGTTTGCCTGTATTATGGTTAAAGGGAAACAGTGCAATTTGACAACATTATTGTCACACGGGCTAAATGTCTGCTGACCCTCAAAGTCCTCTATATGGAATTGTTCATGTTGGCTTTTTTGTTTGGGAAAAATACCGGAAGGTGTAGTATAATCCCTGTGAAGGCTTGTCTCTGGTACCATAAGAGTTCCATTACTGCACTGTTTTTTTACATAGTTCCTTGGCTTTTTTAGCACTTTGACATTCCGTACCAACTTACTGTCATAAAACAGTTGGAAAGAACCATTAATAAGTCCCCGATGTTGATAATGTTCTCTCACAGCTTTGTATATCTTAGCATAGAACCACAACATTAGCAAAGATGGTATATAGAAATTCAATATGGCCGTAAGAACTTTGAACCAAGTCACTTTGTGAAACTCAGTTTCACACACGTGTGCCGGCACTGATCTAATTCCACCATTTGAAAATTCGTGCCAACCCAGTATAGGAATTATCCAAGTCAATGACAAAAGCCAAGCTCCGGAGATCATGACAGAAGCTCTGGTCTTTGTACGATACTTCAAATACTGCAGGGGCTGCTGGATGGAGCGATAGCGATCAATACAAAGAATAAAAAGACTGAAGATAGAGGCTGTGCTAGCAACATAGTCCATAGATAACCAAAAGAGACATGTTGGTCTTCCAAGGATCCATTCATGGTTTAGGAGATATAAAATGTTTAGTGGCATGACTGCGACACCCACAATTAGGTCAGCAATAGACAGGCTAACAATGTACAAGTTTCCGACAGTGTGAAGTTTGCGCTCGGTTTTCACAGCATACAGTACTAAAATGTTCATGATAACTGTAAGAAATGATATGCTCCCTAATACCAGGCCCAAGGTTGCAGAGTGAATATTGGTCACATTCTTTGGTAGGCTCAAGTTGTTATTCAACATTATTCTCCCAGGAACAGTGGATTTGAGAGAAAATGACAGCAGACACTTGATCTGATGTGTTACATAAATGCAGGGATGGAAAGGGTCATTCTGGCCTTTATCTATAAAACAAAAACAGTAAAATGTTGAAGGCTAAGTCAGTATTAAAGCAATGCACAAAACATATTTCTAGTTAAAGGGAATGTGTCACCCACAGTATAATTCTTTCTGGCAATTTAGGACCAGATAGTGGATAGTGACATATCTCGGTTTATTTTCTGGTGGTAGATTTTTTTAATTGTATTTCCTGAAAGTGATCATGAGGACGGCCATCTTGCTCAAGCTGTTGTTAACAGCATTTAGAGATATACTCTACAGCAGCCACCATAGGCCATTGACACAATGAACAGGAGGAGACCTCATTGACTTCTATGGGAGAGTTTAGTTTTCTAGGCATGGTCTGTGAATTTTGCAAAGGTCAGGAGGGAGTAGATAAGGTGTGATATCACGTATTGCGAATGGTGGCTTCTATCTATTTAAAACAAGAAAGAAAAGCAGCACTGTCACAAGAAAATGCAGATGTGGATGCAATCCCTCCACGACCATCGGCTATTGGTCCAAGAATATCCACAACAGAAATAAGGCAGCACTCCAACTTGGGTGAAAGGGTTGGAGAACTGCTTTATTACAACAGAATGCAATGTTTCTGCCCAACACAATAAGTACTTTCTCAATCAAAGTTAGGTTGCTGCCTCATTTCTGTTCCTTCCAGCCATCCATTCATCCATCTAATATCTGTCATTCTAATCCTGCCTGTAATAATAAGGAAATGACTGCTGAAAAGTGAACTGTACAGACCAAAAAGTGTCACCTATTATTAGGCTTAGTGACCAGAGCGAAAACTGCAGGATTCTTTTAAAATATAGATAGTGACATGGAAAATAAAAAAATAACATCACCAAACATTTTTTAAAATATAAAAACTAGATTTTTTTTTATAGGTCATTTTCTGATTAAATTTTAAGAATAGATAAATCTAGATATATAGATAGACAAAAAGATAGATAAATAAAAAGATAGATATGAGATAGATAGATAAATAGACAGACAATATAGAGTGATAGATAATATATAGACAGCAAAACCACCATAAATGTAGATAAAATGAAGCATAGTTTCCATTGAAATGCATGTGCTGTTCATGCAATACACATCATGAACGAAGCAGCTGCTCCGGCTTATTGATGATGGTTCTCCTCAAGTTTCTCTAATCAGGTATTTAAAATTGAAGAACAATTTATAGTAATGGTAGGACAGCTTACTCCCATTAACTAAGGTTGGTCAGTAAACAAGGACCATTGGCTGATACAGTCCTGATCAAAAGTTTGACCACTTGAAAAATGGCAAAAAAATCATATTTAGCATGGCTGGATCTTGACAAGGTTCCAAGTAGAGCTTCAACATGCAACAAGAAGAAATTGGAGTGAGACAAAACATTTTTTGAGCATTCAATTTAATGAAAACAACGAATAAACTGAAACAGGCTGTTTTTCAGCTGCTCAAAAGTTTAGGACCACATGCCTTTAAAAGGCCAAATCTGTGCAAAGATGTGGATTCATTGTCATTCTCTGTCAGGTAGTCACACGTTGTGATGGCAAAGGCAAAAATACTCTCCCTTTTTGAACGTGGTCGGGTTGTTGAACTGCATAAGCAGGGTCTCTCACAGCGCGCCATCGCTGCTGAGGTGGGACGCAGTAAGACAGTCATTTGGAATTTCTTAAATGATCCTGAGGGTTATGGAACAAAAAAGTCAAGTTGAAGACCCAAAAAAATGTCATCAGCACTGAGCCGGAGGATCCAATTGGCTGTCCGTCAAGACACTGGACGATCCTCGACCCAAATTAAGGCCCTTACTGGTGCTGACTGCAGCCCCATAACCATCAGACGGCATCTGAGACTGAAGGGCTTCAAAAACAAAAAACGTCTTCAAAGAGCTCGTCTCCTTGAACGCCACAGAACTGCTCGTTTGGACTTTGCAAAAGAGCACCAAACATAAAGGTGGAAGAAAGTTTTATTCTCTGATGAGAAAAAATGTAACCTTGATGGTCCTGATGGTTTCTAACGTTACTGCCATGACAAGCAGATCCCACCTGAGATGTTTTCTACGCGCCACAGTGGAGGGGGCGCCATAATGGTCTGGGGTGCTTTTTCTTCAGTGGAACAATGGAGCTTCAGGAAGTGCAGGGGCGTCAAACGGCCGCTGGCTATGTCCAGATGTTGCAGAGAGCATTCCTCATGACTGAGGGCCCTCGTCTGTGTGGTAACGACTGGGTTTTTCAACAGGACAACGCTACAGTACACAATGCCCACAGGACAAGGGACTTCTTCCAGGAGAATAACATCACTCTTTTGGCCCATCCTGCGTGTTCCCCTGATCTAAATCCAATTGAGAACCTTTGGGGATGGATGGCAAGGGAAGTTTACAATAAATGGACAACAGTTCCAGACAGTAGATGGCCTTCGTGCGGCCGTCTTCACCACTTGGAGAAATGTTCCCACTCACCTCATGGAAACGCTTGCATCAAGCATGCCGAAACGAATTTTGGAAGTGATAAACAATAACGGCGGAGCTACTCATTACTGAGTTCATGTTTGGAAGTTGGATTTCTGTTTTGGGGGAGTTTATTTTTTTTTTGGAGGTGTGGTCCTAAACTTTTGATCAGCTGAAAAACAGCCTGTTTCAGTTTATTCGTTGTTTTCATTAAATTGAATGCTCAAAAAATGTTTTGTCTCACTCCCATTTCTTCTTGTTGCATGTTGAAGCTCTACTTGGAACCTGGTTAAGATCCAGCCATGCTAAATATGATTTTTTGCCATTTTTCAAGTGGTCTTAAACTTTTGATCAGGACTGTATGTGAATTGCAATGTTAGGCTACTTTCACACCTGCATTAGGTGCGGATCCGTCTGGTATCTGCACAGACGGATCTGCACCTATAAATGCAAACGCTGGTATCCGTTCAGTACGGATCCGTCTGCATAAGGCCTCATGCACACAACAGTGTTTTTTCACTGTCAGTGATTTGGCTTCAGTGGTCCGTGTCCAATTTTGCTTCAGTTGTGTTTCCTTGTGTCTTCCTTTTTTTTTTGTCTGACGGGAAAAAAAAGGAAGGTTAATGAAAAGTGTAATTTTATTGCACCAAGGTCTTGTAGAAAAAACGGACGCGGACACGGATGACATACCAGTTGTGCATGCGTTTTTTTTTGACTGACCCATTGACTTGAATGGGTCCGTCCTCCATTTTCCACTGACAAGAATAGGACAGGTTATATTTTTTTGACGGACTGGAATCACGGATCATAGACGCAGAAAAAAAACTGAGGACTATCAGTTTTTTTTCACAGCTCCATAGAAATGAATGGGACCTCCGCTAAACTGTGAAAAATGACAGAACGGACGCGGATGCACACAACGGTCGTGTGCATGAGGCCTAACTTAGTAAAAAAAAAATTGAACTCTAAGTGTAGGTCAAACGGATCCGTCCTGACTTACATTGAAAGTCAATGGGGGACGGATCCGTTTACAATTGCACCATATTTGTGTCAATGTAAACAGATCCATCCTCATTGACTTACATTGTAAGTCAGGACGGATCCGTTTGGCTCCGCATCGCCAGGCGGACACCAAAAAATGCAAGCAGCGTTTTGGTGTCCGCCTCCAGAGCGGAATGGAGGCAGAACGGAGCCAAACTGATGCATTCTGAACGGATCTGCATCCATTCAGAATTCATTGGGGCTAAACTGATCCGTTTGGGGCCGCTTGTGAGAGCCTTGAACTGGATCTCACAGGCGGACCCAGAAACGGCAGTGTGAAAGTAGCCTTACTTTTGAACATTTTTACTTGACAAACATTCAACTAAAATTCTCTTAATAATGGCTCACACACATGACTGTATTTTTCATCAGTGTTCTATCCACATTTCTATGGGGCCCTATTCCTGTCCGTGTTTGTGTATTTGTTTCACCCATTTAACAGATCTGCAACAAAAAAAAGAACGTATGGAAAGCCATTAGTTTGTATTCAGTTTTTTGTGGTTGATTTATAATGCCTGTAGGTAGGTACAGACAAGGACAGTGAGCCCTAACCTAGAACCCAGCAGGCTGTCGCCCCCCTACTTGCAGTATAAGCCCTACTTGGCAGGACCGCAACTGGACAACGGTCCCTACTCTAAATAAGTGCAGAGATGGACAGACACCAACAGACGAACAAACACCAAAGCAGAGTCATACGGAAATGGGTCAAAACAAGACGGGCTAGGCAGTACCAAACGAGAGACAGAGGGTGGTTAGAAGACAAGCCGAGGTCAGAAGCACAGCGTAATCAGTATGCAAATGCAGGAACAGGGAACAAGGAACCTAGCTAGTGAGCCAAACAAGACTCACTGGCAATGGTGTATGGCCAGGAAGGTATTTAAATAGAGCACCGAGTCCCTGGATAAGAACCTGATAGGTCCATTAAATCAGCGTTCTATTAGTCAGAAACACTAGTTCATGGTAATAGAGCAGCACACTCAAACAAACAATTGCAAATTGTTACTAAGGATGCCGTCGCATCACCAGGTGGCGTGGCTCAGGAGTGCATCTCTCCTGGGGTGGACATCTTGTGTTACTGGAGCCCGGACAGGTAAGTTAATTGCCTGATCTTCCTATAATTGACCTCCTTATGGGTGTTTCTTGTGGGTTGATAACAATTCCCTTTATCTTTTTTTGTGCGGATTGTGAAATACGTAAGACATACAAATGAAATATGGCTGCTAAATCGCGCAGGGAAAAGGCATTTTCTGGAGTTCCGATGACGAACTGGTCTCTCCATAGGGCTGCCAGGTGGAGGCTTCCACCCAGCAGTGAACCCGGGAAAGTTACCGGCACTAATGGGCGGGCTTTAACGCTGCCCTAGCCTGTAAAACGGCTAGGGCAGCGCTAAAGCCCGCCCATCAGAGCCGGTGATGTCACCGAACACACCGCTGGGCAAAAGCCTCTGCTTGACAGTGTGTTATTGTAAATAAAAGAGCCCTTGACCTGCGCGATCCAGCGCAGGGCAAGGGAGAGCATTGGAGCATTTCATGCTCCGATGCTAACATCAGAGGGGCTGGCTGGGTGAAATTATTGGTATGTCCGAGTTCAGCTCTGGACCCGGACAACCCCTTTAAAGGAGTCTTCTAAAGCTCCAGGGATTCTCATAGCATGTTTCAGATATGTCTATGGGTAGATTTTCTGATAAAAATAGGCTAAACATTTACTTGGATTTTTAAACAAACTGCAGCATCTTTGTTTCTGGCCAAAGTAAACTGTGCAGATTGATTCCCGAGGTTTGATAAACACTCTACGTTAGTTAGTGAATCATGAAACAAGGCACACGCTCTGTTTCCCTGTCCCACTTCCCTGATCAACACAGACGGTAAATATATTGTATCATATTGTAGAAATGTGTTTCTAAACCTTCCATATTCCTAATCTAACATCACAATCCACCTATATATTACTCAGTCTACATGTAAGATACGTAATGATGTTCTGGTACTCCTTGATCCTACCAGAAGAAAGCCCTCCCTCCAGAATCTATGCCTGGGTACATTTAAAGGGGTTTTCTGACACTCCCACCTATCAGCTGTTTGCTGTGGCCTCTGCACAGCGCCATATATTGGATAGCTGCTGTGCTTCGTATTGCAGATCAACCCCATTCCCATGAATAGGACTGAGCTGCATCTAGGCCACATGATTGATGAACTTGGTGTCACTGCCAGGGGCATTTCTAGGGTCTCAAAAGATCCGGGTCCCAAGCCCCAATGAATATGGCCCAGTTCTCTAAGTCGCCTCCCCCCCCCCCCCCCGCACACCGCATTTAGCTGTACTTGCTATATCGCAGCACATACCTGTCACATTCAGCGCCTTCCAGGTGACGTCTCCTCTGATGTAGATCTTCTCTGTCATCATCTTCTCCATTCGGTCTGTACAAGTTCTCTCAGCCGCCTCGTCTCTGCAGAGTGTGACACACAGACATCTTAGCTTCCTCACATTTCTATCATCATCTCCCAACCTGGAGTCCCCACATTGTCATCCTGCTGCTTGCTGTACCCCCCAATACTCCCAAATCCTATCCTGAAGAAAAATGAGTGCCCCACATAGTAATAGTGCTCCTCATAGTCCCACTAATAGTAATTCCCTTCTAGAATGCCCTAATTAGTAATACTGCCTCCTACAGTGCCCCCCAATAGTGATAATTCTCCCCAAGAGTGCCCCCATTAGTAGAAGAGCCCCCCAGTATTAATAATACCCTCACAGAGCCCCCAGTAGAAATAGGGCCCACTATTGTTCCCTAAGTGGTAATAAAGCTCTCTACAGACCCCTCAGTAGTAATAAGGCCTCCCATAGTGCTCTTAGTAGAAATAAGCCAGATCTATAAGTTCCTCCTATAGAGCCCCCAGTAGTAAGAAGAATGTCTATAATGTCCCCTGGATTTATAATACCCCTACAGTGCCCCCAGTATTTATACTGCCCCCTACTGTTATAATGCTCACCCTGACATGCTCCCAGTATTTATAATGCCCCCTGCAGTGTTCCCTGTAGTTATATTCCTCCCTTCGCCATAGAGTCCCATGTAAATAACATCACACCATCTCTCCAGCCCCTCCAATATACAGTCCCATGTAAATAACATCCCTCTCTATCTACAGCCCCCTCCAAAATACAGTCCCATGTAAATAACATCACCTCCTCCCCAGCCGCCTCTAACATGCAATCCCATGTAAATATCACCACCTCAACATTCAGTCCTATGTAAATAACATCATTCCCCCCCACCAGGCACCTTCAACATACAGTCCCATGTAAATATCACTCCCCCCCTCAGACCCCTGTAACATTCAGTCCCATGTAAATAACATCACTCCTTCCCACAGCCGCCATCAACATACAGTCCCATGTAAATAACATCACTCCCTCCCACAGCCGCCATCAACATACAGTCCCATGTAAATAACATCACTCCCTCCCACAGCCGCCATCAACATACAGTCCCATGTAAATAACATCACTCCCTCCTACAGCCACCATAAACATACAGTCCCATGTAAATAACATGACCCCCTCCCCAGCCACCTCCAACACACAGTTCCATGTAAATAACATCCCTCCCTTCAGCCCTAACATATAGTCACAGTTAAATAACCACAACTCCCATCATTGCTCTGCCTCTCCCTTCACTTACCTCTCCTCATGTAGCATCACCACAGCTTCTTTTCCTCTTCACTGCCCTCCTCTCCTGCACTGGTCACATGATGGTGACATCATCGCAGGTCCTTCTCAACCACTGCCTGTTTTGCTGGTCACATGACCTGTGATGTCACCACAGGTCCTTCAGATCTTCTAGTGCATTAGATTAAAATGTAATGTCGTCCTGAAGACAGCAATACAGTTGTATCTAGCAGGCAGGCAGGACATTCGGGGTCTGGGACAAAACATCAGGGGCGCAGGCCCCGAATGTTTTAACCTAGCAACGCCCCTGGTTCCTGCCCTAGGAAGAGGTTGCACGGCTCATCGGAGTGATGCAGCCT
Source organism: Bufo bufo (assembly GCF_905171765.1). Lineage (NCBI taxonomy): Eukaryota > Metazoa > Chordata > Amphibia > Anura > Bufonidae > Bufo > Bufo bufo. The sequence continues at coordinate 178,554,571 of NC_053397.1, forward strand.
TTTCAAACAGCTGGTGCCAAGAGTCACTATCCCACAGATCTTTGTAATATTTGATGTTATCATTACACATGTCAGAGGTGGACTGGGCATAGACCCTACCAGGGCTCTTTCTGATTGGCATTGCTTAGAAGACTGCTGTTGCTGCTGATACTGCGACTCCACTGGCAGGAATACCCGAACCACATCTTCAATTTGTATCACAATCCACTGTATGTACAGCTGTATATTGGCAGGACTGCAGTTGCTGCACACTGGGAATATTCCTAGCATAGGTAGGAGTCTCATAGAATGGAGTACTGTATCCAGCATTGTATGGCCTGAGGTAGTCTGGGGATAGCTCTCTGTATTGACCTACGGGAAACAAAGCGTAGGCATAGCCAAGAAGGAGTAAGTGAAAGGTGGTGTCTAGTGCAGTGTGCCGTAACAATAACAGTCTTTAGAAAAGAGTTGGACTGGTGTCTAAAATCCATATTAGTGAGTTACTAAAATAATGTTGGACTTGAGATATATTTACACAATGTCCTGACGTGCTGGTGGGATGGATTTTATACTTCACCTTTTTAAATAAATAAAAAAAAAATAGATGAATCACAGACAACAAATAAAAAAGAATATGAAATTGCTTTACCAAATCTGGTGCAAAGCATGCAGTAGCCCAGTTACCCATGGTTTTGTACATGCCCCCATGATTAATAGTGATGATCGGCAGGGGTCATATTTAAATTCGTGATATTTTGCAAATATTTTGTAGAATATTCGTCATATATTCGTGAATTCGTATACATTCGTTATATTCTACATTCTTTTTTTTTTTTACGCGAAAATCAGCGAGGTAATGATCGCGGTATAATGCGAATATTGCGCGCTCAATACAGGCGTGGGTCAAAAAAGAATATATAGCACTATAGAATCTAGTGCTATATATTTGTTTTTAGAATATTCGTCATTTTTTCCATCTGAACACATGATTCCTCCCTGCTTCTTGCTTGTGGGCCAATGAGTCATTGGCCCACAAGCAAGAAGCAGGGAGGGATCATGTGCTCAGATGGAAAAAAATGAGAAATATTCGTCATTACGAATATATAGCACTATATTCTAAATATTCTCGAATTCTTGAAGTGCCGATATTCGCGATTAAAATTCGCTATTTGAATATCCGCGCTCAACACAAATTATTAATTTAAAAAATGAAAATCAGACATCATATACACTGCGTGCAGAATTATTAGGCAAATGAGTATTTTGACCACATCATCCTCTTTATGCATGTTGTCTTACTCCAAGCTGTATAGGCTCGAAAGCCTACTACCAATTAAGCATATTAGGTGATGTGCATCTCTGTAATGAGAAGGGGTGTGGTCTAATGACATCAACACCCTATATTAGGTGTGAATAATTATTAGGCAACTTCCTTTCCTTTGGCAAAATGGGTCAACAGAAGGACTTGACAGGCTCAGAAAAGTCAAAAATTGTGAGATATCTTGCAGAGGGATGCAGCACTCTTAAAATTGCAAAGCTTCTGAAGCGTGATCATCGAACAATCAAGCGTTTCATTCAAAATAGTCAACAGGGTCGCAAGAAGCGTGTGGAAAAACCAAGGCGCAAAATAACTGCCCATGAACTGAGAAAAGTCAAGCGTGCAGCTGCCAAGATGCCACTTGCCACCAGTTTGGCCATATTTCAGAACTGCAACATCACTGGAGTGCCCAAAAGCACAAGGTGTGCAATACTCAGAGACATGGCCAAGGTAAGAAAGGCTGAAAGACGACCACCACTGAACAAGACACACAAGCTGAAACGTCAAGACTGGGCCAAGAAATATCTCAAGACTGATTTTTCTAAGGTTTTATGGACTGATGAAATGAGAGTGAGTCTTGATGGGCCAGATGGATGGGCCCGTGGCTGGATTGGTAAAGGGCAGAGAGCTCCAGTCCGACTCAGACGCCAGCAAGGTGGAGGTGGAGTACTGGTTTGGGCTGGTATCATCAAAGATGAGCTTGTGGGGCCTTTTCGGGTTGAGGATGGAGTCAAGCTCAACTCCCAGTCCTACTGCCAGTTTCTTGAAGACACCTTCTTCAAGCAGTGGTACAGGAAGAAGTCTGCATCCTTCAAGAAAAACATGATTTTCATGCAGGACAATGCTCCATCACACGCGTCCAAGTACTCCACAGCGTGGCTGGCAAGAAAGGGTATAAAAGAAGAAAATCTAATGACATGGCCTTCTTGTTCACCTGATCTGAACCCCATTGAGAACCTGTGGTCCATCATCAAATGTGAGATTTACAAGGAGGGAAAACAGTACACCTCTCTGAACAGTGTCTGGGAGGCTGTGGTTGCTGCTGCACGCAATGTTGATGGTGAACAGATCAAAACACTGACAGAATCCATGGATGGCAGGCTTTTGAGTGTCCTTGCAAAGAAAGGTGGCTATATTGGTCACTGATTTGTTTTTGTTTTGTTTTTGAATGTCAGAAATGTATATTTGTGAATGTTGAGATGTTATATTGGTTTCACTGGTAAAAATAAATAATTGAAATGGGTATATATTTGTTTTTTTGTTAAGTTGCCTAATAATTATGCACAGTAATAGTCACCTGCACACACAGATATCCCCCTAAAATAGCTAAAACTGAAAACAAACTAAAAACTACTTCCAAAATATTCAGCTTTGATATTAATGAGTTTTTTGGGTTCATTGAGAACATGGTTGTTGTTCAATAATAAAATTAATCCTCAAAAATACAACTTGCCTAATAATTCTGCACTCCCTGTAGTGCATGACAATCTCTTTCTAACAAAGCTAGAACCAGCCCTGTACCTGACATGGATCCAGAGATCTCCCCAGTCATTGCTCTGCTAGATTTACAGTCAGGTCCATAAATATTGGGACATGGACACAATTCTAACATTTTTGGCTCTATGCACCACCACAATGGATTTGAAATGAAACGAACAAGATGTGCTTTAACTGCAGACTGTCAGCTTTAATTTGAGGATATTTACATCCAAATTAGGTGAACGGTGTAGGAATTACAACAGTTTGCATATATGCCTCCCACTTGTTAAGGAACAAAAAGTAATGGGACAATTGGCTTCTCAGCTATTCCATGGCCAGGTGTGTGTTATTCCCTCATTATCCCAATTACAATGAGCAGATAAAAGGTCCATAGTTCATTTCCAGTGTGCTATTTGCATTTGGAATCTGTTGCTGTCAACTCTCAAGATGAGATCTAAAGAGCTGTCACTATTAGTGAAGCAAGCCATCATTAGGCTGAAAAAACACAACAAACCCATCAGAAAGATAGCAAAAACATTAGGCGTGGCCAAAACAACTGTTTGGAACATTTTCAAAAAGAAGGAACGCATCGGTGAGCTCATCAACACCAAAAGACCTGGAAGACCACAGTAAACAACTATCGTGGATGACCGAAAATTCTTTCCCTGGTTAAGAAAACACCTTTCACAACAGTTGGCCAGATCAAGAACACTCTCCAGGAGGTAGGTGTATGTGTATCAAAGTCAACAATCAAGAGAAGACTTCACCAGAGTGAATACAGAGGGTTCACCACAAGATATAAACCATTGGTGAGCCTCAAAAACAGGAAGGCCAGATTAGAGTTTGCCAAACGACATCTAAAAAAGCCTTCACAGTTCTGGAAAAACATCCTATGGACAGATTAGACCAAGATCAACTTGTACCAGAGTGATGGGAAGAGAAGAGTATGGAGGAGGAAAGGAACTGCTCATGATCCTAAGCATGCGACCTCATCAGTGAAGCATGGTGGTGGTAGTGTCATGGCGTGGGCATCTATGGCTGCCAATGTAACTGGTTCTCTTGTATTTATTGATGATGTAACTGCTGACAAAAGCAGCAGGATGAATTCTGAAGTGTTTCGGGCAATATTATCTGCTCATATTCAGCCAAATGCTTCAGAACTCATTGGACGGCGCTTCACAGTGCAGATGGACAATGACTCAAAGCATACTGCAAAAGCAACCAAAGAGTTTTTAAGGGAAAGAAGTGGAATGTTATGCAATGGCCAAGTCAATCACCTGACCTGAATCCGATTGAGCATGCATTTCACTTGCTGAAGACAACACTAAAGGGAAAATGCCCCAAGAACAAGCAGGAACTGAAGACAGTTGCAGTAGAGGCCTGGCAGAGCATCACCAGGGATGAAACCCAGTGTCTGGTGATGTCTATGCGTTCCAGACTTCAGGCTGTAATTGACTGCAAAGGATTTGCAACCAAATATTAAAAAGTGAAAGTTTGATTTATGATTATTATTCTGTCCCATTACTTTTGGTCCCTTAACAAGTGGGAGGCACATATGCAAACTGTTGTCATTCCTACACCGTTCACCTGATTTGGATGTAAATACCCTCAAATTAAAGCTGACAGTCTGCAGTTAAAGCACATTTTGTTCGTTTCATTTCAAATCCATTGTGGTGGTGTAAAGAGCCAAAAATGTTAGAATTGTGTCGATGTCCCAATATTTATGGACCTGACTGTATATCAATCTGACAGCTCAAGAGGAGTGTCTTTTCTGCTGGATCTCTCTGCCTATGACAGCTCAGGAGGCAGTACTAGGATCAAACTGAGCATGTGCGGCCCTTTCAGTGAGCCGGACAAAGAAATAAGAAAAAGAACAAACAGCAGGTGGCGCTATACAGATACATTTTATTGAATAACTCGGCCATATAACATTTTTAATTACATGCAATTACAAAGGTATTTAGACCCAGGTGCTGGTTTGAAAACTGTAGAATATTTTTCGTGGGATGATCCCTTTAATATGGATTTATGGCTATTTTAACAAGAAAATACCAAATGTTATGTTATACTTGGTAAAAATCTTACATTAACCTTTTTTAACTAAGTAAAGCTACTCAAAGTCCTACACTATAATTCATCTATTTCTGAAGACCGTATAATGAGAGAAGCTTCCCTCCAAGGAAATTTCACTCAAAGAAGCCTTGCAATTTAGCAGCTCATTGCATCCCAGGTATAAAAATCTAAAGCAATTTCCACTACAACTGGTAGAGGGAAGGGAAAAAGGAGGACTGGGTGCGAGGTTTACTACTGAGGATGAGTAAGTATCATTGAGGTACCTAAGCCAAAGTAAAGTTCATCTTTAAACAAGAGAATATGTGGAAAATAAAACTCACACAGTAAAGTGTAGCAATCAGATAGTTTTAGGCACTTCCAATGACCTGATATTTAAGTAAAGGTCATAAAAACCTTTTTTGACAGTTTTTTCCTGGTATTTGAAGACAACACAACAACTCCTTACCAGACTACCCAATTATTTCCCACTTGTTTTGGCAATGCTAAAATGTATTTAGTCCTGCCAATAAAGCTTATTTTATTTTATTTTATTTTATTTGATAGATAGATAGATAGATAGATAGATAGATAGATAGATAGATAGATAGATAGGAAAAAGATAGATGGATAGATAGATAGATCCTGTCATCTCTGCTCCCAAGAAAGGACATCCCTGAACACATCATCCAAAGCATTAACACAGAGCTGGCAGCTAAAATCAGCGCCATGCCAGAAATCACCCTGGCACAACACCCCTCCATAAACCATCATCACCTATATGACAATAAACACCTCAATAACCAAGGAGTCAACCTTCTAGCCAAAGAATTCAAAGACATAGTGCTCAACAGAAACCCCCAGCCCAGACCACACACAAGACAAAAGCCTATGGAAAAGTCACCAACAACAAATAGACCTGAAACCTCATACCCTCCCTAACAAACTGGAAATGGTGACTTTTACCCCAAATATGGCCATCAGAGGCACAAACCATGGAGGAATCCACCTGCCTCACATAGAATAATGCAGAGCAGAGACATTGAGGAGATAAAGACCCTGCTCAGCACTCTGTGCAGAACACTGACTGGACCAAACTGCTAGAATATGGCCACCAGTCTACAATCCATAGAAACATAGAAACATAGAATGTGTCGGCAGATAAGAACGATTTTGCCCATCTAGTCTGCTCAATATACTGAATACTATGGATAGCCCCTGGCCCTATCTTATATGAAGCATGGCCTTATGCCTATCCCATGCATGCTTAAACTCCTTCCCTGTATTTGCAGCTACCACTTCTGCAGGAAGGCTATTCCATGCATCCACTACTCTCTCAGTAAAGTAATACTTCCTAATATTACTTTTAAACCTTTTCCCCTCTAATTTAAAACTATGTCCTCTTGTAGCAGTTTTTATTCTTTTAAATATTCTCTCCTCTTTTACCTTGTTGATTCCCTTTATGTATTTAAAAGTTTCTATCATATCCCCTCTGTCTCGTCTTTCTTCCAAGCTATACATGTTAAGGTCCTTTAATCTTTCCTGGTAAGTTTTATCCTGCAATCCATGTACCAGTTTAGTAGCTCTTCTCTGAACTCTCTCCAAAGTATCAATATCCTTCTGGAGATATGGTCTCCAGTACTGAGCACAATACTCCAAATGAGGTCTCACTAGTGCTCTGTAGAGGGGCATGAGCACTTCCCTCTTTCTACTGGTAATGCCTCTCCCTATACACCCAAGCATTCTGCTAGCATTTCCTGCTGCTCTATGACATTGTCTGCCTACCTTTAAGTCTTCTGAAATAATGGATCCCTAAATCCCTTTTCTCAGATACTGAGGTTAGGACTGTATCACTGATTTTATATTCTGCTCTTGGGTTTTTACGCCCCAGGTGCATTATCTTGCACTTATCAACATTAAATTTTAGTTGCCAGATTTTTGGACCATTCCTCTAGTTTTCCTAAATCCTTTTCCATTTGGTGTATCCCTCCAGGAACATCAACCCTGTTACAAATCTTTGTGTCATCAGCAAAAAGACACACCTTACCATCGAGGCCTTCTGCAATTTCGCTGATAAAGATATTAAACAATATGGGTCCCAGAACAGATCCCTGAGGTACCCCACTGGTAACAAGACCTTGGTCTGAATATACTCCATTGACTACAACCCTCTGTTGCCTGTCCCTCAGCCACTGCCTAATCCATTCAACAATATGGGAGTCCAAGCCCAAAGACTGCAATTTATTGATAAGCCTTCTATGTGGGACAGTATCAAAAGCCTTACTAAAGTCTAGATAAGCGATGTCTACTGCACCTCCTCCAAAAAAATCAATAAGATTAGTTTGACATGATCTCCCTGAAGTAAACCCATGCTGTTTTTCATCTTTCAATCCATGGGATTTTAGATGTTCCACAATCCTCTCCTTAAGTATGGTTTCCATTAATTTCCCCACTATTGATGTCAGGCTTACTGGCCTATAGTTGCCCAATTCCTCCCTACTACCATTCTTGTGAATGGGCACAACATTTGCTAATTTCCAATCTTCTGGGACGACTCCTGTTGCCAGTGATTGGTTAAATAAATTTGTTAATGGTTTTGCTAGTTCACCGCTGAGCTCTTTTAATAGCTTTGGGTGTATCCCATCAGGCCCCTGTGACTTATTTGTAATAATTTTAGACAGCTGACTTAGAACCTCTTCCTCTGTAAAGACACATGCATCAAAAGATTCATTAGTCTTCTTTCCTAACTGAGGTCCTTTTCCTTCATTTTCCTTTGTAAAAACTGAACAGAAGTATTCATTGAGGCAGTCAGCTAGTTCTTTATCTTGGATGATTGTCCTGAGGAAGAGGGTCCAATTCCCTCGAAACGCGTAGACCAATAAATACTTTTTTATTCACCTCCTGCGTTATATATCTAGCCGAGCAGCGCCCAAGGAGCAAATACTATTTGCAGTTCCAGTTTTTTCTTCCTTTTTTGTTTATCTTACTTCGCTTTCGCATTTAATTTTTTAAATGCGTCCTGGAACCTAGGCTGCAGCAAGGCACCCTTGGCCGCTGGTCCATTTACCAGCCAGGGTCGTCAAAGGCGTTGTGACTTTTCACAACAAACTCTGGTAAGCGCATTACTTTTCTCATTACTGTTATCGTTTTATACTGTACTACACATTTTGCGCTGCCTCTCTCTTCTCCCCTCCCTTTTAGTTCTTTATCTTCTTCCATGTACCTTCCTTCTTTTGTTTTTAATTTGGTATTTCTTGTTTTAGTTTCCTTTTTTCATTTATGTATCTGAAGAATGCCTTATCGCCTTTTTTCCCTGACTGAGCTAATTTCTCTTCTGCCTGTGCTTTAGAAGCTCTTATAACTTGTTTGGCCTCTCTCTGCCTAATCTTATAAATTTGCCTGTCATGCTCTTTTTTTTTTTTTATAATTCCTAAATGCTATCTTTTTGTTTTTAATGATTTTGGCCACTTCTGCTGAGTACCACAGTGGTCTCTTCCTTTTTTTGCTTTTACTGACAATCCTAATGCAATTTTCTGTTGCCTTCAATAGTGCCACTTTTAAGTAGTCCCATTCCAGCTTATTCTACACAGGGCAGCTCATTACAAGGTATATGGACAAACATTGACATCTCTTATTGTCAGCAGCTGGAACATTCAGGGCCTGAACGCTTCAGCCTTCGGATGTAAGACGCACGATCCAGACTTTACCCAAAGACTAAAAAACATTGACATACAGATCCTCCTAGAAACAAGGACTAAAACAGAGAATAAATCCTTGGTGCCCACCGGATACAGGGAGATCTCTGTCCCTGCTCTGAAAAACAAAAGCATCAAGCTGGGCTGGAACTCAGAAGGAATATTAGTCTGGTATAAAGAGGAGCTCCATGAGCAGATCAGACCAATAAAGACAGGAGACTGCCACATCTGGGTAAGGATAGCCCGCTCCATATTCACCTCTCTGGCTGACGTCTACCTCTGTGCAGCATACATATCTCCACCAGAGTCTCCATACATCAATCCCGACAGCTTTGAGATCCTACAGAGGGAAGCCGACCATTTTCAGGCCCTGGGCAATGTTCTCATATTTGGAGACCTCAATGCAAGAACAGGGAGGGAGAGAGACTACCTGACAGACAACTGACGGAAATGTCTATATATTCGGAGCAGACACTGACTGACAGCTCAGTGCACACCGAGAGGAACAGCTATGACAGCACAGTAAACAAAAGTGGCAGAACATTGCTGAACTTATGTCGAAGCCTCAGACTTCATATTCTCAATGGCCGCACCAAGGGAGACTTTCTTGGTAGATATACCCTAAACTCCCATGTAGGCAACAGTGTGGTAGACTATGCCATCAAAGATATGGACCCCAAAAATGTTGGTGGCTTCATAGTCACCCCACAGACACACCTGTCAGACCACAACCAACTGCTCCTATACATTAAATCCACAAGTAAACCGGTACAAAAATCTCAGCAGACCGGCCTCTTTAACCTACCTCCATATTTTAAATGGTCCAAGATGTCAGCCCCAAAGTATATGGAGCCCATAAACAGCGCAGAGATCCAGGAGATGATCCATAACTTCCATAGGAAAGTGTATGAGCTGAACCCAGAAGGAGTAAATCTCGCGGTAAGGGACTTTAATAATATAATTTGCACCATGGCAGAAATGTCTGACCTCAAAAGATGCAACAAAAGGCCAAAAAAGCAACAACCCAACAGTTGGTTTTACCGGGAGTGTAAAGATATCAGGAAGGCGCTAAGAATGGCCTCAAATAGAAAACACCAAGATCCAAACAACCCCAGTCTGAGGGAAGCCTACAGCAACATACAAATGCAATACAAAAATACCCTCAGAAAGAAAAAGCAAGGCAACATCTCAACCAAGCTCCTCCAACTCCAAGATGCTCTCCAGGACAACTGTTTCTGGGAACTATGGAGGCAGATGGACAAAACCAGCAAGAATACCAACCTCCACATCCAAAATGGCAACATCTGGCTCCAGTACTTCAAGGATCTATACAAAGCCATCTCGAGGGAGGACCAAAGCCCAGAACAAAAATAAATCATGAAAAAGCTGAAGGATATGGAGGAAAAAATCTAAGATTTCCAAAACCCTCTAGACACACCGTTCACGCTGCAGGAGATAACAGAGAGGATCTCAATAATAAAGAGTAAAAAAGCCAGCGGCCCAGATGTGATCCTTCCAGAAATGATCAAATACTTGTATTTGATCATTTCTGTATTTGATCATTTCTGGTATCCAGGTCGCATTAGTAAAACTCTACAATGTTGTGCTGAGTGCTGGGTACTTCCCCCAGAGCTGGAACCAGGGCATATAACCCCCATACACAAGGGCGGAGACAGGTATGACGCAGCCAACTATAGAGGGATATACGTCAGCAGCAACCTGGGAAAACTCCTCAGCAGTATCCTGAATAAGAGGATCCTCAGCTTCCTCACCCAGCACAACATCCTCAGCAGAGGCCAAGCAGGCTTCATACCAAACCACCGCACCACGGACCACATCTACACCCTGCAGAGCCTCATCAAGAGCCATGTCCACAATACAAAGCATGGAAAGATCTATGCCTGCTATGTGGACTTTAAGAAGGCCTTTGACTCAGTGTGGCATCTAGGCCTATTCCTGAAACTTCTTGAAAGCGGAATAGGAGGAAAAACATATGATGTCATCAGAAGTTCCTACACTGAGAACAGATGCAGCGTGAAGGTAAATGGGAGGAGAACGGCTTATTTACGGCAGAGCCGAGGAGTCAGACAGGGCTGCAGCCTCAGTCCAACCCTGTTTAACATCTACATCAATGAGCTGGCGGCGGCTCTGGAGTCCTCCACAGCACCTGGTCTCACCCTCCATGACACTGAGGTGAAATTTCTCCTTTATGTAGATGATCTTCTGCTACTATCGCCAACTGAGAAAGGTCTCCAAGATAACCTGAAAATCCTGGAGAAGTTCAGTAACACGTGGGCACTGCCCTTCAATCCAAAGAAAACCAACATCATGGTATTCCAGAAAAGAAACCGAAAAGCAGCCGGGCGTCCCCCCTTCCTGCTAAACAACTGTCCACTTTCAGAAACCGACAGCTACACCTACCTGGGCCTAGAAATCAGCCAATCAGGGAGTTTTAAGAAAGCCATGGGAACACTGAGAGACAAGGCGAGCAAAACCTTCTATGCCATCAGAAGGCGTCTCTGTATCACCTAAAAGCACCAGTGACCGTCTGGCTTAAAATCCTTGACACCATCATCGCCCCGATCCTCCTGTATGGCAGTGAGGTCTGGGGCCCAGACATATACCCAGACCGGGCAAAGTGGGACTCTTGGCCAACAGAACTATTCCACCTAGAAATCTGCAAACACTTTCTCCAGGTCCACAGGAGCACTCAAACAGCGCCAGTCAAACAGAACTGGGCAGATTCCCGCTCTACTTTGCTGTCCAGAAGAGGGCGCTATCATTCATAGCCCATCTTCATAGCAGCAGTCCCAGCTCCCACCATCACAAAGCCTTGCTACACCAAGAAGCCCAAGAAAAACAAAGCACCCTGCAACAAGTCACCCAAACCCAGCCTGCCCAAGCCACCAACAAATATAGCCTGATAAAGGGCGAAATCCAGAGGACAATACACAAGTACAAAGAGGAGTATATTAGCGTCTGGAGGAACGACATAAGAACATCCCAGAAGCTGACAGTATACCAGAGCCTGCAGAGGGAGTACAAACTGGCCCCATATCTGGAGAAACTCCCCAATCCAAAAGACCGACAGATCCTGAGCCGGTACAGACTGAGCGCCCACACCCTGCTCATTGAATCCGGGCATCACCGACAGAGGTACATGCCCAGGGAGAGCAGACTGTGCCAGCAGTGCTACCAGGAGGCCGTGGAGAATGAGGCTCATTTCCTGCTGCGGTGCCCCAAAAACTCAGCAGTGAGGGATTCTCACTTTAGGAGACTGTGTGATCTCTGCCCAGACTTCATCTCCATGGAGGAGGAAGAGAGACTCTCCATACTGCTGGGGGAAGAGGAGAACACAGCGGCCACAGCAGCACAATATATTACTGCCTGATATAGACTCAGAGGAGCCTGATATACCATGGACTCCTATACCCCCACCCTGTATATGTCCCCATGACCCAACCCTACCCAATTATTTTCCACTTGCTTTGGCAATACTAAAATGTATTTAGTCCTGCCAATAAAGCTTATTTGATTTGATAGATAGATAGATATGACATAGATAGATAGATAGATAGATATGACATAGACAGATATGAGATAGATAGATATGACAGATAGATAGATAGATAGATAGATAGATATGAGATAGACAGATATAAGATAGATAGATATTAGATATCCCAAAAAAATAAACACAAGCAGCACAGCAGGAGCAATGTGATCCAGCATCCAAGTAACTAGAAAAGAAAATTCCAAGCTGCTCCTAAAAGTTGTTCAAAGGTCGTGTTTTTTGTTCTTTAATCACCAATGCAACGTTTCAGTCCTCTTACCAGGACTTCTCTCACACAGTATATTTATAATGCTTGAGAAAAGTCCTGGTAAGAGGACTGAAACGTTGCATTGGTGATTAAAGAACACAAACTTTGAACAACTTTTGGGAGCAGCTTGGAATTTTATTTTCTAGATAGATAAATAGATAATGAGATAGATTATGGATAGATAGATAGATAGATATAAGATAGATAGATAGATAGATAGATAGGAGATAGATTACATTATATTTAGACAATTGTGTTCCAGGAAGCAAATAGTTAAAAAAAAAACAGCTACAGTGTGTGTGTGGGGGTCCTGTATATTCTCTGCAGGCTGCCTCCCTCCTGCACCTATCAGGTTATGTCTGCCAACAAGCAGCCCTTGTCATTTATTGCAGCACAGAGAAGAGAGAGGGGCCGGCAGCACATATGTCAGGTCATTAGAGGGTGACATTCTGAACTCCCCAGTAAACCACAGGAGCAGAGGAGGCCATTACATTCACAGTGCAGGGCCTCCGGTAGGAGAGAGGAAGGGGGCGGGGCCAAGGTCTGCCTGACTGCTGTGGAGCCGGTGCTATGGATGCAGCACTCAGCTCCTCACTACAGCATAAGGACCCTGCAGGGTACAGTGGGCGGGAGACCAGGGACCAGCACTCCTTGCTGTGCTGTCTGTGCTCTTCTCAGGTGCGGCTACCAGCTCTCTTCCACTTCTGTCTGCGCAGCTCAGCAAGGGGCCCCAATTAGGAATGGGGGCCCTGGGCAATTGCCCTGTTTGCCGCCCCCTAACGGCGACCCTGGTATTACTACAACTCCCAGTATGGCCTGAACAATGGTAATAATGTGTTGTGAGTTATTTCGAAAAATGTAACCACCTATCATCTCACTGCGGACATCTCACCCAGTGAATCCAGTTATGATCAGAGGCAGAATATACAGTTACAATTAGTGTGAATCAGATCAGACCCCAAATAGATCTCAGTTCAGACCTCCAATGTTAAGCCTCATTCACACATTCGTGTTTGCTCACAAGTCCATGAGAAGGTGGTCAGTGATGCATCCGTGAAGCTGTCCATGAAGGATCCGTGTTCTGTACTTGTGTCCAGTTTTTGCTGTCCGTGTGCCATCCGTGTTTCACTGACACTGAACAGCTGAAAAAAAAATTTTCAAAGCATCTCTTCCTAATGATCCGTGAAACACGGTTGCAACATGGATGGCATCCATGGTTTTCACGGACCCATAGACTATAATGTGCATGATGGATCTGTGAACAAGGACAAAATAGAGCGTGCATCTCTGATAAAACCATGGACCCACGGACAGTACTAAAACACTGATGTGTGAATACACACATTAAAATGAATGGGTACGTGTGCTGTCCGTGGAGAACATTGACGTGTGAATGAGGCTTTAATCAGACACCTAGACAGACCTCAGACCAAACCCCCATTGATAATCAGACCTCACGTTGTGTGCAGGTCACAGCACAGCTTGTGGTGCCTGCAGAAGAAGACCAGAGAGCGGTGTGTAAAGAGCTGTATTCACCGCTCTCTCGTCCTGCTGTGCTAATGATGGCTTCCATAATGAAAGCGCTCATTAGTATTCACTCCATTCTGTTTTTGTGTTTCCGTTTTTCACTCCTGGCCTTCCTGGAGACGTAACTTTCTTTTTTATTAACATAGCTATATAAGGGTATTTTTTTTTAAGAGACAAGTATCATTTTGTAATGTCACCCCCTTATATTGCATATGGAAAGCTGGAAAAAATTTCCACTTGAAAAAAATAAAATAAAAAAAAGCAACCGCACCACAGTTTTATGGGTTTTATTTTTACAGCGTTGTCTTTGCAGTACAGCTGGCCTGTGCCCTTCATTTCCTTGGTCAATATGATTACAGCTTGTTTTGTGTTTTAATACTTTAAAAAAATATAACTTTTGAAAAAGAAAAGTGTTCTTCTCAGCGCCCTATTCTGACCCGCATAACTTTTTTATTTACAGTATATGTCCATGGAACTATGTGAGGGCATATTTTTGCAGGACGATCTATACTTTTCATGATACCATTTTGGGGTGTGTATGATTTTTTGTTAAATTTTTCTGGAGAGGTGAAGTGATGAAAAAATGGCGACTCTAGATTTTACTTTGTTAAGTCTTGCACTTCATGGGATAAATATTTTTATATTTTAATAGTATGAGCATTTTGGGATGCTACAATGCCTATGATGTTTAAATTTTTTGTTGCTTATTTATTTTTAAATTTTTTTTAGGGGGAAATGGGGTGATTTGAATTTTTATATATATCCTATTTCTTTTAAATATTTATATATCCTATTTATTTTTTATATATTTTTTAAAAACTTTAACACGTTTAAAAGTTCCCTTAGGGATCATGAACATGCAATCATTATGCTCCATTCAATTAGCTTTGAAGTCTATGAGAGATCCGCTATGTTCTTATGGAGCCATTCCAGAGGCAAGGTCTCTTTTGGAAGATAGCTGTGGCAGCCTCGGATCCTTCAGAGACAGAGCCTGCTACAGAAAATGAACATTTCCCTCAATCAGCACTAGGGGAAGTGTTCCAGCCTCAGGTTTACAGCGCACAGATTCCTGGATCACATTTGACCAAGGCAATTAGAGGGATTAAATGTCTGCGATAAACATTATTACTGATTGTAGACATTAGTCCAGGGTGTCTGCAGTGTGAAACAACCACCCTTAAAGAGACCACATCCGCTCTACATGTAGGGTGGATGTCATCAAAGAGGTTAACAACACATTAAAATATATATTTACCAAATACGAGGCTAAAGACATTGAAGGTTGATACATCCATTGACTTCAATGGGAGCAGCGCTGCAGTAACCAACTACACAATGGATGGGAATGTCTAGCCCTGGCCCTTCCAGTGCTGGAAATCCACTGAAGCAGATGATTGACAAGGGTGTGGGGTGTTTGAGCCTGGCAGTTCAGACATGGATGGCCAATCCTGAGGGCAGGCCATCAATAACAAAATCCAGAAATAACCTAATGTCTGATCATCTACCATTCCACTGCTTCTGCCCTGATGCTCCCTGCCAGTTATATCAATGACATCCTCGACTGCTCCATATGATCATTGCAGAAATCACTGGCCTCAACGGTCCTGTCGGGTAGCAGGGTACACGGGGTTGTTAGGTAAGCTTTTATATAAAAAGACATAAAAATCTTCTGGTGCATTTGATATGTTATTTAACCTTTCTATCACAAGAAAATTATGATATATCAGAAGCAATTATGTTATCTAATGGCATGCAGTTATGTATACAGGGAGTGCAGAATTATTAGGCAAGTTGTATTTTTGAGGATTAATTTTATTATTGAACAACAACCATGTTCTCAATGAACCCAAAAAACTCATTAATATCAAAGCTGAATATTTTTGGAAGTAGTTTTTAGTTTGTTTTTAGTTTTAGCTAGTTTAGGGGGATATCTGTGTGTGCAGGTGACTATTACTGTGCATAATTATTAGGCAACTTAACAAAAAACAAATATATACCCATTTCAATTATTTATTTTTACCAGTGAAACCAATATAACATCTCAACATTCACAAATATACATTTCTGACATTCAAAAACAAAACAAAAACAAATCAGTGACCAATATAGCCACCTTTCTTTGCAAGGACACTCAAAAGCCTGCCATCCATGGATTCTGTCAGTGTTTTGATCTGTTCACCATCAACATTGCGTGCAGCAGCAACCACAGCCTCCCAGACACTGTTCAGAGAGGTGTACTGTTTTCCCTCCTTGTAAATCTCACATTTGATGATGGACCACAGGTTCTCAATGGGGTTCAGATCAGGTGAACAAGGAGGCCATGTCATTAGATTTTCTTCTTTTATACCCTTTCTTGCCAGCCACGCTGTGGAGTACTTGGACGCGTGTGATGGAGCATTGTCCTGCATGAAAATCATGTTTTTCTTGAAGGATGCAGACTTCTTCCTGTACCACTGCTTGAAGAAGGTGTCTTCCAGAAACTGGCAGTAGGACTGGGAGTTGAGCTTGACTTCATCCTCAACCCGAAAAGGCCCCACAAGCTCATCTTTGATGATACCAGCCCAAACCAGTACTCCACCTCCACCTTGCTGGCGTCTGAGTCGGACTGGAGCTCTCTGCCCTTTACCAATCCAGCCACGGGCCCATCCATCTGGCCCATCAAGACTCACTCTCATTTCATCAGTCCATAAAACCTTAGAAAAATCAGTCTTCAGATATTTCTTGGCCCAGTCTTGACGTTTCAGCTTGTGTGTCTTGTTCAGTGGTGGTCGTCTTTCAGCCTTTCTTACCTTGGCCATGTCTCTGAGTATTGAACACCTTGTGCTTTTGGGCACTCCAGTGATGTTGCAGCTCTGAAATATGGCCAAACTGGTGGCAAGTGGCATCTTGGCAGCTGCACGCTTGACTTTTCTCAGTTCATGGGCAGTTATTTTGCGCCTTGGTTTTTCCACACGCTTCTTGCGACCCTGTTGACTATTTTGAATGAAACGCTTGATTGTTCGATGATCACGCTTCAGAAGCTTTGCAATTTTAAGAGTGCTGCATCCCTCTGCAAGATATCTCACTATTTTTGACTTTTCTGAGCCTGTCAAGTCCTTCTTTTGACCCATTTTGCCAAAGGAAAGGAAGTTGCCTAATAATTATGCACACCTAATATAGGGTGTTGATGTCATTAGACCACACCCCTTCTCATTACAGAGATGCACATCACCTAATATGCTTAATTGGTAGTAGGCTTTCGAGACTATACAGGTTGGAGTAAGACAACATGCGTAAAGAGGATGATGTGGTCAAATTACTCAATTGTCTAATAATTCTGCACTCCCTGTATACTCAATTGGCTAACTGTAGATATGGTCCAAATTAAGTTAAAGGGGTTGTCCGGGTTCAGAGCTGAACCCAGACATACCTCCATTGTCATCCAGGCAGCCCCCCTGACCGGAGCATCGGAACAATTCATGCTCCGATGCTCTCCATTTTTTGGAGATCCGGTCACGTACCGGGGCTCTCCATGGGGCTACCAGGAAGCCCGGTGACATCACCGGCACTGATGGGCGGGATTTAGCGCTGCCCTAGCCAGTAAAACGGCTAGGGCAGCGCTAAAGCCCGCCCATCAGAGCTGGTGTCGTTACCAAACACACTGCTAGGCGGAAGTTTCTGCCCGGAAGTGTATTATTGTAAATAAAAGATCGCTTGCCCTGCGCGATTTAGCGCAGGGCAAGGGAGCGCATCGGAGCATGAGATGCTAGCCTGGGGGGGGGGGGGCTGCCTGGGTGAAAATAAGGGTATTTCCGGGTTCAGCTCTGAACCCGGACAATCCTTTTAAATAAGGTAAATGTGAACAATGCTCCGGGTCCAGATGGATTACACCCAAGAGTGCTTAAAGAGCTCTGTTCAGTCATTGCTGTGCCCCTGTTTGTAATTTTTAAAGATTCTCTAGGAACTGGTACAATGCCAAGTGATTGGTGCAAGGCAAACGTGGTGCCCATATTCAAAAAAGGATCAAGGTCCTTCACAGGTAATTATAGACCAGTTAGTTTAACTTCTGTTGTGGGAAAATGTTTGAAGGACTCTTAAGGGACTATATACAGGAGTATGTGACTGTAAATAATATTATAAGTGATAACTAACATGGGTTTACCAAGGACAGAAGTTGTCAGACTAACCTGATTTGTTTTTATGAGGAGGTGAGTAGTAGCCTGGACAGAGGGGCGTCTGCGGATGTAGTGTTTCTGGATTTTGCAAAGGCTTTTGATACTGTCCCTCATAGACGTTTATTAGGTAAAGTAAGGTCTATAGGCTTGGAAAGTATAGTTTGTAATTTAATTGAAAACTGGCTGAAGGACCGTGTCCAGAGAGTTGTGGTCAATGATTCCTATTCAGAATGGTCCCGGGTTATAAGTGGTATACCCTAAGGTTCAGTGCTGGGCCCTTTATTATTAAATTTATTTATTAATGATATCGAGGACGGGATTAATAGCACCATTTCTATTTTTGCAGATGACACTAAGCTATGTAGTACTCTACAGTCTATGGAAGATGTCCATAAACTACAAGCTGACTTGAACACTCTGAGTGATTGGGCATCAACTTGGCAAATGAGGTTCAATGTGGACAAATGTAAAGTTATGCATCTTGGTAGTAATAATCTCCATGCATCATATGTCCTAGGTGATGTAGCACTGGGAGAGTCACTTATAGAGAAGGATTTGGGTGTCCTTGTAGATGGTAGATTAAATAACAGCATACAATGTCAATAAGCTGCTTCTAAGGCCACCAGGATATTGTCATGCATTAAAAGAGGCATGGACTCGCGGGGCAGAGATGTAATATTCCCACTTTACAAAGCGTTGGTGCGTCCTCATCTGAAATATGCAGGTCAGTTCTGGGCACCAGTCCATAGAAAGGACGCACTGCAGCTGGAAAAAGTCCAGAGGAGAGGAGACTAAACTGATATGGGGCTTGGAGGGTCTTAGTTATGAAGAAAGATTAAAAGAATTACATTTATTTAGTCTTGAGAAGAGATGTCTAAGAGGGGACATGATTAACCTATACAAATATATAAATGGGCCATACAAAAAATACGGTGAAAAACAGTTTCATGTAAAATGCCCTAAAAAGACGAGGGAGCACTGCCTCCGACTGGAGAAGAGAAAGTTCAGTCTCCAGAAGCGTCAAAGCTTCTTTACTGTAAGAACTGTGAATCTGTGGAATAGACTTCCTCAGGACGTGGTCACAGCAGGAACAGTGGACAGTTTTAAAAAGGGTGTAGATGATTTAGTAAAAGTAAACAACATTAATGCTTATGAAAACGTGTAGAAATCTTTGTTTCATTTCCTTCTGGGATTTGCGTCCCCACCTATCCCTTGGTTGAACATGATGGACTTATGTATTTTTTCAACCGTATTAACGATGTAACTATATGTAACTATGTCTGATAAGTGTAAATGAATGGAGGTAATCTTATTATGCCGCCGGTAAACTATGGGATTTCTAGGTATACTACTATATTATGGGTTCTGTGACAGGAGTGCTAGATTATTATGTGCTGTGGTGAATGAGATAAAAGTAGAGTAAGAGTCTGCAAGAGAATGATTAGCACGGAAGAAAGGCGACATACAATAATGCCGCACACTTGGGAACTAACGGCGGAGGTGTGCAATGGTTTCTAGTAATTAAACACTGTCTAGGTGCTGTGAGTAACCAGATAGAATGAGTGATGCAAATGACTCAGACTGCCTCCAGAAATGCTGTAATTTAGCCGTTTACTCAGACAGAATTGTTGCTTTTTAAATACCTGTAGTATAATACTAATTTCCCCTTATAATAATAGTATAATTAAGGGATAATATTAATAAAGTACAAAAACTAGTATAATATAAATAATAATAGTGTTCTGGTAATATTAACTGAACAGAGATGTGGCTACATACTGTATATTCAAATAATACCATTCTTTCCTAAAAATATTTAAATATATTGATGTCATCCATACAGGTATCTGTTTAGATTCTAATACTAGAAATATGTGAATAGATGCTTATTCTAAGGCACCATTCACATGACTGTATCTGTTTTGCAGTCTGCAAATTGCGGATCCACAAAACACAGATACCGGCTGAGTGCGTTCCACATTTTGCGGTCCCACACTTTCTGCCCTTTGTTAGAAATGCCTATTCTTGTCCGCAAAATGGACAAGAATAGGACATGTTCTATCTTTTTTGCAAGGCGCATCTTTTACGACCCCGTTGAAATGAATGGGTCCGCATCTGATCAGCAAAAAATGTGGAACGGATGTGGACCAAAAATACAGTCGTGTGAATGGGGCCTTAAAGTGACCATAAACCTTCCATAGGTGACAGCTCTCTCACCTGTCTCTTTGTTTCAGCGTGTATGTTTTCAATGGGGGGAGAGCAGAGGCGTATCTAGTGAAAATGGCGCCTATGGCAAGCACTGAAACTGCGCCCCTGTCAAAATATTTTAAACCCATCTTTCAGATAACCTTAACAAAAAAAAAAAACACGATAGCTCTTTTGTAGAACCCCCATAAAAACTTACAGTTACTTGACTTGGCCCTTGGGGATCTCGGACGCCACTTCAACACTTTGGCTGGGGGCTCGGCGGAGCTGATGTTGTGCTTTAACCTAATGAGAAAGATTTCATAATAAGGATTTGGAGAAAGGGCAGAGGGATAGCAGAGCAGGGAGAGGCTGGTGCTGCTACTAGGGGGTCATACCATGGGGGAGTAATAAAGCCCACCATAATGCCCCCCCAGTAGTAATAATTCTCCTTATAATATGCAAAACATTTGTAATGCCCCCAGTTGAGCTAATGTTCCCATAATGTGCCAATATAAAATACCCCTTCTCAGTGCCCCCGTAGATGACCCCCATAGTGGCCCCCCCCCCTTCCCCATAGTACCCACCATAATGTGTCCCAGTATAAAATGCCCCTATACAGAGCCCCCATA
Source organism: Bufo bufo (assembly GCF_905171765.1). Lineage (NCBI taxonomy): Eukaryota > Metazoa > Chordata > Amphibia > Anura > Bufonidae > Bufo > Bufo bufo. The sequence continues at coordinate 178,575,409 of NC_053397.1, forward strand.
TAAAATATCTTCTTTTTTAGCCTCAGTAGATGCCCCTATAGTGCCCCCCAATAATCTGCAGTAAGATGTGCCCCCATAGATGCCCCCAATCATGTGCCAGTAATAAGAGCCCCCCCACCATCATGTGCCAGTAGCCAGAGCCCCCCCATATCATGTCAGTAGCCAGAGCCCCCCCATATCATGTGTCAGTAGCCAGAGCCCCCCATATCATGTGCCAGTAGCCAGAGTGCCCCCAATCATGTGCCAGAAATAAGAGCCCCCCCACCATCATGTGCAGTAGCCAGAGCCCCCCATATCATATGCCAGTAGCCAGAGCCCCCCCCATATCATGTGCCAGTAGCCCCCCTTATGTGCCAGTAGCCCCCCTATGTGCCAGTAGCCCTCCTTATCATGTGCCAGTAGCCCCCCTTATCATGTGCCAGTAGCCCCCTTATCATGTGCCAGTAGCCCCCCTTATCATGTGCCAGTAGCCCCCCTTATCATGTGCCAGTAGCCCCCCATATCATGTGCCAGTAGCCAGAGCCCCCCCCATATCATGTGCCAGTAGCCAGAGCCCCCCCCCCCCACCATCATGTGCCAGTAGCCAGAGCCCCCCCATATCATGTGTCAGTAGCCAGAGCCCCCCCATATCATGTGTCAGTAGCCAGAGTGCCCCCATATCATGTGCCAGTAGCCAGAGTGCCCCCATATCATGTGCCAGTAGCCCCCTTATCATGTGCCAGTAGCCCCCCTTATCATGTGCCAGCCCAGTAGTCCCCCTTATCATGTGCCAGCCCAGTAGTCCCCCCTTATCATGTGCCAGCCCAGTAGTCCCCCCTTATCATGTGCCAGCCCAGTAGCCCCCCTTATCATGTGCCAGCCCAGCCCAGTAGTCCCCCCTTATGTGCCAGCCCAGTAGCCCCCCTTATGTGCCAGCCCAGTAGCCCCCCTTATCATGTGCCAGCCCAGTATTGTACCTATATAAAAAAATAAAAAAAAATAATACACTTATACTTACCTCCAGCAATGCGATGCGATGCAGGCCACCTCTTCCGTCTGTGTGTCCCTCGCTATACGGCTCAGGCGACGCGATGACGTCATCGCGCCATCACCGGCCTCTGATAGGCTGCCAGCACTAAGCCGGCAGCCTATCAGAGGAACAGGAGGGGACACACCTCTCCCTCCTCTGCCGCAGCACAGACAGGCATCTGTATTGCCGTCCTGAGGACGGCAATACAGATGACTATGGAGATGAGCGCTTCCGCAATGGAGGCGCTCATCTCCTGCTCTGCCCTGCCGCCGGCCGCGGCCGCCCCCACTTGTCACCAGGGCCGCAGCGCTGGGGTGCGGGGCCCGGGCACCCACTGCACCCCGTGTAGGATCGGCCCTGGTCGCCCCCCCCGCTTGGCGGCCTATGGCACTAGCCATGGCTGCCATAGCTTGGATACGCCACTGGGGGAGAGATAAAAAACCACTACCAGACACCGAAGGCAGCAGCTTATCTCCCAGAAGAACAAAAGGATCGGGCATCGAAATTCAACACGTCCAATCCTTTGTCCCCTGACATCATCTGTTGGGGAGAGCGGGAGCTCCACAGGTTCGACTGACAATAGACTTATTTGCATGGAGGCCTTAAAGGTGTCTAACTTAGAGGACGGTGGCTGAGCCTACTGATTTTGGTGAAACCAGTCAACTGTCTTAGGCTACTTTCACACTAGCGTCGGGTGTCCGCTCGTGCGCTCCGTTTGAAGGGGCTCACGAGCGGCCCCGAACGCATCCGTCTGGCCCCAATGCATTCTCAGTGGAGGCGGATCCACTGAGAATGCATCCGCCTGCCAGCGTTCAGGCTCCTCCGCTCCGCTCAGTGAGGGGACACCTGAACGCTGCTTGCAGCGTTCGGGTGTCCGCCTGGCCGTGCGGAGGCGAGCGATCCGTCCACACTTACAATGTAAGTCAATGGGGATCCTCAAGCGGATCCGTTCCCCCATTGACTTTCAATGTAAAGTCTGAACGGATCCGCTCAGACAACTTTCAGACTTAGAAAATTTTCTAAGTTTTAATGCAGACGCATCCGTTCTGAACGGATGCGAACGCCTGCATTATCGGAGCGGATCCGTCTGATGAAACATCAGACGGATCCGCTCCGAACGCTAGTGTGAAAGTAGCCTTATGTGTCTATGGGGAGTGGGGAGCTACCAACTCTCCCCTGATGGGAATTTAAGGATCAAGTACCGTATATACTCGAGTATAAGCCGACCCGAGTATAAGCCGAGCCCCTAATTTTACCCCCAAAAAATGGGAAAAATTATTGACTCGAGTATAAGACTAGGGTGGGAATGCAGCTATAATGCAGAGTGTATGTGTATTAATGCACACACTCTACATTATATACACACATCTGCAAGAGGGTGACTCCCTGTATTTAATGCAGAGTGTGTGCATTATATACACACACACTCTGCATTAAATACAGGGAGCCATCCACAGATCCCCCCTAAACAGTGCCATCCACAGATCCCCCCTCCCCTAAACAGTGCCATGATGGCACTGTTTAGGGGAGGGGTATCTGTGGATGGCACTGCCATCCACAGATCCCCCTACAGTGCCATCCACAGATCCCCCTACAGTGCCATCCACAGATCCCCCTACAGTGCCATCCACAGATCCCCCTACAGTGCCATCCACAGATCCCCCTACAGTGCCATCCACAGATCCCCCTACAGTGCCATCCACAGATCCCCCTACAGTGCCATCCACAGATCCCCCTACAGTGCCATCCACAGATCCCCTACAGTGCCATCCACAGATCCCCCTACAGTGCCATCCACAGATCCCCCTACAGTGCCATCCACAGATCCCCCTACAGTGCCATCCACAGATCTCCCTCAGTGCCATCCACAGATCCCCCTACAGTGCCATCCACAGATCCCCCTACAGTGCCATCCACAGATCCCCCTACAGTGCAATCCACAGATCCCCCTACAGTGCCATCCACAGATCCCCCTACAGTGCCATCCACAGATCCCCCTACAGTGCCATCCACAGATCCCCCTACAGTGCCATCCACAGATCCCCCTACAGTGCCATCCACAGATCCCCTACAGTGCCATCCACAGATCCCCTACAGTGCCATCCACAGATCTCCCTACAGTGCCATCCACAGATCCCCCTACAGTGCCATCCACAGATCCCCCTCCCCCGACGCTCACAGCAGTATTCTTACTTTGTCTTTGCTCCGGTAATACAGGCAGTGCGGGGAGCGGCGCTCACTCACTGACGTCACGCGCCTGCGCCGCCTAGTGGGAGAAGGCGCGTGACGTCAGTGAGTGAGCGCCGCTCCCCGCACTGCCTGTATTACCGGAGTTAAGACCTAGACTCGAGTATAAGACGAGGAGGCTTTTTGAGCACAAAAATATGTGCCAAAAAACTTGTCTTATACTCGAGTATATACGGTATGTTGGATTTCAACATGTCTAATACTTTGAATAGTTTATGCTCACAAGGGATAAGATGCTATGTCTAGCAGCCACTTATTCTTCACTCCCCAGTGGACGAGCATGCATGCTCAAGCGAGAAGAACGTGTTGGGAAAAATAGCTGTTGGTTGAATGAGCTGACATCTATCTAAAGTTTATTGGTACATTTAGACCAATCATAAATTGCCAAGACAATATTACTGAGTTTTTTTTCTGACTGTTCCCAACATCAGATGTCAAACAGATACAACATAGAGCATAGTAGAGGGTCAACATACCTGATCTTTTTGTATTTATTGGCATAGGGATTAGGAGATTATTTGAAACTGAATTGTTTAGGTCAGGGATGCCCAATCTGTGGCCCTCCAGCTGCTGCAAAACTACAACTCCCAACATGCCCTGATAGTTGTAGGCTGTCGGGAGTTGTAGTTTTGCAACAGCTGGAGGGCCGCAGGTTGGGCATCCTTGGATTAGGTGAAATGCACATCAGTAAGAGGCCATTAAAAATGCACAACTACCTCATATGAATAAAGTCTAGCTTTAAAGGGACACTGACAGGCCTTCTGAGCATAGTTAGCTCTTTATATGCCCCCCTAGGTCTTATAATAAGTTCCCAATTCATATAAGTATTATCCCTGTGCGCATTATAAAACGTTAAAAATAATCTTTTAATCACCTGTCCTTTCTGCCCAAGGGGCGTTCTTTGCGGCGCATTTGTGGCCCAGCCGCGTCCAACTGCCATCTCATTAGTATTCACTTCGCTGGGCGGTATTCTCAGTCCCCGACATTCGGAGATCATGCGCATGCGCCCGGCACCCCTCGCCTCGCCGGGATCACATTGCGCCAAGTGAATACTAATGAGATGGGCGTGTCTAAGGACCCGGCAGTTGGGACGCGGCTGGGCACAAATGCGCCACAAAGAACACCCCTTGGGCAGAAAGGAGAGGTGATTATAAAGATTATTTTTAACGTCAGTGTCCCTTTAATCATTTTTTCTCCGGACATGTGCCTTTTAGTATAAAGTCGACTATAAATGTAAGAATCTCCCGTACCAACACTGAAAGACTAGCTCGCAAAGCAAGTGTAATTTTCTAATCGATATACGGTCCAAACATATTCAGTCTAATTGACAGTAGAGGATAATACAGCACAATGTTTTAATGCTACTGAGGTGAAAAATACTGCATTGATTAAACCTGTGAGCTGTAGTTAACACTGACAAATGTAAGGTTATGCACATGGGAAGGAATAATGCAAGTCACCCGTACATAGTAAATGGTAAAACACTCGGTAACACTGACATGGAAAAGGATCTAGGAATTTTAATAAACAGCAAACTAAGCTGTAGAAACCAGTGTCAGGCAGCTGCTGCCAAGGCCAACAAGATAATGGGTTGCATCAAAAGGGGCATAGATGCCCGTGATGAGAACATAGTCCTACCACTTTACAAATCACTAGTCAGACCACACATGGAGTACTGTGTACAGTTCTGGGCTCCAGTGAACAAAGCAGACATAGCAGAGCTGGAGAGGGTCCAGAGGAGGGCAACTAAAGTAATAACTGGAATGGGGCAACTACAGTACCCTGAAAGATTATCAAAATTAGGGTTATTCACGTAGAAAAAAAGACGACTGAGGGAGATCTAATTACTATTTATACAATATATCAGGGGTCAGTACAGAGATCTATCCCATCATCTATTTATCCCCAGGACTGTGACTGTGACGAGGGGACATCCTCTGCGTCTGGAGGAAAGAAGGTTTGTACACAAACATAGAAGAGGATTCTTTACGGTAAGAGCATGAGACTATGGACTCTCTGCCTGAGGAGGTGGTGATGGTGAGTACAATAAAGGGAATTCAAGAGGGGGCCTGGATGTATTTCTGGAGTGTAATAATATTACAGGCTATAGCTACTAGAGTAGAAAACGTTGATCCAGGGAGTTATTCTGATTGCATGATTGGAGTCGGGAAGGAATTTTTTATACCCCTAAAGTGGAAAAATTGTCTTTTACCTCACAAGGTTTTTTTTGCCTTCCTCTGGATCAACTTGCAGGATAACAGGCCGAACTGGATGGACAAATGTCTTTTTTCGGCCTTATGTACTATGTTACTATGTTCCTATTGTTACTATGTAGTGGCTGCATTCACAAAAAACAAGACCCTCAAGCTTCTCCTGTGCAGTGGAAGTTACCGTATGAGAATCCTTAACTGGCAACAACTTCAGACTTACTGACCTTACGGGCCATTCCAGCTGGTAGTTGAGATAATATGCAGATATTTCACCCCATGCCATATAGTCCAGCTGTTAGTTGAGATGATATGCTGTACCCACAACAGCATAATAGAAGGGAAATCTGGTGATTGCTCTTGTGGTGTGCACAGCAGGGGGGGTGCTTGGGTTCAGAGCTGCTGTCCTGTGGAAGTGCAGTGAGCCTCCCAGGGGGCCTGGAGCAGAGGATGGAAGTGGTAGTCGCCCTGATGATGATGTGTCATGGAGTACTCCCTTAGGCCATCGCTCCCTGGGGTCGGTGGCAGTGAAGGAGGGCCACCCTATAATCTCTAGGGACACTCTCTGTAGATCCTGCCTAAACGTATTTCAGGGGTTGCCTTGATGGGTAAATATCAGTGTGGGTGCAAGACAGATCTTGAAATGAAAAGCAAATAGCTAGCGTGTGATGGTTAGGAGAGTCAATAACCAGGCCAGATAGACCTTAATAAAAGTCCCTCTTTCACTGTGCACGTAACAGGGAATTGTAGTAAATCCAGCAATTATCCTGTACACTGTATCTGTATTATCTGTAATTATCTGTGTAAATTTCACACAGATGTCCAAGTGTGAGCTAAACAAGTAGTTTACCAGCAATGGCCCTCATATTACTCTTTCTCTTGCTACAGTCCTCTAATACTGGGATCTCTGGCTAACAACTGTAATCTGACACAATAACCAAATCTTACCTCAAGTGAACAGGGGTGTCTTAACTCATTATTCCTCCACTGCAATAGGGCCTGAGACTGCTGTACACTGATCAACCTTGTTGACTAAAATGTTGTAGCCTTGGATCCACTAATCTGGCGTGCATAGGGTGACTTAAAGGGGTTGTCCAGCTGTTATATTGATGGCCCTATCGTTAGGATAGGTCATAAATATGAGATCGGCAGGGGTCCGAAACCTGCACCCCGGCTGGATCAGTTTGAAGAGGTGGCGGCACTCCATGTGAGCAATGTTTTCTTTTCATTTCAACTGCACTTCGTCTTGCACGTGCAGAGTAATACAAGTACCCACTCCGTTCAAGTGAATGGAGTGAGTTCTTGTAATTACACTACACCACTGCTCCACTGGAGCGAGATGCAGTGTACTGAGAAGAAGCAGCACTTGCATTACAATACAGAATTTTTTTGCCTTTGTGCTTTCAGCCATGGCAACGCGCACCTGCGCACTTAGATGTGCTGACTGACCCCCAATTTTTCTTTGCAGAAGTATTGTAATGCATTTTAAAGGGGATCAGACCCCCAAAAGTTTAAGTCCTATAGTGGGACATACACAAGATAAAGTTAAAAAAATTAAGTTTTCAAAAATACGGAAAAAATGCAAAGTAGACATATTAGGTATCTCCGCGTCCGTATCGACCGGCTATATAAAAATATTACTTGACCTAACCCCTCAGGTGAACACTATAAAAAAAATAAATAAAAAAAAACTAAAAAAAGCAAACATTTTTTGTCACCTTACATCACTCAAAGTGCCACACCAAGCAATCAAAAAGGCGTATGCCCCCCAAAATAGTACCAATCTAACCGTAACCTCATGCCGCAAAAAATTAGCCCCTACGTAAGACAATCGTCCAAAAAATAAAAAAAACTATGGCTCTTAAACTACGGAGACACTAAAACATAATTTTTCTTTGTTTAAAAAATGATATTGTGTAAAACTGACATAAATAAAAAAAAGCATACATATTAGGTATTGCCACATCCGTAACGACCTGTTAAATAAAAATACCACATGACCTAACCCCTCGGGTGAACACTGTAAAAAAAAAAAAAAACACTGTAAAAAAAGCCATTTTTTGTCACCTTACATCACGAAAAGTGTAATAGCATAGTAGATCTAAATGTCATATGCACACCAAAATAGGACCAATCAACCCATTAGCTTATCCCGCAAAAATGATACCCAAACCTAAGAAAATCGCCCAAAAAACTGAAGAAAACTACGGCTCTCAGACTATGGAGACACTAAAACATGATTTATTTTTGTTCAAAAATGTATATTATGTGTAAAACTTACATAAATAAAAAAAGCATACATATTAGGTATTGCCACATCCGTAACGACCTGCTTTATAAAATATCAAATGACCTAACCCTCAGGTGAACACCGTAAAAAATATAAATAAAAAAACCCAGAAAAAAACTAAAACTATGGCTCTCAGAATATAGAGAAACTGAAACATGATTTTTTTAATTCAAAAATGCTGTATTGTGTAAAACATAAAATAAGTATAACATATAGGTATCGCCGTGTCCGTACAAACCTTCTCTATAAAAATAGCACATGATCTAACCTGTCAGATGACACTGTAATAACAGAAAATAAAAATGGTGCCAAAAACAGCTATTTTTTGTTACCTTGCCTCACAAAAAGGTAATATAGAGCAACCAAAAATCATATGTACCCTAAAATAGTACCAACAAAACTGCCACCCGTCCGTAGTTTCCAAAATGGGGTAATTTGTTTGGAGTTTATATACTCTAGGGGTGCATCAAATGTTTTCAAATGTGAGATGGCAGCTTAAAATTATCCCTGTGAAATCTGCCTTCCAAAAACGATATGGCGGTTCCTTTCCTTCTGCACCCTGCTCTGTGCCCTACAGCAGTTTATGACTACATATGGGGTGTTTCTTCTGTAACTACAGAATCAGGGCAATAAATATTGAGTTTTGCTTGGCTGTTAACCCTTGCTTTCTTAGTGGAAATAAATTGATTAAAATTGAAAATCTGCCAAAAAAGTGCAATTCTGAAATTTCATCTTCATTTTCCATTAATTCTTGTGGAACACCTAAAAGGTTAACAAAGTTTTTTTAAATCTGTTTTGAATACCTTGAGGGTGTAGTTTCTAAAATGGGGGGTCATTTTTGGGTGGTTTCTATTATGTAAGCCAAGATTTACTTCTAAACTGCTAAGGCCTTCTACTTCCCCAAAAAATAAAATGGCATTCACAAAATTATCCAAACATGAAGTAGACCATAAGGGAATGTAAAGTAGTAAATATTTTTGGAGTTTTACTGTCTATTATAAAAGTTGAGAAATTTAAATTTGGAAATTTGCAAATTTTTCAAAATTTTGGTAAATTTTGTATTTTTTTATAATAAAAATGAAATTTTTGGACTCAATTTTACCACTGTCATAAAGATCAATATGTGACGAGAAAAACAGTCACAGAATGGACTGGATAAGTAAAAGGCGTTTTAAAGTTATTACCACATAAATTGATACATGTCAAATTTGCTAAAAATGGGCCTGGGCAGAAAGGTGAAAAATGGCTTGGTCCTGAAAGGGTTAAAGACATACTTGGAAGCATTACACACAGCGTTGGCAAAACATATAGGGTAATACAGCACCACATACCTCTTACAATCCAGTGATGTCTCCTCTGTAGTGATGGCCTTGCGGTTTGCCTGGCGGTCGGACTGGTATAGGTTGTACTATTGAATAGGTGTGCAGTACAGAGTGGGTGTAATACCTTATAATATACTTTCTAACATAGAAAGCATATAATAGTGGATTTGTATTGTGCAGCAGTGGTGAGCAGTTCTGCAGCGATACTGCAGCTAAACAGAGTGACAAAGGCAATTAGGCAAAAAATAATTATAACTGGTGTGATATACCAGTCGCCACCCAAAAAAAAACTGATAGAAGCGGGGTGTTATATACCAATAATATACTTTCTTTATAGTGCATTTGGGTACAGCAGCATTTGTTTGCGGTTTTGCTGCGTTCCCTCTGCTACACACAGTGACAAACGGTATTGGAAAAAATAATTATAACTGGTGTGCGCATGCGCGTACGTGAAAATTATATTGCCGATATTTCGCATTGAAAAAAAAATGAATGGAGATTGCAAATTTGAATAATACATCTGGTATGTCACTGTCCATGTTGTGGGACTATTTGTGCACTTCTAGTAATTATTTCTTGGCTGCAAATATGAGCTGAAGGTTTTTCAGGTTCGCCTGCCATTAAAATAAATGGGACCCGCTGCGAACTTGCGGTTCGCGAACATTTGATTGCGTTCGCACGATCGCGTTCGCGAATCGTCCCGGCAGATGTTCGTCCATCACTACTCTGATGTAGATTTTCTCTTTCCTCATCTTCTCCATTCAGACCAGACCGCCATGATGATTTCTTTCAGCCATGTCTCGCCTCTGCAGAGTTTGACAAAAAGACATCTTAGTGTCCTACTTTTCCATCATCCTCCCACTTTCTCAAGACCCCATCCTGCCACCCCTAATACTGCGCCTGTTGTGCTCCCCAATACTATATAGCAGAAACATCCCCCCTGAAAATACTAGCACCACACAGAATATTTGCACAAGTGCCCTACAAAATAACTGCACCTAGTAAATATTGCCCCTGACACTAAAAGTGTAAACATAATGTCCCCCAAAATAACAGTGCTAAGCTGATATTGTGCCAGGGTGCCCCCACAGTAACAGCGCTCTCAAAAGTCCCACGAATAGTAATAATTATCTGTCATTTAGTGTTAAAAGTGCCCCCAATAGTAACAATGCCCCCATTGTGCCCATACTAGTAATCGTGTTCCCCATACTTCCCCAGTAGTAATAATTCTCCTTATAATGTGCCCCAGTAGAAAAAATTCCCCTTATATATGTGCACCAGTTCAAATACTCTTTTAGGCCTCTTTCACACGGCCGTTTTTTTTTTCGTTTTGCGGGCCGTTTTTTGCGGTCCGTATACGGTCCGTATACGGAACCATTCATTTCAATGGTCCAGCAAAAAAAACGGAATGTGTTCCGTATGCATTCCGTTTCCGTATTTCCGTTTTTCCGTTCCGTTTAAAGATAGAACATGTCCTATATTTGGCCGCAAATCACGTTCCGTTGCTCCATTAAAGTCTATGGGTCCGCAAAAAAACGGAATGCATACGGAAATGCATCCGTATGTCTTCCGTATCCGTTCTGTTTTTTGCGGAACCATCTATTGAAAATGTTATGCCCAGCCCAATTTTTTCTATGAAATTACTGTACACTGTATATGCCATACGAAAAACGGAACGGAAACACAACGGAAACAAAAAACGGAACAACGGATCCGTTTAAAACGGACCGCAAAACACTGAAAAAGACATAGTCGTGTGAAAGAGGCCTTACAATGTGCGCTACTACAAAAAATACTCCCTTACAATGTGCACCAGCACAAAAAGTACCTCCTTATAATGTGCACCAGAGCAAAAAATACCCCCTTACAATGGGCCCTGGCAAAAAAATACCCTTATAATGCAAGCCAGTGCAAAAAATGCCCCCTTATAATGTGTGCCAGTACAAAAAATACCTCTTTATAATGTGCCAGTGCAAAAAAATGCTTCCCTTTAATGCGTGGCAGTGCCTAAAATGTCCTCTTGAAATGTGTGCCAGTAAACAAAAATGCTCCCTCTTAGTGGCCCTAGTAGAGTCAATATCCCCATAGTGCTCCCCATAATGCATGCAAATCCAAGAACATGCCCCACACCCCTTATATGTGCCAGCCACTATTCAGTGCCCCCAGTAGATGCCCCCATAGTGCTCTACCCCAGAAATGTCTTCTTTGTGCCTCCAGTAGATGCCCCCAAAGTGCTCGCCCCATCCTCACAATGTCCCCATAGTGCCCTCCCCACCCCCACAATGTCCCCATAGTGCTATCCCCCTGCAATGTCCCCATAGCGCCCCCAATAGATGCCTCCATAGTACTCCCCCAATGTCCCCATAGTGCTTCCAGTACATGGCCCCATAGTGCTCTCCCCCCACAATGTCCTCATAGTGCCCCTAGTAGATGGTCCCATAGTGCTCTCCCCCTCCATGTCCCCATACTGCCGCGATGTAGATGGCTCCATAGTGGGACCCCTCCATGGACCCCATAGTGCTCCAGTAGATGCCCCCACATCATGGTGTAAAATAAAAAGCAATAAATGCAAATACTTACCTTAGCTGTCAGCAATGTAGTGCAGGCTTCTTCCGGCCTGTTTCCTGAGCCATACCCTGCCCGGATCAGGCAGCACGATGATGATTACGCAATTGCACCGTCTGTGACAGCTTCTGACTGGGCTTGGAACCTACCAGAGGTAATGGCGGGGCAGGGAGACATCTCTCCTGTGCCCCTGCCATATTACCTAATTGTATTGCTGCCCTGGGGACAGCAATACATAATCAGTGGTGCGCCACTCGCAAGGGACTGATGCGACCCATATAGCTATGCCAATGCCCCCAGGTCAGTACCCCCCGTGCAAATTGGACTAATTGAAATAAGATATCAAGTAGTTCCCCAGCATCTTATCATTTGTTCTATGCCTCAAAAATATTCTTTTATATGATCCAAATGCTGTCCAATTATTCTACGTCCAAGTTTTTTTCCCTTTTATTGGAGAGTCTAAGGTAAGGGTTTTTCTGAAACTCAGCCTAGGAGGAAAGCCTCCTGGATCACCACCTATTCATTGTTGAAGATGAGACTGATGTGCTGTAAGTACTTTTAGCATGAACAGTTAGGACTAGCTAACACAATAGAGCCACTCGAGCACAGCACTGAAATTAGGTCTTTGTGTGTCTGTGTAGATATTCCTTTAGAAATCTGCTGTCTCTACCTCTAATAGTCATTTACAACATAAAATAGACATTTTAAAATCAATTTAATTTACTTTAGTTGAACACAATACTGATTTTCTTTCAAAAGCAAAGACATTTCTCAGTGAGTCCAAATGTTTCACTAGTAGTGCATCAATAGGTATAATTATAGCGATGCCTTAGAGTGAATTTAGTTTTTCTGTTCCTTCACATGAGCAGAAAAATATGAATTAAACTGTAACTCATAAGATGGACACCAAAGGTGTCACGACTGTGACTGATCCAGACAGGTCTGGGAGGAGAAGGTCGCAGCGACTTGCTACTCGCGATAGCTTGTGAGTTTGCTCCGTGGTTCAGGGTATGTCATCTGGGTTTTGCCTTGTGAACCTTTTTGTCCTGACTGGGAGTTTGTAGGCATCCTTCTCAGGTGAGTCCTGTCTGCCACTCCCAGCTACTATATTAGTTTCACTTTCACTTGCAGTCATTGCCAGATATAGTCCTTACTTCCAGTGCTACTCTGACCTTGGAAGGAGATCGTTTGATGGTGTTGCTGTGGAGCTCTTGTCCGGCGTGGACTGTCGTGTTTGGGATCGCCTTCTCTGCTCGTGACTGGATAAGTCTATCTCTGCTGTTGTTTGTTTGTTGCTGTCTTCCCCTGTTGTTTTCCTAGATGTGAGTGATGGTGACTAGCGCTCCCATCGGCCTTTCCCCAGTCCAGTCTTGTTAGGGCGACTGAGGGTTTAGGCATCCTGCTCGCCGCACGGGTTCACACCCCGTCTAGGGTATCAGGGCAGACAGGTGCCAGCTTAGGGTTAGTCAGGGGTGGCCATTCTATTTCCCATCCGTAGATAAGGGTCCCCCTTCCCCTCCGTCTGGTGCGACACGACTGCTGATGGGATAGCGGTCGTGACAAAAGGGCACCCCAGAACCTCATTGTTTCATAACAGTGTCCATTGGATTCCCTCATGGGACCGAGCGTAGCGTTGCAGCCACCTTAAACCGGACACGGCAGTTTGGTGTCACAGGATTCGGTCTGGAGGTGGTGGCGCAGGTTAATGTGGATCCAGCCCAGTAGATCAAGACAGCCAGTGGTGACAAGTGGAACACCCCAGCCAGCATCTGAGGTGAACCAGCCACATAAGACCACCTGCAACTGTAAGTGTTACTCTTGTGGGATCTGCCACAAGCAAGTGACTTCTAGTGAAGAACCGCTCTTGTGAAGAAAAGTCTTCTTAGGAAGAGATACAAGGTTTATCTATGATACTGTTCATTCTTACTGATGATCCTGAAGATCTGTGTATCCTTTGAAAAATATTATTGTCTTGCTGAAGGCTATGTAAAAGACTATGTACTGGTCAAATTCAGCCAGCGAAGAGTGGTATATTGCCAGCTATGATAAAACGCAAAAGTGTTATGGTCAGCCCTATAAAGGTTTAACTGAAAAAGGGTCAGAATGATGCTTGACATAATGACCACTTTGAGAAGGGGCTTATTCTTATATATACCGTGTATATTATACATGAGGACTGTGTTTATGGTAATGTTTGCCAGTCCAGTAATTGGTTTGGTTCAGTTAACAATGTCCTTTAGAGTCTTTTTGCTGCAAGGGAGCTCCCAACCCTACTTGTCCTAGATCTGCGACCTGACCATAGTACCTACCATACTGTTCTGCCCCAGGGGTGACCAGTGATGAGCATTTTGATGATCTTGCTAAAGTCTGCCGATTCCCAGCTTCATGACCGCGGCAGGGACCACTACTAACCAGCTTAATGTCTACAGCCTTGATCAGCCACTTGTATTCTGTCCACGTGCATCCCACATGTTCCATAGAACCAGCTACGAGGATGCATCATCAGTTGCCAGGCAGAATACAGCATCGACAGCACACCAATCAAAAACAGGTAAATAAAAATAAAACAAAAAAAAGCTTTGTTGTTGACTACTAAGCACATGATTTATCCTGTTTGCAACATATAAAGATTTAGGGGATACTATCACTCCTTGGGAACAGAATGCCTTAGTCAGCGTGAAGAGACTTATAGGTCATACCTGCTTCTCTGGAATTCTGGGAAGAAAGGGATGCAAACGAGCTCTTAACATGCTCTGCCTCTAATGCCACCAGATGTAAGGCAGCTATCCTATAAGTCAATTTAACTAGGCCTTGAGGCATGACTTGGATATTAAATAAACCAGCACATCATCTACAGACAGCTGTTTTGGGTTACTTGCCCCTCATCAGTGCAGAGTAGAGAGCACTGGCTTAACTCGGCGAGAGGCCTAAGTTAGGATTTGGGGGGTACTATCTCTCCTTGGGGAGAGAGCACCTTAGTCGGCGTGAGGAGACTTATAGGCCATTAATGCTCCTCTGGAATTCTGGGAAGAAAAGGATGCAAATGAGCTCTTAACAACCTCTGACCCTAATGCCACCAGATTTAAGGCAGCTATCCTATAAGTCATTGTTCAACCCTTTAACTAGGCCTTCAGACATGACTTAGATAAGAAATACTTATTAAATAAAGATTTATCAGCTGGTGGCATTAGAGGCAGAGCTTGTTAAGAGCTCATTTTCACTCCTTCTTCCCAGAATTCCAGAGGAGCATGTATGGCCTATAAGTCTCCTCACGCCAACTAAGGCACTCTCTTCCCAAGGAGAGATAGTACCCCCCAAATCCTCACTTAGGCCTCTCACCCAGTTAAGCCAGTACTCTCTGCTCTGCACTGATGAGAGGTAAGTATCCCAAAACAGCTGTCTGCAGATGAGGTGCTGGCTTATTTATCATGTCTTAAGGCCTAGTTAAAGGGTTGAACATTGACTTCTAAGAAAAATGCCTTACATCTGGTAGCATTAGAGGCAGAGCTTGTAAGAACTCATTTGCATCCCTTTCTTCCTAACATTTGCATGTGCTAGTTAAAACCAGATAGCAACAATCATTTTTTGTAATCTGGTTTTATTTTCTTATTGCAGATTTATTTCTTCTATTCTATTTTCCGAACATGATTATGGGGGCTGGCATCTTGCCTGAGCTGTTCTCAACAGCATTCAGAAAGCAGTAATAAAAATTGCTTTATTGCAGCCCTATGGTCCATAAACACCAGAATGGTCTGAAGGGGCCATCATTGACTTCTATAGGAAAGTTTTCTAGGCATAGGTCACAGTACAAGAAAGAATACATAAGCTTTGACAATCATCTATTGTGAATGCTGGATCATGTCTTATCTGTCATTGTAATCCTGCTGTGAATCAAACCTGGCAAATCCATTCTACCACTTCTACTTATGACGGATCGTATAAAATATCAGATCCTGATGGAACTGTTGAAGTTAGATGCCATAGAAATGAATAGGATCCATTGTGAATGTATACAAAGGTACATTGATACTCCAATGACACCATAGCAAATCTATTAAAGGAAACCTGTTATCAACTTCATGCTGACCTCACTGAGGGCAGCATAAAATAGTGACAGAAATGCTGATTTCAGAGGTGTGTCACTCATGAGCTAAAAGTAAGTGGTTGCCGAGAACCAGCATCATAATCATTGCAGCACAGGCCTTGAAAAGAGTCATATCTACTTGAGAATTGTGATGGTTATTCATAATCTCCTGCTCTCCCGCCGACCTGCTGATGATTGCCAGTTGTCTCCTAGAGAGAAAGGGAGAAAACTAAGTAGAAGGTCAGTCATCAGCAGGTGGGCAGGGAGAGCAGGAATTCATGAATAACCAGGACTCTTCTCAGGTGACCGTGACTCTTTTCCAGGCCCAGTCTGTAATGATTGTGAGGTTGGTTCTCTGCAACCACTTACTTTCAACTTATAAATGACATATTGCTGAAATCAACTCACCTGTCTCTACTTTATGCTGCTGTTAGTATGGGCAGCACAACGTTGATGACAGGTTCTCTTTAAGAGGGACTTCAAGCATACACAAGTCTGATGCAAAACAGATTATCTGACATATTTTGCTAGACTAAGTTATAAATTCATCCTTGGAAAACTCACAAAATTATTGTGACAGAAAATTAATCATGTAATAAAACTGTAAAACAGCAATTAAAAAATTACAAACTTGTATGATCCACGACAAGAAAATATTTATGATGCAATTTATTAGCCAAGAACCACAAAATGAGCTCTGTGGTTATTTCAAGTGGGTCAAATCATATATCATGTTAAATAGTAGGAAAGAAATATAGATGCAGTTGGACAGTGGTTAAATGAGCACCAGATCTACTGACCAAAAATAATTAATATGTTCCATAATGTTATGGCAGTGGGTGTAGAACCACTGTATTAACCAACGGATTTGGCTTTGGACTACTCCTAAGGGCATTGTCCTGATTGGCCCCTGGTATTCACTCTTTAGCCCGTGTACAAGGTTCTGGATTTTGCTGCAAGGAAACCACCAGGCCACTACCTCCTGGAATTGTCTGTTTAGTTGACCGTTGACCCACAGATGCCAAAGACACCATTGCAAAGCACCGAAGGATCAGGCAAAACCATAGTCAAGATAGACAACCTATTGCTCAGGTTCTCTCCCAAAGAGTAAGGTGTCTTAAGTACACAAAGGTGGCCAGTCATAGGCTGGTGTGAGTTAGGGTGCACGTCTGCTGGTCATTTATGAGCAAGAAAGGCAGGTCGCTGCCTGCCAGGGGAGAAGAGGCAGATGACTCCTGGTGATTCCAGGTCACCAGAGCAGGAGGGTGAGTGGGGCAATGCCCATGGCTTCCTGGGAGAGCGGAGTAGCAGCAGGCATAGGCTGCCGATGTAACACATAATATTGTTTTGTTCACCAGGCGAAGTTGGAACTACGTACAGAATATTGTGAAATTCCAACTGACACTTGACTTAGTTACATCTAAAAGTGTGTGATAATAATTTTACTTACAGCAAAAAAACAAACAAAAAAAAACAACTAACCTGTCCATGATCTGCTGTTCCCACATTGCTGCCCCCTTCCTTCTGGTCCTGTGTTCACATATGCAAGAATGGTAGGTCACTAGCATATTACTAGCAGTGAGCTGTTCTAGAAAATGTGACCGCTAAGGCCAGTGGCCGCAGTGGTCACAGCACTAATTACAGAATCATGGATTAACGGATTTACTTATGTATATAAAAAAAAATACACGAACACCCCAAAATTAGGACTATCAGGCTGTAATTTCCCCCCAATTACAGAATCATGAACGGATTTACTTATGTATAAAAGAACGTGAACACCCCAAAATCAGTAGTATCAGGCCGTAATTTCACCCCAATTACAGAATCAAGGATGAATGGATTTACTTATGTACAGTACAGACCAAAAGTTTGGACACACCATCTCATTCAAAGAGTTTTCTTTATTTTCATGACTATGAAATTGTAGATTCACACTGAAGGCATCAAAATTATGAATTAACACATGTGGAATTATATACATAACAAACAAGTGTGAAACAACTGAAAATATGTCATATTCTAGGTTCTTCAAAGTAGCCACCTTTTGCTTTGATTACTGCTTTGCACACTCTTGGCATTTTTTTTCTTGATGAGGTTCAAGAGGTAGTCCCCTGAAATGGTTTTCACTTCACAGATGTGCTCTGTCAGGTTTAATAAGTGGGATTTCTTGACTTATAAATGGGGTTGGGACCATCAGTTGCGTTGAGGAGAAGTCAGGTGGATACACAGCTGATAGTCCTACTGAATGGACTGTTAGAATTTGTATTATGGCAAGAAAAAAGCAGCTAAGTAAAGAAAAACGAGTGGCCAACATTACTTTAAGAAATGAAGGTCAGTCAGTCAGCCGAAAAATTGGGAAAACTTTGAAAGTAAGGGCTATTTGACCATGAAGGAGAGTGATGGGGTGCTGCGCCAGATGACCTGGCCTCCACAGTCACCGGACCTGAACCCAGTCGAGATGGTTTGGGGTGAGCTGGACCGCAGAGTGAAGGCAAAAGGGCCAACAAGTGCTAAGCATCTCTGGGAACTCCTTCAAGACTGTTGGAAGACCATTTCAGGGGACTACCTCTTGAAGCTCATCAAGAGAATGCCAAGAGTGTGCAAAGCAGTAATCAAAGCGAAAGGTGGCTACTTTGAAGAACCTAGAATATGACATATTTTCAGTTGTTTCACACTTGTTTGTTATGTATATAATTCCACATGTGTTAATTCATAGTTTTGATGCCTTCATAGTCATGAAAATAAAGAAAACTCTTTGAATGAGAAGGTGTGTCCAAACTTTTGGTCTGTACTGTATAAAAAAAAGGTGAACACCCCAAAATCAGTAGAAAGGCTGCACTTCCACCACAATTACAGAACCAAGCATTAGCGGATTTATTTATGTATAAAAGAACGCGAAGTTGTGAACACCCCAAAATCAGTAGTATCAGGCCACAATCTCATCCCAGAATCAAGGGTGAATAGATTTACTGTATAAAAGAATGTGAACAACCGAAAAACAGTAGTATTAGAACACTTTTTAACCCGAATTAGTGCACCCAAGGTGTTATAGAATAGCTTCTCTATTAGCCAATCTTTTACACTGTTCTATTGGCCCCTGCTCTCTCTCAATAGTGTGGATAAAGCCTCCCTATTATATCCCTACACTATCTCTGTGCTGTCACTGAACTGCTCAAAAGTAATATTTTGTGAATAAAGTCTTTCCTAATCTCTGTCTAGCACCTGTCATGTCTCTCCCTGCACTAAGTACATAGTAAAATGGAGGAGACCAGACGGAATGAGGCTTTTCATAGGGCTGTGACATCACAGGGGCTGGCTGTCTGCTGTTTGGCTGGCTACACTGCATTATGGGTAATTGTTTTGCTGATAAGAGCAAGATTTCAGGTTCTCTTTAAAGAGAGATTCTTAACTGCACTACAGAGGAAGTTTTATAATGTGATTTTGTTAAATATAAGTAGTATATACTTATAGCGATATAATGTCCTTCTTTTGCACTTATCTACACTTTCAGTTTTGCTCCCATTTTGCATGAGGTGAACTCAAAGATCTGAAACATTTTCTACATACACAAAAGACCCATTACTCTCAAATATTATTCACAAATCTGTCTAAATCTGTGTTAGTGAGCACTTCTCCTTTGCCGAGATATTCCATACCACCTTACAGGTGTGGCATATCAAAGTGCTGATTAGACAGCATGAATATTGCCCAGGTGTGCCTTAGACTGCCCACAATAAAAGACCACTCTGAAATGTGCAATTTGATTACACAGCACAATGCCACAGATGTCGCAACGTTTGAGGGAGCGTGCAATTGGCATGCTGACTGCAGGAATGTCTACCAGAGCTGTTGCCCGTGCAATGAATGTTCATTTCTCTATCATAAGCCGTCTCCAAAGGCGTTTCAGAGAATTCGGCAGTACATCCAACCGGCCTCACAACCGCAGACCACGTGTAACCACACCAGTCCAGGACCTCCACATCCAGCATGTTCACCTCCATGATCGTCTGAGACCAGCCACCCGGAAAGCTGCAGCAACAATCAGTTTGCATAACCAAAGAATTTCTGCACAAGCTGTCAGAAACCGTCTCAGGGAAGCTCATCTGCATGCTCGTCATCATCATCGGGGTCTGGACCTGACTGCAGTTTGTCGTCATAACTGACTTGAGTGGGCAAATGCTCACATTCGATGGTGTCTGGCACGTTGGAGAGGTGTTCTGTTCATGGATGAGTCCCGGTTTTCACTGTTCAGAGCAGATGGCAGACAGCGTGTGTGGCGTTGTGTGGGTGAGCGGTTTGCTGACGTCAACCTCGTGGATCGAGTGGCCCATGGTGGCAGTGGGGTTATGGTATGGGCAGGCATATGTTATGGACAACGAACACAGGTGCATTTTATTGATGGCATTTTGAATGCACAGAGATACCGTGACGAGATCCTGAGGCCCATTGTTGTGCCATTCATCCACGACCATCACCTCATGTTGCAGCATGATAATGCACAGCCCCATATTGCAAGGATATGTACACAATTCCTGGAAGCTGAAAACATCCCAGTTCTTGCATGGCCAGCATACTCACCGGACATGTCACCCATTGAGCATGTTTGGGATGCTCTGGATTGGCGTCTACGACAGCGTGTTCCAGTTCCTGCCAATATTCTGCAACTTCGCACAGCTATTGAAGAGGAGTAGACAAACATTCCACAGGCCACAATCAACAACCCGATCAACTCTATGCGACGGAGATGTGTTGCACTGCATGAGGCAAATGGTGGCCACACCAGATACTGACTCGTTTTTTCTGCCCCCCCCCCCCCCCCCTCAGTAAGGCAAAACTGTGCACATTTCGGAGTGGCCTTTTATTGTGGGCAGTCTAAGGCACACCTGTGCAATATTCATGCTGTCTAATCAGCACCTTGATATGCCACACCTGTGAGGTGGGATGGATTATCTTGGCAAAGGAGAAGTGCTCACTAACACAGATTTAAACAGATTTGTGAATAATATTTGAGAGTAATGGGTCTTTTGTGTAACGGTCGCGTACACACACACACACAGGGGGGAGGGAAGTGACCACTGCGCTCCACCCTTACCCCTGGCCCTGCCTACTTGCCTCGCGAGTCTTAATGACAGGGGACAACTGGACGGCAATCCCTAACTTGGAGTAAGTGCAGGGATGACAGACAGACAAACAACAGGACGTGAACGGACCGAGTCAATACCAGGAAAGCTGCAAAGTACAAATGGAGCAAGCAGAGAATTGTCAGGAGAAGCCGGGGTCATAAATACCAGGAGAGCAGAGAAGTACAAGAGGAGTCCTAAGAGAGTAGTCAGGTGGGAGCCGAGGTCACAATACCAGGACGGATGCGCAGTACAGGAGGATCAGGCAAAAGGATGGTCAAGGAACAGGATCAGGTAAGTATTCAGCAGTCCAACAAATAGCCAGGAACCTAGAAATTAACAGGCAACCTGTAGCCAGCAGGCTGCCTGTATTTATAGTGGGGAGTGAGGGTCATGTGACGTGGCCAGCGTCACATGACCGACAGACCAACCAGTCGAGCACCGAGTGATCAGCTCGGCGCTCAAGGCAGACTTAGGAGCAAGGAGCCACCCAGCTAGTAAAGCTGCCCTGGGAATGAGGTCAAACACAGATCCTCATTCCCAAAGCTAAGCAACAGGTCTGCGGGCGATGGGGGACCGAGTGAACCTTCGGAACCCCGTGACAGTACCCCCCCTTTTACGAGGGGCCACCGGACCCAAGACTTCAGGCGATGGCTTTTCAGGGTGTTCTAAATGAAATTTACGAACAAGTCTAGGAGCATGAACCTCCCTGGCAAGTACCCAAGATCTCTCTTCAGGTCCATACCCCTTCCAGTGAATCAGGTACTGCAAGGAATTACGCACCTTCCGGACATCCACTATTTTAGACACCACATACTCGACAGCATCATTAACAAGAACCGGTGGAGGCGAGGCTTTTGATGGTACTACCGGTTCAAAATATTTTTTAAGCAGAGATTTATGGAACACATTATGAATGTGGAATGACTCGGGCAGCTCCAACCTAAAAGATACCGGGTTAATCACTTCCGTGATCTTATATGGTCCAATAAAACGAGGAGCAAATTTTTTAGAAGTTACCTTGAGAGATAGATTCTTGGAGGACAACCATACTTTATCCCCAACCTGAAAGTTTACCCCCCTTGAACGTCTCCTATCAGCCTTGAGTTTCTGAGAACATTGAGCCTTTTCTAGGTTCGATTGAACCCGGGCCCAAACTGTGCACAGTTCGGAGGAGAGTTTATCCGCTTCAGGGTTAGAGGAGGAGACGGACGACCCAGAATGAAAACGGGGATGAAAACCATGGTTACAAAAGAAAGGGGAGACCCCAGCGGAAGAATTGACACGGTTATTCAAAGCAAATTCAGCCAATGGAAGAAATTTCACCCATAATTGCTGGTCATCAGCAACATACGACCTCAAGAATTGTTCGACAGACTGATTAAGGCGTTCAGTCTGCCCATTACTCTCAGGGTGGTAGGCAGAGGAAAAAGACAATGAAATTTTACATTTTTGACAGAAGGCCCTCCAGAATTTGGACACAAACTGCACACCCCTGTCAGAAACAATATTTTCTGGGATACCATGCAATCGAACAATTTCTTTCACAAAAATAGACGCCAGGGTTTTGGCATTCGGGAGTTTAGACAGGGGAATGAAATGGACCATCTTGCTAAACCTATCCACCACTACCCACACTACAGTCTTACCCTCCGCCAGCGGTAGGTCAGTTATAAAGTCCATCGAGATATGGGACCAGGGTCTACTGAGAATGGGTAGGGGTCGTAGGTTACCAGCAGGGCGAGTCCTAGGTGTCTTGGACCTGGCACAAACCTCACAGGCTGACACATAGGACTTGACATCCCTAGTTAGAGTGGGCCACCAATAAGATCTAGAAACCAGATCCTTAGTGCCCTCAACACCCGGATGTCCACAAAAGGCAGAATCGTGACACTCACCCAACAGCTGGAGACGAAATTGTACGGGAACAAACAACTTATCTGTTGGGGTGGATATCGGTGCCAGATGTTGTTCCGACCTAATGCGAGCCGAGATATCCTGGGTAAGAGCTGCTAAGAAGATTTTTGCTGGTAGGATGGATTCAGGTGGTACCTCAGTAGGTTGAAAAGCCTGGAAGCTCCGAGATAATGCGTCCGCCTTCACATTTTTACTTCCCGGCCTGAATGTGATGGAAAAATCAAAACGAGTAAAAAACAGAGCCCATCTGGCTTGACGGGGATTCAACCTCTTAGCAGACTCGAGAAACATAAGGTTTTTATGGTCAGTGACAACAGTTACACAATGCCTTGCCCCCTCCAGAAAATGCCTCCACTCCTCAAATGCCCATTTAATGGCCAGCAGCTCCCTATTCCCTATGTCGTAGTTTCTCTCCGTGGGAGAGAATTTCCTGGAGAAGAAGGCACATGGTCTCAGATTAGTGAGGCTAGCAGGACCTTGTGAAAGGACTGCTCCTGCGCCGTCCTCGGACGCATCCACCTCCACAATAAAAGGTTTCTCCTGATCAGGCTGGATCAGAATGGGAGCGCTACTGAATGCCTTTTTTAATTTTTCAAATGAAGAAATGGCCTCAGTAGACCAATTCTCCAAATCCGCCCCTTTCTTAGTAAGGTCGGTCAACGGTTTAGCAATTACGGAAAAATTCATAATAAATTTACGATAGTAATTGGCGAAACCTAAGAACCGTTGTAAGGCCTTTAAGGATGAAGGTCTTACCCATTCCATAATTGCTAGTAGCTTACCAGGATCCATCTTGAAGGCGTGAGGAGTCAGAACATGCCCTAGAAACAGAATCTCCTGCACACCAAAGACACATTTCTCTTGTTTAGCGGATAGCTGATTCTCCCTCAACACCTCTAATACTTGTCTAACATGAGACACATGGGATTCGAAGTCAGGAGAGAATATCAAAATGTCGTCAAGATAGACAATAACAAATTTACCTAAGAACTCCCTAAGAATGTCATTCATGAAGTTTTGGAACACAGCTGGGGCATTGCTGAGTCCAAAAGGCATCACCTGATATTCAAAGTGTCCTTACCGGAGTATTGAACGCCGTCTTCCATTCGTCTCCCTCCTTGATTCGGATTAGATTGTATGCCCCTTTCAGGTCAATTTTGGAAAACCAGGTTGCCCCCAGGACCTGGTTAAATAAATCCGGAATCAATGGGAGGGAGTATCTATTCTGGACAGTGATTTTATTTAATCTCCGGTAATCGATACATGGCCTAAGACCACCATCTTTTTTCTTAACGAAGAAAAACCCCGCCCCCATAGGAGAGACAGAAGGTCTAATATGCCCTTTACCAAGGCTCTCCTTAATATAATCTTCCATGGCCTTGCGTTCGGGCATAGAAAGATTATAAATTCGTCCTTTAGGAAACTTGGCCCCCTCTACTAGCTCTATGGTACAATCATAAGGTCTATGGGGGGGTAGAACCTCCGGGGTTGGTGATGAGAATACATCAGAATATTCTCTAACAACAGAGGGTAAAGTATCAGACTTTACTGAGACCCCAGCCTGTACCACGGACAGGCACGAGTCACACTTAGGCCCCCATCTCACCAACGCCCCATTGGACCAATCTATAGTGGGGTTATGTAGTCGGAGCCAAGGCAACCCTAGTACCACCTCAGCAGGTAGGTTCTCCAGGACTAGAAGCGAACATCTCTCTGAGTGGCACACACCCACGGTTAGAGAAATCTCTGAGGTACATAAGCTCACCGTACCACCAATAAGAGGAGTAGCATCAATAGCCATGACATGGATAGGAGTTGGTAAGGCAAACATAGGAATACCCAATCTAACAGCATACTCAGAGTCAATAAAGCTAGCCGCTGAGCCAGAATCAATAAAGGCCTTACCCGGCCATTTATCTACTCCCAGAGAAATCGTAATGGGTACTGAAAGCTTACATTTAGAAAATTCAGGGTGTACCTGGTCTTTAGGTTGCCTTGCCTTAGGAGACTTGACAGAGAGGACCTTCTTAGGACACTGGTTGATCCAATGGTCAGAATCTCCACAGTAAAAGCATTCTCCACGTCTGCGGCGAAGATTCCCTCGGGTCATGCCAACCTGCATGGGTTCCTCGGTGGAGACCTAAGCATTGTCTCTGGGATAGGCCTCTGGCTGGACCACCATCTGGGAAGAGAACTGTTGTTCCTGTCGTCTCTCTCTAACCCGTCGGTCAAGTCGGACAACAAGGGTCATCATCTCCTCTAAGGTCTCTGGAAGTTGATAACTGACCAGAAGATCCTTTAATTTATCAGACAGACCTGATCTGAACTGACTTTTCAGGGCTGGTTCGGTCCATCCTGAGGGGACACACCACCTTCTGAATTGGGTGCAATAATCCTCCGCTGGTAAATTGCCCTGAACCAGTGCCTTTAGAGCCGTCTCGGCTACTAGAGCCCTGTCTGGTTCATCATAGAGGGTACCTAGGGCCTGAAAGAATCCCTCCACAGAATATAAACAACTGGCGCCAGCAGGTAAAGAGAACGCCCAGTCCTGGGGATCACCCTGTAATCGGGAAATGATAATGCCCACGCGTTGACTCTCGGGGCCAGAGGACACGGGGCGCAAACGGAAGTAAAGTTTGCAACTCTCCTTAAAAGAGAGAAACTTCTTCCGGTCTCCAGAAAAGGTTTCTGGGAGCTTAATCTGGGGCTCAAAATGCGGACTGGAGGCCTGAGGAGTGGAAGAGCCTTGCCCTAACTCAAAAGAGCTGAATTTTTCCCCTAACTCCTGCATCATCTGCGTCAGATTAGAGACATAGTCAGTCAGGGTCACCAGAGGATTCATAATACAGTGGTTATTGGGCCTGTTAATCTGTAACGGTCGCGTACACACACACACAGGGGGGAGGGAAGTGACCACTGCGCTCCACCCTTACCCCTGGCCCTGCCTACTTGCCTCGTGAGTCCTAATGACAGGGGACAACTGGACGGCAATCCCTAACTTGGAGTAAGTGCAGGGATGACAGACAGACAAACAACAGGACGTGAACGGACCGAGTCAATACCAGGAAAGCTGCAAAGTACAAATGGAGCAAGCAGAGAATTGTCAGGAGAAGCCGGGGTCATAAATACCAGGAGAGCAGAGAAGTACAAGAGGAGTCTAAGAGAGTAGTCAGGTGGGAGCCGAGGTCACAATACAGGACGGATGCGCAGTACAGGAGGATCAGGGCAAAAGGATGGTCAAGGAACAGGATCAGGTAAGTATTCAGCAGTCCAACAAATAGCCAGGAACCTAGAAATTAACAGGCAACCTGTAGCCAGCAGGCTGCCTGTATTTATAGTGGGGAGTGAGGGTCATGTGGACGTGGCCAGCGTCACATGACCGACAGACCAACCAGTCGAGCACCGAGTGATCAGCTCGGCGCTCAAGGCAGACTTAGGAGCAAGGAGCCACCCAGCTAGTAAAGCTGCCCTGGGAATGAGGTCAAACACAGATCCTCAATCCCAAAGCTAAGCAACAGGTCTGCGGGCGATGGCTACAGAATGAAGGTACTTACTGTGCATCACCGATTGAGTTAACATCAACTGACAGCGACATCAGCTGGGAAGACCTTTCAGCAAAAGCAGTCAGAATCTCGGTTGGAAAAACACCGATTAGGTCCATACACGGGGCGTCCCCCCATAGGATGAGCTTCTGACTTCTTTCTTGAAGGGTTACAGCTTTATACAGATTAAATAAAAAGCTCAGTTCCTAGTGGAATGTAGTATCACGTCTGATATGGCAGGTAACAGACATGCGGCGCAGAGGGGAGGGAAGGAGAGTACCCTTTCACTAGGGAGAGAGAGGAGTGGTGACCTCTAACTTACCTACCACTGGCACCTGGCTGCCCTAACGTCCCTAGACAGGCTGCTAACCCATATGCCGATCATGTGTCTCGTCCCTGGCTTACCCTGAAATAAGCCCTAGGTAGTGAGTAGGGCGGTGGGAGCCCTAGTCCTCACCACTGACACCCAGGGTAACAACAGGGAAAGTACAAACACAAACAACAATCCCCAAAGGGAGACAACAAACAGGAGAGAACCGGAGATCCGACAGCACCAGTTCCAACTCCACCAGAGGTCAGAATAGAAGATCTGGAAAGAAGGTCTATATCTGGCAACAAGGGAGAATATATAGTAGATGGGAGTGGCTGACAGAGAACAGCTGAAAGGAAAAGCTACAGATTCCTAACAGGGACAAAAAGGATCGCAAACCTAAGCAGGAAAACCTGGACCGAAATCCATTCCCACCACTAGGTCGTGGAGCGATCTCTTGAAACTGAGTGAGTAGCCACTCGCTGCAACCTTCTGACCCCAGGCACAATAGGGTCAGCGATAGGTCGTGACAACCTCATGACACATAGTCAGCGCATGCGCTCCATAATTGTCACTGTGTACGCGTTGTTCATCTGCTCTCACCCTAGACCTTGGAGCGGCCAGTTCCCAGGTCCGCAGAGAGTCACAACAATAAGCGATGTCACAGCTTATCTGCTCCCTCCTAACTTGTGATCAGGTCACAGAGCATGACCGGAAAACTCTACCATAGAAATCAATGGGGTCCCCTCCTGACCATTGTGTCTATGGCCCATGGTGGATGGCTGCTGTAAAAGCAAATCTCTAGTTGGAAGGATCCAACAGTAACAATAGGCAATGTCACAGCTTATTATTCCCCCTGCTTGTGCACAGGTCACAGAGCATGGCTAGAAGCTCTCCCATGGAAGCTCCAATCGGGTTTCCCCTTGTCCATGTCTATGGCCCATGGTTAACAAGGTGATTACGGAATATTATGCCCTAAACAAATAGTTTACAATGACTGCAACTTACTGTATCTAATGATCATTGTGAAAGTAGCAGCAGTTTGTTATTTTACACAATGTTATGCCTTTGGTACAAAATTTCAAGTGGCTGGACAACCCCTATAATAATCCAGATAGCTGGGTTTTCCATATATAAGAAGAGAAGCAAAAAAGAAATGATGGAGGCTAAAAGAGTGGTGAAAAATGGGCAGAGCCATAGGACCTTGTATATAGGCACGAGATCGGTTTATCCACACGTCTTGTGTATCAAACAAATTCCAAAAACATACTTTTAGTTTTAGCTTGTCCTGAAAAGAGACAGTTTTGAAAACTTTGCTCTCATGAACTCTATTAAAAACTATAAAGAAAGCAAGCACTCAACAGAATTTCCTGCATGACTACCATAATTGAACGCGTGTGATGTAACCGTTGTAACATTTCAGTGCAGATCTGAGGACCCTCATGGCATGTCGACAGATGCTCGCTGAATAGAAAGCATTAAACTGAAGCAGTGAAATGAGCTGACGCATCTCACGTCGATAAATTCTTTGGAAAAAAAACAACAATGTATAAAGTAATCCAATTGTCTTTAGGACAATTGACTGTACAATGTCAGCAATTCATTGGGAGGAAGAAGGCATCTCCAGCCCGTATATCTTGAAGCACCTGCAGAGATCGCTAAATTGAACAAAACAAATCATACATTTTCGAGCCGCTCAGTGGGTGAAAAATGCTAAATTCTCTTGTAAGTGAATCTTTACTTGACAACCAAATGTCAGTGATGTCAGTAAGGCCTCATGCACACGACTGTTCCGTTTTTTGCGGTTCGCAAACCGCGGATCCGCAAAAAAGGGGAAGCCGCCCGT
Organism: Bufo bufo; assembly: GCF_905171765.1. NCBI lineage: Eukaryota > Metazoa > Chordata > Amphibia > Anura > Bufonidae > Bufo > Bufo bufo. The sequence continues at coordinate 178,603,871 of NC_053397.1, forward strand.
GTGCCTTCCGCAATTTGCGGAACGGAATGGCCGGGCCCAATGTAGAAATGCCTATTCTTGTCCACAAAACGGACAAGAATAGGACATGTTCTATTTTTTTTGCGGGGCCACGGAACGGAGCAACGAATGCGGATAGCACACGGAGTGCTGTCCGCATCTTTTGTGGCCCCATTGAAGTGAATGGGTCCGCATCCGAGCCGCCAAAACGGCGGCTCGGATGCGGACCCAAACAACGGCCGTATGCATGAGGCCTAAGATTCACCATTTCACTATTTCAGGTGTGAGCTTTATTATTAAAGGGGTTGACAAACAAGCAACATATATCAACTGTCCACAGGATAGGTTATAATGCATGATTGTTGGGGGTCCAGATCTCTCCATTTGTCACGAGAATAAGGGTCCCTGAATCCTCTGTATTATTGAGTCCAAATCCTAGGACCCCCCACTGATCATGAGAATAGGGTTCCCTGAGTCTCCTATCCATGGAAGGTGGGCCTACCCCTTTTATTAATTTTGGTCTGATCCATAAATCGGTTCTATCTACAGTAGAAGCTAAAGCTTCAGATGTTTTGGCCGGCAGGTCCAGCAGACAAAGTCAGGAATCGGCTGGACAAAAACTGGTATGTGTTCAGCAGAATTCCAGCATATTCGTCATATAGCGGCCAGACCTCCGCCGAGCCCTATTATAGTAAGTGGAGCTGGTGGGCATTCTGGTACCGTCTGGAAATGCCCGATCCAAAGAGCTCTGTGCAGTGTGAAAGTAGCCTAAGAGGGTGCAGTGAACTTTTAAGTTGGTAGGATAGAAAAATCTAACCTGGCGCCCGGGGTGGACTGGCTATAGATCCTACAGCAAAATTTCTCGGCAGGCCGATGACCAGGGGGCTGCTGAGCCCTCCTCACGGCTGCCAGCTGGATACATAATGATCTACTGCTCTAAGCTGTAATTAATGCTTAGGAGCATTAGGTACTTATGCACCCGTCCTCAGGATACAGTTAAATACTGTGGTAAAAGATCAAGACCGCCAGTATTTTATGCTGCACTGCGGTATTTGCTTCTGCTGAGGCAGTATTTTGTGCTATACTGTGTTATTGGTTCTGCTGGGACGGTATTTTGTGCTGCACTACAGTATTGCAGGTACTGTCTATTTCTGTTGTCCCTCTCTACTTATGTTGCCCCACTTTTTTTCAATTTGGACCCGTCTACAACATTGGGCCACTTAAAGTTCCCAGTCTGCCTCATGCTCTCCATTCAGGGCTGTTTTAATACAGAAGTGGGCACAGTGAGTGGGCCTGTAGTACCCTACAACAGGGTCACTGCAAATTTTAATTGCTGTAATGTTAAATTGTTAAGCTAAAATGTTCAAAAATTTTATTGTGTTTGTATACTTAACAGCATTGTATGGACAAACAAGAGTTAATGACTTTGCCTTGCTCCTTTAGGTTACTAGGAGATGGACCTGGGTGTACAGGGAGTGCAGAATTATTAGGCAAGTTGTATTTTTGAGGATTAATTTATTATTGAACAACAACCATGTTCTCAATGAACCCAAAAAACTCATTAATATCAAAGCGGAATATTTTTGGAAGTAGTTTTTAGTTTGTTTTTAGTTTTTAGCTATTTTAGGGGGATATCTGTGTGTGCAGGTGACTATTACTGTGCATAATTATTAGGCAACTTAACAAAAAACAAATATATACCCATTTCAATTATTTATTTTTACCAGTGAAACCAATATAACATCTCAACATTCACAAATATACATTTCTGACATTCAAAAACAAAACAAAAACAAATCAGTGACCAATATAGCCACCTTTCTTTGCAAGGACACTCAAAAGCCTGCCATCCTTGGATTCTGTCAGTGTTTTGATCTGTTCACCATCAACATTGCGTGCAGCAGCAACCACAGCCTCCCAGACACTGTTCAGAGAGGTGTACTGTTTTCCTCCTTGTAAATCTCACATTTGATGATGGACCACAGGTTCTCAATGGGTTCAGATCAGGTGAACAAGGAGGCCATGTCATTAGATTTTCTTCTTTTATACCCTTTCTTGCCAGCCACGCTGTGGAATACTTGGACGCGTGTGATGGAGCATTGTCCTGCATGAAAATCATGTTTTCTTGAAGGATGCAGACTTCTTCTGTACCACTGCTTGAAGAAGGTGTCTTCCAGAAACTGGCAGTAGGACTGGGAGTTGAGCTTGACTCCATCCTCAACCCGAAAAAGCCCCACAAGCTCATCTTTGATGATACCAGCCCAAACCAGTACTCCACCTCCACCTTGCTGGCGTCTGAGTCGGACTGGAGCTCTCTGCCCTTTACCAATCCAGCCACGGGCCCATCCATCTGGCCCATCAAGACTCACTCTCATTTCATCAGTCCATAAAACCTTAGAAAAATCAGTCTTGAGATATTTCTTGGCCCAGTCTTGACGTTTCAGCTTGTGTGTCTTGTTCAGTGGTGGTCGTCTTTCAGCCTTTCCTTACCTTGGCCATGTCTCTGAGTATTGCACACCTTGTGCTTTTGGGCACTCCAGTGATGCTGCAGCTCTGAATATGGCCAAACTGGTGGCAAGTGGCATCTTGGCAGCTGCACGCTTGACTTTTCTCAGTTCATGGGCAGTTATTTTGCGCCTTGGTTTTTCCACACGCTTCTTGCGACCCTGTTGACTATTTTGAATGAAACGCTGATTGTTCGATGATCACGCTTCAGAAGCTTTGCAATTTTAAGAGTGCTGCATCCCTCTGCAAGATATCTCACTATTTTTGACTTTTCTGAGCCTGTCAAGTCCTTCTTTTGACCCATTTTGCCAAAGGAAAGGAAGTTGCCTAATAATTATGCACACCTAATATAGGGTGTTGATGTCATTAGACCACACCCCTTCTCATTACAGAGATGCACATCACCTAATATGCTTAATTGGTAGTAGGCTTTCGAGCCTATACAGCTTGGAGTAAGACAACATGCATAAAGAGGATGATGTAGTCAAAATACTCATTTGCCTAATAATTCTGCACGCAGTGTAGTTAGTAGAGAGTGTGAGCTGAGGAAGAGAGAGGACCTATGTAGTACAAGCTCCTCAGAACTAGGCCCGAGTTTCTGAGAAAAATCATCTCTGAGACTACAGCTACCCGAAGCAAGTTACTCTGCTACAAAAGTACTCCAGAGAGAAAGGAAATCAGAAGGTCCAGAATCTATAAGGCCGTTCAAGGTACTGTGCATGTTGATGGCAGAAAGAGACTTTGCTGTTGTGAGATGGAACTTTGCTAACATACCCCTCAGCCTGCGAATTACAAAATCATCTACTTATAACCTCACTGCCAGCCAATCGTTCTGCAGAGAGAAAAAAAGAGAGACTTTGAGCGACAGGTCCAGAAAGTGAAGACGTCATCATGCCTGGTCCTGTCAATCAAAGTGGAGACGGCGCAGCAGTTACAAAGAGAGCACAGCCTCTAGGTGTAATGGTAACGCCCCCGTTGCTCCTAGAGGCTCATTTGCATATATTAAAATTTTATTTTCTAAGCAGTGCGGGCACATATGAACATGGGACCAACACAGATGTCTTCAGCTGCCAAGCGCACATGTAACAGGTCAGCCAGTGTCATAGGGACAAATCTGCTGAAGATGCCCTTTAACCCATTAGAAGACCCTGCAATTTTAGTATTTGCATTTTCGTTGTCAGTCTCTGCTTCCAGAGCCATACATTATTTTTTTTCATTCACTTAGCCATGGGGAGGGGGGGGTGCTTGTTTTTTGCGGGACAAGTTGTAGTTTCTAATGGGACCATTTAATATTGTATATTGCATATAAAAAAAATCCAAAAGTGAGTAGTGGAATTGGTAAAAAAAAAATGCATTCCACCACAATTTTATGCTTTTTACGATGTTTCCCATGTGTTAAAATTGACTGTTACCTTCATTCTCCAGGTCAGTACAATGTCAACGATACCATACTTAGCATACATAGCGTACATACATGCATTTTTATACCGAAAAAATAAAAACCTTGAAAAAAATGAAGTGTTTCTTTACATCACCATATTCTGACCTCTACAATTTTTTTGTAATCATGTGTATGGAGCTGTTTGAGGGCTGATCTGTACTTTTCAGTAATACCATTTTAAAAGGTAAGTGAGTTTTTGATTACTTTTTATTCAATTTTTGTGGGAGAAGTGAAGTGACAAAAAATGGCGAATTGGCCATTTTGAAATTATTTTTCTGTTACACCATTCGTCATATGGGATAAATATTGTTATATTTTATTAATATGGCTGTTTTAGGATGTGGCGATGTCTATGATGCTTTTTTTTATAATTGTTTATTTTTATTTTGGGGGGAAATTTGGGAACATTTTTTTTAGAACTTTATTTTTTTAAACTTTTTTTTAACTCGCCCTGGGGGACTATAACTAGCTATCATTTGATTGCCAATTGTATTTTGTGATGGTTATTTAATCTTTCACAGAAAACACCTTTCATTGTACTGTATACCAATACAGTGCTGCCACCTGCAGGCCTATATTGGTATATACAGTGATGGATATCGGAGTCTGCTGGAGGCTCTTATCCATCATCAGCATATTAAAGCTTCCCTGCTATCAGCTAGGGAACGCTGTTGCGGGCGCGGGAGCGTGTGGCTCCCGCGTCTTCACGACTCGGATGCCGTGGTCACAATTCACCTTGGAATCTGAAAGGTTAATTGTCTGTGATCAGCCTTATGGCTGATCGCAGACATTCAACCCTGGCCTGTGCTGTTTTAGACAGGAGAAAGCCGTGGCTTTGGCGCTCACTGCCGTCTTTAAAGTTGCCACCTTTAATGTCACCATCTTTAAAGTCTAATGCAAAAATTTAGTGGAGTATATGGTCATCTTGTCTTTACCACCTTCGGCCAAAGAGGTTTTAAAATCCAATAAAAAAACACGATGATAAGGCTGAGAAGGTTAGAAAGAGAGCTGCTCCTAGATGTTTTAACAATTGGCTCCAGTCTTTTTGAATTTAGGCGTCTATTTTAGGTAAGAAATATCCACAGTTATGCTCTGGACCATACATCCCAACTTTTTGAAGGACACTTATGGTTCATTGTGTGCAAAAAATTTTTTCCTGTATATTTATACACTTTAATAGCTTTCTTAGCACACAATATCGCAAAAATATAGAACTTTCTAAAATCCAAATTGAATCAAATAATGAAATAATATACAAGATGGGGTCTAATATAAAGATAGGTACCAGACAAACACTTTCTCGATCAATATTGTAAATGTAATAATGCAAATCTATCCGTCAGATCAAAAAGAGGGACATTTAGGCCCCTTTCACACGTGCGAGTTTTCCCGCGCCGGTGCAATGCGTGAGGTGAACGCATTGTACCCGCACTGAATCCGGACCCATTCATTTCTATGGGGCTGTGCACATGAGCGGTGATTTTAACGCATCACTTGTGCGTTGCGAGAAAATCGCAACATGCTCTATATTGTGCGTTTTTCACACAACGCAGGCCCCATAGAAGTGAATGGGGCTGCGTGAAAATCGCAAGCATCCGCAAGCAAGTGCGGATGTGGTGCGATTTCCACGCATGGTTGCTAGGAAACGATCGGGATGGCGACCCGATCTTTATTATTTTCCCTTATAACATGGTTATAAGAGAAAAGAATAGCATTCTTAATACAAATAGCTCTGTGTATTGGGGATGGAGGGGTTAAAAAAATTAAGTAAAAAATGAAACTCACCTCATCCACTTGTTTGCGAAGTCCGGCTTGTCTTCTTTCTTCTTCTTTGAGGACCTGGGAGAAAAGGACCTTTGGTGACGTCACTGCGCTTATCACATGGCCCGTCACATGGTCCATCACCATGGTGATGGACCATGTGATGAGCGCAGTGACGTCACCAAAGGTCCTTTTCTCCTAAGTCCTCAAAGAAGAAGAAAGAAGACAAGCTGGGCTGTGCGAACAAGTGGATGAGGTGAGTTTAATTTTATTTATTTATTTTTAACCCCTCCATCCCTAATTTACTTGGCATTCTGTATTAAGAATGCTATTATTTTCCCTTATAACCATGTTATAAGGGAAAATAATAAAATCTACGCAACACCTAACCCAAACCCGAAGATGTCCGGGTCTGGGTACCAAACATGCCGATTTTTCTCCCGCGACGCACCCACATCCTATCCGGCCCTCACACGCGACGCCCGTGTGAAAGAGGCCTTAAGAAGAAAAGAGGGACAGAGGCCCTTGGGTCCAAAATAGGGGCTGTCCCTCCAAAAGTGGGACACTTGGGACGTCTGCTCTGGTTTACTTCATCATTTTGATGCTATTTTTGAGGTGTATCAAAACTTTGGAGGATTGGCATGGTTTCAGTATGATGACACATTTAGGCAGTAGCTAGGCTGAGTTCACATCACCGTTTAACTTTCCGTTCTCCTGATCCATCAGAAGAAGAGAGAGAAAAAAATAAATAAAAAATAAAGACTTGCATGCAAGACTCAAACGGAGTGGATGACAATTGAATCCGTTTTTTAACAGGATCTTATTTTATTTTATTTTTTTAGCAGTTCATCTGAATTTGAAATGGAGAACAAAGGATGTGGGTCTGTGGTTAGGTTTAATGCTACAGCAAAGGTCTGGTTTTGTTTACTAAGCAACAAGGTACTGCAACGCAGAATTTTTGACAGGTCTTTTGGAAAATGAAAGGTGGAATCTGATTGGTTGCTATGGGCAACTAAGCCAGTTCTACTGTACCCCAGTTTGATAAATGACCTTATATATGTATTTGGTATCACTTTAATCATACTGACCCAGAGAATAAAGAAATCATGTTATTTATGCCGAAAAATGAATGCAGCAAATTTTATAATGTAAAAACGCAGTGGCAGTATTGCTGTTTTTTCCCATCTCCCTCCCAGGAAGAGTTAATAAAAGTTAATCAGTAAGTTATGTCTACCCAAAAATGGCATCGTTAAAAACTACAACATGTCCTGCAAAATCAAGCCCTCATACAGCTACATAGATGGAAAAATAAAAAAGGTATAGCTCTTGGAAGGCGACGATGAAAAAATAAATAAAAACACTTGGTCTGTAAGGCACAAAACAGGCTGGCCACTAAGGGGTTAAAAAAGCTCCAAACAAATTTAGATGAATGCATCGTTTATCTTTTCCTGAGTGAGGCCTGTATTACACCAACAGATTATCTGGCAGATTTTCTGACCAGTCATTGGTCAGATGGCTGATTACACACACAGATCTTTTGTTATACGCCCCAACTATTGGTCTGATTGGACAGATATTGGTCACATAATCTGTTGGTATTATACAGGCCTAAGTGTATTTCAATGATGAGTTAGATAAAAACAAGGCTTCAGTGACATATAGTTCCTTTGAAGATTCAATTTCGTTATTGAAGTTTTTTGGACAGGGCAGTTATCAAGGCTGTACAAAATATGAGAAAAAGAACTGGATCGCACATCCTCAATACTGTTACTATGCTTTTATTTAACTGCTTCTCAGCATAATTTATCGTATACCTACACCCATGCTGCATGCTGTACATGAGGCATTAGTATACAATTTGATCAAAAAGCATAGGCCCGCTCACCGCGACAAGGTTGCCTCTTCGAATGGGACCCTATTCTAAATTTGGCGCAGCACTGCACGGCGACAACCGACGCAACAGCACCACACCAGCAGGCAGCGGGACCCAGCAGCCAAACGGCACCCCCGCTGTCCGACAAAGCCACCAACCCACCGGGACAGCACAAGAGCAACAATGGCCGCCGTGCAGTACTGCACCATGTGAACAGGTGTGGGACCAACCCCATAACATACTCTCACCATGTGAACAGGTATGGAACTCACCCTATCACATGCTCTCAGGAACTCCAACTGAGAGGTAGGAATATATACCCTCATACAGAGGCCTGCTAATTAAAAGCACCTGGGCTGAATGGGGAGGAGTGCTGATACCAGGAGGGGAAAGAGCATAGATTCTACAATATGTACGATGTGGGATGTGCGATCCAGTTCTGTTTTTCTCCCCCTGACAATTGTTATTTGAATCTTCCATTCGGCACAGGTGGTCTTAATCACAGAAGTCTGCATAGAAGTGGTCATTGACCTGTAGCTCCTGATAGCAATGGACATGTTGTGTTAGGCCACTTGCGTTGTCCGGATCCGTCGTGTACTCCATTTGCCGGAAGTGCCCGCCGGATCCGTAACACCGCAAGTGAACTGAAAGCATTTGAAGACTGATCCGTCTTCAAAATGCGTTCAGTGTTACTATGGCAGCCAGGACGCTATTAAAGTCCTGGTTGCCATAGTAGTAGTGGGGAGCGGGGAAGCAGTATACTTACAGTCCGTGCGGCTCCCGGGGCGCTCCAGAATGACGTCAGAGCGCCCCATGCGCATGGATGACGTGATCCATGCGATCACGTCATCCATGCGCGTGGGGCGCCCTGACGTCACTCTGAAGCGCCCCGGGAGCCGCACGGACGCTAAGTATACTGCTCCCCCGCTCCCCACTACACTTTACCATGGCAAACAGGACTTTAGCGTCCTGGCAGCCATGGTAACCATTCAGAAAAAGCTAAACGTCGGATCCGGTAATGCGCCGAAACGACGTTTAGCTTAAGGCCGGATCCGGATTAATGCCTTTCAATGGGCATCAATTCCGGATCCGGCCTTGCGGCAAGTGTTCAGGATTTTTGACCGGAGCAAAAAGCGCAGCATGCTGCGGTATTTTCTCCGGCCAAAAAAACGTTCCGGTCTGGAACTGAAGACATCCTGATGCATCCTGGACGGATTTCTCTCCATTCAGAATGCATGGGGATAATCCTGATCAGGATTCTTCCGGCATAGAGCCCCGACGGAACTCTATGCCGGAACAGAACAACGCAAGTGTGAAAGAGCCCTTAGACAACTGTTCACATGGTGCAGTACTGCGTGGTGGCCTTTGTGGCACTGTGCTGGTGGGTTGGTGGGATCCAGTGCCATGGGTGGCATTGTCAGACAGCAGAGGTGCTGTTTGACTCCTGGGTACCGCCGCCTACTAGGGCAGTGCCGCTTTGTCACCGCATTGTCGCTGCGCCTTTTTGTCAGTGTAGGTCCCACTCAAAGAGGTGACCTTGGCGTGGTGAGTGGGCTTATGCCTTTTGATCAAAATGTTCACTAATGCCTCTTGTACAGCATGCAGTATGCTGTACACTTTAATATAGCGCTGATAAGCGAGTTTAATAAGATCAAAGCATAGCAAAAAACAAAAAAAGGATGTGCGATCCAGTTCTGTTTTCTCCCCCTGACAATAGTTATCAAGGCTGTGTTTCGCTTACTGCCCGTGTGTCCAGAAGGTTTCAATTCATTGGGTGTTCATTTTGATGGTCAATATAATTTTGAGAACTGTTCTCCCATGGGTTTTTCCTTGTGTTCTTTTTACTTTCTTCATCTTTTATTCATTGGGTTACCACGGAATCTGTAAAGGAGGGTCGATTTTACTTTCTTTAAGTCTTTATTGTTAGGTTTTCTGTCATCTCTAGGTCTTTTGGTATTCCTTTGCTTGAATATAAAGCAGTTTTACCGTGTTGTGAGATTGAGTTCTTGGGAATATTGATTGACACAAGGGTGATGGAATTTAGACTCCCTGTAGCTGGGCTTGAAAAAAAAATGTTGTTAGCCAGGGAGATTACGTTGTGGGATTTACAAACTCTGTTAGACCTGTTTGTGTTTGCTTCTAAAGTCAACCCTATTGGTCCAAAGTCACCACTTGTGATGAGGGAATTGAGCTTCAGATCCTAGATCCGAAGTCGATTAGGTAAAAACTAAATTTTAAGGCTGTATGCAGATGGGTATCCGAGATGAGTTTGGCCATACAATTACTGATCTGTAGCCAGTAACAGGTGTTCTATACACGTATTACTGTACATATTAGGACTTGTCGGAGGTGATAGACTCCTTTGAAAGTTTTGGGAACAGTTTTTGATTCATTTTATTGGCTGTAACGTTTGGCAGCAAGAGTTTGTGGATTCTGAGTCATTGGGTTTATTCACTGATGCATCTGGATCTGGAGGCTATGGGGGATATTTTAATGGGCATTAGTCCTCTGAACCATGTCATGAATCTTGGCACTCTCATAGGATGAGTAGAAACCTAGTTTTGCTAGAATAAGGGTCGTGGTCATGATGCAGTTAGGAACAGCAGAATCTCATTTCCCAATAGATGTCAAAGGGAAAATAGGTTTCTGAGATAGACCTGGCACTTTCCAAGTTGTGATGACTACGCGTAAGACATGTCCGTGTGCTTGTGGCTGCTGACTGCATTAGATACACTGCTGAGTAGCCACTTGCGGTACATGTTTTACCAATGGTGTCTCTATTTGAAGTTAATCAATGCTTAAAAACTAAGAAAATTCACAACAGTTCAAACAGCGGCAGACAGAAAAAGCACCCTAAATGCATGATTATGCAGGCGGTAACCGCATGCGGTTGGTTGGATGCATGCGTTCCCTAACCTCACTATGACCACAGCGTGTGGTCATCCCCTTATTCTCCATGGTGGTAGCTCTAGTTATTTGGAGTGAGCTTCTTCAGAATAAAAGAGCCTTGGTTTATACAGGTAATAAGGGTGTTCAGTTCACTATAAACTGTTAATCGTCACACAGTGATGAAGTGGTTAAGCTGTTGAATTATTTAGTGCAATAATGTTTTAATAGGAATTTCTGGCTTAAGACGACTTAAATCCCAAGTAAATTTAATAACATAGCGGACACTCCTGGGAGACGTTCTATGCCTTGGTTCCAAAAGCGGAGATTTCGGGGATACTGTGTCTAGCTCAGCTGTGAAGTATAATCTGGAATTGATCAGCAAGCAGATCCAGAACTCTACAGCTCTGAATATTTGGGACGGGTATGCTTTAGGGTGGAAGAGATGGCGTGTGTTTTACTTTAGCAGAATTGTTGAGGTATTTGAATACAGTTCTGCATTTTGTGTTGATTTTATTTGCTCTTTACAGATGGTTAGAGATGGTTTAGGTTTTCCTGCAGTTCACAAATCACTGGCTGGTGTTCTTTCTATTTTAAGCTTGCGGGGTTTCCATCTCTTAATTGTTCCTTTTTTATAAATACATTTTTAAAGGGTGTTAAGAAGTCTAGTTTTTGTTTGGATGTGAGAAGGCCTATAACAGTGGATTTACTTGTCCAGGTTGTTTCAGTTTAGCAACATTGTGCTTTATCAGTGTTTTTTTGAGGACTGCCCGTGTGCTAGCATTATTTAGAGACTTATTATTAGTGTCTACACAATGCGCCATGAACTGAACACATCAGCAGTAGCTACACAAATCTCCCTGATGATTTAGTCTGATTGAAGACTGTTTAACTCACAGAGCTTTGCCTGCACTGGAGCTACATAAAAGCCACATTTACTACTAAGGTGAGTGCACTTAGTATGTCAAAGTGTGCGTGTGTAACACCCCAGAGTGGTGTTACCACTCCTGCACCCTGCTACTGTCTTTATTGGCCTAACTCCAATGTCATTTGTGTATTTTTTTCCGGGTCCTTCACACTGTGTATTCCTATTAATGTTGTTATGTAACTGTTCATGTAATATGCCTGGTTCACCAGCAGGTGGCAGCAAATACAGCAGAGCTGTACTTAGGTAGAATGGAGCTTTCCATTCCATTCTAACCCCCCTCTAGAGAGAAATGGGCTAGTCCTACTTCCTGCAGGAATGGTGGGGACCAGTTAGTTCCAGTTTAGGTCTTCCCTAGACAGAGTAAGGGTGTGCAGGGGCACGTCTCTGCTGGACGTGCCCACGCCAGCCAGAGCACCTTAAGCTCTGCTGGCCATGGAGTCCAAAACTTGAAGCCTCAGGAGCCATGGGGAAAGTTCCCTGGCATAACCTGGAGTCAGACTACAGAGAAGAAGTGCAGCATACAGAAGCTGAGTTATACAGCCAGCCTGTCAGTACAGCAGAGAGAAAAAGAGATATAGCAGAGTTCAGTTTGTCTGCCAGTTTATGCCAAAGCCTGCTGGAACAAAGACAAAGCCCGAAACTGTTTGGAGAAATGTTTATTCAAGTAAAGCTGCCATTGAACTTCATCTCAAGGTCTGGACTCAAGTTATTTCTTCAAATCCCTCAATTATTCCACCTATTTATTGCTTCAGAGCCAAAGCCTGGGGTCCAGCCGTATCCAGGTAGGAGCACCGTGACACGCAAAAAGAGACATTTAGGCCGCACTACACCACTCTGCATTTCCTACACCTGGGACGTGACATAGAGGACCCTGGGGGGAGGCCGCCCGTTGCACGTGACTTAGTGGAAAGGGTTGTTGCCCGTGATTACATAGCATGTGATTACATAGCACGATCGGCCGCCTGCAAACAATGATTTTTAAACCTGTTGAAAGATTTGGATTGCTCGATGAATGAGCGTTCGCTCTTTCATCAGTAATCGGCGGCGTTATTATACTGCCAGATCATCGCTAACAAGTGTTACTACAAACAGTCGTTAGCGATCATTTGGCAGACAACCTGTCTTTCTAATAGAGCCTTAATCCAACCAATAGTTGGTATAGTGTTAGACCAAAGTGTCTATTCCCACATCATCCAGCCTGAGACACTGCGATCTGGTGTAGATAGCCTAAGCTTACGCCATCTGTATGATTATTAACTCTTCCCCATTGTATCCAATTTTCAGCTGGGAAGTAGCTATGTAGAGACTTGAAGCAAACAAATATCTTGAAAGTGGTAAGGAACTGCGACACAAAGTACATTACAAAGTTGTAGAACTTTTCATTTTCATCAAACCAAAAGGAATTACCGGTGGTAATGTATATAAAATAATGAATAAAAGGCAGTTATCTGCAGCATGAGGGTCCTATCCCAGCTGCAGATTGGAAGTGTGATGTCCCATTAGTGGTCATGTGCCACCATTTACTGGACTCAGCAGTGACATCTTCCCCAGTGGCCTGTGACCACTGAGCCTCTGCTGCCACATGGTTCTTTGGGACAATGGGACATGTCAGCACTTAGGCCGGGTTCACAGATGCGCTATGAACTCCAGCAGTCTGTTCTGGCGGAGGTGACAGACTGATGGAATTCACTGTATCCGGCATACATGCTGGATTTCGGTTGGACAAAAAATACTACACGCAGCATATTTTGTCCGAAAGCTGGCATATAATGCGGAAATCGGCCGTTCACGGTGGTATCCAGCTATGCCTGGAACATACTGCTGGACTTCAAAGCGCATATGTGAAACCAGCGTTAGGCCAGTGGATGCCTGCAGCAATCCATGTAACGATGGATAGGATGCCACACTTCCTGTCTGTAGAAAGAGAAAGGAAGTAAAAAGCGAGGGTTAGTCCAATCTAGTGGAAGTATTTCTCCAGGAGATAGGAGGAAACTGGAGGCGGAGCCAAGCAGAAGTGCGTACTTGGAGCAGCAGCACAGGGGTGAGATGTCCGGCCCGGTCAATCAAGCAGCAGGGGGAGCGTCCTCAGCTACTCCATCACAGGTGCAGAACTCTGTTTGATGAGACAAATCAGTTCTTATTCATTGATTCGCTCATCTCTGATCCTAAGTATAGGCAGAAGTCATTTAATATAGATAATGGAAAGGAGATACAGTATAAAGGGGTTGGCTCTTCTCAGACATTGATGCCATTGCGCTAGAATATGCCGTCAGTGTCAGATAGGTTTTGGTCCTACCTCTGCAGCCCACTTCTGTCTACAGAACAGGGCCCCCGAAGTGAATGGAGAACAGCCGCTCACGCAGCCACCCTCTGTTTACCTCTATGGGAGTCCAGAAAATGGATGAGCGCCTGCTCGGCTATTCCTGGTAGTCCCACAGCAGTGAATGGAGCGATGGCAGTGCTTGCACAGCACATTCTCCATTTACTGCTATGGGATTTCCAAAAATAGCTAGGCAGATAGCACACTGCGCATGTGCGATTTGCTCTCCTTCACTTCGAAGGAACCCGTTCTGGAGACAGGTTAAAGGTTTGGCTGTTTCTTTTCATTAAAGTAGAATAAAGAAAGAAGTTTGTGGCGAAATCAACCTCGCCACTGGGTGCTGGCGAAGCCTGGTTGCCAGCCTCTTGCCCCAGGTTTATGGGCCCTCTCATCAGCCCATGCTAAACTTAAACCCCATGGTGATTTGACTGTGTTTGTGGCATCTGAGCGCTGTTCGGATATATTGAGCGCTCAGATCCAAGCCTTCTGGGGATAAGTTGAATGTGGGGGTTCTGTTCAGTTTGATAGGAGTTATGTATTTTTGTGTAGTTTTGCTGTTGTGAATAGAGGTATTTTCTGTACCTAGTTGGCTTACCACACCCAGTTAAGCCAATTAGCTCACACAGCTTAACTCTGTAAAAACTTATTTTGGGCAGAAAAGCCATGCTTCCTTTGTTCACAAAGGACTTTTACTAACTTTTACTACCTGGTCTAATTCGTGCCATTTTGGGATATGTTAAATGCCTGTGTTTACTGTAATGGTTGTGACATTGTATATTTGAGTAGTGATGTCTGTCCTATTGTCTCCACGTGTGTATTGGCGATTTCCCTTTGTCCTGAGAGATAATTGAATTACTCCTCGGTTGTCTCCAGGACAGAAGACATTGTGTATTCTCCTGCCTGTGATAATTACATCAACCCATTGTGTAAGATAATTGTATCACAGGCAGAGGGGAGGATTTTGTGTGGGAGTGTTTTACTGTATTGTACGTGTTTATTGGTTGTTTTTACAAAACCCTGTGGGTGGTACTAGTGTGTAACAATGTTATATAAGAACAATAAACACACAGATCTGGCTGTCCACTGCTTTACCCTCAACACAGAGCCTCGTCTCGTTCTTGGGGGGATTCACTGTATGCTGTTAGAGACTAATTGCTAGGAGTGTAAGCCGCTTGGGTGCATTTCCTATTCGTCTGCTAGCAGCTATTCATGAGGTTCCGTTTGGGAGTTTGGAGCATTCCCTTGTATGCCGTTACAAAGTTCATTTCAGTCCAAACAAGAACAGGACACAAAGCAGACCTCCAAGCGGGATCATCTATAAGTGCCAGTAACACCCAGGCACTCCAAAACTTGCTCAAACTTCTCAGAAGACAAACAAGTCTGGTCAAATCTTAAATCAGATACGCTTCTCGCTGTTTTTAAAAAAAAAAAAAAAGATGTCAGAAGCTGTATTCACACCATGTGCATTCGGGAGAAAAACTATTGATGTGAACTTGAGAAATTGGAAGCTTTCAGAGTGAGCTAAAGTAAATCTTGGAGAGATTGATAACATAAGCCATCTAAGGAACTGCTCTCTAGATCATTGCACGGCAGAATCAGTCTGTTTGCCCATAATCAAGTGGTGATTTATTCATATAACTTTTCTCGTACGGTCACTTGAATGCTAGAGAAGTGATCAAATAGCATATTAGCAGGTAAGAACTAAATCATTTTCTCCAGGCAGAAGATGTGGCTATATCACTGAAGGCCTCCATGACTATACACACAAAATAAAAAAAGGCAAAAACTAAAGGGAGACAAACAATACAGAACAGAACTCAATTACTTCTGAGGTCTCCAAGTACTACAGTATATAACAGCTGTTATGATGTCTTACAATGTTAGCTTTTCTTAAATAATGGAATAAGTAATTAAAGGCGTCTTCACCATTTGCCTAGTTGTCAGGAGATGTTCTGGGTACCATAGAAACTATGAGGATGTTCTGACTTTGAGAAACTAATGATTGGTGGTGTAACGTTACCTTAAATGTCCCCATTGAGAATTCATCCTGACTTCTATGTGCACATACTGTTCTGAATTGTGGAATAGCAATTCATAAACCCCTTAATGATCGGGCCCATTTTAGTTTTTGCATTTTAGTTTTCTTTCCCCCTCACACTCCAAGAGCCATAACTTTTTACATGTTTATTTTTTGCATTTTTAATGGCACTATTTCATTTACCATGTCTTGTATTGGAAGTTGAAAAAACCCCCATAATTCCATCAAGGATTTTTGAGTTTTGATATTATAGTGTTCACTTAGCGCTAAAAATGACATGTCACCCTTATTCTGCTGGTCAAGGCGATTACGGTGATACCAAATTTGTATATTTTTTATTTGATTTACTGCTTTAAAACAAATAAAAATCTTTAAAAAAAATAAAAAAATTCTCTTTGCATCACCATTTTCTGATATTTCATATTTCCATCTACAGAGCTGTATGTGGGCTCGTTTTTTTTCTGGGACGAACTGTAGTTTTAATTGGTTCATCCAGCCTTTTGGTCGCTTTTGTTCAATTTGTTTGGAGGGACAATGTGAACAAAAAAAGGAGAATCGCGGATTATTATGTATTACAACGTTCATGGGGTGATATCTGTTATGTTTATTTTTATTATTGTTTATTTTTATACAGTATATACAGTATATAAAATTGGGAAAGGGAGGAGTGATGATTTGAATTTTTAATACTTTCATGTTTTTTCTAACTTTTTTACTTTCTCCATCAGCCCCCTCGAGGACTGGAACCTGCAATCTACCTTGGGATTCTGAGAAACTGCCTGCTGAGCCATGCCTTGCACACAACTTTACAGGCAGTTAACCATGACAATCCTGTGAACCTTCAGAAGGTTCCAGTTTTTTTTGGTAACCATTCAAAAACCCACTATTTCACTGTGGGGGCTCCAATCCCTCTGCCTAACCCCACAGATGTTGCGACTGAACCTTCAGAAGACTCCAGGCTTTTTTGGTAACCATTCAAAGCCCCACTATTTCACTGTGGGGGCTCCAATCCCTCTGCCTAACCCCACAGATGTTGCGACTGCTATTAACTGTGGCATTTGAGGGGTTAAATGACCAGGTTCGGCATAATCACCAATTTACGTGATTGCGGCCAGGTGCCTACTAAATTATACGGCTCAGAGAAGAAGAAAGGAAAGCGCACATAGGGAGCACCGTAAGGTAGGTCGAAGAGGCCCAGGTAAAATGTACTCACCTGGCTAGGTTGCGCTAGAGGTGTAACACTCGGCAGGCATGTAATGTATTAGGTTATTCTACTTTAGATGCTGCTCTGTATCACGACCAGGGGACTGGCCAGGTGGGAATTCCAGATGCGGGACCAAAGAAGAGGAGAAGGAGTACTTCTGTATACGTGGATGAAGGACACAGATAAGTATAGAAATTTCCTTTATTGATCAATAAAGGATGTTTCTATACTTACCTGTGTCCTCCATCCACATATACAGAAAAGCTCCTTCTCCTCTTCTTTGGTCCCACATCTGAAATTATACAGCTGGCAATTAGCTGTATACAACCCATTAAGCAGAATGACATACTTGTATGTGATTATGCGTTAAGAAATTAAAGGACTCCAGCAGCGTGTTATACTATGTGCCTAAACACTATTGACTGAGAGGAATCACTGAAGAAGGAAATCCGCCAACTATATTCATGAGTAGAGATAAGCAAATCACTCAAAATTTGCTTAGGGTTTCGATTTTGCCAAATCTATCAAACCAGTGGTGTACATAGAGAAGTAAGGGCCCCATAGCAAGGATGAAACCAGGCCCCCCGCACAGGACAGAAGGGTTTCTGCCTAAAGTCTTTTAAATGACCCTTGGGACATTTTTCCACTGCCTCATTTGCTAAAAGTTGTTCCTTTAGAGGGTAGAGTCCTAACCAAGTTTTCACCTCCAGTAGAAGAGGAGATAATCCCAACTAAGACTGGGCCACCTCTTGCCCTGGGCCCTATAGCTGTTGCATGGTCTGCCGCTATGGTAGTTACGCCCCTGTATCAAACCTAAGCTATTAAAATAATTCTAAAAATGATATTCAGTTGTCTACAAACAAAACAGAGAAATGTCAAAATGATCTACTTCTGCTGTAGGCAACATGTAGTAGACCTGTGAGGTGGACTACTGTAGGTTACAGTTACTGAGTTATTTCCAAAAAAGTCCACTTAAGGCACTTCATCCAGAAATGATGTTAAGTGGGCTTTCCGGGAGTAGAATATGACCTAGTCTCAGTATTTACAAAGGATACATCTTTACTCCATGTGCTGCAAGGGAGAACATACAATTTATTGCCCTTACAAACTCCCTTGAAGGGTTTCTGTCACCAGATTTAACCCTATTAAACTAGCTGACATTAGCGATGTGCTAATGTCAGCTGAACCTGAAACTAGTTTATTCCTGCTTTTACCTATGCCTCCGTTACTCCAGAAATGTAACTTTTATAATATGCTAATTAGCCTCTCGGTGCAAGGAGGGGGGGGGGGGTCGCGTTGACCCTGCTTTTAGAGGCTCCATTCTCCCACTTCTCGCCACGCCCTGCTACACTAGATTGACAGGGCCAGGCAGCGTTGGTCTCCTACTGCCGGCCCTGTCTGCCGTTTAAATCTCGCGACTGCGCCATCCCATTCAGTATTCGGTGCAGGCGCAGTGAGTGAAGGGTGGTCACTGGCCGCCGGCTTCTTCACTGCGCCGAATACTGTGAGTACAATAAATAGAATCTAATTTATAAGTCTCGTGGATGCTGCACTATGCTGCTGTCTTTTTGAAGGTGCTGGAGTGTATGAGATTTTGCTGGGCAGCGTGGAGTGAGGAACAGGGCGTCTGCCTGTGAGAAACAAATTACCTGTGTGCACAAGTGGCTACATCTTTGCTGGGAGAAGCGCGGACCAGAACCCATTTTTCTTCTATTATTACATACAGGAGAGAGGACCGGCTCCTGTCATCTGGACTGCTGCTATTATATTAAGAATCCTTTGGGGTATACACGGACTACAGTTTTTTACTGTTGCTTTGTCTTGAATACTGAACGGCGCAAGATTTCCCCAGGGCACAGAGCCGGCAGTTGGAGGTGAAGGCTGCCTGGCCCTGTCAATCTAGTGTAGCAGGGTGTGTCCAGAGGTGGGAGAACGGAGCCTCTAGGAGCAGGGGCAACGCCCCCCTGCACCTAGAGGCTAATTAGCATATTATAAAAGTTATATTTCTGGCGTGACGGGGGCATAGATAAAAGTAGGAATAGGCTAGTTAGGTTCAGCTGACATTAGCACATCGCTAATGTCAGCTAGTTTAATAGGGTTAATTCTGGTGACAGAAAACCTTTTAAGATTTCTGTCTGTACCTTATTCTGCTTAACACTCTTTCTTAATGCTACATGGTTGTACTGATTTTGTAAACTGAAATGCTGGATTGTATCATGTATTGGTATCACCACTTTTATGATGTGCAGGGGAGAATGGACAGAAGTGATAGTGACGGTTAGGATGGGTGCAGTGGTTGCTCACGGTGGCGGTCCTCACTCTGGCTCTCTTTGGTGCTATGCAGTGATATGAGTGTGCATCCTTTCTTTCCTCAGGAGACACCCTGGACTTTGTGGGGCTTCTGCCTGGTGGTGATCAGGGTGCCCTTAATGTTAAGTAGATGGGTGCGAGACAGGATGGCAGATGATGGGGCCAGTGCATGAAAGAAGGAGTCAATGACCAGGCCCAGTCTCTCTTTACTGAATAGATAATGGGAGTAGTAGTTCATATAGCAATATTACATAGCAATATTACAGCAATAGGCACAGTTCTGGAGTAGGTTACAGAGAAGACCATTTCCAATAGTTGTGTAAAGGCAGTAGCCAATGATGGTAGTAATCCTCCCAGGGTCTCACTCTAAGTTCACATTGCAATCTTCCCAAATAACCATAGGTGTGCAAATTCTGTTCTCTTTAACTCTTTCTGCAATTCCCAGGCTGCGTGGTGCAGGTCTTAGGTCCGGGTGGCCAGTCTGACTCAAAGTGTGGTGGGCAACAAAACAATATACCCTTTTCACATCAGTAAAGTCTATCTGCCATAAACTAGCAATACCTTACTGTCTTTATCCAGGCACGGCCTCTGAAGTGGTTCTCAACCATCAAAAAAATCTCTGTTCTCTTTCTCTTAGGGGTAGTCGCTCAGTTTAGTTGTTCTCTGGCAGCTTTTCAGTCTGAGAGATGAAGATTCCCTGGACCAGGTTTCTTTTCAGGCCTACTTCTCAGGATCTCACACATACACATCTAGCCTCCAGCTCTGCTCAGCTCACACCTCCCCTATCTCCACAGGGTTGGGGCAACCCATCACCCTGGCAACCTAGCTAGAACAGCCAAAGTTAACTATTTATTGCTCATAGATAACCATTAGGCATACAAAGTGCATAAGGAAAAAGGTACTTTAACAGTAAATCACATTTGTCTGTAGCATGTAATGAACACTTGCAGTGATCCATTGGGTCACTGCACATGGGCGTTTGATGCAACAGAAAACATTAGCATTCGTAGTCTCGTTAACACATCATGTGTCACCACTGAATGGGATTTCACTGGTACTGATAGCCTGGGCACCTACAGATTGCACCACGGATCTCACAAGCAATATAGTAGAAACTTAGCTTGACAATGTTCCTGGTATTATCCTGTACAGTAGAGCATGTTCCACAAACTGTATCAATGGAGTGCTGTGATAAACTTAGCAGCTTCAAAGGTAAAGTCCAGTATAATAATATAAAATCCAGCACCTCCAATGTAAAATTTACAATCCTTTATTAATAATCCATTAAAATTGATGTCAGCATAAATAGAAATGCTTACGCGTTTCGACCAGTTTTGGTCTTAATCATAGCATTTATAAACACCTACGGCACGTTGAAATTTTGGATCTCACAATTGGTACTGTATAGGACACCACAGGGGTACCGCATAGAACATTAACCACTATAAAGTAAAGGAATTCATAATTATGTGACATTATCTGCACAGATAAATATTAGGCCATCATCATTAAACAGAAATGTTAGGGAAATAACTGACGCTCAATCTCTGAACAAACAGACATGAACGAATTTGTGTGAATTCATGGTCATAATTCATATTACTGGAATAATCTAAAGGTGACAGAAATATTATCTGCCTCATTGTAATGTTCTCTGCACTAGACAAGGTGAGGACCTTGTCTTAGACATCAGCATCATTAGGAATGGTGAAGGCTCAGTTCTCACCTCACCTCTTTGTCTCCTGATTACTTCTTTACTATCACCTTGGTGCTCCGTCATTAGGGCTTAGGTGACAGACAGCATTAGCAGCAATGGGAGTAAGGGGAGAGAACTCCATCCCCTGTCACCATGGCTTATATTCACTGCTCAGAGAATAGGAGCTGTTTTTCTTGTGGTGCATAACGAGAACAGCTCAACTTTTGCTCCCTTGTGTCCGACAAACTTTTATTCTAGTTTTATGCAACTGGTCTCATAAGCCGGTCATGACCTTCTGAATATTAACTTGTCCATGTGGGACTATGCATAGCGGAAAAACGGTTATTTCTTCCCATTAGCCATGCAAAACATGTGTCATCGTTTGTCTATGGTTAGAGTCCAACGTGACTTCCGTGACCTCTAAGGACATGGGAAAAGCGATTAATTTTAATGGGGAAAAATTGCTATACAGGCCTCTTGCAAAACCTTATTATCCCTGATGGTTTGTCTACTCCCACAAGTGCCTGAATAGGGTAACATGAGCAGTGAAATGCGCTAGCTTTGGCTGTTGACATTCATTTTGCTCTTGTGGCAGTTGATATTCTACCATACATGAATTTTCAGGGTTGAAGGAACTTGTATATTGCTTTAGACTGTATTACATCACTCTAGATTTCATTGTAATGACAATTATTTACTAGTACAAATATTGTAATTTAAATATATATGAGTATTTCAATGTTTTTTTCATATCCTTTTTCCTTTCATATAGCGCCAACATATTCTATAGCTCTGAACTCAGATTACAGCTAAAAATACCGATGCCTGTCCACAGTGGGGTTGAAAATCTAATTTGACTGTCTCAAAGACAATAGGGCTGATTTTAACAAAACACGATAATTTGCAGGTTAAAGGGGTTGTCTGGGCTTCATGTCATCAATATCAGATCAGTTGGGGTCCGACACCTGGCATGCCCGCAAATCAAATTTTTTCGGGTTGCCACCGGTGTATGGAGCAGTGGATGTAGACCCATTCTACCAAAAAACAGATTGGCTTTGGGCTAAATCTAAAGGCGTTATTCTGGCAGTCCTCCGGTATTCACCCTTTAACTCCTATATAGGAGTCTGGACTGCTGCAGAGGCTCCATAAGACTGCTACCTCTTGAGATAACCCTGGTGTGGTAAGTGGCTGACCTACAAGGTCAGAGACACCGGTACAGGCCGTGTAACAGAAATTCTGCACAAATTTCCATGCAGATTTGTGTGCATCTCCACACCAAAAACTACATGTGTTACTTGCGATTTTTGGTGTGGATTTGATGCAATTTTGCTGCAGATTTCATCCTTGCATTACCAAGGGTGAAATCTGCATAAAAATGCACAAAGAAGTGACATGCTGCATATTTCAAAATCCACACGACAGGTCAGTTTCCACACGCAGGGTCGGAGCTTCCATATACGCAAGGGGGGCAATTGCCCCCGAGTCCTTAGGGGCCCCCAAGCCCACCACCCGACACCGGCGCTGGCCCACAACTAACGGCAGGTCACAGGGAGATGAACGCTTCCATTGTGGAAGCGTTCATCTCCATAGTCATCTGTATCGTCGTCCTCAGGACAGCGATACAGATGGCTGTGCTGTGGGGCAGGGGAGGGAGAGGCGTCTCCCTTCCCTGTTCCTCTGATAGGCTGCCGGCACAAGGCCCGCAGCCTATCAAAGGCCGGTGCAGGCAGCACAATGACGTCATTGCGCCGCCTGAGCCGTACAGCGCGGGACACAGGCCGGAAGAGGCCTGCATCGCATCGCTGTGTGATGGAGGTAAGTATAAGTGTTTTTTTGGGTTTTTTTAACACCCGACTATCTGTTACTGCCAAATGGGGGGAGCGGGAGGCACTTGATACTGGCACCTGGGGGTGGGGGTTGGCACTTGATATTGGTACATGGGGGGGTTTGGCACTTGATACTGGCACATGGGGGGGTTTGGCACTCGATACTGGCACATGGGGGGGTTTGCACTTGATACTGGCACATGGGGGTGTTTGGCACTCGATACTGGCACATGGGGGGTTTGGCACTTGATACTGGCACATGGGTGGGTCGGCACTTGATACTGGCACATGGGGGGGTTGGCACTTGTTACTGGCACATGGGGGGGTTTGGCATTTCTTACTGGCACATGGGGGGGCATGGAGAGGCACTTGTCACTGGCACATGGGGGGTGAAAGAGAGGCACTTTTTACTGGCACATGGGGGGTGGAAGAGAGGCACTTGATACTGGCACATTATTATGGGGCACTATGGGGGCTTCTACTGAGGCCACAAAGAAGGGGTATTTTATATGGGGGGCTCTGTGTGGTACTAGTATTATCTGTTTCTGCAGTATAGTATTGGGGCGCACAGTGGCACAGTATTGGGGGTAGTTGGATGATTTGTCCAGAAGATGGGAGGAGGATGGAAAAGTAGTAAACTAAGATTTTTTTTTGTTGTTGTCAAAGTGCAGAGATGGAAAATGGCGACAAAATGGTGGTCTGGTCTGAAGGTCTGAAAGGAGAAGACGAGGACAGAGAACATCTACATCAAAGGAGACGTCACTGGATGTAAGAGGTATGTGGCGCTGTATTTCTGTAGTGATGGGGGGGGGGGGACGTTAAAGTCAACAAGTGTCATGTGGTGGGGGGGGGGGCTTATTGTTTTTCGCCCCAGGGCCCCATTTCACCTAGAACCGGCCCTGTCCACACGGAACAAAGAAACAATGTGTACATGAGTTTTGTGAAATTTCATACAATTTGCTGGTACTGTATTAATGCATGTTGACAAATATGACCCTGAAAGTGTGCTGTGGGGGTCATAATTTAAGTCCATATGCTTCTGACTTTATATAAAGACCAGAAGAGCAGAAATAGCAGCTGCTATAGGTCCAACCGCTGCGAGAGACGGTTCAGTTACTGATGACTACAGATGGTCAAAAATTGAATGTACTGTCAAAAACATGCCGAGCCCCATAGTTGCTCCTGCTTTCTGTATCATCCCTTCTCTGCGGCATTACTTTTTGCATTATTCCTGTGCTATAACATCACTGCATTATTCCTCCATGGGAACATAATAATACTTGCATATGACATCACTATGCATTGTTATTCTTGTGCTATGATATCATAATGTACATCATCGCTAAATGGATTATTGCTGTACTGCAGTGCTTCTCAATTATTTTCTGTCATGCCCCCCCCCTAGGAAGAAGAAAACATTTTGCGTCCCCCCGCGCGACTGTAAATAGTATCATTTGTCTATAAAATTGTTATAAGTACACCTCTGCATAACACTGTATCCTTATTAACGAATAAGAGAATAAAAAAAGAAAGAAATGTGGATCGGACACACACTTATGGGGGGATCTGTGGATGACGGACACTTATGGGGGGATCTGTGGATGACGGACACTTATGGTGGGATCTGTGGATGACGGACACTTATGGGGGGATCTGTGGCTGGCACTGTTATATATGTGCCATCCACAGACCCCCCACCCCATAACAGTGCCATCCACAGTGCCCCCCCAGCCCATAACAGTGCCATCCACAGACCCCCACCCCTTAACTGTGCCATCCACAGATTCCGTGTGCCCGCCGCCGTTTAAAGTTATTAAACATGCCGAATTTCTTCTGTATAATGCCGGCAGGCGGGCCGGGCGGCCGGCGCGTCCCTCAGTGACGTCACTTGTCTGCACCGCCTGCTTCATTCATAAAGCAGGCGGCGCAGGCACGTGACATCACTGAGGGACGCGCCGGCCTGCCTGCCGGCATTATACAGAATAAATTCGGATATACGGTACTATTAGGAGTGAGGGGGGCATGTTTAATAACTTTTAATTCAATAATACATTTTATATTAGTATACCGGAAGGAGCGGTGGGGCGGGGCTATAGTACAGTGACCGCACCGCCCCACCGCTATTGCCGGCCCCCAGCTCCTCCTCCCAGTCCCTCCCCCGGCTCCTGCTCCGTACATCGCGTCCAGCGCCTGCGCCGGCCTCTGATCAGACGGGAGATGAGCACTTCCACAATAGAAGCGCTCATTTCCCTGCCACATATTACACTGCGAGCTGTCAGCCGCCCGGCGCCCCTGTTGCCCGCACACCCCAAAGGCCGACCCTGAACGAGCTCCCCTTTACGGAGCCTGGCGCCCCCCCCCCCCCTGTACTGTGACATCACTGTGTGCATTATCTCTCTGTGGTAGGGACCAACATTATCATGCATTTTTCCTGTTCTGAACTTGGCATTGAATGTGGTAATGGAGAAGTGGGGCCCCATTACAAGGCTTGCTGGGTGACCTAATGGTTACTTATAAAGCCCCCTAATAGAGACAATGCATTCAGAATTACATGGCCATTGATTTTACCATACAGCTGCACATCGAATGCCTACCGGTCCGTAATGCTTTGTGCATCGACCCTTACAGAGCAATTCACAAGGATGTCTACAAATCAGACAATTCAGAAGACGGCAATTTGTATAATATATGTAGGACTGCTTGATAATGTCATGACTGGACCTAGAGCGTTGTTGGATACTATGACCTTTGCAATTAGTAGCTGGCAGAACCTCGTGATCCGGATCGTGTTTACAATATGTATTTGCCTCTAATTATCTAATTAACACATTTCAGTCTGCGACATTTGGATAAACAACTTAACATTCAAAAAGAAATCCCCAAATGTTTCTTACTAATGAGATTACCGCTCATTTGTATTGCATCGCTATTAAATTGTAGAGAATGAAAACAATGAGGGAAATACAGCGTGCTGTCCCCTGATTACAAGCAGAATTTACCTTTCTTATTGGGTAAACAGCCACTAAATGTTCTCTATTTCACAGAGAACTTTCCATCACTTCAGATGTTTGTTGATTGTGCTGAAGCCTATTTCACTCATTAGTGCTACTTCTGCTGTGATTACTTTGTCTTTAATCAGAACAAAGGGCTCTTAATACATATGCATTTTCCAAACTCAGAATTTCTTAATAATAATAATGTACCTTGAATTGAAAAGTTGTTAGCAGTTCAGTTCTTCGGTGTTAAAAGGGTATTCCCATCTCTGCAATCTTAAAGGGGCTGTCACCCATGGGGAGCTTTTCTGCAGACCCTCAAGCGTGGACGGATTGAAGTTGGAAGTTATACTCACGTGATTCGCCCTGCTGGGTCCAAGCTCCATTGGTTCCCCTCATGGTCTTCCCATGTCAACATCAGTTTTGACGCTTGTCATGTGAGCGCAGCCAGACAATGACTGGCTGCAGCAGTGACATGTCATACTTGCGTCAAGTTACTGGATCACATGACACTTCACCGCTGAGGCCAGTCATTGGCTGCAGCAGCCACGTGACCCACCCGAGACCTGCGGAGTCCAAGGGGAAGGGATGAAGACAGAAACCAGCCGTGGGGATCAGTTAACAACAGAACCCAACAGTGAGGATCAATTATAATACCCACTGTGCGTCCAGCCATACTGGCGGGTTTGCAAAAATGGTTCCCAGGGTGAAAAACCCCTTTAAGCTGTTAATTATTTTTGCAAATCCATGATTTTTTCTAAACTGTACCATTTGTTCTCCACCCAGTGTCCCCTTCTTTGTTTTTTTATTGTTGCCTGTGGTGGTGGTGGTGCAGCAGCGGTGACCATGTTTTCTGAGATGCATGGGATCTCAGAGAAGCGTAGTGCTGGACTCATCTTTTTGGAGGGAGAAGTGGCCTGCACGTCTTTTTTCCAGTGGAGTATTATGCGTGGGTCTTTCTCATCGAATCACAAGAGATTCTGGTTTGTTAGAAATTGGAATCCTTTTAGGGGGAAATTACAAATAGAATGGAATCGATTCACTCATCTCTAAATTAGTTTGATGTGTTGCAAACAAGCAAAGTTTGTAAAAAATTATACTGTAACAAAAAAGTAAAAAAAATCCCCAAAATTATCTAGTGTTGTAGCTACACCCTTTATTAACGTGGATTGTTGAAATTAAAAGAACCTTTACCCAGGAGGCAGAGGGTCCCTAAAGACTGCAGGTCCTGTTACCCTAAATTAGAACATGAATATGGCAAGAATTTCTATGAATAGTCTGCAAGAGAAATATTCCAAGAGTGCAGAAACTGATGAAAGATGCTATCTGACCTCAATACACGCACAGGTTCTTTGAAGTGTTTAATCTGGTACTTAATCAGTATTGGTCATAGAAAGATTAATCAGGAATTGATGAGTTCTCTTTAGCTGCTAGAAATTAGAGCTAGTTTATAAAGGTATGTAGAAATGTCAGAATTATTGAGCATAAAAATATACATATTGAAATGGCCTGTCTCAATATGTAAAAATGAACATTGGGGGTCCATTTTGTCTAGTTTTAAAAGGTTAAGGTGAGGTGAAGCTCTCAAAGACTAACTGAGTGATTAGTGATCTGTGCAAAAGTGTTTGTTTTTGTAAGAAGGTTTCACAGGTATTCCCTGTAAGTAAAAAAAAGAATATAATTTAGTATTCATTGTAATGTTTACATTAATCATCATATGAATGGATTTTGAGTTTTTATACTATCTGAGAAAGTCATCAGAACCATCCAATGAACTAGGACCACCCAGTCATCCAGGGGGATCCACCCATTCCTTGAGAACACCATTCCATTCCTCAATCATTTCAAGGAGGACACAACCATCCGGGGGCAAATAGGACCAGACCAGTCTATAGTCCTGAATATTGAAACTGATTTCTGCTAGCCGATACACTGGTGTAGTATAAACTTTCCTATAATTTATAGGAGAATGAAAATAATATATTTGCATATATATATTCAATTAACCATATTTTGGGTGTAGAATCTGTTTTGGAATAAGGCTGGTTTGTAATAGAGATGTCGCGAACATAAAATTTTCCGTTGGCGAACGTAAATTTCTGCAAATGTTCGCGAACGGCCGAACAGGGCGAACCGCCATAGACTTCAATAGGCAGGCGAATTTTAAAACCCACAGGGACTCTTTCTGGCCACAATAGTGATGGAAAAGTTGTTTCAAGGGGACTAACACCTGGACTGTGGCATGCCGGAGGGGGATCCATGGCAAAACTCCCATGGAAAATTATGTAGTTGACGCAGAGTGTGGTAAGTTGAATTCGCAATGCGATTAATATAACCTGTTTTAATCGCATTGCGAATTCAACTTAGAGCTAAGTTCCTAATGGTTGTACTGCTAGAATGGACGAATATAACGAATATAGCACTATATTCTCAATCTTCGTTATATTCTAGCAATACAACAACCCTTAGGAACCCAGCTCTAAGTTGAATTCGCAATGCGATTAATATAACCTGTATTAGGCTGAGTTCACACGAGCGTGTCCGGATAAGGTCCGGATGCGTTGCGGCAAACCCGCGCGAGTAGGTACCCAATTGCAGTCAGTTATAACATGGTTATAAGGGAAAATAATAGCATTCTTTAATACAGAATGCTTAGTAGGTGGTCAATTGAGGGTTAAAAAATTAAAAATAATTAACTCATCTTCTCCTCTTGATCGCGTAGCTGCCGGTCTCTTCTTACTTCTTTAATCATGAGCTGCCGGCTAAAGGACCTGTGGTGACGTCAGATCACATGGTCCAATCACATGGTCCATCACTGATTTCTCAATCTTTGTTATATCCTAGCAATACAACCATTAGGAACCCAACTCTAAGTTAATTAGCAATGCGATTAATATAACCTGTATTAATCGCATTGCGATTACAACTTAGTCAAATTTGTGACACTGCAGCTTCAGAATAAATCTAAGATGGATGCTGTCCTTGCTTTTTGATAGGAGGTGGGAGGGTCTGGGAGGGAGGGTATGCTGATTGTCTGGAATGTGTCTGCTGAGTGTGAGGTACAGGGTCAAAGTTTGCTCAATGATGACGAATAGGGGGCGGACCGAACATCGCATATGTTCGCCCGCCGCGGCGAACGCGAACAAGCTATGTTCGCCGGGAACTGTTCCCCGGCGAATAGTTTGGGACATCTCTAGTTTTCAACCTCAGTATCATTCTAACTTTTTCAAATCCAGGGAGATTTATACATACTGTTGAAAATTATTCCTATATCACGGTATCATCTCCAAGGAACTGAGTTCAGTTCTTTGCATGTATGTTTGATTTTATATATATATATATATATATATATATATATACACACAGTCAGGTCCATAAATATTGGGACATCGACACATTTCTAAAATTTTTGGCTCTCTACATCACCACAATGGATTTGAAATGAAACAAACAAGATGTGCTTTAACTGCAGATTGTCAGCTTTAATTTGAGGGTATTTACATAATTTACAAATCAGGTTAACGGTGCAGGAATTACAACAGTTTGCATATGTGCCTCCCACTTGTTATGGGACCAAAAGTATTGGGACAATTAGCTTCTCAGCTGTTCCATGGCCAGGTGTGTGTTATTCCCTCATTATCCCAATTACAATGAGCAGATAAAAGGTACAGAGTTAATTTCAAGTGTGCTATTTGCATTTGGAATCTGTTGCTGTCAACTCTCAAGATGAGATCCAAAGAGCTGTCACTATCAGTGAAGCAAGCCATCATTAGGCTGAAAAAACAAAACAAACCCATCAGAGAGATAGCAAAAACATTAGGCGTGGCCAAAACAACAGTTTGGAGCATTCTTAAAAAGAAGGAATGCATCGGTGAGCTCAGCAACACCAAAAGACCCGGAAGACCACGGAAAACAACTGTGGTGGATGATCGAAGAATTCTTTCCCTGGTGAAGAAAACATCCTTCACAACAGTTGGCCAGATCAAGAACACTCTCCAGGAGGTAGGTGTATGTGTGTCAAAGTCAACAATCAAGAGAAGACTTCACCAGAGTGAATACAGAGGGTTCACCACAAGATGTAAACCATTGGTAAGCCTCAAAAACAGGAAGGCCAGATTAGAGTTTGCCAAACGACATCTAAAATAGCCTTCACAGTTCTGGTACAAGTTGATCTTGGACAGATGAGACCAAGATCAACTTGTACCAGAGTGATGGGAAGAGAAGAGTATGGAGAAGGAAAGGAACTGCTCATGATCCTAAGCATACCACCTCATCAGTGAAGCATGGTGGTGGTAGTGTCATGGAGTGGGCATGTATGGGTGCCAATGAAACTGGTTCTCTTGTATTTATTGATGATGTGACTGTTGACAAAAGCAGCAGGATGAATTCTGAAGTGTTTCAGGCAATATTATCTGCTCATATTCAGCTAAATGCTTCAGAACTCATTGGACGTCGCTTCACAGTGCAGATGGACAATGACCCAAAGCATACTGCAAAAGCAACCTGAATCCGATTGAGCATGCATTTCACTTTCTGAAGACAAAACTGAAGGGAAAATGCCCCAAGAACAAGCAGGAACTGAAGACAGTTGCAGTAGAGGCCTGGCAGAGCATCACCAGGGATGAAGCCCAGCGTCTGGTGATGTCTATGCGTTCCAGACTTTAGGCTGTAATTGACTGCAAAGGATTTGCAACCAAGTATTAAAAAGTGAAAGTTTGATTTATGATTATTATTCTGTCCCATTACTTTTGGTTCCTTAACAAGTGGGAGGCACATATGCAAACTGTTGTAATTCCTACACCGTTCACCTGATTTGGATGTAAATAATCAAATTAAAGCTGGCAGTCTGCAGTTAAAGCACATCTTGTTCGTTTTATTTCAAATCCATTATGGTGGTGCATAGAGCCAAAAATTTTAGAATTGTGTTAATGTCCCAATATTTATGGACCTGACTTCATATTGATATAAATTTGACTTGAGTTTAATCTAAGACATCTGTCGGCTGAGAGAAATCAGGTATGAGACAGATGACAGGCTTAGTCAGCATACCTTACAATGGCAGCCTTGTGCACTATGAGACATTCCAAACCAGCTCTCATCTGAATGAGAGCCAGTAAGCCTCAAAGTTACTTCAGATCTGTTGGATGGCTTGGGTGGACCTGCGCACCTAGATCAATATCATTAGGGAGACATAGTTTTCTGATTGTCCTAACATAATATTCAGGCCCGTCGCTAACAGACAGGCAAAACAAGCAATTGCTTGGGGCCCTGAGCTGGCCCGGGGCCCCAAGCAGAGCCCGTGCTTGTTTTGCTTCCTTTAAGGCTGCAGCCGCCTGATCGCTCTATAGAGAGCCCAGGGGCGTAGCGTGGGGGGGGGGCGGAGGGGCCGTTTCCCCCGGGCGCCACACTGCAGGGGGGCGCTGTCCGCTGGGCTGGCACAAGTTAAATCGCCGATGCTGTTTTTTTTTTTTTCTTCACACAGCGCCCGGCTGCAGAGCAGAGTGAGGAGGGGAGGCGGGGCATGCACGGCAGTTCCCGATAGGCTCCGCCCACCTTCCAGGCAGGAAAGACAGTGCAGAGCCAGGAGCCGGAGCAAGAAGAAGCATAAGATGGCTGCTGCACTGTCGCTGAATCAGTAGTAGACTGTAGTCCAGCCTAGAGACAGTGATTCAAGCGACCCTGAGACAGAGTGAGTGACAGTCAGTGTTACTGTCCCAGAGTCCCAAAGTCCCACCCCCTGAGTGTGTAATTAGGTCAGTAGTGATTAATGTACTGTGTTGGCATGGGCTGAGGGCGGGCAGGCAGGCTTTAGGGGTAATATATGATAATATGAGTGAAGTGCCACTGTGCCAGTCAGTGCTATGAGAGCCAGGCCAAGGCTGCCAAGCAGATGGCACCATGGCACTGCACTGCGGTCAGGGTGGTGGTGAAGGATGACCAGGGATACTGAGACAGTACTGCCTCTCTGGGATGCCATCTGCCCATCTCTGCTGTCTATATACCAGGCCTACCCTGGTATATGGACGGCAGAGATGGGCAGATGGCATCCTCTGGGCAGTACTGTCTCTCTGGTCATCCTTCACCAGCACCCTGACTGCCACGGTCCTGCTTGGCCTGGCTCTTATGGCACTTCACTGCCTGGTGCTCGGCTATCAGCACTGAGTGACAGTCAGTGTCGCAGTGTGACTGAGTCACTCAGTGCTGATAGCCGAGCACCAGGCAGTGAAGTGCCATGAGAGCCGGGCCAAGCAGGACCGTGGCAGTCAGGGTGCTGGTGAAGGATGACCAGAGAGACAGTACTGCCCAGAGGATGCCATCTGCCCATCTCTGCTGTCCATATACCAGGTCTACCAGCATTACCCCTTGATATACCACCTGCCCGCCTGGTCACCCCACCTAACACTCAGGAAGACAAGTGACTCAGACTGTTAGGTGTGGGGTGACCAGGCGGTATATGAAGGGGTAATACTGGTAGGCCTGGTATATGGACAGCAGAGATGGGCAGATGGCATCCTCTGGGGGTTGTATCTTACATGGGACTATATGCTGGAGGAGCTGAAGGGAGAGTGATGTATTTTACATGGGACTGTATGTTGGAGGGGCTGAAGGCAGGACTGTGATGTATCTTACATGGGACTGTATGCTGGAGGAGCGGAAGGCAGGGGGAGTGATGTATTTTACATGGGACTGTTTGCAAGAAGGACTGAAGGCAGGGGGAGTGATGTATCTTACACGGGACTGTATGCTGGAGGAGCTGAAAGGGGCCATAATTATTACTATAATACTATAGAGGTGGTCATTATAATAATAATAATACAGATGGAGCCATTATATATTATAATTATACAGATAGCATTATACTTATGAGCACTATGGGAGAAAGGGGACGTCTGTTATCTAAGGATGATAGTAAAGTGAGGAATCTAAAACATTTTCTGCGAAACTTTGCAGAGACGAGAAGCGGCTGAAAGAAGGTGTCATGACGGTCCTATCTCCGAATGAAGACGTTGAGGAAAGTCTATATCACAGGAGATGTCACTGGATGTAACAGGTATGTGGTGCTGTATTCTACTGTATATTTCATAGCAATGTATGTTATCCAAATGTACATCATCCAAATATCTGTTTCACGGTAGGGTAGAGGGGAGGGGGTATATAGAATTTGTCCCGCACTGCCTCAGCCTGGCCCCAGACTTGAGGTCACACTGTGCGTAAGGTGGGGAGGGCGTGGAAGGTGGGGGGGGGCCTCCATGTCTATTTTGCTTGGGGCCCCCAAATTCCTTCAAACGGCCCTGATAATATTCAGTAACCTTTCTATACAGTTTTGTCATGTAAAAACTAATTTGCATAAACATGGGCATATGGGAAAGACATGCAAATGAGCAGAATCTGCATTGTTTTTCAGCTGAAAAAAGACTAATAATCTTGTCATAAGACTATGAAGACAATAGATGGCACGGTGCAAAAGTTTTAGGCAGACGTGGGAAAAAAGCTGCAAAGTAAGAATGCTTTCAAAAATAGAACTGTAGGGCTACTTTCACATCTATGGTAAAGCAATCTGGCAAGCTGTTCCGGAGAGTTCACTGTATATGGTCTAGCTGGATAGGGCCGTGCACCACCAGAGCCCCTTGACTATAATGGGATCCGGCCAGGATTAGGACAGTTTCCAGCATAAGCATCCGGTTTTGACCTGGCAAAAACTGGTGGTGAACAGCAGTATCCGGCTAAATTACTCTTATTTTTCGCTCACTTCTGTTAATTGATAAAAAAAAACTCTTAACACTTCTATTTTTGACAGCATTTTTACTTTGCAGCATTTTCCACACCTTCTGTGTGGATTTCTATGTTTTCCTATGTCTGAAGGTGCATCTGGCCCCAACTTAAAAAGGAATACTTCCTGAGGATTTTAAGCAGCACGGTCCGAAAAACGCCAAGATTGACTGTCTGAATTATACCTACTTCAC
The DNA here is from genome assembly GCF_905171765.1 of Bufo bufo. Lineage (NCBI taxonomy): Eukaryota > Metazoa > Chordata > Amphibia > Anura > Bufonidae > Bufo > Bufo bufo. Next base: position 178,637,613 of record NC_053397.1, read on the forward strand.
AATAGGACCTGCAGAACAACAGTGACAGGCAACGTATTGGAGACTTTATTTTTTTTGTAGAATCATTTTGAATCATTTTGTAAATGTAATTTTTATTTTTTTAGGATGTTAGAAGGCTTAGAATTTTAGAAGCAATTCTTCAAATTTTTAAGAAAATTTCCAAAACCTACTTTTTAAGGACCAGTTCAGGTCTGAAGTCACTTTGTGTGGCTTACATAGTGGAAACCCCCCATAAATGACCCCATTTTGTAAACTACACCCCTCAAGTTATTCAAAACTGATTTTACAAACCGTATTAACCCTTTAAGTGTTCCACAAGAATTAAAGTAAAATGGAGATTAAATTTCTAAATTTCACTTTTTTGGCAGATATTCCATTTTAATCAATTTTTTTCTTTAAAACATCGAGGGTTAACAGCCAAACAAAACTCAATATTTATTACCCTGATTCTGCGGTTTACATAAACACCCCACATGTGGTCGTAAACTGATGTAAGGACACACGGCAGGGCGCAGAAGAAAAGAAACGCCATATGGTTTTTGGAAGGCAGATTTTGCTGGACTGGTTTTTAGATGCCATGTCCCATTTGAAGCCCCCCTGATGCACCCATACAGTAGAAACTCCCAAAAAGTGACAACTGGCTGTCGTTTACCCCTGGCTGTGCTGAAGTTGGTGGTGAAGGTGTTACACTGACCGGATGAGGAGCCGGTAGAGGATGAGGAAGTGGAGTAGGAGGATGAAGCAACAGGAGGCAAACTGAAGCGCCCTGCAATCCTCGGTGGTGGAAAGACATGCACCAAACTGCTATCCGCCTCAGGCCCAGCCGCCACTGCATTTACCCAGTGTGCTGTTATGGAGATATAACGTCCCTGACCGTGCTTACTGGTCCACCTATACGTAGTTAGGTGGACCTTGCCACAGATGGCGTTGTGCACTCCACACCTGATTTTGTCCCCCACTTGGTTGTGCAGGGAAGGGATGGCACACCTGGAAAAGTAGTGGTGGCTGGGCACTACGTACTGTGGGACAGCCACCGCCATAAGGCTTTTAAAACTCTCCGTCTCCACCAGACAGAATGACAGCATTTCAAATGACAGTAATTTTGAAATGCTGGCATTCAGGGCCAGGGATCGTGGGTGGGTAGGGGGGTACTTCCTCTTCCTCTCCAGTGTTTGGGAGATGGAGAGCTGAACGCTTCCGTGGGACATTGTGGAGATGCTTGGTGACCCAGGAGGTGGTGTTGCTGGCAGATCCTCTGTTTGCGGGGTGGCAGGTGGCACTGTCACTCCAGAGGTGGATGAAGAGGCCGAGACTGCAGCAGAAGAGGAAGCAGGAGGAGCCAGAGATCTTTCTTGGTTTTTGAGGTCTCTACTCCACTGAAGCTCGTGCTTTTCACTTAGATGCCTGGTCATGCAGGTTGTGCTCAGGTTCAGAACGTTTATGCCTCGCTTCAGGCTCTGATTGCACAGCGTGCAAACCACTCGTGTCTTGTCGTTAGCACATTGTATGAATAACTGCCACGCCAGGGAACTCCTTGGAGCTGGCTTTGGTGTGCTCGGTCCCTTGCTGTTGTGGGCAGTAGCAGGCGTACTGTCTAGGGGATGGCCACCCTGCTTTTGCACCCTGCTCCCACTTCTGCTGTGCTGGTGGCTCTGTGCGACCACCGCCTCTTCCTCCGAACTACACAGGTCACTCGCATGACCTTGATTCCATGTGTGGTCAAGGACCTCATCGTCCTCCACATCATCTTCCACCCAGTCTTCACCCCTGCCCTCCTTGTCGGTCTGCACACTTTCGAAAGCCACAGCAGTTGGCACCTGTGTTTCGTCATCATCCGAGACGTGCTGCGGTGGTCCTTTCCATGTACTCATCTTGAAAGATAAGTGGTTGGGCATCGGTGCACTCAATATCTTCCACTTCTGGGGCAGGGATAGGTGGATGGCCCTGGGAAACCCTGCTATCAGAGTCATCAAAAAGCAGAAGAGACTGCTGCATGACTTGGGGCTCAGACTGCTTGGCTGATTTGCAAGGGGGTGAGGTGAAAGACTGATGGACATCGGCTTCAGGTGCCAACTCTGATTTTTCGGCAGGAGACTGGGTGGGAGACAATGTAAAGGAACTGGAGGCACTGTCAGCAACCCAATCTACTATCGCCTGTACTTGTTCTGGCCTCACCATTCATAGAGCCGCATTAGGCCCGACCAAATACCACTGAAGGTTCTTTCGCCTACTCGCACCTGAGGAAGGTGTTTCACTTGTGTGTGTAGCTGGCACAGATCGACCACATCCTCTCCCCGCAACAGGAGCTCCACCAGCAGCACCACGACCGGGGCCACGTCCCTTATTTGACGCTCTCCTGATATTTCTCAAATTTAGGATCTTTCCCTAAATAGGTGTTTTTTTAATAACAGAATAGAACAACAGTATCTAACACGTGTATCTCACAAAGACAGATGCAGCAAAGGCTGCAATATTAAGTACTTTGCTCAAAATAGGTGTTTTTTTTATAACAGAATAGAACACCAGTATCTAACGCGTGTATCTCACACTGACAGATGCAGCAAAGGCTGAAAATTAAGTTTTGTGCCCAAAATAGGTGTTTTTTTTAATAGCAGAATAGAACAGCAGTTTCTAACGCGTGTATCTTACAATGACAGATGCTGCAAAGGCTGCAATATTAAGTATTTTGCCCAAAATAGGTGTTTTTTTAAACCCAGAATATTATTGCTGCATTTCAAGCTTTTATCTCACACTGACAGATGCAGGCAAGGCCGCAAATTTAGTTTTTTGCCCAAAATGGGTGTTTTTTTTTATAACAGAATAGAACACCAGTATCTAATGTGTGTATCTCACAATGACGGAAGCAGCAAAGGCTGCAATACTAAGTACTTTGCTCAAAATAGGTGTTTTTTTTTAATAGCAGAATAGAACAGCAGTATCTAACGCATGTATCTCACACTGACAGATGCAGCAAAGGCTGCAATATTAAGTACTTTGCCCAAAAAGGGTGTATTTTTAATAACAGAATATGACAGCAGTATATAACGCTTGTATTTCACACTGAAAGATGCAACAAGGGCTGTAAAATGTTGTATTTTGCCCAAAAAGGGTGGTTTTTAAAACCCAGAAAATTATTGCTGTATTTCTAGCTTAAATTGCACACTGACTAATGCGGCATAGGTCCCAGATGGAGGGTATTGGCAAAAATGGGTGCTTTTTAAAACCCAGAAAATTATTGAAGTATTTCAAGCTTGTTAACAATGACAGATGCAGCAATTGCCGCAAAATTAAGATTTTGCCCTAAATGGGTGTTTTTTAATAACAGAATATGGCAGCTATATATAACGCTTGAATTTCACACTGACAGATGCAGCAAAATTGATTATTTTGCCCAAAAAGGGTGTTTCTAAAAACCCAGAAAATTATTGCTGTATTTCTAGCTTAAATTGCACACTGACTAATGCTGCAAAGGCCACAGATGTAGGGTCTTGCCAAAAATGGGTGATTTTTTTTTAAACCCAGAATATAATTGCAGTATTTCAAGCTTCTATTTGACTGTCACAAATGCACATATGCTGTGCTGGTGCATAGAACTTGCATAAAATGGCTGCGGCCGCCCACCTAACTAACAGACGGATAAAAGTTATTTTTCTGGGTCACTGGGCTCAGGGCAGGGTAAAAAGATTGTGCACTGCACCCACAAAACAAAATCTATGTAGATCACTGAGTTAACAAGCACTTCTGATTAAAGATTCTGTACTATTCTCTCCCTCACAGCAGCAGCATCCTATCCCTATACAAATCAGAGCAGAGTGATGTGCAGCGCTACGTGACTCCAGCTTATATAGAGGCTGGGTCATATGCTGCACTGGCCAATCACAGCCATGCCATTAGTAGGCATGGCTGTGATGGTTTCTTAGGGTACACGAGTTAAACGCTTGTTGATTGGCTGCTCTGCTCAACCCTAATTATTACACTTTATGGGGCAAGGTGACCAAAAAATTGGCACTGTTGTTATTTATTTTTACAGCGTTCACCTGAGGGGTTAGGTCATGTGACATTTTTATAGAGCAGATCGTTACAGATGTGGCAATACCTAATATGTATACTTTTTCTTATTTATTTGTTTTACACAATAATAGCATTTTTGAAAATAAAAAAATTATGTTTTAGTGTCTCCATAGTCTAAGATCCATAGCTCTATTGCCATAATAGCTTGTGATTATGTGGCTGGAGTTACATTAGGCGGTCACTGGCTAAAAATTTTACTGTAGGCCAGTATAGGCCCCAAAAATTAGGCATTCACCTGACAGAAAAGAACTTGTGATTATGTGGCTGGAGGTACATTAGGCGGTCACCGGATAAAATTTTTACTGTAGGCCACTGGAGTACAGGCCCCAAAAATTAGGCATTCACCTGACAGAAAAGAACTTATGATTATGTGGCTGGAGGTACATTAGGCGGTCACCGGATAAAATTTTTACTGTAGGCCACTGGAGTACAGGCCCCAAAAATTAGGCATTCACCTGACAGAAAAGAACTTGTGATTATGTGGCTGGAGGTACATTAGGCGGTCACCGGATAAAAATTTTACTGTAGGCCACTGGAGTACAGGCCCCAAAAATTAGGCATTCACCTGACAGAAAAGAACTTGTGATTATGTGGCTGGAGGTACATTAGGCGGTCACCGGATAAAATTTTTACTGTAGGCCAGTACAGGCCCCAAAAATTAGGCATTTACCTGACAGAAAAGAACTTGTGATTATGTGGCTGGAGGTACATTAGGCGGTCACCGGCTAAAAATTTTACTGTAGGCCACTGGAGTACAGGCCCCAAAAATTAGGCATTCACCTGACAGAAAAGAACTTGTGATTATGTGGCTGGAGGTACATTAGGCGGTCACCGGATAAAATTTTTACTGTAGGCCAGTACAGGCCCCAAAAATTAGACATTCACCTGACAGAAAAGAACTTGTGATTATGTGGCTGAAGGAACATTAGGCGGTCACCGGATAAAAATTTTAGGCCACTGGGGTACAGGCCCCAAAAATTAGGCATTCACCTGACAGAAAAGAACTTGTGATTATGTGGCTGGAGGTACATTAGGCGTCACTGAATAAAAATTTTACTGTAGGCCACTGGAGTACAGGCCCCAAAAATTAGGCATTCACCTGACAGAAAAGAACTTGTGATTATGTGGCTGGAGGTAAATTAGGCGGTCACTGGATAAAAATTTTACTCTAGGCAACTGGAGTAGAGGCCCCAAAAATTAGGCATTCACCTGACAGAAAAGGCCTTTTATGCCACTGTATATACATAAGACAATGACCATTCTTTGTTCTGTGTGGTGGCAGATATGTGTGGGCTGGCATGGGAAAATTCAATTACACGTGGTCGTCACAGGTGTTGAATTCCTCAGAGATCCATGCCTCATTCATTTTAAGAAATATGAGGAAGTCCACACTGTCGTGAGCTAGGCGAGTGCGCTTATCGGTCACGGCTGCAAGAATTATCTCATATCCGAAGTGACCAACACATCTTCAAACCGCCCTCTTCTTGCAGGCACGGTTGGATTGGTACCCGCACCTGTTTCGCTGTGGGTGGAAATTCCTCTGCCAGCGCCCGCAACAACAGAATGCTGCATCTCTTGCAACAAGGCCTGGAAAGCAGGTATATTATATATGTTAGAAAGTATATTATAGGTATATCACACCCCTCAGTATATCACACCTATCGATAGCACACATATACCAGTCCTTAAAAGGACTTTTGTGGCCCTATTAGGTTGTGTTTGGTGTCCCTAAAAGCCTGTACCTGAAACGTCTCAATTGGCTGTCGTGTCCCACCTGATGGATGTGTCATGGGTCAAAGTTCGGCGCAATGCAAAAGATTATGGCACCGGCGGACATCGCATATGTTTGCATGTTCGGTGAATCGCGAACGCGCAAGTTCGCCACGAAACGACAGCCGGGTGGTTCGCAAGGCCATCTCTACTAATATCTATATTTGTTGTGTTCTGAGAGTAATTTTTTTTTTTTTTTTTAGCAGTTTTCTTATGAAGAGGCTCATTTTTTGTGGAATGAGGTGATAGTTTTATTGGTACCATTTTCTGGGACATATGCCTTTTTAATCACTTGGTGTTACACTTTTTGTGATGTAAGGTGACAAAAATGGCTTTTTTGACTCAGTTTTTATTATTTTTTCATGGTGTTTATCGGACGGGGTGGATCGTGTGATGAATTTATAGAGCTGGTCGTTACAGATGCAGTGATACCTAATATGTGCGTTCTTTTTTTTTCTATTTTTTTATTATAAAATCAGGGGAAACGGGGCATTTTTTCTTTTTTTACTTGAAACTATTTTTTTTTATTAAAACACTTTTTTTTGCTTTTTTGTTTTTAAACTTTATTTCTGTCCCACTCTGGGACGTCCCCTCTGCAATGCATTACAATACATTGCCTTGGAGACCTAGCCTGGGGCTGGATCTCCTGTGCACCCGTAGAAGGCAGGTCCCGATGCCATGCAAGGCATTGGGCAGCCTGTGCATGGCATTGGGCTGCCTTGTCACCCATCGGGTCCCCGCCACAGCAGTACGGGGACCCGATTGGCTCCCTCACCCGCTACATGCACCTTCTATGCTGTGGTCAGCGCTGACTGCGGTATAGAAGGGGTTAACCCTCCGGCATCGGCTTTTACATGCCTAAGATCATAACGATACAGCAGGGATGCTCAACCTGCAGCCTTCCAGCTGTTGCAAAACTACAACTCCCAGCATACAATAATAACTGTAGGCTGTCCAAGCATGCTGGAAGTTGTAGTTTTGCAACAGCTGGAGGGCCGCAGGTTGGGCATCCCTGTGATACGGGCATAAGTCTGCTGCATTTTACAGGTCTCTCACCCAGTTAAGCCAGTACGCTCTCCTCTGCACTGATGAGGGGCAATCACCCTGAAACATCTGTCTGCAGATGAGGTGCTGGCATATTTAATATCCAAGTCATGTCTCAAGGCTTATCTTAAGATCTGAACAGTGACTTACAGGATAGCTGCCTTACATCCGGTGGCATTAGAGGCAGAGCTTGTTAAGAGCTCATTTGCATCCCTTCCCTCCCACCATCCTTATTGAACTAGAAGACTTTAGTTCTAGTGAAAAAAACATGAATCACCACAGAAACCTTGGATGATCTACATCTGCTCCAGACGTTGCGTTTGCATTATATGTATTAAAATGCAGCTTCATTATAGCCTACTGATTTCCTAGTGTCATCTGGTCACTTATCTTAACCCTGGTCAATTAATGGTCATGGCTATTTCCATTTGCCTCTTATCAGGAATATGCACAAGAAAAGGTATAGTCAATGAAAATGGAATAACCACTCCTGGAACTGGTTAGATGTTATAGGAACTCTGCCCCCTTCCCTCATAGCCCAGCATTGTAAGCCCTCACGGGCAGGGCCCTCTCTCCTTCTGTACCAGTTTGTAACTCGTCTTTTTTATGCTTAGTGCAATTGTCTGTATTATTTATGTATACCTCTTCTCATATGTACAGCGCTATGGAATGAATGGGGCTTTAATAATAAATAATAATAATAATAATAATAAAATATTACCACCATACAGTGACCATATAGTACTAGATATAGTTATGCACATATACAAATTAAATAAGTGATTTAAGTGCAGTAAAATCGAATGGCTTACAGCTGATGTTTCTAATGTGGAGGTGCTCACTTTTCCTGTCTTTTTCATTCAGCCCAAACCACCATGATGACTTCTCTCAGGTACGACTCGTCTCTGCAGAGCTTACTTCAGAGTTTTGTTCTTAGTTCTTTAAACATCCCCCTACCCTTTTACAACCTTCACAAACTTACCATTCTGTTAATACCTCTATTTCTGTGTTTTTTCCTGCTCCTTTGCCCCTGGTAATATTGCTGCAATGTTGCACAGTGTCCCCAATTGCTATACTTTAAATTTGTGTCATAAATATAGCTATCCACCCCATACAAAACTGCCCTTCATCCTTTATAGTGCTCCCTCATATGTTATAATGCCCCCTTATTATTTATAGTACTCTTTCATCCTTTGTACTACCCTCTCTTTGTTTAAGTTGCCCCCTCTTTGTTTATACGGCTTGCAACAGATTTAGCTTAGGGCTACAGTATACCAGGGAGCGGAATCTAAGGGATTCCCTGATATCTACCCTTCAAGCTATGTACAGGAATCTGGACTTTGCCCCAGGGAATCCCTAAGTAGCTTGGGCCCCAGGAGTAGTCTCTAAGAATACTGTTCTGTGTTGTTTATGCCGATTTGGATATATTAAAGGGAAACCCACTGATAAATTAGGCACAATTTAGGGCTAGCTCAGGTGAATGTAATGATACCTTTCACTTTACCTTGCACTGAGGGTGGGCCAAAGACACTCTGTGCACCCTTGATCCTTCTGATTCCTCTGCCAGCCTCTCCTTGACTGAAAAGGCCTGGTGAGATGACTGCACAGGAACCTGGCCCTGTCAATCAAGGAGAAGGAGGGGTTGGCAGAGGAAGCAGGAGGAGCACGGGTTCACAGAGTGGCTTGAGACCACCCTTGGTGCACTTAGCTGCTCATTTGCATATGGATTCAAAGTACCTGTTCCCAGAATGAATGTATCATTGTGTTCTGCTGTTCCTATTTTACTATGAATTTCCTGGTGCCAGATTCACTTTACAGGGGTTGTCCGGGTTCAAAGCTGAACCTGGACATATTCACATCTTTCCCACTGAGCCCCTCTGACATGAGCATTGGAACATTTCATACTCCGATGCTCTCCGTTGCCCTGTGCTAAATCGTGCAGGGCAAGGGATTTTTCTGGAGATCCGGTGACGTAATGGGTTCTCCATGGGTAAGCTAGGCAGAGGCTTCCACCTAGCAGTGAGCCGGGTGACATCACTGAAACTAATGGGTGGGCTTTAGCGCTGCCCTAGCCTGTAAAGCAGCAAGGGCAGTGCTAAAGCCTGCCCAATGGAAGCCTCCACCTAGCAGTGTAAAAATATAAACAAAATAGCCTTTGCCCTGCGCGATACAGTGCAGGGCAAGGGAGAGCATTGGAGCATTTCAGAGGGGCTGCCTGGGTGAAAATGGGGATATACCCAGACAATACTTTTAAGTTGCATCTCTTACATCTAATATATAAAGCTGAGTGTATGTGTGTATGTATGTATGTATGTATGTATGTATCTATCCGCACTGTCGGAATCCGCACCGTCGCATTTACAATCATGAAATTTGGCACACAGGTACATCAGGTGTCCGGGAAGGTTTTAGACCAGGTCTCAGCTCTCTAGAAGCTGAGATATTCCCCAAAAATGCATTAGCCAATAGAAGCTTGGTCACATGACCCTTATCAGCCAATAGAAGCTCGCAGGCCGTTAGCCTCCACAGGGGCCGGCGTCAGCACCCGGCACACCCGGGCAAGTGTCGGGGCCCACTGCTCCTGGGGGGGCCCACTGTGCCCGCTCACTCCTGTAGCTGTGTCCTGCCTGTTCGGAATTCTAGGGCAGCTTACCCCAGCAATGCAGACAATTTTTGTTATGTGCACTGCTGGGGTGGGCAGCCCCAGGAATCAGAACAGGGTAGATGGAGTTTCGGTAGATGCTATGCTAGAATGGAGTTGTTAGAAGGATGTCTGTGATGTCACTGGTCTCATGCTTCTTCATGGTCACATGACGAAATGTGGGAAGTGCTGACAAACCCCGACTGCAGGAGCTTGTGGAAGGAGGAGGGGCTGTGTGTGCCTGCAAGCAGCACAGTGAGGGAGGATGTGCTGCAGTCCTGGAGTACACAGAGCTTCATAGGGAGCAGGTGAGGGGCAGCATATGGAGCTCATATAAGAGGGGGCAGGTGGAGCACTCAGGGACAGTGGGGTTCAGGTGGAGTGGAATCTGGTGCATTTAAGGGGGTTTATAGTACAGATTCGGTTGTATTCTGAGAGCCATGATGTGTGTGTGTCTGTCCCTGTGTGTGTGTGTCTCTGTCTGTCTGTCCCTGTGTGTGTGTTTGTCTGTCCCTGTGTGTGTGTGTGCCCCTGTGTGTATCTAAGGCCTCATGCACATGGCCGTTGTGTACACGCATACGGCGGGCACCGGCCGTGTGCATCACGGATGCGGCCCCATTAACCTGAATGGGTCCGCAATCACAGAGATGTGGTGCGGAACGGAAGCACAGATGGGAAGCACTACGGAGTGCTTCCGTGGTGTTTCTGTCCGTGTTCTATTTTTTTGCGCTGCGGATGGATCACTGACCCGTTCAAGCTGAATGGGTCTCGATCCGTCCCGGCTGCCGCATGGACGTTGCCCGTGCATTGGGGACCAAAAAT